>NC_073691.1:138686432-139344314 GCF_029784155.1 Uranotaenia lowii
TCTAGAAGAAGAAATATTTTTTAATTTTTTTGTAACATGGGAAAGTTGATCGTTTGCACTTGCCCCGAGTTTGCACTTGCCCCGGTGTACCTTAATACAGTAATACCTCGATACAAAGCAATCTCTTTTCAAAGCAACCTCGATATAAAGTAACCCAATATAAAGCAACTTTTGTCTCTATATAACGTAACTTTTAAAAATGTTTCTAATTTGAATAAATATGTTTAATTTCAATGGCTTTTTGTCATAAAAATATAATAATGTTGTTTATGAGCCATGCGGTAAATTCTCAGAGGCATAAAGAGCGAATGAGCGCAAGCGTTGAATATGTAACGCCAGTACTTTCAGTAGGTATTGTGATAGTCGCTTTTGTGCTTTTGAAAATCCAGCCTAGAGCATGTATCTCAATTTAAAAACTTAATGACTATATTTGCACCTACAGATAAGTTGCTTAAGCTGAAGTGAGGTTAGGGTATGTACACCCATAGAAGAGGTTGCAAAAATCCAATGCCTATTTAGCAAATCTCTGTGCCGATAATGCGCTGAAATGTGCACTGTGCCGAAGATGATATGTTTGAAAAACCGTAACCGGCATTAGGACTTCCAACTAAAATGATGCATGACCACTACATTGAAGCGAAACAAGAAAAACATTTTATGGGATTTCTTTCCTATTGGATAATTCACCCCAGAAACAAGAAAAAAAAACTACAGCGCCCGTAGGGAGAGATGAACTCAATTCACCAACTATATCGTCTTGCCAGTCCGACATCCTAACCAGTGTTCTATTTGAGCTTCATGCAGAACGAGGGATATTTGTCATAGGCTTTCTGTCACCGAACAATCACAAAAATTCGCACAACGGTGGCTTCCCGGCGTTTGGCCGCCTTTCAAGGTAGTCCTTTGTCTTGCGATGGAAACGGCAAAGGGAACGGGAGTGAAGGAACGGGAAACCCATTGAATGAGAACTGTGCTTTGCTTACTGCCTGCTATCACATACACACGCTACATATAGGTACACAGCTGCTAAAGCCGGGCAGCTTGGCCGTTGGTTGTTTGCAGGTAGATTGAATTGAAGCAATGTTCTTTTTGTTGCTTTTACTGCATACACACGCACATGTTGGCCGTGGTAGTTTGCCGGTGGATTGAAGGGATTGAATTAGAAGGATGTTTTTGTTGTTGCTTTTGCTACATTCACACGCACAGTGCTCGGTTGGCTGGCTGCCTTGTGTTGGCCGGTATTTATTTCCATCCTTCTTCGTCTTGTGATGCGATAGGGAGGGACGTGAAAGCGTTTTTATTTTGTTTCTTTCAGACATACGCAATTCGGTTAACTTGTGAGATTAATGCCAGTGGGAGCAAATCGAATCAGCACCGGTCGCGTTATCTTCTTGTACCAATGATGCTATGTAATTGACTACACGCCATTGGCACAGAGTCTGAATTTTGGGTGTAGTCTTTTATTCAAATAAGTTTTTATGATTGCTGACAGTTGATCAATATGTACAGACTTCTGTACCATCGCGAATGCACGGATTTTATCACTTGCTATAAAAATAACTAAGAAACATTTCTGATGTTTCTGAGCCGTTTTGAAAATACCCCCTCTTTGGGATTTTTGTTTGGTTTTAATTGCCTATCATATCAGAATGTCATTATTTGATGACATTTATCACAATTATTAAACGGCAAGGAATGCATTGAATTTATAGCTAAAAAAAACAAAACTGTCTGCAGATGGTGCTTTTGGGCATAGCAGGAGCGATTAGAGCATTGAAGCCAAGATTTTTAATGGTAAAAAGTAATATATTTATATATATCGCATTTCATCGCATTTGTACAAATGTTGTGTAGTCTGTGGCCCGCTTTTAATCCGTACAAACAGAATTTAGAAACAACTTTTTCACATTTACGATCACTACCGATGCTCCAAAACACCATTTTAAGTAGTGTTTCGATATAACGTAACTTCGATATAAAGCAACGAAAAAAAAATTCGTTGCTTTATATCGAAGTATTACCACTGACCACACTGACTTGACTCTTAGAACAAAAATTCAACCATTTTCTGTCTAATTTTTTGTTGTCAACTTTTGCAGGTTCGCAATACCGACGGCAGGTGGCGAACCTGAAAAATTTGACAAAAAATGCCCTGTAGGAAAAATGGTCCTGTTTAGCCCGATTTTATCGTAGAAATTGCGTGTTTTATTTTTAAAGTTGGGTGGCATTTCCTAACTGGGATAGCATTTCTTCAAATCGATCGATGCGCACTCTGGAATCGACATTGCGTACTGTTGGAAAAATGTTTTTTTTTGTTTTTTTTCTGGAAAAATTATCCAGAAAACGAAATTGAGTGTCCAGTCAGTATGGTCAGTGGTATTACTGTAACAGAATTGTCAAACTTTACAAATAATTTAGGGTAGTTTAAAATATATCCGAAAGCAATATTTGAAGTTGGCCGAATACCACTATTCGGTAGATTTCTATTCTTGACCGACGACTAGAGTTAAAGACTCATACGAACTATGTTGCCGACAAAGCTTCTTAAAGCCTTAGATTATTGTTTCGTATGGTCAGACTTCAAAGACGTATACTGCCTGAAACGTCTTTATTGCTTCACATTTTGTTCTATTCCCGAGTACGCTTCAGCTATTTGGTGCCCTTTCACCCGAACGGAGCTGAAAGAATCGATGCTATCCAGCTGGCAAGATCCGTTTCGTTTACTAAGCTATGAAAACCGCTGCCGTCTCATAGGCTTAGATATGCTACAAGTTCACCGAAATGCTACTCGTGCTCTAGTTGTCGCGAACCTTCTCACATGAAGAATCTACTGCCCCGAACTGCTGGAGGTCATACCTTTCAGCGTACGACCCCTAGGATTACGAAACCAGAACCTGCAGCTCTACGTTCCCATTCGTCTGAACAATTACGGGGCTAACAGCGCATTCTAAAAACTTTAAATCGCTTTTCCGAACATTTCGACTTCGACATATATTAATTTAAATTTGTTAGTTATTGTGTAACCATTAGGATCAACATGTGATCCGTTGATTTTGGAAATTTTGAAAAACACTATGTCAAATTGAAAAGAACCTATATTTGATTGTTACACCCTTCATATAACATTTCAACTATGTTTAACCTCTTTACAGACTCTACTGCTACGCCCAGAAGCACGTGAAATCGATACGAGCCGTCACGAGGCCGGGCGAGATCAGCGAAAAACGCTATCGCAGCATACGGAAGCCAAAGGCGAACAAAAACAAGCTAAAACTCCGGCAGCTGGCGCACACGGCCTCTTCGCCGTATCACGTGTCCGATCACAAGGCAGCCATCACCGTCGGTGTTATCATGGGAGTGTTCCTAGTGTGCTGGGTGCCGTTTTTCTGTGTAAATATCATCGCAGCGTTCTGCAAAACCTGCATCGGAGGCCAAACGTTCAAGGTGCTGTCCTGGCTTGGGTACTCGAACTCGGCCTTCAACCCGATCATCTATTCGATCTTCAACACCGAATTCCGAGCGGCATTCAAGCGCATCCTGACGACGAGGAGTGCCTGGTGCTGCGGCCAGGAGATGGGCAACATCTATCCGCGGCACAGCGATCGGTATGTGACGGATTACGCCGCTAAAAATGTAGTTATGAACTCCGGTCGGTCATCCGCCGACCTGGAGCAGGTTTCGGCTATCTGACCTTACTAGAACAACATCAACAACACGGAAGTTTAGAGAGTTCGGTTGAGGCACTTGGTTGAAGGGATAGACAGCTACTAGACTAATGCACCGATAGGTTTTCTTCTAGACAATGGTGAGGGTGACAACAAGATGGCAAATGGGTACACACATACAAATGAGCATCCCTGCACAATATACACTGACATAGTTAAAGTTTCTGTTGTGTGAGTTTTGTGGTTGTGGGATTTTGAACGATTGATGCACGTTTTAAAAAACGTTCTTTAAAAAAAAATGAGGAAACCATGCGAAAACACATCGGTCTGCTAAGAACGTTAAATGATCATTTCAAACCGTTTTTGTCAACTGTCTGTATGAAACTCTTTCGGAATTTTGTCGAGAAGCTACGTTCGAGTCAATAGACCATGTGGAAGTGGATTTGTTTTTGATATGTTTCAAAACTTCATTTCAAGAAAATCGTTTAAAATTAAACAGTCTAGACCATCGGCAGCGGCAGGTTCTATTCCAGGTGTTAACTCGGGACTCATTGCAATAAATTTAGCAGGTCATTTGCGCACCGGTTAGTGCTGTTTCCATTCTTGCCACTGGTGTCGAATCTTTAGGTTTTATTTGTGTTTGTTGGTTTTTTGTTTTGTAAATTTACCCTAGACCTGAAAATGCAAGAGCTGGTCGGTATCCGAATTTAGCTCCTGGCTCGCTTATTTAACACCCAGAAGCTAGATAGCACCTCGTTTGAGGTGTCAAAATTAAGTGTTATTATAGCTTAGACACCTTACCGCTGCTGATGCTCCAAAAAAGTGAGTGTTTATACCTGAAAGGTTTTATTTACAGTCAATCGCAAAATTGATCGTACACACATGGTTTACCAACTCATTTCGTTTGTTTGGTGTGGAAAAATGGATCAACATTTAAGATTTTGATGCACATTAATTGTTTACAGATCTAGCTATTCCTCTGATCCCGTCGATTTTGAGAAATCAGTTTTGCTTATTTTATAAATCAAGAAGTTCATGAAAATCCCAAATAAGGTATGCAAAATTGATCGTACACATTTAATTTAATCTGAAATGTTTGGTGTGTAAACAAGATCAAGTTTTTTTTTCAGTGTGTCATGTCAACACCCAGCAGCTACATGAGCAGTGTTTGTTTTTGTTTATTTGCTGAATTTCGTAGAGTTGTTATCAAAATGGCAAGCAAGCGCAAGGAAACGGACATTGCGACGCGATGGTTGATAATATGATGTGTTGTCGCGGAAAGTCATTGCGGGAAATAGCAGAATCTGTCGGGAGATCCCACTCTACAGTGCAGTACATCATCAAGAAGTGGAAATACGAAGGAACCGTGAAAAATATCGCTGGAAGAGGACGAAAACGCATATTGACTCCTACCGATGAACGGGTAATTGTGCGAACTCTGAGAAGGAACCCTAAAACAAGTATTCCTAAATTGACGGCTGAAGTCGCTGGGACCATCGGAACCCTGTCAGCGCAGATACTGTCCGGAGGGTAGCGCACAGGAGCGGTTTGAGTGGTCGTGTAGCGCGTAAAAAACCCTTTATCTCAAAGGTAAATATGAAAAAAAAACGGCTGGAGTTCGCTAAGGCTTATGTTAATAAGCCTAAAGAATTCTGGAACAAAGTTCTATTCACCGACGAAACAAAAATAAACCTTTTCGGATCGGATGGACGGCAAATGGTGTGAAGAAAACCTGGGACGGAGCTCCAGCCCACGAATTTGGTCCCACTGTAAAACACGGTGGCGGCAACCAGATGTTGTGGGGTTCAATGTCGGCCTCTGGACCTGGAACCATGGAATTTATTGACTCAACGATGGACAAGATGGGTTATTTGAATATCCTCAAGCGTAACCTGCAGCTTTCCGTGGATAAATTGGGGCTACCTCGTGATTACTACTTCCAACAAGACAATGACCCCAAACATACAGCTATTGTCGTACGGGAGTGGTTGCTGTATAATTCACCTAAACAACTCAAAACGCCTCCGCAGTCTCCCGATCTGAACCCGATAGAACACCTCTCTGGTGGGAGTCAAGAATCGCCTGAAAAATAAAAATCCTGGGAACAAGGCAGAACTCAGAACGGCGATTAAGGAGATCTGGGAGAACATTCCATCTAGTGTGACCAAAAACCTCGTCGAATCGATGTAACGACGCTTGCAAGCAGTGCTAGATGCCAAAGACGGTCATACCAAATACTAATTAAGTTGAATTTTGATATCCGTTACTTTCTATGAATTGATTTTTATTAGAATTTTAAGAAAAAGTTGTACGATCAATTTTGCTACGCTTGAAATTGTGTTTTTAGTCGTTTTTTCAAATATGAAGTGAAAATGTAAACAATTTTTATTTTTCTTTTCAAAGTTAAAGAGTAAAAAGGAGATATTATTTAATGGATTAAAGTTGTTTTTAATTATTTACTGTTAAACCCTGAAAATCTCAGAATTCAAGAATGGATAATGGGTGTACGATTAATTTTGCGATTGACTGTATAGCGGAGGAATTGGTATAAGATCAGTCCAAACAGGGTTTTTCGAAAAAAAATTAACACTGAAGACTGAATAAAAGCACTTATATTATCGCGGCTGCAGTAGGTGTTGATATGATTTTTTTTCTTGTTCATTCGAATACATTAAAATTTATTTGTGGGCAAGATGAAAAGTAATACTTCTCAAATTGTCAGCGAACTGTCGCTGCGAATTTTGAACAATAACGTGCACGAAAAAAGATATCGATTGTTGGACGTACTAAATTTTCACAATTAACATAATATATTTCACTTGTCCCAGAAATGATCATTATCAAAATAGCAAAGCCAAAAATAAAACTTATAGCAAATGAGTGTTAGTTGCCCTTCTTTGGACGGTGGTTTCTCATAAATGGACTGAAAATTACTGATTTCCAGAGAATGAAAACATTTATATTATTGTTCTTATATATAAATTTATATGAGGATTTTATATATAGGTTTGTTATTGATAGATTTACAAAGATATGAATGATAAAATATTTCATCTTTGAACCTATATACTGAAGATTAAGCAACAAACGGATAAAAATTATTTTCAAATCAAAGATTATTATGAAAAAGTTTTATAACTTTTAGTTCCAGAAAACACTAATTTCTTTTATGAATATTTTAAATATTTTCACTCCCGGTAAGCAGTGTCAGCTGTTCAACATTATTTGTGACAATTTTATTCTAGTTCGTTTGCATAAAGCTGACAAAAACTGATAGAAATTCTCAAAATGGGCTCTCAATTATGCCCTTATGAAAATTCGCACCTTAATTGATTTGTTTGTTCTGAAACAATGTTTTGTTGTTTCTTAGATAAAAAAAGGAACATCATGGTTGAAATTGTCCTATTTTTGGACTCTTTACAATTTTTCCGGATTTTCCAATGATTTTCTATTATTTCAGTAAAATAATAGACCATATACAACATCTCAATGATAGTGGTTTCCCTTTAAACTTTTGCTTGAACAGTTAAAAAACGTGATATTTTCTCATTAACTTTGATTGCTCAAAACACTATTTGAGCTGCCTGTTTAACCACTGAAATGAAAGTATTTTTAACGTACATTTAACGTAAATATAACGTAACGTTGAAAATTTTATCATTATTTCATTTATTTCTTTTTATGGCAAATTACTGTCTGATATGATAAAGGAAGGATAAGAACTCACTTTACATATGATAATTTGAAATGTATGCCAGTGAAATGATTTTTTTCCAATTTTCGGTATTTAGGGACCAAAATATGCCATAGGTCCAAAGTAGGGTCACTCCCACTAAGTCAATCAAAAGCTGGCATAAACCATGAAAACTCACATCAACTAGACAAGTTGGCAAAAACCCCCAGAATGTATGGAAATGAACATACAAAACATCACGTCGAATTTGAAGCAATCATACTTTAATATTAAAAAGAAAAAAATACTCAAAAAAAACTTTCAACCCGAGAAATCTCCCATGCCTGATAACCCAATCGCTGAATCAAATCTATCATCCAGCCAGCAGAGAAACAAAAAGAAAACAAAATATCCCACAGAAGCTGTCAAATTTATCATGTAGGTACAAAGTACAATCAGAAACAAATAGCACAAACGGGAAAAAAGAAAGGAAGAGGAAAAAGACAAAAAAGCCAAACTAACTTTGCTCAATCATATGTAAATACACCCAGACGTTTCCAGCAAACTGATCAAAATGGAAAAAGTTGACATATTTACTGTCAATAGGAAATACACACTTACCTACGCGCAACAGAAGAATGGTTTGACTTAAACAATTTCAAATCTATCGAGCGATTTCATTACGTCCTATGAAAAAAAAATCTACCTAAACGTATAGTTTTATTGCAAAAACTACAGAAACTAACATAAACTAGTCACAACCTCTTTTCAATAACATTATATCGCATGAAACAAAATGCAAACAAAAAGTTTTATTTTTAATCGCAGCGCACTAAATTGGATTCCATTTAGAATTTTTGTTGCAAGGACAACATATTTTATGTGTGAAATACAAATTTTAAAGTTGTTTTGATAACTTTGCAGCAGCTTTCTGTGAATTCTTAAGATGTTTCATACGACGTAATGAAAGCTCATGCGAGATTTGTTGTCTGGACAACATATTCTAAATGTGAAATGTTCAATTAAAAGTTGTTTTCCTAACTTTTGCAGCCGTTTCTATGAATCCTTAAGAAGTTTCATACGAGATGAAAAGCACGCGTGAAATATGTATGTGTTGTTTTTTTTTTGTATTTTTGTTCCTTTTTAAGCTATTAGGGGGATGAGGGCATAACGAGCACCCAGGCATAATGAGCACTCCTTTTTTCTACATAAGTACGTATTTTCTTAAACAAATTTTCATAAGGATTTGTTTCGTACTACCCATAGTATTAATTTTTCACCAAAAAAGAAATATCCTTTTTATCTTTACAGAAAAATTAAATAATAACCAGCTAGGTTCTCAAGTGGCGAAAATATTATAATTTTTGAGCACCACCAAATAAGTTTCTATGACCTTTAAATCATCTTGATCTGAAATGTACGCACTGCAACATGATCTACACATTGTTTCTCAATTTTCAACATCATAAAAATTTTGATATTTCACTTTAATCAATTTTAAAACGCTTTTTTACTTTAATTTGTTTACTAGAGGCGAACAGAGCACTTTCAATGAAGGCATAATGAGCATTTTCTGCCGGGGAATCTAGCAGCGAATTCAACCCGATGAAGTCAACTGAATAATAGAGCTACAGCTTGGCTTGTTTCGTCTGTCGATTTGGCCTATTGGTAAGGTGTCGGAGAGGTAATCAGTAGTCTCGAGTTCTATTCCTGTTCGATGGGATTTTTTTTTTGCACTACCATTCATGATTGATTTTTTTTATTGTACATTATACGGCTAATAGCATCAAAGCATCATCCGTCAAACAAAACACCAGAAACATAATGTATGAGCATGTGTTAATCCTTTGAATTCTACAAGCAGACCTAGATTATTTTGTTATTGCTTTGTTTGATGAATCTACGCCTCACCGTTTAGTGCAATCATGATCATGAATGATAAAAGAAAAAAAAATCACCTCGACCAGGAATCGAACCTCTCAGTCATCTTACCAATAGGCCAAATCGTCAGACGATACAAGTCAAGCTGTAGCTCTATTACTCAGTTGACTTCATCTAGTCGTATTTGCTGATAGAATCCCCGCAGAAAACGCTCATTATGCCTTAATTAATGGTGCTCATACTGCCTCGGGGGGTTTCTCATTATGCCTCTACAGTGACTGGTTTTCAGCTTTCGGCAAAAATTTTTAAAATGCATTTTTTAACGTTTTTATCTACTTTTTCAAGTTTCATCCAATTAGGCAATAGACTATTTGAGTGTCTGAACACGAAACAATGATGTAATTCACATATTACAGCTGTTCTCTATGGTTAAATAAGCGTTTTCCTTAAGGTGGCCATTATGCCCCCATCTCCCCTATTGTCATTAGAATTTTAGTTTCAAGAAACCGTTTTAGATTAAAAAGAGGTTGTATCGTATTATTTTCAGTTTCCGCTTTCAGTATTCAATCTTCATCATCATTAGTTTCTTATAACGTATTTAAATCTAATTTCTAGAAATAAGATTTTTTGTAACCATTAAAAATATTTCGTTATTTTCGATTTTTCCTTCCTGCAAAATGCCAGTTCAACTTAAAATACTTGTACGTAACATAACAAGAACTCTTGTGGAAATGGCACGATGTCAAATTTACGTTACTCATCTTGTTGGATTGTCATTTTCCAGGACGGAAAACAGAAAAAAATGAAAAAAAATCGCTCAAATATCAAATTGGTCAGATGAAATCACCGACCAGTGAGCGAAGAGCAAATTTTATATCTTGAAAATGATCATTATAAAAACTCTTTTCAAGTCTTTAATAAGGGTTTTCATTGAAAAAAATTGCAAATTTCATCAATCTGAGTATGCCTTATACATAAAACAATAGTATTAAAGATTT
The DNA here is from genome assembly GCF_029784155.1 of Uranotaenia lowii. Lineage (NCBI taxonomy): Eukaryota > Metazoa > Arthropoda > Insecta > Diptera > Culicidae > Uranotaenia > Uranotaenia lowii. The sequence continues at coordinate 138,696,650 of NC_073691.1, forward strand.
TATTTGGTTCCGGCATGAATTTTTATCTTAAACAACTCTTTTCAAAAACTGCTCAACTCAACTTTGTTGAAAAGTCAAAAAAATGCTTGCTTCACCTAGGTCATTTTCAACTAATTAGTTAATGTCAAAACCCATAAGTAGAACTTTTTAAAAGCCTTTGCACAACTTTCTTCTTTTTTTCAAATTTCCATGTTAAAATTTAAAAAAAACCTATTCATTCTGTTGCGAAAAAACTCCACAGAAAATCAACATTCGTACGTAGCTGTACATATTCTAGAATCCTGTGGTCTGATCACTCTCACAGAACTAAGAACTATGGCAAAGGATTGTTGTCGAAAGCAAAGCAGAAAAGGGTAATGAATGTTCTCACTGTGTTGTTGATGTTGTTAACAAAAGAAAATGAAATCATAAAACATGGAGTTGATAATATAAGATGGATGTATTCACCAGAACGAAATAGAGGAAGGCAAGTTTTTTGTTGACGTATTATTGTGATTAAAAGGAAGTTAATCCTTCTCCTTGTAGAGTAGAAGCGATTGATAAAAAACGAGTAAATGCAACAACCCACATATCCTTAGAAACTAGGGACAAATCTTTTCATTGTGAGACTACTATGAAATATGAAACTATTAGTGAATCCAAAGCGCTTAGTGTTAGAAACAGAATCCCAGCTGTCATGGCTTAGTCTAGGAGTAGGCCAATCGAAAAATGATATTAATAGAAACCAAATACTGATAATAGTTATCAGTTTATACATTCTTTATGAAGAGAGGAAGCGAGAGAGAATCAAATCTGCTATGTTTAGGCGTTTAGATTTTAGGACAAAAAGTGAGATAAATCAATGAAATCTCACAGCCAATCTCGTGTTTTTCGTTCACTCATTAACATGAAGCGACTGCAAGAGGCAAATGTTACATTCATTTATGGTTCATTGCACTATTTTTACGCAAAAATAAGACTGATTATTGTTTATTTATCGAAAGCAAGAGTCAACAGTGTAAGATATCGCAGAGTTGGTTTAGATATTAAACACTGATAGCAAAATCGCAATACCAGTACCAAAAATTTGATAAGAAAAGAAAATTAAAAACTAAGATTAAATGATTAATGAGATATCTCTATTTAAGATGGTGAAAATTAACTATAACTTACTACAACTCGCATCTTATGCTCACAAACACAACCAAAACAACCATGAACAATCCCAAAAAAAAACAGATGACTCTATAGTTAATTGTTAAAAATGATTTTAGTCTCTTCCAAACCACGTGGAACCAAACAAAGTGAAGTGAAATTTCAATAGCAATTTATTAGTTTAATATTTAAAAAAAACGAAACAATTCAAATACTCTATACTACAGGTAAAATTGCCCAAAAAAAAAACAAAACTCTATTAAAGATAAAACACCACTCCCTCAACAAATTATATTTTGTATTGTGGTGTGATTGATGAGCAACCTAAAACCTAGAACCAAAAACATGATAGATGTTAATAAATTTGAAAACCCCACACACACGCATTCACTCAACCCAAGCGCTAAATTGTTCTATATCGCGAGAAAAATCGATGTAGAAACGCGAATAAAGAGAAAAAAAGGAATACAGGAGCTACTGCGAAATATTTCACTGACACAAAACACACACACACAAACAAGCAAATAGGTCTATAATTGTTCTTTGTTGTGAATAGTTTAAAATGAGGAAATCAGAAATCGAAACAAATAAAATCTAGAAAGAAAGTAACTGTCCGTTTGTGTTGAGTGTTAATGAAGTTGCATGAGAAATTCCTTATATTTTGCCCTCAATCTCTCAATGCCCTCAATGAATCGTTTACAATGGTGTTGCGAATCGCAATTCCAACTGTATTGTAAACAAAACGTGTAAAATGTCGTCTGCACTCTGCAGTCAGTTTAAATAGGATACGATAGAAAGTCCGTCATGTTTGTAAATTTTGAAATGATTTTGCTCCCGCGCTGACTTCAAGTGAGAAAATCATCGTCATGTTCTCTCTGCAACCAGCAAGGCATCCAGATAGATGAAAATCAGATAGAAATTGAATAATATTGACTAATGACAGAACTGGAAAATATTGTCGCTGGCAACGATTTGAAGGTCAAAATTTGGTCAAGGGAAAACGCGTGTAAATCGGTGAAATCATTTATTTGAAAAATCAAATTAAATTTCTTTTTCAAGTTTAATTTATATAAAATTCAGGAAAAATATTCAGTTGGGCTTCCACTTTTCTAAATCCGAATTGCCGGGCCTTCGCTTAGCCCCTGCCATCAGATCACCTTGTCCACCTTCTTCGCCGCAGAAAGCCAGTTTGCCTTGAACTGCTGCTCGTCCTTAGCAGTTTTTTTGGTCTTTTTTAGGTTCCGGTTGACAATAGCCCAGTATTTCTCAATTGGGCGGAGCTCTGGCGTGTTGGGTGGGTTCTTGTCCATGGGAACCTCCTGCGCGTTTTTGGCGGCGTACCACTTCATGGCCTTTTTACCGTAATGGCAAGACGCCAAACCGGCCAAAACTGTACGGAACAACCGTGTTTCTTCAGGAAAGGCAGCAGACGTTTATTCAAACACTCTTTCACGTAAATTTCTTGGTTGACAGTCCCGAAAGCAATGAAAATGCTGCTTTTCAAGCCACAGATACAGATGGCTTGCCAAACCAGATATTTCTTCGCGAACTTTGACAGTTTCATGTGCTTGGAAATATCTGCTACCTTTCCCCTTCCTTTTGCCGTATAAAACTCCTGTCCCGGAAGCTCCTTGTAGTCGGCTTTGACGTGGGTTTCGTCGTCCATTACCACGCAGTCAAACTTCGTCAGCATCGTCGTGTACAGCCTCCGGGATCGCGCTTTGGCCGTCGTATTTTGTCTACCATTGCGATTTGGAGTCACTACCTTTTTGTAAGTCGATAGTCCGGCTCGTTTTGTGGCTCGATGCACGGTTGTAGTCGATACACCCAGCTTATTTGCGGCATCTCGGAGAGAGAGGTTGGGATTTCGCTTGAAACTACCAGCAACTCTCTTTGTCGTCTCAGCGGTTTCCGGTTTTCGATTTTCCCTCGATCTAGACTTCCTGGCTGTCGACAAACGTTCCCCAAACACTTAAATTACATTTGTAACGGTTGATTTGGCAACTTTTATGATTTTGCCAGCTTTGCGTGCGAGTAGCTCGGATTTTCGCGATACGCGAGCAAAATTTTGATACGCTGCTCTTCTTCCTTGGACCGCATTTTGACATCTGAAGAGTGAATTTCAAAATCAAAATCGGAGCAACATTCTACACACACACCTTCAAAATGGGGGTGTTCAGGTTTTTTAAATGCAAAATTGAAAGAAATACGTCAAGTTGATATTGACCAAATTTTGACCGTATCACCCTTATGAGAGCTAAATCTTGCGCATTCTTCCGATAGGTACGAATAAGGTGTCGTATATGATGTCGCTTATGAAAGAAATGAAATTTGTGTATGTATATTGCCCCATTTTGGTAGGTAAACGCTGTTTTTTCAACTTTCATACGATTATTCTATAATGTATATGGAACTTATATCAAAACAACATAAGAATATAGCTGCAAGAATGTTTGCGCATTACAAGCATTAGACTTACTGAGAACCATTCACGATAGTTTAGACAGCGACACGGTTTCCTTTACAGTTGGTTCGACACGCAGAGAAAACTTGGATTTTGAAACAAAACAAAACTGACTTTGATTCAAAAAATTAATTTTTTCGATTCAATCTCCTGTTTTCTTTGAATCAATGAATTATGGGTTTGTTTTAAATAAATAATTTTTGAAAGAAAGAATTAATTTTTTGAATCGAATAATTTTGGACTTTGATTTTAAACAAATTCTTTGATTCAAAAGACATTTGTTCAATTGCATATTTATTTTGAAACAAAGTAAATTTTCTTTCAACCAAAGAAAAATGTATTCAATGCAAAGGAATAATTTCTTTAAATAAAAACTTCAAACTTAGAAGGTTTTTTGCATTGAGTAAGAAGAATTTAAAACGAAAAATCGGTTTGGCTGGTCTTGTGAAAATGTGAATCAGAGTTAGCTTAGTTAGGAGGATTCAGGATAAAGTATGGTAAGTTTATGTATTAAAGAATGAATATTGAAGATTTTCAATAAGTGCTTGAAATTTTACAGGACCACGGCCGATAGATGGTTTTCCAAGTCCCTGAATTCCTCAACCGAGGTGACACCGCTCCAATCCAGCGATCAGGTCCACGAAAATTTAAACCGGATGATTCGATTAAAGTGAACCATTGTGTGACCCAGTGTTTCATTTATTTGTGAATAAAAATAAATTTAAAATTTGAAATCCTTTCTTTTTATTATTTGAAATTCTTGATAGGAATTTCAAAACAACAGAATATGACGCTTCCAATTGGAATAAATAGAAAATGGTTCAATGAATAAATGCTTTTAAATCTAAATTAAATTACCTTGTGGCAAAAGAAAGCAACTTTGAATCAAAAGAAACGGTTTTTTGTTCCAAAGTATCAATATTTTGAATCAAAGATTTTTCAAAAGAAAAATACTTTGAAACAAACGAAAATGCATTTGAAACAAAGAAATTTTTATTTATCCCAAAATCAAAGGAAATTTTCCTTTGTTTTCGCTGCACTTTCCTTTGAAATAAAAAATCGTTTCGCTGCGTGGAAACACAACACAAATTTGATAACACAAAAAATGCATAGAAATATTTCAATTTTGGTAAATCGACCCCCGTTGAATAAAGTTTCGTGAGGAAATGGTAATTTTTTTTGGAAATTTCGGAATTTATTTTAATATTAAACTCAATATAGCTTTCAATTATCAATTTTTCCTCACTCTATAGATAGAACTGCAAGCAGTCTGAGCTGCTAATTAAGCTAGTTCAAAACCGAGATACATGCAGACGGTTTGAAAACACATTAAAAATTTTGTTTGTATAAAGATTTCTGCCATTTCGAAACATAAATCGTCCATTCGATAACCTACCTGAGCTCAAATTAAGCACTGGTTTCATTTGAATAATGAAAAGCTTAATCAAATTGGTTTGAATTGACGTATGAAGACTTTTTTATTTCCCAGTTTATTTTGGTTTTGGCGACGATTTACACTTCACGGAATTATCGTGCAAAACAGAGGTCACAAGACAACAGTTCGCCGTGTTGGTTCTTGCGAGAAAATGAATTTAGTTTGAAAAAGTGTTAAAAGGTTAAGTATTTCAAAGGAAGTCGTTAGCTAGAATGGTTTTAGCTATCTCAACAGAACAGATGGCTTTAAAAATTTGCTAGGTAAGTTTAAGATTTGTATCTTTCAACTAGGCAAATATCTTCTTCGTAATTTTTCCTTGCAGAGGCAGCCAAATTAGTTATAATAGCATCAAGTACGTTTTTGCACTCCTTGAACGATCATCGGAGTCACAGCAAGTAGCCAGCGCTGTCCCAGGCTACATTCTCCATTTGTTCTGGAACGAAAGGGTCGAAATGAACCACCCTGATGAGGAAAATGATGCAGTAGCAACATAGTGATGCTGCGTGCATTGGCGGCGATCATTTTTAATCTGGACACACTGTTTATTATACACCCACAATTTAGCCTTTGTGCCAATCGCGTGTAATCAATTAGATAGCATCATTGGTACAAGAAGATCACTATAACAGTGATTTTCTCGAAACAAATCAGGTGCTCAGCAAACATGGAATCGTATCAAACACGATAACTTAAGTCGATTAAAATGGTGTTGCGAATTGCAATTCCAATTGCATAGTGAAAAGATCGTATTAAATGTCGTCTGAAGTTAGTTTACATCGGATATAATAGAAAGTCCACCATGTTTATAAATTTTGAAATGATTTTGCTCCCGCGCGGGCTTCAAGTGAGAAAATAATCATCATGTTCTCTCTGCAACTAGCAGTGTACCCAGATAGCTAAAAATCAGATTGACCAATGAGAGAACTGGAAAATATTGTCGCTTGCAACGATTTGGAGGCTATGAAGCAAAATCTTGCGCTCTCTTGCATTCTTCCGATAGGTAGGGGAAAAGTTCATATAACGCCCCATGTGGCTAATACGTGCCACTCTTGTTTTGAAGAATCTGTAACATTTTAAGCCTGCAAAACATTACCAATTTGTTTTAAATGCTATGATTGGTCGCGGCAAGTATGAGTTTTTCCTTAAAATACCCCTGTGTCGTGATAATTTCACAATTCAGGTTTTTCTTCATTTCGATCTAAATTTGAAACACTTTCAATAAGGGTCACCAAGCAGAGAAAAACGAATAAGACAATATTTTCGATAGAGGAGAAACGAAACTATGATTTTATGCTCAAAAATCATACTGAGCTCGCTAAGGTATGCTTTTTATGGGTATGTTCTATCACGGCCCATGCGATCGTCATAACGCGCCCATCGTACAGACGCGGTCCTATCGGTGATCGGGGTCATCACCCCCCCCCCCCCCCCCCCCCCCCAAGCGGCAATGAACCGTTATAAAAAACCCACAAAAGTTAGAATTTCTATTAAAAGTTGGAACTTTTCTCAGTAGATGTGCTTTACAATTTTCAAAATTTTCCACTCCGTGAGGGTGATTATTCTACAATAAAGTTACTTACTTACTTACTTAATGATCCCGCGCCGATCCTCCGGTGCATAGGGCCGTGGTAAAAGACCTCCACTGTTGACGATCCGGAGCCAGCGTCTTCACCTGGTCCCAGTCAAGATTTTCGTCGACAGTTCGGATTTCAGCGGCTAGGCTTCGCCGCCACGAGTTTCTGGGCCTGCCTCTTCTTCGATGACCTTCTGGATTCCAATCTAGCGCCTCTCTGCAAATCTCGTTTTCATCTTTTCGCAGCGTGTGCCCAATCCATCTCCACTTACGTTCTCGAATCTCGATTTCTAGCGCCCTTTGATGACACCGGCGATGTAGTTCCTCATTCGAGATCCAGTTGCCAGGCCACCAAGCGCGGATGATATTCCGCAGGCAGCGGTTTACAAATACTTGCAGTTTTCGCGTCGTCACCGCATATGTGCACCAAGTTTCGCACCCGTACAGCAATACGGATTTGACGTTTGAGTTGAAGATTCGGATTTTTGTTCGTAGAGAGATCTGGCGTGACCGCCAGATGTTTCGGAGACTCGCAAACGCAAATCGGGCCTTTCTGATCCGGGTTTCGATGTCTTTCCTGGTACCACCATCAGGCGTTATCTGGCTACCAAGATACTGGAAGCACTCCACTTTCTCAACTTGTTGCCCAGCTACCATGAAACTGGAGGGATTTCCTGTGTTGATCTCCATCGACTTGGTCTTTCCGACATTGACTTTGAGACCTGCTGCCTTGGAACTTTCGGTGAGGTCGTCGAGTTTGCTCTGCATATCCGGTTGCGTTTGGGCGAGCAAAACAATATCGTCAGCCAGGTCAAGGTCGTTCAGATGCTCCATTGTTGAAGGATTCCACGGCAATCCTCGGTTCGGTGCACAGTCGATCGATCCAGTCAGAATCTCATCCATTACGATTAGAAAAAGTAGCGGTGATAAAATACATCCTTGTCTCACTCCAGCAGTTACCGGGATTGGTTCGGACAAGACACCATCGTGCAAGACCTTGCATGAAAATGCCTCGTATTGTGCTTCGATGAGATGGACTAGTTTCTCTGGGACCCCTCGTCGCCTTAGAGCCGCCCAGATGTTTTCATGGTTGAGTCGGTCGAATGCTTTTTCGAAATCAACGAACACCAGCAGAAGAGAGTCCTGGAATTCGTTGATTTGTTCCAGTATGATTCGTAGCGTTGTGATGTGGTCCACACATGATCGTCCGGATCGGAATCCAGCTTGTTGCCGTCGGAGTGTAGCGTCGATTTTCTCCTGGATCCTGTTCAGGATCACTTTGCAGAGTACTTTAAGGGTTGTACAGATCAACGTTATGCCTCGCCAGTTACCGCACTCTGTCAGGTCTCCTTTCTTCGGGACCTTTACGAGGATACCCTGCATCCAGTCGGCCGGGAATGTTGCAGTATCCCAGATGTCAGCGAAAAGACGGTGCAACATTTGTGCTGACAGGGCAGGGTCGGCTTTCAGCATTTCAGCAGGGATACAATCGATCCCAGGTGCTTTGTTGGATTTCATGTTTTTGATTGCCGCTTCTATTTCAGCCAGCGAGGGCGCTTCCGAGTTGACGCCATTTATGCGACTTACTGTAGGCGCCTCGAGCTGCGGGTTCTGTTGGCCATCGCTATTCGTGACTCGGAAGAGTTGTTCGAAGTGCTCAGTCCATCGTTTGAGCTGATCTGTTCGATCGGTCAATAACTGACCTGCTCGGTCTTTCAGCGGCATTTTTGCATTAGTCCTTGCACCACTGAGGCGGCGAGAAATGTCATAAAGTAAACGGATATCTCCATTGGCGGCGGCTCTTTCCCCCTCTTCGGCTAGGGAGTTTGTCCAGGCTCTCTTGTCTCGTCTACAAGCTCGTTTAACTGCCTTTTCCAGCTCCGCATATCGTAAGCGGGCGGCTGATTTGGCTGACCCGGTACATGCCTGCTCAATTCCGACTTTCGCCTTTCTCCGATCATCGACCATCCTCCAAGTTTCATCCGACATCCATTCACTTCTTCTTCCACAAACTTTACCGAGAGTACCATGGCTCGTCGTGATAAAGGCATTCTTGATTCCACACCACTGTTCTTCGACTGTTCCGTCTGTCGGCAGCTCCGAGGCTCGGGATTCTAGCTGTTCAACGTATGCCCTTTTCACCTCTGGATTCTCCAACCGGCGGACGTCGTATCGACACCCGACTTTCTCCTCGCGCCGTTGGACACGCGCAACTCTCAGTCGTATCTCGCCAAGGACGAGGTGATGGTCAGATGCAATGTCTGCGCTTCGCTTGTTGCGGACATCAAGAAGGCTCCTTCTCCATTTTCGGCTGATGCAGATGTGGTCAATTTGATTTTCTGTTCGGCCATCTCGGGATACCCAAGTGACCTTATGTGCTGGTCGATGGGGGAAGAGCGATCCACCGATCACCATGTTGTTGTTGCCACAAAATTCTACAAACAGCTCTCCGTTTTCGCTCATCTGTCCTAAGCCATGGCGCCCCATGATGCGCTCAAGGTCTTGATTGTCGGAGCCAATCTTTGCGTTGAAGTCGCCCAAATGGATTTGAATGTCACCCTTCGGAATTCTCTCTACCACGCTGTTCAGTTGACTGTAAAACTGCTCTTTCTCCTGCAAATCGGCAACGTCAGTTGGCGCATAACACTGGACCATTGTAAGGTTTCTAACCCGTGTTCTAAATCTGGCTACGATTATTCTTTCGTTTATCGGTTCCCATCTAATGAGGGCCGCGTAGGCCTGCGGGCTTAACAGGAAACCAACTCCTCGTTCCCGAGTAGCATGTTCTCCTCGTATGCCAGAGTAAAGCAGGACTTGCCCGGATTGAGTCTTGTGTTCTCCAGTATTAGGCCAACGGACTTCGCTCAGTCCCAGAATTTCAAGCTTGAGGCGGCTAGCTTCTCTAGCAAGTTGAGCCAGCTTGCCTTGTTGGGCAAGGGTTAAAACATTCCAAGTTCCAATTCGTGTCCGTGTTTTCATGCTAAAAGTCGTCGCCAAAGTTCCAGATCGGTCATTTCTTTCGGATTCCGTAACAAGTTTATGAATCGGGAGCAGTAGGTTGTTAGCCTAAAGTCCCTATCCCGCGATGGGGCTGCCATCTTGGACTTAGCTGGCGGGAGCCGCATTTCATAAGTTCAGCCGCTTGCTGCAAGACAGACGCTGTTTGAGCCGCCCCTGACCTGGAGAACAGACGCTCGGTTGTTGTTGCACGCCGCCCCTGACCTGGGGAACAGACGCGTGCGGCCACCTTCTCAGTCTGCATGCGACCAAAGCATCCACCGGGGTTGGGTACCCGATCTCCGCTTAGGTTACTCGCACCCCAGCCGGCACCGCGGGGAGGTAGAGATAGGAGTTGTGAATAAGAGGTGATATGACCACTATGGGGTCTCGTGTTGCACATTATCCACCGTTTACCAGCCAATAAAGTTAATTTATCACAAAAGGTTCAATATTGAGAAAAGTCGGTCTCCCAAACTTAAGCAGCTGTAACTTGCGATTCACTGGACTAAATTATACCAAATAACTTTTGTTGATAAGTAACTCAACAAAAGTGTGGTTTTTAGTGTTATTTTCTAATTGGCTATTTAGAAAATGTAAGGACAACTTTTTTTTTAAACTGTCACTAATTTCCCTGATATGCCTTAATTAATACGAGGAAATCGTTATAAATTTTTTATTTTCATCAAATTCAGAGCTTCTAAATTCTTTATTTTGTTTTGAATTTTTATAAAATGACAAAATGGAAAAAGTTACATAGGAGGGTGAATATGGTTATAACACTGAAATACTAGAAATATTTATTCTGCTGTCGTCATACATTTATTTTCTTTAATATGTAGCTTCTTTATTACCCATTTGCTCAAATTTAGAAGGAAACAGTAAAAAAAATCATTAACTATAAACGTACGGAATTGTGTGATTTTCAATTTTCTTTATTTTTAGAAATTTCTACCATGTTTAATGGATTAACAGATCTCGGTCGTTCTAAGAAGTACAAAAGAACCTTTGGCCTTCAAGTGTTAAACTGCCTTTATTGTAAGAAATTTAAATTTTGGGCTAATTATCCATCGGAGTGATCAGTTTTCCAGTAGGCGTTCACGAAACGTATGACTTCAATTGACCGTCTAACTTTATTATCTTTCTTTTTATCTTTTAGTCACCAATATTTCACTAAACAAATTCAATCGTTATAAACAACAAGTGTTGATGCCGCATTAAATTCATTTTTGATGAAGTTTTGAGCAGCGAAAAGCTTCCCATAAGAATTTTTTTTGTATTTCATAATATTTTTTAAATCGATAAAAAATTATTAATTTAGCATCAGGAAAAATGATTCTAATAAAACTTTACTTTAAGAATAAAAAGCTTATACATATCTGAAATATAAATATAAATTTGAATTTAAAATTCTGTTTCTTTTTCTTTTGTTTACAACTGGCTCATTGAGAATTTGTAAACTTTATAAAGTCATATCAGATGTCTAATGCTAACCTCATTTTAAAATCTAAAGTAGTGCTATTTTCACTTGCCTTTACATGGTGTTCTCTATAATTTTTTAAGAGCCAAAAAGGAACAAAAGGTATTTATAAAAGCTGTTTTTATATGAAGGAATTGGTGTTGGCGATAGAGCTTCAAATTCATCTCCAGAACCCAAAATCTGCATTCAAAACTATAACACAAGGAAACAAAATTCACATTTTACAGGGTGCAAAGAATTTGAAAACTGATTTTGACTTAATTTCCAAATAACACTAAATGCAAATTTGTATTTTTTTTATCAGTTCTTGTTTCCGGTAAAAATTTTGAAAATACAAGGTTTATTGAAAAAAATTGTGCACTTTTTAGCAAAAGTGTAAAATATCAAAAAGATAAAAATAAAAAGGTTTTGGCTGAATGATCAATTTCATGAAGACTGTGAGTAATTTACCATGAGAAATAATTATAGAAGTAAGTATGTTTCCCCATTTTGTAAAATACGAAGATTATCTAGACGAAACTTGTATTGTTTTTTTTTGCGGGAACTTTTTGGCATTCTTCCTTTTAATCTGTATCGTTGAATGAATACAGGATAATGTAAAGATTTTACATTTTTTTGTTCATGTAGGTTAGTTACTTCATCAATTATCATTGATCGATTTCATTCTAAACTGCTTAGTTTTAAAATTACTAAATGCCAGAAAATAAGAAGGGAGAGAAAAAATCTGACAAAAAAATCGAGTTTGGGTCGCAAAAATCTTCCAAAATCAGTTTACCTCGGTTTTATTTTTTCTCTTGTTAATTAAAATTATTCCCTTATCATTTCACGCAACAAGGCAATCTATCATACTAATAAGTCAGAAGATCTTTTAGTGATTTTAACCAACACTCCTGGATTTCAAGATCTACAGCAATTATGTCACCGATACTGCTTTCAGCTCATCTTTACATTAATATTGAAGTTTTAAGTTAAAATTTAACTAAAGGTTTGATATTCTGAATCTGAAAGCTTGGCTATTTAAATTGTAAATGATTGAGACTCTTCACTAAAAAAAAGTATTAACTTTAAGAATCACCCCTTCACCTTATTTTTTTTAATTATAATTCAAAATTATTTAAAAACATTAAGAATCATGTGTAGATACAAATGTACATGAACAATAAAAAAGACTAATTACTTTTTTTATAATTAATTTGTTGTAGTACGACTAAAATTGAAAATTTTGAATGATAACTTTAAATTCAAAAGCAAATGAAATTAAATAAGTTTCCAGAAGCTTCATATTCAGAAACTGATTTCGATAATCGGATATTCTACATTTTATATTTAAAGTGTTGATTTTATATATTGTGTTTCCAAATTTGAAAATAATAATACTGAATTTCCAAATCACGATTCAGTCAAAGGTAATGAAGGTAATGAGGTAATGAAAAATTCAATGGTCGTTAGTTATGTTTGTTAATTAGTTTATCGGCTTATTCGGTGAAAAGTAAAATACTTCCGAAAAATTATAAAATATTAGAGCGCAAATATTTGGAAGCTCAGGAAAAAATTAAGATAGCTTGAAATTTTTTTTCTTCATTTTCATCTCTCAGCAACGTGCGAATTATAAAAAAAATATCAACATTTTTTTGCAGAGGATATTATAGATTCGCTGGTTGTTTTATAAAAGTATGTGTGAGTTGTGTAGAAGGATATTGAAATGAGTATAAAGAGAAACTTTGATAAAGTTTTCACTATTCATCTCTTGTTTCATCTTTTTTTAAACACACGTTGTTCAGTGAAATTTATGGGGGAAGGAGAAGCAGTGTGCAGCTTATATTGTAGGCTCATTTGCAACTGACCATTTCCCCCCCCCCCCCCCTCCCCCTCCTTTCGATCACTCAAATGATCGTTTTTCACCAGATATTAACGTTCCTTTATATTGACTGATTTTTGAAAATTGGAAAATCACCCCCCCTCCAAGAGCCAACGCTAGGACCGCCCCTGCCATCGTAGTAGGCTGAAAATTTCATAAATTCTTCAAAACGGTCAACCTTTATTGGAAGTGAACAAAAACTTAAAAACCATTATTAACCAGCGTTAATTCTGCCCAAAAAAATCTACTTTCGATTTTTTTTTTAAATTTTGTTTAGTCCATTTTGATTTTCTTTCTGGTCAAAGTGTATGTAAGTATTAGTGCACTGAACCCAAATTCACTCTTAAAATACACATGATTTTTCACTTAAAAACAAGGATCCAGTGATTTTCTTCCATTCAAGTGCGACATATACATTTCACTTGGCAGTCACTTAAATTTCAAGTGAATTCATCCACATTCACTTCAGTCGTCACTTGAATTTGAAGTGAGAAAAAATATTCACTTCCCCATCACGTGAATTTCAAGTGAATGTCGGGTTGTGATTGTGTTTATTTTCAGAGTTCAAAATGGCAAATTCCAAAGAGCAGCGTTTATAGCTTATGCTGGATTTGGATTTTCCCAATTCTTTAATAGGCGATTTTGGCGGTAGTTTGTGTTAAACGTGATGCAAGAAAAAGTTATTTAAAGGTGTTATCATGTTTCAGCTTGTGGGTTGGACTGGACAGATTTTCTGGTTTGCAGCAGGGAAGATTTAGAAGTCGCACTAGCCGCAGTAACCGATCTGCCTTGGGATTACGATGGAATTTTCCAATCAATAAATTTATGGCGAAAGCGCAATGTAAGTATTTGAAATCGAAGTGGTGTTCTATAAATGTTCTTTTATTTAAAAACGCGAGAGATAATTAACTAGAAACTTAGAAATTCAGATAAATTTCACTCGAACGTCATAGTGTAATTCACTTGACCGGTCACTTAAGTGAATTCACTTGACCCATCACTTAAAATTCAAATGAAATTACGTATGGCGAGAATTTACTACAGATGTCACTTATTTTTTAAGTGAAAATTATTTTGGGTGTGTGTTTTCAGCCTTCGGCTGCTTTCGGATGTGTTCGGCTCCTAGGCGAGTATAAAATACACAGTGACGCGTATTTGCAACACAGTTTTGTTCTGTGGTTTCGAATATGGTTCTGAAAAATCAAGTTTTTTAAGCAACTTAAGTAATAAAAAATCATAAGCTTTGTAGAAAACACTTTCCTTCAACAAGTACACTCGTTTTTTACACAAAATGTACGAAAAATACGTAGCAAATCAGTGATTTGCTTTAGTAGGGCATAATAGAGCATGTTCCCCTTCGAATAAGGTGTCGGATAACGCCCAATTTGTGTGGTTTTCGTCGCTTTACAAAAAATTAAATTTTTGTATGAATATTGCATCCATATCGGTTGGTAAATGCTGTTTTTTCAACTTTCATACGATTGTTCTATAATGTATGTGGAACTTATATCAAAACAGCATAAGAATATAGCTACAAAATTGTTTGATGGGTGGCTCAAACGACCTAATCGAAACAAACTCTAGAATTATTAAATTGATTGAAAACTCTTTTAAAAAACAAAATTTGTATTCCGCATAAATGTCCTGTATAGTGCTGTAGACTGAAATACAAGTACAAAGTCGTGTATCGTACAAAAGTGATATGATCTAATTGCATAAAAAAATACACATGAAACCTACCCTTGTCTTAAGAAAACACTGATTAATCAGTTACACTGCTTTTGAATTTAACCTCTCTGTCTGACTGTTTGAGGTCGTGTGGCAGGGGAAGAAAACGGTGAGAAAAATGGCCGCTACCCGAAATCTCGTGATAAATGACGCTCGAGTAACGAAGTTATTTGTTTATGACGGTAATATAAATGTTTGCATTTGCATTGTGCCAGAACAAAAGATGGTTTGGCTTTCAATCTTACTGAGCTCATTAAAGCAGACACGTGCCAGTCCTGTATTAATCTCTCTGAGGAAATCTTTCGTGACAAGTTTCGGAAAATGGCTACAAGTATAACCTGTTGAACGAATTTTAACAAGTTTAGTCACAACTGCACAAAACAGCTGAAATAATGGCATGTCTCACAATTCTCATCTTAAAATATTATTGCACTCAGTTTACATTTCAATGGATAAAAAATAAATCGATATTCAAATTAAAACGAATTGGGAACAATACAATAATAACAGTCTTAAATCTCATCCAAAACGGCACGGAAAAAGATGAGTCAAGTCCTGTCAAAATTATGATCCCTTGCCTGATAAATACAAATTCAATTATTATCACAACGCAATCATGGAGGCTTGTCACTGTCTGAAAAGCTGGAATTAACTCTTCAATAGTCAGGGATTCTGTTATGCACAAACTTTTGAACAAATTAAAACAACCCCAGTAGGCCGTTGTACAGATTCATTTAAATCATCATCGTCTACATGAATTCCGCGCAAGGGAAAATTTTCCAACATCCATCGGATATTGAAAGGTTCAACCGTTCGCCTGAGCAACTTGAGAAAAGTTATTCCAAACAAGCTTCAAACTCCACTCCCGCGAATAAACGCCACTGTCCGGAATATTAAATGAGAATCAAAAGGAGGAAAACGTTGCCCGACTTTAACTTGTATGGGCAAAGTTTCCGCGTGAATTTTATGCTTCCTTTCTAATGATGCGGCCTTTTTTCTATTA
The DNA here is from genome assembly GCF_029784155.1 of Uranotaenia lowii. NCBI lineage: Eukaryota > Metazoa > Arthropoda > Insecta > Diptera > Culicidae > Uranotaenia > Uranotaenia lowii. The sequence continues at coordinate 138,712,322 of NC_073691.1, forward strand.
ATGGGGAAAAAATCACTGAGAAGCAGAAGCCGATGTAATTTGACAACGATTTTCTTTGCTTATTATTTATTATTTGGGTTTTTGGGTTGATATTTATTTTATTGAAATAAGTAGTTTATCACACAGTTTTTAAGTGTATGTTCGTTAACAACTTTTATGGATTGCACATCTACATATATTTCTTTCTCATTTTAATGATTGATTATTTAAGATTTATCTTTCATTCCACAGGAACAAACAATATCCAGTGAAAAGTATTTCGCAAAGTACGGACATCGCAAATATTGACTTGGAGCAAAACAAGAATGACAACAATATAACAAAAAGTATTTTTCTTCTAATCAAAAATTAATCAGCCATGAATTGCTGGTAACGTAATTGGTGATAATGGTGGAGGGGAAGGTAAGTTTTATCAGCACTGAACAAAGATATTTATTCGATAAAAAACAATACAAATACCTATCACACAAAAAACTATTTTTAGCTGTAATAATATTCATAGAGGAAAGCAAAGAGAAATCCAAGCAAAACCACATGTATATCGCTTTGAACGACCATTGTCTTAATTTATTTTAGCAGATAGAAATAAAAAAGGTCTCTTGCTGCAAATTTAAATTTTTCTTAAATTTTCAGGGCTCGACTTTAACACGAGAATAGAATGAATATTTAGAATGTGAAATCATTAAAAAAAACTTAGTCCTAGGTATTATCAGATTTCGGCTTCATTTAAGCCAGGGATGAGCAACACACGCCACAATATTCTTTTAATTTTCTACTTTCTACATTTAAATTCACGTTTGCCTATTTCAAACCTTTTCTGTTTTAATAAATGTTTCTCACAGGGTTTTTATTTTCAATTACCGTAAAACGGGGTAATTTTGACCAACAATAAATTTTTACACATTATCATCAATTGCTCAGTCTATAGTTTGAATTTTTGAACACTGTTCCCTCCGTTTGAAAGCCTATTAATGAATTATCAAATAGATCAATTTTGGTTTGTATTTGAAATATTTTCCTGTTAGTTAAAATGTAATTTCAAAATCTTAAATATCTATTTTTCCAAGGCTTGCAAACATACAGCTCTCCTGATGAAACCAAAAAGCATTTAGAAGCAAACAGGTTGTTGAATGTGAAAAAACTACTTTTTTCTTTGTATATGTAAAGTTATAGTCCAATTTTTATAGTCGTTTACTGATAATTTTTTTATATTTAAAAAATAAAGCCAGTTTCCAAGAGTGAGCCCGTATTGGACAAATGGACAGGAACCCTATCAAATGGTTATTTTGAAGAAAAATTGAAAAAGAAAATAGTGGGAGGGCGAAAAGAATGTGTGAAGATAAAATTTCATTTGTATTTTGTATCTCAACTTATTTAGCAATTAATTAAATTTTTGCCTCTAAATGTATGCATCATAAAAGTACGTTTTTCGATTATAAATGGTTTTAAAAGAAAACCTTAACAAGCACGGTAAAATTCATAAATTGGCATCTTTAAATAAAAAGAAGGTGTTTGCTTTATGATCAAGAAAACACGTTAAAACCGTAAAAATAGAGACTAATCAATAATACTCCAAAGCATCAAATTCTAAACAGAGACGAAATCGATTTTTAAATCAAATTTGAAGTAGTCCAATAAATTTCTGCAACCATATTTTACGTTCATAGGAGCCCAATACTGGTTTTAAAAATATGAAACATGCCTCATTCCCCTTTACAAAAAAAATAATCGAAAAACATTGAAAAAAGTGATCAATATTACCCCGGATTATGGTACTCTGACCAAATTTGAGCTTATTTGAGTAAGTTTCCAGCGCGCGCGAGGAGATTTTGTGTAAAAATTGACAACCAAATTTCTTTTTATCAATATGACTACCATGGGGGTTAAAATCTTGTTTAGAATCCAAAAAAAATCCGGTTGTTTCATGAAAAAAAACACAGTAAATTTTTGCCTCGATTTCCAGAAAAAAAATACTGAAAACGTTCAGAAATTCAAATTTTGGAATCGGAATCGGAAATCAGCAATCGGTTTTCTTATTGCTGGATTTTGCAGCATTCGGTAGTGTTCTTGTCATTTTGCTGAAAAATCAGCAATCAGTTTTCAAATTTCTGGAGAATTGCTGAAGTTTGCAGGAAAATCAGCATTAGAGTTGTCAAATTGGAGTCTGTCTTTAGTCGTACGCTGAAGCAAGGTGAGACATTAGGTGGTATGAATAAGTAAAAAGGAATTATGTACTTAGCTCGAACTTAAGAATGGCAGAATTTTAAGGCATTTGCTTAACAAGGTGTGAAAAATCACAACGTTGAGGCGCATCACAGAATCTGTGTCACAGAATACAGAATTTTGAAATATTCACAGATTTCACAGAATTTTTGTGGCCAATATTAAATTAAGATTTCTTTTTTTGAATAAGAAAAGTATGATAAAATTTGTAATGTTGATTGAATTTTCCCAACAAAATGTAAAAAAGACCCAATTTATCATGAATCTTCAACGAAAACACAGAATGGCTGAATCGGGAGTTTCTCATATCGTTACACCTTCTATATATACACACCTTGGTATTCATGTCATAATTCAAGGCGTTTCATTAACACTTTCTTATTTTCGGAACATTAACCTAAAAAACGACCGTACTCGTCGGCCGGCTACCCGATTTTTGCACTGAAGTTTTTGGAGGTTAATTTTTCCGCTCTCGTCCGTACACGCCAGTAAATGTGCGTGAGAAATATCAAAAACAATTCTATAAGATGTTTTTTACTATTATACACACTATTATCTGTAACAAAGATTCTTTATAACCGAAATTGCTTACAGAAAACGTTCAACTTTGATCATCAGCGAAAGACAAATCTTATTAACATGAATTTTAATCTAGAGTGAACAAATCATTCCTCCGAAAGTTTGAACATCTAAAGCTCCAGTTCAAGCTGGAATATTTTTATTACCAAAGTTGGTGGTTGCCTCTTGCTCTTCAGCTTACTTTGAAGAACAACAATTTGCTTGCAAACAAGATTCCTAAATTGCTTTTTTCCCATCGTCCATCATCCAGCCAACCAAATCCAATTAGTATTGCTTAATTTTACCACCAATTAATCACCGTTGTTGAGGCGCAAAGTGCTGTCCTTTGCTTCCAACCCAACCCTGGCGCCGTGCTGCTTCTTCCAAGAAAGGCAAGGAAGCTGTTCCGCAAGGCGGCAGCTTTCCACAACCCTTCATCCAGTAATCCGTCAAGGAAATCTCTCGGTCGTCTTACACCGAACACTACCGACGATTGCTTTTTGATGATATTTAATTGGCTTACAACTCAATCGCCAATCTATTACCGTCTCATTTCGTAAGGATTGGATCTGTCGGCATTCTGTGAAACAATCGTAGCCCAGAGCATTCTATATCTATAATTGCAAAATAAATATAGTCGTGTAATGTACGGCTTTGAGGGTAAGTCATGTGTTAACATTAAAACTTGTTCATTTGTAAATCGATCACACTGCATTGTGTATGAGTATCAGCATTCCTATTGATCGATCACCATTGGAATCATTAGAAAGTAGCTTCGGAAGGAGAGGCGCCTGGTGTCCTTATTTATCAGGATTTATCCTGATTTTTTAGAAACCGTCCTGGTTTTCCAAAAATTCTCGAACTGTCCTAATAATTGAAAAAATTGAAATTTATTATAAAATAATCAGGACATTTTATTTTATTCAAAACTGATTTTATTCAGAACATCTCAATTTTAATTGAACATGTAATCAAACTATGAGATCTCTGAAGATATCTGTAATAAAATAGTTAAGCGATTGTAATCTTCGCAAGTCAGCTGAGAAGCTGCTAATATCTGTTGCATAAGTTAAGGCGTTTAAAGAACCTGTGTTTCACCTTAATTTACGCAATCTAAACAGAGCTGCATATTATTTTCATGAATTCAAAGGGGTTCTGAAACATCCTGATTGTTATTCCGCAGGTCCAGATTTTTGACAAAAGCACTTGGCACCCCTGCTGATCAGGTCCCTACCTCCACGATTTGCTCGAGAGAATAACAGCCCGATTATCTTGATACTCTTTTTCTAAGCCGATGTCCGTGAGTTCGAGCCCAATAGTAAACATCGATAACAAGCTTTGGAAGCATTGGGAGAAATATTCCACATTTTCAAGTAATTCAAAAAGGAATTTAAATTTTGTTGCGATCTTCTCTGTGGATCTTTTACGTACCACCCGTAAATTTCGACCTTTGGCTGAAGGAAAGTATCATCAGCAAATAATCTTCTAACTTTTCCTCCTGGTATATCAGGAAGATCAGAAGTAAAAATATTCTATAAAATTGGCACAAGAATACTGCCCTGAGGCACCAGCTCTAATGCGTGTCCTTTCAGAGCATGAATTGTGATAGCTTACTTGCAAAGTTCGGCTAGTCAAGTAATTTTGAATAATTTTAGTGAGATATACAGGAAAATCAAATCGAGCTAATTTAGCTACAAAACCTTTGTGCTAAACACTGTCAAATGCTTTTTCAATATTTTGAAGAGCAACACCAGTTGAATAACCTTCAGATTTACTAGCGTTAATCATATTGGTTATACTCAAAAGTTGATATGTAGTATGATATGTTCATGACGAAAACCAAATTATTCATAAGGGAAAATAGAATTCTGATTAATGTGAATCATCATTCTATTCAAAATAACTCTCTCAAATAGTTTACTTAAAGAAGGAAGCAAACTAATTGGTTGCGATAACTTGAAGGCTGTAAAGCACTTTTTCCAAGTTTCAAAATTAAAGTTACTAGCATTTTTCCATTTATTGGGAAAATAAGCCAAGTGAAAACATTTATTTAAGATTTTAACTAAAAAGTGCTTTCAGGTATCTGTTTAATAAGAATATAGAAAATCCCATCTTCCCCCGGAGCTTGCATATTTTTTATTTTTTTGAAAACCAATTTAAGTTTATCAATATTTGTCTCACAAGAACTTTCAAATACATTTTGCTTAGAAAGAATATCATCAAATTTTAGGGAATTTTAGCATCAATTGGACTTACAACGTTTAAATTAAAATCATGAACAGCTTGAGCTTTTTCTACATTAGTAAAAAGAAGTTTATCTTCATCTTTCAAAGTAGGAATTGGCTTCTAGGGCTTTTACAGAATTTTAGTTAATTTCCAAAATGGCTTTAAGTAGGGTTTCATGTCCCCTACTGCTTTTACAAAATTTTCGTTATAAATAAAATTTAAATGACACACACAGGAGTATGTAGAAGAAAAAGTTAGCCAAAATATTTTTGGAGGTTTGAAGTCAATAAAGGCGTTTATTTTGACTCATCAAACGTTTTTAAGATCATCTAATATATTTTTACCGTTTTCATAATTTTAATCAATTTTTTTTAGGATTTTTTTAACATATGTATGACATGATAGATAATCCAGGTTAAAACTTTATAAAAAAATATATTTTTATTTGTTTTTAAAAAAGACCTGTTTGTGGAAAAAAACTATCAATATTTTTAAACTTTAAACTTAAAAATATCGTTTGTGCGATTTTTTTTTTTGCACATGATTTTTGAAGTTATCAATTTTCAAATAATATCAAACATTTAGCCGGCACTAGCTGGGAACATCAACAAAAATTCTAATCTGTAAAAAAACAACGATTAAGACAAAACATAAGTATAAGAATTTTCAATGCATTGGATATTGTCTCTATAATCATCGATTTTTATCTTTTCTACTTAAAATATTTGACATCCTTCTATTGAGGTTCTCCATTTCAAATTTTCATTTTAAGTCGCTTAAAAAAGTTTTATTCATAGATTTGACTTAGTCGCGCTGATTCAACGATTTGTAGAAAAATTCTATCTCATAAAAATACTAAAGTTTGTACAACTGCTACAGCTTATGAACAAATCAGTTGCAAAAAAAACCGGTACATGGTGCAAAATTTATTCAAGAATCAAATAAACATTGACATAAAAGTAACCAATGAAATTTAAATTATAAGTTCTGGCCAGGTTTTTGGGTGAAATACTCCTGTGTGCGAAGATTGATCTCTTTATGAAGGTCGCAATAAACAAATTTTAAATAAGGATCTCTAGTACGTTGAAATTGACGCCGAGGAATGTTTTTCAGTCGTATCCAAAACTGAAGATCATCATCGATCAAAGGTTGAATAAATTTATGTATAACTTTAAGTATTGAAGCGGCTTTAGCATTTTCTATTGAAGTTGTCAAATTTTCTACAGCCAAATCAATATCTTCTATTGAATTCAGTGCAACGTTTACATCTAAATTAAGTTCAATAAAATTCCTATATCGCTCCCAGTCAGCTTTTTGAAAGTTAAAAGTTTATTTGAAAGGGTTTTCAATGGGACTTTGGGATAAAGAGAAAGTTACTGGAAGGTAGTCGGAATCGAGGTCTGCATGAGTAACTAATTGACTAAAATGCTCGCCTAAATCCGTTAGAACCAAATCAATTGTAGATTGTAGATTAGATCAATTGTTAGAACCAAATCAATTGTAGGGATTTCTAATTGCAGAGAAACAAGTATGCGCATTAGGATACTCAACAGTATAATAACCTGCAGAGCAGTCATTAAAAAAATATTCCCATTAAAATTTGAAGAAATATTATTATTAAGATCGGTATTTTGCATTAAAGTCACCAATAATAAAAAAAAAATTATTTTTTTTCTGGTGAGTTTTTGTAAATCTCCCTTCAAAAAAAAAATTTTTTTTTTTTTTTGTCTTTATTTGAGAGGTTTTCAGCCGCAGGCTGGTTCGCCTCTGTATTCAAAAAATTTGTCTGTGGCAACAATTATAATTTTCCCATGCACGCTCGTTTTTTTGAACCATTTATGGTTCTTAAATAACCATTTTATGGTTCTTGCTTCAAAACCTCCAATTTGGTTATTTTTTAACAATTTTTCTAGAAATAATTCAACCATTTTGGTAGTTCTCGAGCATAAACCACAAAATGGTTGAAAAATTAGTATTTCTTCACCGCCATTTTGAAACTGGTAGATTGCATGCGTGCAGCTGAAGGCAAACAAACATAATCTATGTTTTCTGCGTGATTAAAACCTAATTTAATCGTAATTTGTGCGGATCTGTTGCTGTTTTCGGTGAACAAACGGAAAATAATGAAAGGTAATGGATTTATTTTAATGTTTTCTATTAAAGTTCCAACTTACAAAAAAAAATATTTTCAGTTCACCTTACTTATGACCCTGCTTCTAGATTATCCAATAATGCCGATCAGCTTGCGAGGACTTACTGTCGGTTCATGCATGGTCACAGTCAACTCAAACGGATTTATCTCCATTCAACCTGGTATTCAACCAAATATCTTTTTTTTTTTCTTTTTCTCAACCAAATATCGCGGATACTCCCGGCGAAACTATTACCGGAACTATTTTGGAAGAAGATAACCCTTCCAGTACAAGGTTTGTCAATTGATGTAGACCCGAATAGGATTTCACCGTGAAAAAACCATGAATTCCATATTCACAGACTATAAATTGCATGGTATACACAATGATTATTATCGTCCTCGATACCGTGAATTCACCATACATTTCATAGTTTTGACCATACATTTCATAGTTTTGACCATACATTTCATAGTTTTGACGAAAATAACCATGAAAAAGGGGTATTGTTATGCAGCGTGACCATGAAAAAAATGACGATTTTCCATACATTGAGAAGTTCAAAAATATAAACTTCAAGGTTAAAACAGCTTCCAATTTTTCATGGTAAAACCATGAAAATCCGATAATTTATATTGTTCGCCCGCTGAAATAAAAATCTTTGGTCTTGGTGGGAATTTTTGTTATTTATTTTGAAAATGTCATCATTTTTATAAATAATTAAAAAAAAAAAACAAATGAATTTTTTTAAATTAACTATTTATTCAAAAAATCTGAACACTTTACTCACACACTCCTGCATCCTGCATCCCATTGCTGCTCGCGGCATTCGTTGGCTACTGCATCCTGTGCCACTCGCTGTGTGTCCGTTTTATATTGCTGGAATGATAAAAAAAAGATTTATTAGATGTTTGCCTTTTGTATAGCTCCTGCTGTATAGCTGTATAGTATTAAACTTACGGTTGCGTCCATTTCCGAACACTTCTTAAAAGTTACAAAAAAACCCTCGAGAAAACCGATTGTCGACCGAGAATGGAAGAAGTGAAAAAAAAACACGTGCCGCGGCGCGGCTGTCAAAATATCAACCTTACACGAAAAACTCGGAGTGTGCAAATTCTTGAATTACGCTCGGACGTTCTTTTTACCATGAAGTACATGGTCACATTAAAATTCACTGTAAAATGAATGTGATACCATGGTTCGTGCTATTCGGGGATTTATCCGTAAACGGATATTTATAAAAGTTTGGTCTAAGCAACATCTCCAGAGTGTGGAACGACTGCCAAGCAAAACACCACCCATTCTTACACCAGTTGCAGAGAACTATCAGGAGACTAATTATATTGGTACTGGCCATCCCGCTTAAAGCCAACAGAATGCCACCGAAGGCATTGTACATCACCTTTTCCGGCCTTACCCAGCACCAACGTAAGATTCCTTTTCTTGTTTAGATTCGAATGGGGGTGGTAGCAGTGGAAACTACGCTACTAACAATTGTACCGCTACCTGGACCGGAATAGATTTTTTCCAAAAATCCTCGAAATGGGCTTTATAATTTATATCCTACAGAATAAACTATCTAACTAAAATTTTTAATCTTCACAAAGCATGCTTTTTGAATTTCGGTTGAAAAATATCCATTTTTCAACTTTTCATTTAGAATCCCATTCGGTTAAAAAATAACCATATTCTAACTTCTCCCCGCAAAGTCATTTTATGGGTTCTCAAAGAGAAGTCATAAAATGACATAACTCGGAAAAATATGATTATTTTTGAACCAAAAATGGTTCAATTATGTCGAGCGTGTGGACGTTTCTAATTCAATTCCAATTGTTTCTAAAACTTTTGTATTGAAAGAAGGAAGAAGTCTAAATTTGAGACGACTATTGATGACAACAGCTACACCCCCACTTTGTTGATCAAGTCGATCACTTCGCAAAATTTTTAAGAACGCATTGCTTTTCAAGTTATTGTCCGGCTTTAAAAAAGTTTCAGTAATTTCAGCAATATGTATGTTTTGAGTTTTCAAAAATAAGAAAAACTCATCTTGGTTAGCCAGCAAAATTCTAGCGTTCCAATTCATAATATTTAAACATCTATTTGGATCCATGAGGGAATCGTTAAGTTATAATAATTTTGTTAGCATATTAAAAAAGAAGTTTGGAAAGCTTAAAACATTGAGTTTGCTTCCAACATAGGTTCTATCAATTCCATTAAATTTTGATGCAAAAAATTTAATTTTTCCTCAGTAATCTCACCCAAATCAACCGCCATGTTAGCCGCGTTATCAGTCAAGAAATTGAATTTCGTTGCCTATTTGAAGGCGATTTACTTATAAGCAGTGATGGTAAATTTCGCCCGTCACGCTTGACCCGACTAGTTGTGTTTCATCAAACGACTGGCACTGTTCTCAATTGACGGAGCCTCACTACTCGCATGACGGATAAAGCACGACAACAATCAACATTTCTCCATCATCGACTGGCGAAGCTCCTACACATGGTCAAAATTTCTCCTGAGAGTGACTGGCAAATCTCTTTACACTTCGACCGGCTGCTGACGGCAGGTACAACTAATTGAACGACTTGCTGGCAGAGAGCAACAATAGCAATAAAAAACTGAAAACGAGCTTGCTGGCAGGAGCAACAATAATAATAAATGCTTTTCTTGTTCCTCTTCGGTCGTCTTCGGCTTGCTGGCAGGAGCAACAATAATAATAAATGCGTTTCTTTTTCGTCATCGGTCGCTTGAATGCGATTGCTTGACTAGGTTATTATTTTAGCTTCAAATGAATGGGGAATGAATGACTGGCAAACGAAGTGACTGGTCGTTAAGGAACAGTCAATTGAGTTTGACGAACCAAGAGGCTTCACAGTCACAGCTTCACGCCTCATGACGATGACTTTTGCCAAGCATGCTTATAAGGATACAAAAAAGTGTATTTTGAAAAGCGAAATTTTCTATAAATAAATGATTTTTCGTCAAAGTATGGTTAGTTTACAAAATTACGATGAACATGTAATCAAACATTTTTTGTTTCAATTATAACATTTCGTATAATCATTGTTCCATTCTCACCACCCTTTCGGTATGGGGCGTTCTGTCCACTAGTTTTGGCGTTCTACCCCACGGTTTGTTTTCTGGTTGTTTTAATTTTTAACAAAAATATAATCAAAATCGTGTTTTTATCATATTATTTCATTAGATAAGACGAAAATCAGATCCATGAATCGTTGTAAACTTTCCACTTGGTTCTTAGATGATTGGTATCGCTGTAAAAAGCGTTTATGCTTAACTGGTGCGTCTAGTACAGTTTTCCCCTACCAAGACGTGATTCCAAAGCAGGCCGAGGCAGAATGTTTTCCGGCTTGACGTGTGAAGACGAGAAAGAAGAAGAAGGAGAAGAAATTTCTCTGTCAACTTTCCTAGACGTAATAATTTTTGCTCTAACGGGACAGTCTATGGAATTGGAGGAATGATTACCTGCGCAATTCGCACACTTGAAAAATTCTGATCGTGTTTTATTACCACCAAAATGGGTAAAAAAATTATATTCAGCCGAATATTTAGCACATCTCTAATTTTCTCGTTGTACAAAGTTCAGATTCAAATTTAGAAATTGGTTCTAATTTATACTATTCATTCGGAGATCAAGAAGAAAGAAGTCTATCTGGCATTACCCGAGCTGCACCACGAGAAATATGAATCCGTGGAAAACAGATCTTCAAAGTGATACTCTTAAAAGAGAAATTTAAAAAAGAAGAAATCAAAATTATGACACTTTCGTACAGAACATATTTTACTTAGGGATCTAAGAAGATTTGAAGGCAAGTAGTAAAATTTTTCCAACGTAACAAAACCTTCGTGCACAAGGTTCCATCTTCGGAGTAAAAAAAATATGTTTGTAAATTTGAAATAAATTCTAAAACATTAAAACAGAAAACATTCGTATGAACACTAATCCCTCCAAATTAAAGTTTACGATTGAATCCCGTATATAACAGAAGGCAGTTAAAATCCCTCACTATCAAATCGAAAAGTGCAGGCTGAGCACAAATTAAATTAAGCTGTCCAACTTTTTTTGCTGTCAAAATTCCGAGCCCATTCAGCTCTGTCTGACTCGGTGATGGTGGGTATACCTACAAGAAAAAAGAACATAAAACCAAGCTTTCCTCCTGTGTTCATATAGCGGCGAATGTTGTAATCGGGTGCTATTAAAACGAATCAAAAGGAATCTGTTTTTAAATCTGCTTTTACAGCTCAACGTACCACGGTACAACTTCAACTACTTCAACCTTGAAAATCAAATTACATTTGAGAGAACAGAACAGCACTAACTTTCTAAATTTGATATGGATACGTTAAATTCGTTTGGATATTTTGTCAGTATTTTAAAAGTGCTGGGTAAGAAACCGATTTATTTGAACTTCAAACATTTACGATCCTCAATGTTGCAAACACGAAACGTCCGTGTTTTTTTTCCAAAAGACTATTTTTAAACTGGTGATCCGTAGAACTTAGAATTATTTTTTGTGTTTAATACTGGGTAGTTTTAAGTTTTTTTATTAAAAAAAAAACTCAATCAACAATTAAAAACAAGGCAATTTGATAGAAAAATTGATTGTCTCCATAAATTATGGTTCAACGGATGAAACTTTAGAAGAAGAAAGCACTAACAGCCCCCGAAACTCTGTTTCAGGACCAAAGCCAGGATGCTGAAGCGCACACCATAAGAAGATAAAGAAATTTTTAGTGATTCTCATCGCCTTCTAAAAACGACTGTTTTGCCCAAACATTTTTTGCAATCAAATGAAAGTTGCTTAAAATTACCAGAAGTAACTAGTAAAAATTTGGATGACTTCCATTCAGCGGTACCAAAATAATTTACCTTTAAATATATGTAGGTAATTTAATTTAAAACAATTCAAACACGTTGTGACAAACGACGAAAGCAAAAATCGAGTTAAAGCAGCATCAACAACAAAGGGTGTTCGGATCAAAAAATGGTCAAACAAAATTGCGTGTAAATCGATTATTTTTTTATTTGAAAAATCAAAGCATCTTTCATTCTGAAGTTGAATCTGTATAAAAGACGGAAAAATAATCACTTGAGATTCGGGTCGACTTAATCCAAATTGGCGAGACTTTCGTTTAATCCCTGCCATCAGATTTTGTACAGTCACCTTATCCACTTTCTTCGGCGTAGAACTGCTTCTCGCTGCTTAGGCACAGTTTTATGCTTAACTATCGCCCAACATTTTTCGATTGGGAGAAGTTCTTGTGTGTTGCGAGGGTTCTTATCCTTCGGAACAACCTGAATGTTGTTAGCGGCATACCACTCCATAGCCTTTTTTCATAATATGCCAAATCCGGCCAAAACAGCACAGACTAGTCATATTTCTTCAGGAAAGGCAGCAAACGATTTTGATGACACTCTTTCACGTAAATATCCTGGTTGACGGTCCCGGTTGCAACAAAAATGTAGCTTTTCAAGCAACTGGTACAGATAGCTTGCCAAATGAGATATTTCTTGGCAAACTTAGATAGTTTAATATGCTTGAAAATGTCTGCCATCTTTCTCCATCCAGTTGCTATATAAAACTCTTGTCCCGGAAGCTGCCTGAAGTCTGCCTTGGCGAGGGTTTCGTCGTCCATTACCACGCAATCTAACTGTGTCAACAATGTAGTATACAGCCTCGAGATCTTGTTTTTGCCGTAAGGTTTCGCTTTTCATTACGATTAGCAGTCACTACCTTCTTATAGTTCGATAGTTCGGATCGTCTTTAAGCGTAATGCACAGTTGTAGACGATGTTCCTAACTTATTGGCGACATCTCGAACGGAGAGATTGGAGATTCGCTTGATGTGCTAGCCACTCTTCTGTTCGTCACTGCCGAATTTCGATTTCCCCTAGGCTCCGGCTTCCTAGTTCCCCGAACACTTTTATTGCTTTGGCGACGGTTGATTTCGCCACATTCAACGATTTTGCTATTGCTCCGTACGTGTAGTTTTGATTTTCACGACGCATGTACCAAATTCTTAATCGTAGCTCCTCTCGCTTGGACGCCATTTTGAAAACTAAAGACCTAATATCGAGAGCCAAAAAGAAACATCATTCTACACATACACCTTCAAAATAAAGGGTGTTCAGGTTTTTTTATATGAATGATTAGAAAAAAATACGGCGAATTTAAGTTAATCACTTATTGGTCCGAACAACCTTTAGTTGCATAGTTTTCGATAACCCTCTTATAATATTTTCTCCTCATGAACAATCATAAAATGCGACGCACTATTTACTTGTTCTTATTTCGATGCTCACCTCGTACAGTTGTTGCTTTGTCTGGAACCTCTGAATGGGTTTACAACCCAACAAACCATTTAGCACTGTTATAAGCCGTATTTGGGACGAATAACAGCATTGTAGTGCCTTTAAGCCGTGTACAATATTTTCAAATGCCAATAGGCTCGATGAGATTGAAGCCGCAGAATAGGACCTAAATTGGCACATAATGCAGCGTTTTAAGGATTTCAAGCCATGTGGGTATAATTGGGTGACATTTACGTCAAAGCCTGACTACTGTCATTTATCAGACAGAAAAAACGACTGGGCTCTGGAAGAAGAAGATTTGCGTTTATGTTTACTTAGGCAGTTTATTCAGACTTGGAAAGAAAATGTAAGTTTCCTGGCTTCTTTATCAGCAAGATCTTAATTAGAACCAATTTTTTTATCTTATCCATACAGGTCCATCCACTTCGCTCTGGATTATACGCAAAAAAACACCCGGCAATCGGGGCCCATAAAACGGCAGTGGCTGAAAATGATCGCTTCCTCCGCAGCACAACTCCAACCGAAAGGTCTCACAGGAACGAAAACGCCGGTTTGCTGTATAAGCTGCCCCTATTGGTAGAACATTTTAGTGATACGTGCAAAGTGAAAAAATATGTCCAGAATAGTGTTTTTGTAATCCATTCTGGAATGAAAATAGGCTAAGTGATGTACAACAAATAAATTTTCTAAGGTTTTGAAAAAATAAAATGAAAAACAAAATCCACAAAAGCCCAGCTGTTTTCATCAGAAAGTTTTGCATTTATTCATATCCTAATTCTAAAGTTTATGTTGACGAAATCCCTGATAAAAAATGGACAAGAATTCATCCATTGAAATACGACAAATTTTCTCAGATCCATGCATTGATATGATAGGCTATAAGGGTGTATACGGGCGCCAGTATTGGCGAAAAATTGGCCTCAGCCATAACCTCAAACTTTGATGAGCTGACGGCCTCACCAGTGATGCTAGGCGCGTTACTAAAATCAGTATTTGTTTTTTTTTAAACTAATTATAATATTTCTGAATTGATTAAATTTTTTAACAATCAACAGCTAATCGTTTGAATTCATTACGGGGCGTCTCTAATAAAATTGATGTAGATAAGCCATCTTCCGCTAATGAATTTTCAAGGTGAATTTAAAACATCTGCAATATATTTTCATGTACTGCTCGGTAAAGTAAAAAGAGTTGTTTCCAACTTCTAAACGAAAGCAAAATCATTCACTGTTACAAAATAATAGCCTGCATGCTCTGATTATTTATAACATTATCACATAATTCGCTACATAGTTTAAGTGTGCGATACAGACAGTTGTTATTCAGTTCAGATAAATGTTGCGTTTAATTTCATATTCTAATAGAAATCTAGGAGAAAGTTGCAAATTCTCAGTACTCATGAAAACGTTTTTCAATAAAAATTCAATTTAAAATATAATCATTTTTCAAATATCAATGCACTTGGCAGCCCTGACCACCCAAAAAAATCAAAACAAGAGCATCTGTGTGTCGCTTTTCCACAGGGCGAATTTGTCGATATTAGTACCGCAAAATCGCGTTTATCGTGCGCCCTTCTCAAAAATTGATTTTGTTCTCCCATGGTTTGAGGTTAGGGCTGAGGCCTCCTGCTAAGGTGGTGTTCGTGTAAAACTGTCAATATATCCTAATTGAGTAAAGTGGTCGATTGAATACTTAGCCGCAAAAGTATAAAGGTTCGATTCCAGTCTCTAGCCTACGTGGATTAAGAGGGATAAAAAAGGGAGGATGAGAGAGATAGAGGTTAAGGACGCGTAGTGTGTGGTCAGAAAAAGATGAAACATAAATAAGTTTTAATTTTTATTTTTTCTTGCCCCCGGTGGGTTGTACCCACTGAAGATTTTTTTTGACATTTTCCCATAGAGTTGTTTTTAACGTTTCTTACGCACACTTGTTGAGCGTGTAAAGATTAGACGGGACAATTAACCTCAAAAACTCTCGGTACAAAAAACGGGCAGCCAGTCGACGCACATGGTCGTTTTTTAGGTTAATTGTCCCAAAACTGAAAAGTGTTGGTGAAACAACCAGCATAATTTCACGAACACTACCAGCGGCAAATAGGACTATTGGCTGTATATCGGCCGATTTACAGGCCAAAACAGGCTTTTGGGCAGCCCTTAGGAGGAATTGAATGCTGTTTGGCTTTGTAAGGCATTTTCTATATTCAAATATAGAGCCGAACAAGGGCCATTTTTTACGGCTTATTGGTTACTTGGGAAGAGTTGCTGTCTGAGTCCTCCTGCTGTATTGGTCCTACTGCTGTCAGGAGTTTTCTAAAATCAGATTTTAACCACGAAATGTTAATCTTTACTTTTACTTTTTGAAAACTCGACCAATTTTTATCGATGGTTTAAAACCTTGGCATTGCTTAAGACTTTGGTAGATTTAGCTTATTTGATTAGAGCATATAACGTTTTTTTTTTTGAAGAAATTAAATGCGTTCTTTAAAAAAACTTAATCTATTTATGCTCTAATCAAATAAGCAAAATCTACCTCTTGATCTACTCTTGAGCAAATTCAAAGATTATGACCATCGATGAAAGTTAGTTCCCTATTTTGTTACTCAATGCTTCATTATAAAAATATCGCTTACAATTCGGAGTTTTCGCAGCCATTATCAAAATGATACAAAAACTATTATCAAATGTAAAATAACTTAAAAATAAATAAAAAAAAACAACCCACGACCCACCATGGCAAACATAACAGAAAAGACTTCGAAACTGGATCATAAAAAAAGGAAATAAATTAATGTATGGACATTTTTGAGACTTACGATTTTCGGAACTATTGCACGCAATCCGGACACAGAGAAGAGAGAGTTCTCTGTGATCCGGATTCCAATCAGCAGAGGAAATCTGCTAACCCGCCGGCGAAACCAAAATAGTTTGTTCTCACGCTCATTTTTTTATAACCATTTTCAAGTTTTTTCCAACCGTTTTATGGTTTTTTCCTGAAAAAAACTATTATTGTTATTTTTGAACCAAAGTAAACTGTTAAATTTCAACCATTTTCAAAGTTCTAGCGGAAAACCAAAAAAAAAACGGTTAAAAATTTAAGCATCTTTCTTTAGTGATTGGTCCGCCATTGTTTTTGTAAGCGTCAACACCTCGGAATGGTTAAGAAAGATTATCTGCGAAGGAAGTATCTCTTGGGCAAGGTAGACCCGGATGGTCTTATTTCGAAGGAATCGTGTTCAAGGCGTAAGAGGTGAGTTTTGTTTTTTAATATTATGTTAGTTGATTTGCCTCTAGTTGATTTCAGATAACCTCTAAGTTTTATGTCTCGGTTCTACCTTTTAAGGTTCCCCCGTAAAATTAAGTTCCGAATCCAAATTCCGGACCAAGTGCAACTAGCTGGTGCTGAGTTTCCTGATTTCAAGTTTGGCTCTCTACAGTATTCTCTTCAGAGACGTTCCGAGTATCAAGTTAGTCCGGGAAGCAGGATGTACCACCGGGATCTTATCGGGAGATGCTAGGTCGAGAAAGTTCCAGTCCGTATTCAAGAAGATTAAGATTAAGAAGGTTTTTTGATCGGCGCACTCATTATCGTCCCCAGCTGTTCCAGTTAGCCCAAAGGTAATCATCAAAATAAATGGTTAGGATAATTTTATTCCTTAAAAATTTGTAATATTGATTAAAAGTGATAAAAATAAAGAAATTTCATAAAATTTGAATTTGAAAAAAATAACACAATTTATTGCGGAAATGTTTTTTTCTAACTCTCAAAATAAATAATCGCGTTACCTTTTTCTGAAAACGGTTATTTTTCAAGCATTTTCTACCTATACGAAAACGGATGATAAATAACCATAATCGAAGTTCTCCGCGAAATCTCATTTTATGAGTTTTTACGGAAAACTCATAAAACGACTTAACCCACAGAACTTGGATTATGGTTATTTTTCAAACATTTATGGTTCAATATGGCCGAGCGTGCTGGATCCGCATACTTTCAGTCGATTCGCAATTGAAATAATAGCGGCGATGATGACTGATGACAAGAATGATGATGTTTACATTACAAATGTATCATGATGCAAGTACGCGGAGCAAAGCCAACTCAAACTGTGGTTAGCAGTTACACTGCAGTGTTAGCAGAAGATAATGAGTAATAGCCTCATTTTACTCATTGGGAAATTAGAAGTTTCTTGGTTAGGGAATCCTAGTGTGTAATAGTGACAAATAGCTATCGCTTATATAGAAAGTAACGAATAAACGTTACCTCTTTTCCAAACACTAAACTTGTGTTGAATTACTCATTTCAAAATATATATAAATATAAGTCCTCCACTATTTTAATTCATTTTTCATCTTACTGTAAACTTATGGAAAAATAAACACTAAAATTATGATTTGAAATTTAAATTAAGGCGAAAAGGGGTGATCAGTAAAAATAGTATGAAAAATGAAAACTACTGTTTCGTATCAATAAAATATTTGAAATTTGAAAGTGCATCGTCCAGCGTTGATATGAAGAAAGCGTTTTTCGAGTATAATGTTCAAACGGGGATGTACGTTTGCTAATCTGCTGGGTGTTCGGGAAAATTAAAAGGCGTTTTGAGCAGCCTAAAAAGACAGGTAGACTAACAGCACCCTGACACCGCAAAAAAAAATCGGGCTTAAGGGTTACAAACGGAAAAATGCCCAAACAGTTGGCCAACAGCAAATCGTATCGACAATCTCCAATCCAAAACGCTTGAAAAAAAACTATTCAAGTTGAACTTAGCAAATTTCAGTGTGGATTGCTTGACATAAATTTGACACCTTTTAATTTTTTTAACTCACATGCGTGTGAACCAACTATAGGTCCAGTCGCAAAAGTATTTAACATCCCAGCATATGGCGAAGCCATTGCAGGTTATATCACAGAAATAGCTAAAGTTATCAGGAATATGAGATCTCTAGAGCTACAAACTTTTTTTTTGAATGTTCGATGGAGCATCGCGACGTCACCGGAAAATTTTCGGGATAAATGCACGATTTGTGCATAATGGAAAAAATGTCACCCGAACGCTATCCATGTTGGAAATTTGGAAAAAAAAACTTACAAACTTCTCAAAATTTGAAAAATGCTGTAGCGAAGGTTTGTGTACTGCGTTACGCATATCTATCCATATACCTCTGACAACGCCCGAAATGCTCTTAAGTGTAGAGAAAAGTTGACGGTTTGTTTGAAAACAGCTCTGGCTTCATGTGTTCCAGACAAAGAAGAAATAAGAAATATTGTACATGAAAACCTGAACGATTCTAGAGCGGATCTGAGCGACTCCATCGAAGTTAAAGACGATAGTGCTTCAAATAAGATCGATGAAATGCTGGGTTGCCAATGACTCTGTCGATAAGGAAAGCGAAACACTTAAGCAGATCCGAAAAATTGTGAAAGATTGTCGCAAGCAGCAGTTCAGTCCCTGTTTCCGCAGTCCAAAGATACCCCTTCCTGAAAAAGATGTGGAAACAAATGGGGCTACCTTTACGGAATGCTGAACTCCGCTCTTATCAGCAAAACAACTTTTGTTTTGTTTTGTTTCGGCCTTATTTTTTGTTTAGATAAGCTTCAAGTGTACATTGTGTTTCAGTTGAAACTTCTCTGTTTAGTTTAGAACTTTTGAAAGTTTATATTTTTAGTGACTTTATTTTATCGGCCTTATTAGTGAAAAGTGATGTCCTTTTTAGTAGGGACATCCAGAGATGCTCTTCTCTACTGTGACGGACGGACGGAGAACGGAGAATAAAAAACCTCCGTGCGATAACTGCAAAACACCCTGGTGAGAGTTTTCGTTCCCCTCCTCACATTATTCGCACCTAGGTTTCGATAGCCACACACACACCTCATTCCAATAGCTCCGGCGTGCGCCGTTGAGCACCCCGGTGAAACCACAGGACCGACTGGTTCAAGCCCAGACGGCGGCAACGCTATTCAAACCGTATGGAGCACATCTCTCAGATTTCTCCTTTTTTTCCCTCGTTTTGACAGATTTAAGCTTTTTTCCTCACATTTAAGCTTTCGTCTCCTATGCTCTCAAGGCAAAAAAAGCTTAAATCTGAGGAAAAAGCTTAAAAACGAGATTCACGAGCACATATTTAAAAGATGTTGGTCACACGATACATAGACAAATCGTGTAACGTTGCAGGGATCTGTTCAAGTCACGAAAAAGAGAAAAACAAACACGATGGTGTGCATAATAATAGCATCAACAAACGATTATTGTTTCGGGTGAGTATTTAGCTTCGTTTGAATTGGTAAACGCAATAAGCCAAGCCAGCTGCCGTCAGTGTCGCTCTCCCTCCATGGTAGAAACATTTTTTCACTGTAGTGTGTGTTTGCTTTGTCGTGTTGATTTACAGATTCTCTACAGAGGTTCGGCTAAAAATCTCTGCGGTGCGTTTCAGAGAATCTCTATCGAGAATTGTAAACCAAGCTCGTTGGTGTTTCACGTAAGAGAAATTGCACGCCTGGGGACATCTTTATATTATGATTTATTTTTTATATATAGATGGATAGAACGTTTTATGAAATAAAAGATGGTGGAAATGAGCAGGTAGAAATTATTTAGAAGCATTATCATCACATATCAAATTTTTGTTCAGCACGGGCCAACAACTATGAAGTGGTAGATACAGATAAACTTCTTATCTAAGTTTATGGCATATCGGCAAATTGAAATTCAAATTAGAGAGCCATTGAGGCAGAAATGAAAACTTGTAGTGCGAACGAACAAAAAGATTATCTGTGATTATTGATTAATCACCGTAAATTATCTTTTTTTTTTATTTTTCCAATCTCTTCATAAAATTAAAAAACTTTGGCCAAAAAGAAATAAAAAAAAACTCGACATCATCGGTGGTAGATCACTATCAGACGATCGACCGTACCGTTTCGCAACCAAACCCCGGCTGTAACGAACGCGGTGATAGCAAACTGAGACTATACATCGATAGATGCGTTTCTGAGTTAAAGGGAGCTTCACATATCATCTTTTTGTTCGTTCGCACTGCAAGTTTTCCCGCTTGTGGTGCGAACCACGCGTGATAGTAGATGCAACTCTATGTGTATCTTCCACTTCATAGTAGTTGAACCGTGAGGAACAAAAATTTGATATGTTATGATAATGCTTCTAAATAAATTCTAAATTCTATAAAAAAAAAATCATTATCTCAAAATGTCCCTACTAAAAAGGACATCACTTTCACCGATAAGGCCGATAAATTAAAGTAACAAAACATAAATAACGGTGATTATTCTCTTCATAAAAAAAGTTTATATTTTTGTTGAGTCCAATGCAATGATGGAATGCAATTAAGGATTTATATTATTTTCAAAACATTTATTACGTGAATTGTAAAGTTTTTCAAAAAATAAAATTAATAAATTTTTGACAAATAAATAAAAAAAAGGTTTTTCCAAGTTAATATTTAGAATAAAAAAATGTATTGAAATAAATACCATTAATAAAACAGATTTCAACTTTTTTCCATTAAAATATTTAACTATCACTATTTTGTGGATCAGGAAAAAATCAATGGAATCTTATCAAAATTGATATATCAGGTTCGAAGTGGTGAAACGTCAATTCTAAAACATTTTCCTAAAAACAACCTAGTTCCAGAAAGTGAATTTTCGTTCAGTTTTTTTTTTATTCATAAATCTTAACTTGTAATTTTATATCTCTGAAATTAACATCTGCTCAGATCCGTTTTAAGCCAATTACTTACTTAACCCTACAGTCGTAATTTTAATGCCCAAGTCTACTGATGATCACGATTACCGAAGCTTAGTAATTTCACAGCAGATAACGTTAATGCATAGTACGTTTTAATGCCAAAGCAATTTTGGCATTAAAAAAAGACAACTGTCTTACGCCGCTTTTAATAAATAAACCAAACTAACGTTTCACTTGAGTTTATGGCTAATTTTATCATTTTGGTAACATTTTTATGATAGCACTATACGGCAACAATGTTGACCCATAAGTAATCATCTTTTAAGGGATAAGAATAAATTAATTTTCATAAACTCATTTTTTTTAAACCAGCATTTCTAAACAATATTTTGCACACCTACACCTTTGCTATCTTCAAACACTATTGATTTATTACATTTTTTATGTGGGTAGAATAACGGGAATTATGGGGAAAACAATTCAAATGCATCGTTTTGAATAAACTGCATTGCATTATCACGACGGTAAGGGCTTGTGATATAGCTCAGTTGGCAAGTCTGTTGCCTCCTGAGCAGATGTCCGCGAGTTCGAGCCCAACAGTAAACATCGAACACAGTTGTACCGGATAAGTTTTTCAATAACGATCCGCCAACTGTAACGTTGATAAAGTCGCGAATGCCATAAAGATGGTAAAACGACTATAATCGAAACAAAAAAAAAAATCACGACGGTAGATAACATTTTCCCGAAACTTAAATTAAATGATACTATTAGACCTGTTGATATTATTAGACCTGTTTTTAATGAGAACACCCTTTAGTCATAACAGAGATTCAGAAGTCTACGAAGCGAATAACTTTTATATAATTTTTTTTCTCATTGACATCCCTTATTTCTTCCTCTTACGATAAACACACTTGCGTTATTTGCAATTTATGAACAGATCTAACAAGCTATTTTTTTTTCAATTTATTTGAAAGCCTTATCAATTTTTTTTCAAATTGATCTAGTTTACAATAACTTTGAAAAAAATTCTACTAACTAAAAAAAAGAGTTAACAAATGTAGTTTGTAGAAAAAATTGAGATTGGTATTTCCAGAAATGGATACATTTGAAATCAAAAAGCTTACCAACCGGAAACTTAAACCCGTTACTTTCTTTCTTCCGTTTGCTTCTGGGATTTGATAACTCCCACTCCTACTTTCCGAAGAAACAATTCCCAAAGCGATCGGAAACCGACCTGTGGGTATTGAAACTTTCCCAATACTACTGCCGTACGAGGAATCGAATCGAACGAAGCAAAAAAAACAAATGCATCAGACCGGCTTAATGCATTGCACTAAATTGGCCCGATTGAAGCACTGAATTTGGAAAAAAGCGGAACCGAACTGAAGGAAAGAAAAACGGTATCCTTTTCTTAAAGTTTCCCACTATCGACGAAAAGGCTGTGAAAAAGATTCCTTCCTTTCTTTGACAACTTTCATTTCGATTCGTCTCTCGTCGTCAATTCGCTTTAGTCACATAAATTGCAACTGACATATTCTACCTAGATTTCCAAGCAATACAAAACATTTGTAGACTATGAGCAAAATTGTTTCCTCTGAAAATTTCGATATACGAATTAATCAGCGAATTGAATTGAGTTAACAATTGAAAATTCTGCAGCACATATTTTAAATTTAAAAATCAACTCTATTTGTTCCTCTCGCAAATTTCTATTAATAAACATTTAAATTTTGAGCGTTATAAAATGGACAGTATCTAGTTTTACTATCTAATAATGTTCATTGATACTTTTCCAATAATATGATTCAAACTGTACATCGGAACGTTATCCAAAACCAGAGATTTGAACAATGTTTTTTGGTACAAAAGAATTAATCCTTATTTGAGGTAGTTAAAATAGAAGTAGAAGCTATCGAAAAAAATAATTATTTCTGGCACCTACAACCGCAGCTGCCGAAAAATTACGTAGGAGGAAGTGTTCTTTAATGCGCATATTAGGTAATATGCGCATTTGCACATACAGCTGATTGACGAAATGGTAATCAGTGCTGTTTGAGGGTTATCCGATTTTGACACATGGCGTGAAAATTTTTAATGTTACACAAAGCCAAAAAATAAAAATTTAAACAAGATTTTTAACAGTTTTTTTTAATATATTGTTCTTTTAAAATCTTGCATACAGAATTTGTAAACAAAAATGTTAATATTTTTTCTTATTAGGTCGTTTGAAAATAATCAAACAACAAATTGAACCATTTAGCATAACAATAACTGATAAGATATTGGAATGATAGACAGGTTTTCAATGCCCATATTAGGCAGGTTAAATGCCTGTATCAAGAAAAAAATAAATTTGCTAGGGAAGAATGCCACCTAGTGGTAAATTCCTGGCAAAAAAAATAGATTTGCAATTTTTTTTACTTTTTATCATTGAAACATAAAATCTAAACTCTAATTAAAATCTCAATCTGAAAGTAGAAGAGCTTAATAACGATCTCATAAAAATATGATAAGAACAAAATATTACCACGAAAAATGGCTATTTTCAGCTTTTACGTATGCTTAACATGATTTTCTACTTGAGATGCAACGAATAAAGTCTGTTTCACATAGAATCTGGTCGCATCTTTTCATTTACTGCAGCGCTCCTAGTTGTCACATCGCGAATCTATTGACAGTGTTTTGATTCGAATGGTTTGTTGACTTAGTGGTGGAAATTTCATCAAGATTGGAGCAGTCAGTCAAAAGTTATCGACGATGGAACGCGAAAGGCGAGAGAAAATTCTGCACACTCACGTAGAGAAACCGACGTGGTCAGGGCTAAATATCACGAAATTAATGAAATATCCAAAATCGACTGTAAATTCGGTGCTGCAACGTTACCGGGAGACCCTTACGGTGGATCGAGCAAAACAAACCAGGCGTAAAAGTGGTACATACGACCGGAAGCTGCGAGCAAAGGTAATTCGATCAGTTCACAATAATCCTGGAATCTCCTTGCGTGGTTTGGCGAAAAAGTTCAAGACGAACCATAGTACAGCTCGACGAATTTGTTTGCGAGAAGGCTTGCGGTCGTATCATGCAAGCAAACTCCCCAATAGGACGCTGAAACAAAACCTGGTTGCCAAAACCAGGGCAAGGAAGTTGTACGAGAAAGTGTTGACCACGGACAACGGATGCATTTTGATGGACGACCAAACTGTCCGGAATTTCGTCCCATAGAGAAATATTGGGCAATAGTTAAGGGTAAACTGAAGAAATGTGGCAGAACCATGAAAAAACCCGCTCAAATGGAAAAGTGGTGGAACAAGATGGCGAATGAGGTTACCAGCAGTACTGTGCAGAAAATGGTGGTTTTAAAAAAAAAAAGTTCGAAAATTTATCCGAAAAGCTGACGAATGATTTCTATGTATTTTTTCCTTAAAGTGCGATAAAAACCCAACAAAATGGCATTTTTCCTTTTGTTGTTCGTTATTTCTTTGCGGAGAAATGATCTATTTTATCCGACCAGATTCTATGTGAAACAGACTTTAATCATAATGCAATCATAACATTATTTATTTTGGATCGGACAACTAGATTACATTATTTTTAATTAAAAATTTAATAAGTGCGGTGGTATCAAAATGGTACACCTCTGTTGCATGATGCCCCGGATGGAACTTATATTTTTTTTAAAACAACTTACATTGATCTGGCATGAACATTGAAGAGATTTATGATTTACATTCTTATTTTTAAGTCATGTATCGCACTTGAATGTTGTTTTCAAGTTTTGGCTCTCACTAAAGCTGATATAAGAAAAAGCATGAAGCTGTTACATAGATTTAGGGGTAAAAAACATTT
The DNA here is from genome assembly GCF_029784155.1 of Uranotaenia lowii. Classification (NCBI taxonomy): domain Eukaryota; kingdom Metazoa; phylum Arthropoda; class Insecta; order Diptera; family Culicidae; genus Uranotaenia; species Uranotaenia lowii. The sequence goes on from NC_073691.1 coordinate 138,737,342, forward strand.
AAAAAATATAATAGTACCTACTAAAATCCTAAAACAAAAACTTCCAAGATTGAAATGCTTACAAACGTGGGTTAAAAGACAGTCATTTTCAATCTTGTGGACATGAACGGAAAAGAATTGCGTTACATTTTGTTGCGCATCTTACACAAGATGAGTAACTGAATTCCTAAAAAAATATTTAAGGTTAGGAATAATGTACTCGGTACCAAGTACCGCTGTCATCATTGATTGATTGAGGTTATTACGATCAGGATGCGGAATTGTCTGAGCCAATGAGTCTCCTGTTCCTAAAAGTTTTAGACTAAAACCATCCGAAAGATATTCCAACAACCACCAATTTCCGTTTGTGGAACTAAATTTCAATTTGGTACAGCAATTTAAAGTTCCTTCATTATTACGAGAAAAATGCCTCGCTTCAAGGTCCGAAAGCGATTTCTGCTTCGGTAAAGTACATAAAAATTCAAACTGTGGGTTTCCAACCTCAGAATAACGAACTATGAAAGGACCAGCTATGGGAAGATAGTGCGACTGGAGCACTTTCGCTGTAACGAAATTTCACTGCATATTTTACTATGCAAATGAACTTGAACCGAAAACTTGCCACGATTAATCACGGCACTTGGAAAGTTTGAGCGCTTTCCCATTTCTAGAGTTAGGTCACCAGTAGTCCCGCCATGACGTCGTTGTTGTCGTCATCCTTGTCGTATATTCATTTTTTTTTTCTAAAGTTGACAAATTTACTCTGTTGAAACCCGACTGCGGGGAAAAGTTTGAGTGCCAAACTAAGTTCCGTTATTAATTACTGCCTCAAGCGGAACTCGTTGTTTCCGTCTTCCTGGGAAACAGCAATTAGCTATGCACGTTCATTACCGCAGTAAAATAAAAGTAACTTGTATTTCGACAAATTAGTCTATCTTGAAAAAAAAATGGTTATTGAAGACGTGTTGTTATGATCAGTTTATTTTAGTCTTTGAAAAATCGAACAAAGGTACAGCATAAGCACAAAAAACACGGGTAGCTCTCACTTACACCGGGGTACGTGGTGACGATGGCTATTGAAACAATACTGTGTACTATTTATTGTTGTTGTTATAATATTTATTCATCGAACATTTTGTTTAAATGAATTAGAATATAGAACAAACATCAATCAGATAGAATTAAATAGACTGGACTGACGAACACGACGAATAAAACGACTAGCTGGTTCATTGAACTGGTGCAGATGTTCAGCGTCCTGGAATACTCGCATCATCGCACTCAATGGCTCATTATAGCCGTAGGATGTTCGGTGGACTCGGTTTGATAGTAACGAGTGAGATCGTAAGGTCCTTAATGGCGCACTAAAGCATATCATTTCCAGAGATGTTAAAATCGCGAGTCTACATACTCGCACTTTGCCCTTCTTTGCAGAACGATTTTATTTCGTTAAACTCAATCTGCAATGATGCTATCTAAAGTTCAACTCGGAAAGCATCAGGAAGTAAGCTTCGGGTAAACTCGGCAGGAGTAAACAGCAATCGGGGGAAACATCAGCGAAGCAAACGAACAAATCTGCGAATTAAAGAAAAAATCGTTTTCGTTCGGCAGCCGAACACATCTATCGGACAACGCATGGGGGCGTGGCTAAAAGTGATAGATACAAGGGAACGGGAAACGAGCGAGAGAAGGGTGCGAGGAATGTTAACTCGGTCCGTCGGGCAACGATCGCTCGTGAGCATTCGTGTACGGTAAGCTTCGTTCTGTTGTTTCATTGGTGTGATTTTATTCCTGCGAGGAGGGGAAAACATCAACTCGGAACTGTTCTCTTCGTTTTGTGTGCAATCACGTCATGATTGGAACGAAGATAAAATCAATCTGCACACAACAAGTTAAACTCGGAAAAAATCAGCCGAATGATTCTTTCTGAGGCGAGTTTAAACACCGCTGATCATTTCCAGCAAGTGTGGTGACTGGACCTCACCGTTCAGTACTTTAGCGACGAATGTTGCTTGTTGAATCCTTCGGCGGCGTTCCAGTGTTTCAATACCCAAAAGCTGGCAGCGATTAGGATAAGCGGGAAGATCCTCAGGATGGTGCCATGGCAGATGTCGTAGGGCGAATCTTAAAAAACGCTTCTGGATGCGCTCAATTCGTAAGATCCAACACAGCTGGTAGGGGGCCCAGACAATTGCAGCATGTTCTATTATGGATCGGACGAGTGCACAGTAGAGCGACTTCAAGCACAGCGGATCAGTAAATTCTCGTGCTATTTTTGAAATGAATCCAAGTTGTCGATTGGCTTTATTTATAACGGTTGTTCGATGGCTGTTGAACGTGAGCTGTGCATCAAGGGTAACACCTAGATCGTCAACTTCCAATACCCTTTTAAGATGCTGATGATCGATGCTATAGTCGTGTAGAATGGGTGATTTTTTTCGATGGAAGGTTATTACATAGCATTTAGGGATACTAACCGATAACTTATTCAGTCTACACCATTCACTAAACCGATCGAGCAGCGATTGGAGCTGGGCACAATCCTCGGTGCATTCTATTGGGACATATATTTTCAAATCATCAGCATATGCAATCTTAGTTCCATCATCCAAACTGATTATCAGGTCGTTGAAAAACAATACAAACAGCAGAGGCCCAAGATTGCTTCCCTGAGGCACCCCAGACCGATTTTTGAAAGGAAAGGATATGCTATCACCAAATTTAATTCTGATGCACCGATCTGTGAGGAAGGATTCCAACCAAACAACCATGTTCTCATGAACACCAAGTTTAGATAGTTTATCAAGCAATATTCTGTGATCAATCCTGTCAAATGCAGCCTTGATGTCGGTGTAAACAGCATCTACTTGGTTTTTACACTCCATCTGGTTCAGGCAAAACGATGTGTATTGCAAAAGGTTTGTACTCACCGATCTACCAGGCATAAACCCGTGCTGTTCAGCCGCAATATATTGGGATGAAGCTCGCAATAGAACGCCACTCACGATGATTTCGAAAAGTTTAGAACCTGCCGACAAACTGGTTATACCTCGATACTGTTTTACGTCTCTTCGATCGCCATTTTTAAACACTGGAAACATAAACGAATTTTTCCATTTTTCAGGAAATTTACGTTGCTGAAAAGATCTGTTGTAAATTCGTGCTAGAGGCATTGAAAGAGCTTCGATGCAGCGGCAGTAAATTACAGCCAAGGTTGCGAAATCTCATGAGACTGAGATTTTTTTGAGTGAGATTTTCCCTTTTTGAATCTCAGTGTGATGCTAGGTAATCTCATCGTGAGTATCACAAACGGTTTTTGTCTTGAATGTCAACGCTTTCTCAGACTGAGAATCACGAGCAGAAAAACTACTTTTTGGAAGGCAGAGATGCCATGGAATAACATTTGTGCAAGCTCTTGAACAATGAAACAAGTTTCATAGTTCAGAAAAAGCTGAACATACCACGACTTTTTAAAAACTGTCAGTTATACGTTATACTTGATGAATGTTAAGGGCTAGTTATACTTTTTTTAAAACATTTTTATAGAGAACATACTATTAAAAGCTCAGTACAATCAGGTTGATGATAGGAATTTGTTTTTTTTTATTTATGTCTTAAGCAAAGTTGCGAAATCTCGTTCAGTTAATATTTTATCGAGTGAGGTTCTTCCTTTTTGAATCTCAGTGTGAAACGTTAACGTTGATTGTGAATGAAAGTTTTGATTTTAAAACATCTTTCTGAAGAATGTATTATCATGACTTGTAAGAATCTAATTATAATATTTATGTCTTAGTTTAATGAAAGTTTTACAGAATGAGCAAAAAGTTTTTAATGACCAAACATCGCTCGTATTCAGAAGATTTAAGACATGCAAGTTATGAAATTGTATTTCCTACAGTAATGTACTTTTAAATTTCTTAAAAACGTTGATGCAAAGTTTTGCAATCATGGAAAAGAACCGCAAACATTGAAATGCCCAAGCTCGAAATTCTTCAAAAAGCCCCCAATGGCTTAATGTGCTTGCCAGAAAAAAACATCTCAAATCTTCTGGACATTACAAGAAACTATAAAAAATATAGCAAAATCTGAATTGCTAAATATTTGATTATTATAAATATTAACACAAAAAGTACCGCAAAGACAACTAAGCTGGGAAACACTAAAATTCAGAATTAAAATTATAAGGATCCACCGGGCCTAATTTTACTAATTTAGTATCTTTGAATTACAGAAAGTTTTATTGTCAATTTTGCAAAAAAAAGTTTTGTGATTTTATTTATAGCATTCGAGCTATGCTTTGCTTTTACTTGTGGCGACAACCTTAAAAAAATTTAATTTATAGGTAGCTATGTAGAGTTTTAATATGACTGAAGAAAATAGTTCCTTAATCTTCCAAACAAATTAAATTTTAAAATATAAAAATTAAAAAAAAAGATTGTTAACAGCGAATAACCATTCCAATTAAATCGCATGGCATCCCAGCTTATGCAACCGGCTGGAATCGACCACATATGAAAAGCATTTTTGAACCAAATAAAAAGTAATGAAGAAATATCAAAATTTTCCCTTTCAAATGGAAGCGGTGGTTTGTAGCTTCTATCCTAATGGTTAATCTTTTTTATTTCAATTTAAAAAAGACATTTTAATGATTTTTTATGCATTTTAACGATTTTCTTTTTCAAGAGAAGGAAAGCCGGTTTTATTTGCACCGGTTCACAGATCTTTTTCAAATATTATCTCGACTCGCGTGATGTTTGAAATTCCCTGTGGGAAATTTCTGAAGTAGAAAACATGATCGTTGCACCAAAAAGTAGGATATGATTCATACCAGCCTATCTAATGTCCGATAAATTCACTTATTCTATTAAGAGCGTTTCCAGAAAATTTATTGAATTCTAAATAGTAAAAAGAATATGACAGAAATAATAATGTGCCATTGAATATTAAGATTGATCAAATATTATTGTACTACCATTTGGAGTAATTGTAAAATCGCTTCTTTTGTTAAGCGGCCTTATTTCTAATTTTTTGATTATTATCCTATGAGCTTTTAGACACATGCATCAGAGATGAATTGTTCTTTAATTATCATAGCTGGATTTTTTTTAACGATTTTTGAGTACGTTTAAAAATGCCCTCCAAAAGAAATTCGTGAAACCCTTGGAAAAAACACTGTTCAATTTTATTAAAATGGCTAGTTTAGACTGTTAATTGATCATTCACAGCCTAGTACATCATTTTGAAGTGGTTTTTGTGAAATCGGGAATGTTAAGATTGGTTTTGAAAATTGGTTTTCTCTACGGTTGTTCCGGATCTTTTACAGTCTCTAAGTGACTGTTCTGCAGAAAATTGCACCACCAATGAGTAGTTTGGAACAGAAAAGGGATGTCAAGGACCAAGGACGTTTAAAAAAAGATCGTTTGAAAAGAGATTTAAATAAAAGTTGAAACAAAGGACAGCTTATCACTGACATCACGGCTTTATTTTTTTTATTTAGTTGATATAAAAAAGTAGGTTTTAATTCTGAATATAGATGCATATTTGTTAGAATACATGATCTTTATTAATATTTCCAAATTTAGATATCCTTCACTCGTACACAACATGCTCTGAAGAAGGAACCGCATGAAGTTTGATGACTGTGATCATATTACAGTTCAACATATGTTTTTTTTTTGTATGTCAACAGCCGAGAAAATACAAAAAAAAACCTAAAAAAATCTGAGTTTTGAGCTTTTTTTTGTAAAAATTTCAGCCTTTGAGAGTTAAACCAAATATCGATTTTTCTATTAATGTATTCTATGCTTAGCTAACTAAGCATATTTTACTGATTTCAAATAGCCAGAAAATCGATTAGAAATGTTGCTATTAATCCCATATTATGTTGTTGCTTTTAATTTTGAAAACCAACAAAATGTCAACGACTGAATTTTATATTTTTTTATTTAAGTCGTCTTGACTATGAAATTATGTTATAAATTGTTTAGTACCAAAGCGCCGTATTTGCAAATAATATTATAAAATTAAAGTGTTGTTCTCAACATTTTTAAGGTAGTGTGTTGTGTACATAGACACTTTTTAAAACATAGATACCACGAGCTTTAACACTTTCGTTATTAAAAAGTTTCAATAAAGTCCAATCATTAAAGCGCTCTTATTTTCTTTATATCAAAGCGTTTGGAGTCGTTCAACTTGGCGTGTCGCTAGTGTGAAAAGCTAATCACATTATATGATACATTCAAATATTCCATAGATTCGTTACAAATTTTACTGTCGTCAAAAAATAGTAGGGGAAAAAGTGGGGAATATAGCTGAAGATTTCTCTAATGGGATTCTGGATTTCTGATTTTTTTTCTAGATGTGATGCTCAGTGAATTTCGTTTGACATCGACAGCTTTGAGCATCACAACGAAATTCATTGTGCTGCTTAATTGATACTCATCACGGTGAGTATCAATTTCAAATGATTATCTGAAATCTTGCAACTCTGATTACAGCTGGAATTCCATCAGGTCCAGGAGCGAATGAGGTTTTCAATTTCCTCGCGGCGTGTACAATTAGCTCTTGGTTTATCACAAAAGTGTTAAGCTCGATAGCATCGACTGGGACATGATAATTGGCTTCGCTGCACTCAGTTTCGGAAGAAACAGTGTCTGAAAACACCGATCGAAAATGCTCTGCAAATAAGTTGCAACAAGTATCCGGAGAGTTACCAACAGCATCATGGTAGAAAACGGAAGTAGGTAAAGAGCTCGTTTTACGTTTTGAGTTTACGAAAGTCCAAAAACTTCGCGGATTACTGCGTAAACTAGATTGTAAGCGTAGGACGTGGAGCTTATATAACGATGCGTTTAGTCTACGGTAAGCGACGCTTGCTGTTTTGAACTGTTGTTGAAAGTTCTCTGTTCGATTTTTTCTCAGTCTGCGAAGACAAGCATTTTTTTTCCGTCGTAGTTGCCGCAAGGTGGGCGTGCTCCAAGCGGGTGTCATAGGCGCTTTGAATCTGGGAACGTGCGAATCCAACCAGGTGCAGATCAAGTTGCAGAACGATTCTGTCATAGCATCAACTGATGAGTCTCCGAAAACTGCATCCCAGTCAACACTGTTCAAGTATTGAAAGAGCAACGAAAAGTCTATCTTCCGAAAATTTAAAGGCCTATTCCTAGGTTCGTAAAGTATTAAATTTACTTGAAATTTATACAATCCCGACCAGGAGAGCATATCAAAATAGTTACACAAACCCATCTCAACGAGATATTATTAACTTATTTAGATATAGCTTTGGTATCAAAATCTTCGTTTTGGTCGTTTCGAAAAAAATTATTATATCTCATTTGATACAATCAGTTGTTTTTTGCTGGGCAAGGAAATGCTTTGAAAACTTTTATAAAAAGTTTAAAGGTCTCATTCCAATGCACCAGGCAAGGTTCTGTGGTTGCGTGCGCACCACTCAACCTGCAGCCAAGGATGCCATTCTCTACCGTGAAAAACGGAGAACGGAGAATAAAAAAACCCAGTGCGATAGCTGCAAAACTCCCCGGTGACATTTTTTGTTTCTCTCCACACATTATTCGTATCCAGGTTTGGAAAGCTACACAAACCTAATCTCAATATCTCCGGCGTGCGGCGATTTGTCACCGTAGAGCACCACGGTGAAAACACAGGACCGATTGGTTCAAGCCACGATAAAGCAACAAAACAAACACGATGGTGTGTATAAGGGTATCTACAGTGAGAGGCAAAATAATGTGTCCAAATTATTTTTTTATCATTTCTTTTATTTTTCTGGTTAAAATTCAACGAAAGCCCATCGTAATCATTTTTAAAATATTGTTTATTATGTTCTTTTCAATTTTGGTTAATGTTGCGCTGGTAAAAAAAAGAAAGTTTTTCTGATAGAAAAAAAAAACAATTAATATTCAAAAAAAAATGGGCAAAATAAAGTGTCCAACTTAAAAATCAATATAATTTCGATAAGTTTCCATCGCGAGGCCCCTCGAATTTGTTTGTTTTGTGTATTTTGACGTTTCATAAACAACTGGCTTGGCTCTGGAGTATTCAAACAGGTGTCTACATTCGAATAAGTTGTAAAATATGGAGAACGCATAAATTTCTGTTTCCATTCCGTTGTCCATCCAGAAACTGGTTTTTCGTGATGTGAATAACGGTCAAACGCACCGGGAAGCAGGCCAGGCCAAGCACTACGAAATCAGCAAGACAGCGGTATCAAAAATCATGAAGAAGGTGAAAACTTTCGGATCGGAGATGGATCGCCCAGGAAGAGGACTGAAGCCCAAGACAGATGCCAGAACGGACAAGAAAATCATTCTTAAAGGGAAGAAAAACGCAATAATAACGATCCGGCAGATACAGGAAGAGCTCCAATTTTCGGTATTGCGTTGTACTGTCCGTCGCCGCATTCATGCAAAGGAGTACCATAGAAAGATCGCAGTGAGAAGGCCTTTCATCAGCCAGGTGAACAAGGCTAAGCGGCTCAAGTTCGCCAAGGAACACGCCGATAAACGGCTCGAGTACTGGAAAACATTGTTGTGGGCCGACGGATCCAAATTCGAGCTATTCAACCGGAAGAAGCGGGATCATATGTGGCGCAAGTCGGGTGAGGAGCTCCAAGATCGCCATATCCAAGAAACAGTCAAGCACGGAGGAGGTAACGTGATGGTGTGGGGGTGCTTTTCTTGGGGTGGGGTGGGCAATTTGGTAAAAATTGACGGAATCATGACAGCTGAGTCATTTTCCAATATCCTGCGGGAAAACCTCGAGGTATCCCTCATCAAGACGGGCCTCGAAGAGCGTTTCGTTTTACAGCAGAATAAGGATCCGAAGCATACGGCCAATCTGATGAAGTCATTTTCCCGTTCCTGCCGCATCAAACCCCTTGAATGGCCCCCACAAAGTCCTGAAATGAACCCCATCGAAAATCTGTGGGCCATCCTCGATGCTCTGATTGATAAGAATGGTGTGACAAATTAAAAATACTTATTTTGATGCAATGGAAAATGCGTGGGAGGAACTCGACCCACAACACTTGCACAACCTTGTTGAAAGTATACCGAAGCACTTGCAGGAGGTGTTGAAGGCCGCAGGAGGCCATACCCATTATTAAATCGTTCTTGTTTGCCTTCAGTTTGAATCAACTTGAAGCTGTACCGATCTGGACACTTTATTTTGCCCCTGTTTTTTTTGGAATATTAACTTTTTTTTTCTATCAGAAAAACTTTTTTTTTTACCAGCGCAACATTAACAAAAGTTGAAAAGAACATAATAAACAATATTTAAAAAATGATTACGATGTGTTTCCGTTGAATTTTAACCAGAAAAAAAATGAAATAGAAAAAAAATAATTTGGACACTTTATTTTGCCCCTCACTGTATATACGGACGATAGTATTAGCGAGAAATTGGCCTCATCCATAACCTCGATACTAGAGCAATAAACAGAATGTGGAAGATGGGAGCTATTTTTTTTTAATTTTTGGTTAAAAATTAACTTGATTTATAGGTTTTGTGCAGAGTAGATAGTAAGCAATTTTGTTGCAAACAATCTTTTGTGCAATTCATTCTCTTTATTTTTGCATTATTATTACATTATCCTAATTTAAAATCTTTAACCTGTTTTCCCCTTTTTTAAACTTGCAGGAGCATTGTCAAACGTAAATATTTTTACCATTTCTATTTGAGCGAAGGCTTCAGAGAACTATTTATCTGTGGAACTATTAACAACTTACAAAAGTCAATTCATTCTATGGTGACTTTATCTTATTTTTTATGAACTGATCTGTAAATCTCGAAAAATTGTTTTGTGAGAAGTGAATATCTCAACCACTTTAAAACAAAAGCTGATAAAGGGATACATCTTATCTCAAGTTTCAGTACGCATTCCTCCAATTAATCTAATTAAACAATCAGAATGATGCCCAATGTCACCTCAACTTAATTAATGACAAAAAAGTTCAATCTATCACTAATAATTCGAGAGATTGATACAAATATATGGAAGCTAGCGGTCTTCAATTAGCGGAACAAAAAAATAGCGGAACTTTTTAATTCTCTAGATCAATCAAAGCTTAGCGGAAAAATTAAACCGCTAACAAAAAGTTAGCGGACTAACTAGCGATTATCGGATTAGCGCTTTTGTGCCCAACACTGGGCGGATCATTGGCGGTGGCTCTTTCTCCCTCTTCAGCTAGGAAGTTTGTCCAGGCCCTGTTGTCTCGACTCAAGGACTATAAAAATCGCTCACTCATCGAAACGTACATGAGAATGCTTCGCCGCCGGCTCGCTATTCGTTTGTGCTCAATCAACCCCCTGGCAACTTGACAGTTAAGTCGAGTTTGCTGTGCCGTCTTCAAAATGGTAGATGTCGCACTAGTCGCGTTTGTTTACATGCATCCAGGGTCGTCCCTAGCAGAGGCAACGTTATTTTTCCATAGAAACCACTTGATTTTGTTTCGGCATCCTTGGATGCAATTCAACTGCCGAAATACCATTTTAGAAGGGCACATAATGGAAAGTGATGCAAAAAAGAAAAATAAATAACTTTATAACTAAATTTTTAATTGTTGTAAATGAAATCAGTAATTTTATTTTTCAAACCATTTGTGTTCCATTTTCGTTTCCAACTTAATAAAATTTCTATTTATAGCAAAGATTACAAAATTGCAATCCTTCATCCAATTCCGTTGTGTTTTTGTTACCGGGCGTCACCAGCTAGAGTTAGGTATGAGTTTCTTTCGTTAAACATAACGCGGTTTGAAATAGCTCCGCTATTTCCTTGAGTTTATTACGGTAAAATGTTATCCCGCTGAATGTCATGAAATACGTTAGTTTGACAAATATATTCAGATAGTAAACACTGAGAATGAAAGCGGAAACAAGTTGAGGTGATGGCTTTGCATTTGCACAAGTAACGTACAGATAGAATTTGACAAAAAAAATTACAAATGCCAATTGATTTCCGTTTCCGATTCCATCCCCAATACTGGCAACTGACAATTTCTGGCAACCGAAACGACGGCGAACATAAATAATGCTCATTCAAATTCGAACCGCCTGTGAGAGACAACGTGTTTTATTGAAGTTCCTGTTTTTTCGAATTCTACAAAGTGTTTTTCAGTTAGATTTAGTTTAGTTTAGTTGTGGTTTATTTGGTTTAGTTTAGTGTAGTCATTCTAGCCCGTAGTTATTTAGTTTAAATCAGTTAAGATTAGTTTAGTTCAATTTAGTTTACTTTAGTTTATTAAGATTCCGTTTAGTTTAGTTTAGTTTAGTCCTGTATAGTTTTGTTTGTAGATTTTCGTTAAAAACAGTGTAAAGTGATTCAATCAAAGTGAATTGCAATCAAATTTTAAAATGCGTTGCATCATAGACGGGTGTAAAAAGAGTCTTGCTCTTTCTACAAGATGTGGAGATGTGAGCAGCCATCGGTAAGAAACGTTATGTTTTCAAAACGTTGTTTGATTAAGCAATAATTAATTCTTTCTGTACCCTTAATTTTAATAAAATATATCCAGATTTCCCAGAGCTTATACCATCCGAAAAAAATGGATTAAATCCATACAAATATTTACCGGTCAGTTTATAGATATCACGCAAGCCGAAAAAGTGAGAATTTGCAGCGCTCATTTTTTACAAACTGACTTTTTGATGAACACATATAAAAGTATATTGAAGAAAGACGCAGTACCTACGATTTTTCCCAAATTGGATTCAGATCAAACGTTAGTTTTATTTTATTAAATTTCGTATATAAACTATCACATTTAAAGCGAATAACCATTTTTGATTGCAGCTGTGACTTGGAGGTTTTATATTCTGACGATGAAATATCAGATATATCAAATTCAAAAACGTAATAAATGTTATTTTAAAATAAAATAAAACATTATTTAAAAGATTTGTATTATAACCACAGGCAAAATCTAGAAACTGTTGAGAACAAGCTGAACGTTAATCCTAGAGAAGCAGCTCGTATGTTGCATCGAGTAAACAAACGTGGAGAAAAAAACGCACAAACTATTAAACAGCTAAAACAAAAATGCAAACGTCTTCAAAATCGTATAGCCAACTTAGAAAAGGCACTCCTTGACGCTACAAATAACAACAAATTTTCTCAACTTCCTACTGAAAATTTTAAGGTGAAGCATCTTAGCTAGTAAGTGAACATTTAAAACTTTACTTTAAATTTATTTTTTAGACCTTCTGTGGAAACAATCCTGTTTTAGAAGAGCTTGTCTCAAAACAAGGAAGAGGGCATGAGTACAGTGAAGATTTGAAATCTTTTGCAGTAACCCTCCATTATCATTCTCCACGAGCATATAATTTTGTTAGAGAAGCGTTTAATAAAAAACTGCCACATTTTCGAACCATCATACGTTGGTATCAATCTATTGAAGGGGCACCGGGAATTACAACAGAATCTATGGCTGCATTAAAAATGTTGGCTGATGAGTGCAAGGAGCAAGGTGAACGTTTGCTGGCCTGTCTCATGATGGATGAAGTTGCCATCAGAAAACAAATGGAATGGAATCATCATTCAAAAAAATTTGAAGGCTCTGTTGATTTTGCAGGATTTCTCCCAGATAACTCAGAAGAAATTCCAATGGCAAAAGAAGCTCTCGTTTTTATGGTAACTGGACTGAAGAAAAAATTCAAAATTCCGGTATCATATTTTCTTGTAGATTCTCTCAATACAGAGCAGAAAGCAGGTCTCATCAAAACTGTGTTGGCGACTCTTCATGAAATTGGTGTTACTGTCATCGTTTTTACGTTCGACGGGTTGAACACAAACGTGAGCACTGCCAACGCATTAGGAGCGTCTTTAAAATGTGACGAAAACTTTAAGACGCATTTTGACCATCCCATCACAAAAGAACCAATTTTTATTATTTTGGACATTTGCCACATGCTGAAATTAGTGCGCAACACATTAGCTTCAAAAGAAGAAATAAAATCGAGCACGGGCAAAATTAAGTGGGAATATTTGTCCAAACTTAATGATCTCCAAAATTTAAGCGGATTCAAGGCTTCAAAGTTATCAAACAAACATATAAATTTAAAAAATGAAAAGATGCGAGTAGATTTAGCAGCACAAACTCTGAGCAGAAGAGTTTCTGAGGCCCTTGAAGAGCTCAATTCGACAATGGAGGAATTTGAAGATAGCAAAGAAACATCAGAGTTCATCACATTGTTCAATGAGCTATTCGACGTGTTCAATTCTAAAAACCCAAATTCAAAAGGATTTAAGAGGCCAATTAATGAGAACACTATTACATGTTTCCGTAGACTATTTAACAAAGCCAAGCAGTACATCATGGAGCTTGAAATTCTCCAAGAAAAAAAAGGTAAAGAAAAATTTAAAAAAAAAAATTTTATTTTACGAAATGATTATCTATTCATACTATTTGCCTAGGTACGCAAACATGGGTAAAACTGGTTAACACCATAAATAAGACCGGATTTATAGGATTCCTGGTGGCCATCGAAAGCTTTCAATGTATGTTTGAACGTCATGTAGTCGATCTTCAAGAAATTACGGATATCTACGGATATTGGTGTAGCCAAGATCATTTAGAATCTTTTTTTGCTGCAATACGTTCCAGAGGTGGCAACAACAATAATCCAACAGCTACCCAATTCAGAGCAGCGTACAAAAGACTTATTGTCAATAATGAGGTGGCTTTGTCGGCAGATGCCAATATTCTATATTTCGACGAGTTGAGATTTTTGAAAGTGGACGATAAAGCAAAATTTTACCTCAATAATATCAACAAGGTTAGAATTGAGCCCTTGATGGTTGAGGAGGAAATGGATAAAGTTACCCTAGAAGACGACGAAATAATTAAAAACACCATCGACGATAATTTTCACCAGCATGCCTTACGAAATTCGGCAAGTTTAATTAAAAAAAAATTAGTTCGTAGCATCAAATGTGAAGATTGCAGACATGAACTTTTCAATAGTTCTATTGGCAGGTTAGAAGTTAATGCAGATGTGTTAAAGGTGTGCAAAATAACCGAGTTGGAGGTAAAAATTGTAGTACAAAATCATCAACGTATAAACTTAGCATACTATTATGATATCATAATGAATCGAACTCTGACACGGATTTCAAATGATACACCAGATGTTTTTAGAGGATTAGCCGAACACATTTTGGATCAAGATGCTTTAGTTAACCATCGAAACTTGTTGTTGAAATTAGCCGTTGATTTTTATTTGAAATTTCGGATGGAGTCCTTCGCTAAACAACATAATGATTCTAAAGAATCTCTTCGAAAAAAACTAACAAAGTTAATATTGTTTAGAAATGAATAAAATGTTGTTTTTAAAATTTACTATGCGATAAACCAATTAGAGGGATTTTGGGAAATAAATTTACTTGTGTATTTCATAAATAGAAGCCATTCGAAAAGCTGACTTTATTTGACCATATTATCGTATTTTTCTTAAAACATCAACTCCTTTTCCGCTAATAAGGTGATTTTTAATCATTGTTTTTAAAAACTTTTTTTTTTGCAACAAAAAAATTATTTATGAAACTTGAATTAGTCGAACATTTCATTATCCACCCTTTCGATATGTTAGTTGAGGGAAAATGAGATTTTGACAGAACCAGAGAACCAGAAAAAACTGGCACACGCGATTAGTATGGGAAACGTCAAGTTGCCAGGGGGTTGTGCTCAATACAATCACGAATAGCAACACAAACGATTCTACAATGGCAGTTTCTTTGTTGCACGTTTTACAAAATATTCATGAGCGAGTCTGAGCAACGGGATCACGAGAGGCTCGTATTTGCTTCGTGAAAATTTAGATACCAAGCTTGCTGTCTGTTTAGGGGAGTGAGTAAGTACGTCAGTTCAAAAGAAAAAGAAAAAGGAATCTTTCGGCTCCGTTCCGTACCATCCGAGCACCGATCGTTTGAAGATTGGCCTTCCCTACACAAGTGTACACTGTTGCTGTTGATGTTATGGATGTTCCCTCAAGCTTGTAGCTTCAAGAAGTGACGCACATTCTTCCGTAGGAAGCAATAATAACACCACTAGCACGAAGGAAATGTATTCTTTTGACTCGGCGTATTTGCCTGAAAAGAATAATAACATCACTAACATGGATTGACTCTACCGACCGTATGCACACTGCTCTTCTTTTTTTTCAATTCCTGTTGGCCAACGCTTTTGAAAGCCAACACGGCTTGGCGTCAGTATTGTTGCTGTTAGTGTTTTTTAAGCTCAAGCTTCGCAAAGGGACGAAGATTTTTCCACGGGAAGAAATAATATCATTACTAACACGGCTCATGAGCGGGTTGGTAAAAATTTTCACGAACCAGCTCGCTGCTACGCAATCGTCGGGTTGATGCTCAACTTTGTGTGCGAAGAGGGAAGCAAAATAAAAAGGAATCAGGAACCTTGTTCGTGTTTTTGTTTTGGTCGGGATTGGTTCGTGAGAACAGGAGATTCTCGCTCACACCTCATTCGCGTTCCACGACATTCTTTTGAGCAAAAATCGGAGCGATGCAGGTTCCGTCGATCGTATGAATGAGTTTTTCAATCCTTGTGTCTCGTCTACAAGCTCGTTTAACTGCCTTTTCCAGCTCCGCATATCGTACACGGTCGGCTGCTTTGCCTGAAACTGTACATTAGACTGAGTCGATTTGGGGTCATTTTTGAATTTTTCAAACCCTGGGGTCTTAAAAGCTTCGTTTTGGTCCAAAACTCATCCATGATTTTTTGCAGAATTTTTAAGTAACATTTACATGAGTTAATTTGAACTTTTAGGTTTGTATGGGAAAATTGAATATTTTGTACTGAAAAATCAACACCATTTTTGTTTCTTCTGTGGAACCGAGCCTGCTAATGGTTTTTGTGCCAATTTATAAAATTCCTAAAGGAAATTTTCCGCTGAACAACTTTGGCGAATATCATAACTTCGTATCTTTGTAGACAAAAAAGTTATTAGCTGTTTAACAGGTGTATGTCTTTTTGGATTGATAAACCATGAATTCAATTGACACCACTGCTGGATGCCTAGCGAAGAATTGCAAGACCACTTTTCATGCCATACTTCGTTGGGCACAAGCAGTGGTGTCAATTGAATTCATGGTTTATCAACCCAAAAAGACATACACCTGTTAAACAGCTAATAACTTTTTTGTCTACAAAGATACGAAGTTATGATATTCGCCAAAGTTGTTCAGCGGAAAATTTCCTTTAGGAATTTTATAAATTGGCACAAAAATCATTAGCAGGCTCGGTTCCACAGAAGAAACAAAAATGATGTTGATTTTTCAGTACAAAATATTCAACTTTCCCATACAATGTAAACCTTACTTAAAAATTCTGCAAAAAATCATGGATGAGTTTTGGACCAAAACGAAGCTTTTAAGACCCCAAGGTTTGAGAAATTCAAAAATGACCCCAAATCGACTCAGTCTACTGTACATACCTGTTCAATTCCGACTTTAGCCTTTCTCCTATCATCGACCATCCTCTAAGTTTCATCCGACATCCATTCACATCTTCTTCCACGAACTTTACCGAGAGTACCATGGCTCGTTTTAATAAAGGCAGTCTTGATTCCACCTCACTGTTCTTCGACTGCTCCGTCTGTCGACAATTCTGAGGCTCGGGATTCTAGCTTGAACATGTATGCCCTTTTTACCTCTGAATTCTCCAACCGACGGACGTCGTATCGACACGCGACTTTCTCCTCACGCCGTTGCACATGAGCAACTCTCAGTCGTATCTCACCAAGAGCGAGGTGATGGTCAGATGCAATTGTTGCGTACATCAAGAAGGCTCTTTCTTCTTTTTCAGCTGATGCAGATGTGGTCAATTTGATTTTCTGTTTGGCCATCTCGGGATACCCAAGTGACCTTATGTGCTGGTCGATGGGGGAAGAGCAATCCACCGATCACCATTTTGTTGTTGCCACAGAATTCTACAAACAGCTCTCCGTTTTCGCTCATCTGTCCTAGGCCATGGCGCCCCATGATTCGCTCAAGGTCTTGATTGTCGGAGCCAATCTTTGCGTTGAAGTCGCCCAAATGGATTTGAATGTCACCCTTCGGAATTTTCTCTACCATGCTGTTCAGTTGACTGTAAAACTGCTTTTTCTCCTGCAAGAAAAAAAATGAGAATGATAACATTAAAACTTATTGAAATTATAAAAGCTTTAAAAATAAAATATTTTCAAAAAATCACTTAGTAAACTTTTTTATGCAAAGTAGTGGATAAGTCTTAAAAAGTGAAAGTACCGTCTGCATCAACAAATATTCTCCTAAAAATACCATTTTGTATTCCATTTAATATTGAAAATTTTATCTTAAGGTACCAAAATTTCAAGCCTTCCAAACGTGTTAAACTAAAAATTTATCCAACAGGATTCATTTTTGTAGTAGTAGGGTAACGAACTTATTTTGGACCAGTGGACCAATTTTGGACCACCTTGTCTTGCTCTAGAAGCCGTTAACATTTTCCTGCTGATGTCTGCTGTACCCGTGGCAAAAAATAGAAATGTTGAGACGTTATTGGCGCGGGTTCATGCTGATGGAGTCATCCGATTCTGGTTCTATATCGCACTTCATTAGACCATCACGTAATACAATTTTCTAGGTTTGAGCCTTTTGCTGATAGAATATTTTCACAACGGCTCCCTGTGGGCCCAAATGGAATAATTTATTAACCTTAAATGCTTTGAACTGAAGCGATTTTTAATGCTTTGCAATCTGGTCCTTACATCTATCATTCTTCTATAAATCCACTTAAAGTTGGAAACGTAGCTTGTGTGATTTTGTTCAGCCCACTGCCCAATCAAAGCAATGTTGAGAACAGTTCATGGCTTTATAGCCGCCAGTAGAATTAGTATCAGAAAATTAGCGATCACCGGCTGCTGGTTGGCCATCTCTAGATTATTCCGACGTTTTGGTGAATAATTTTAATGATGGCGATGGTTGTTGGATGGGACTTCCAACATCATTCAAACTATTGAAGAGCATTCGCGCATGCAGAATTTTCAATTAATTTCAAGAGCGGCACGGCCCGTCGGCTGGTTTCGGTAATTGAAATGATTAGATGGCAGTTGGCCGGATGAACCTGGTCCAAACCGTTTTACAACGGCATCAGCAAATTGAAAATTAGCGATTTTGATAAAGACCCTAGAATTAGTTTTGCTGGCATGTTTTTTTTTTTGTAAATCGACCTTATGTAAATTTCTGACGTGATGGAAAATTAGCAGCTTCAAACAATTATAATGAGATAGAGAAAAAATACCACCGTGCAAGATCATAAAAAATCATCTACTAATTCACAACCATTAGATCAAGCAGAAAAAATATCCGATTTTAAAACTCTCAGAATACTTCCCAAAAAATTTAACAGGACGCTCAGCTATGGAGATCCAAAAATGGGACTACAAAATAAAGTATTTTGAACCGAAACCGAGTTATCCCAATGCTTTTTTGCAAATTTAAGAATTCTTTAAAGGTAAGTAATTTTTTCGACCGGGATGATTTCAAGGTTATGTTATGGCATTTCGGTCTTATAGGTAAGTGATAAAAACACTTTTATTTGTGCTTCATCCAACGTTTCAAATACTATGTATTTTTTCTCAAGGAACCAAAATTGAATAAGGAAGCATAAAACATATTTCTAATGACAAATAATTTAATATTAATCACTTACTCGGACATAAGTGTTATCGTCCGAAACAGATCCGCTCCTATAGCGTTCATCGATCGTCGATATTCATTTTAATGATTAATTTTGCAACTACCTACCAACTATACGTTAGAAAAAGCAAATATTTCAGATAGATTTTGATAGAAATATCTATAAAATTAGAACAAATTAATAAATTTATAACTAAAACTGATTTTTTTATTGTTCTAATACATTTTTCTGATTAGTGATTCAGAAATATATCGTTGTTTATAACAATCATTTCTCATTGTAAATTGTCGTCGAAGAATTTCATTTACAAATCTCATTTTCATTCTGAAATAAAATAATGAAACATGATCCAGAACTCTAGAGCTTTGAACTGTTATTCATGGATTTACATACTCTTGAATTTCAAGCTCTCATTCAAGATTTTTAAATATAAAACGAATCATATGAGATTCGAATGCAAATTTGTTTCGAATTTGCAGCAAAGAATGTATGAATAAAGTAGTTTTATTTTTCAATTTAAATTTTGAGGTAAAAACAAATAGGAACAGCCTGTGCCTCAACATAAAAAAAACATTATATTTTGTTTATCACCCTCTAGTTTTAAAGATACGGTGTGTATTTTTTTTAAAATTGATCAGTTTAGGGTAAAATGAATCATCTTTAAAAACTGATGACTAGAAAACATACATGACAACTGAAAGCTGATTTTAAATCAATTTACTATCCTTCATTCAAACAAGGATTCAGATTTGTCGAAATATTTTTGTGTCAGGGATACAACGCTTTAAAAATAATCATAAATTCTGCAGTTTTTTTAAATTTTAATACATAAGGTTACAAGTTTTTCTGACATCATTTAACACTCCAAAGCTGTTTGGGTTAATATGACCCGAAGCGCACATCAAACATCCTTATCATCATTTCAATATACGTATTCTTAACCATTTCAAAAATCAAGGAATGACTTTAATACAGCAAAGATGTCAAAAGTTATAAACATTTCAAAAATAAAATTATTTTTCTAGGACTTTTTTCCTTAACAACTAGTATTTGAAATCTAACGTATTGTAATACATATTGACTTTATTTTGAAATTTTAAGTAATTGTTAAGTTCCCTACCTAAATCTGAATCTAATATCATCAAAATTCCCAAAACGAATATTTTGCGAACAGGTTTGTAAAGTTAAGAAAGGCTTCTAATATTTGATATTGAAGATTTTTAGTTATTCATCAACTTAGTTGAAAACTGCGAAATTATTTGACTTATCGTTTTATAAATACCAGATCTGGAAAAAAATAACGAGAAAAAAATTTCAATAACTTCTTTCTCAGGAGTGAAAATCACTCACGGTCTTCAGAAAAGTTGAGTCAAAAAAAATATTTTCAAAATATTTTTGATATTCTTCAGTTTATCAGAAAAGTGCTAAAATTCATCAAAATTTAATCATTTAATGAACTTATACCTTTGGAGCGCTGATTCCAAATGTTCAATTAATTTCATTATCTCAGCTCTCGTTTCAGAAATTCACGGCTAGCATTTAAAAATAGGTAAAAATTCATTTAATAAAATTGTGCACATTCTTGGAAAACCTACACACTAAGATTGCATATATTCCGTTCGGGACCATAGCCCCCGGGACTACAGGAAAACAGCTCGAATGACACTTGAACTGTCAAAAATCAACAGGTTATCCAGGGAGAGAGCCATCCGAATTTCGTAACACTCCGTCTCTCCTGAAATTCAAACGAAATCTGTGTGTATAAAATGTTAACAATGTAGTGAGTAAAACAAGAATAGTACTAGTATGTATTTTGCATGTAAAAATATGAATGATTGAAAATCACCTAAACTGTCTTCTACAGCTTATTTCAAATTATTTAACGGATAAATCAAGCATAAGTTTACCATTTTTTGATGAAGCAATTGGCGTTAAGTTAGAATAGTACCACTTATGTTTTTCTACAAAAATCAAGATTATTTATTAAATTTTACTATTACTGATTTTAATTATGGACACGTGCCAAATTAGGAACACTTACCCTACTCTTTTTTTTTGTTGAAAGACATCGGAAAAATCTATGTATATGTTCCATTTCATGAGGTTGTATCACATTTTATGCATAAACTACTAAAGGAATAACAGCTAACAACAAATTACTTTAACATCTTGTTTTCATTAACATGCATATTTAGTCGTAATATAGGCGCCTTTGAGTATGCAAACAGTAATCATATGTACACAATTTAGGTAATATGCGCTTAAATGCGCACAAATATCAGATAATGATTGTAAAGGAAATGTACGTGTCAATAAAAAAAAAATGAAAATTGTTTGTTTTATAACGTTTTTTGTGGTTTCTCAGCATCAGCAACATCTCAATACTGCTATCTTTTCGAATAATTTTTGCATAACCTCAACAAATTGACAGAATTTGATTGAATTGAAATATCTCGGATTCCAATTTCAGGAGAACCCCGCTTATTCAAGGTAGTCGGGGGCCCTCAGATAATACGAAATAAGAACATCTTTTTCCTTCTGTTTTGCATAAGGTATACCTTCCGGGCGCAAAGCTTGATAATTAAATGGATCTTGTCATCTTGTATCAAGTTAATGGCTGAGAGCTAAAAAAACGGAGTTATATCGTTTCTCCTGACTTTTTGGGTAATTATATCAATGTACTCTTTTTGGTGTTGTGGAATCTGGTAACCCTACATTGGAGTGATTGCCGAGAAAATATTCGAATTATAACGAGGTAGTTAAAATCATTATTCATAATACAAGTGATACCTGACAAATGGAAGTATATCTTTTGACGTTGAGGGCAGTTCAATCCAACAAAACATTTTAATTAAAGCTCTTTTTCAAGATCTTTGAAAGTTTTCGTTTCAGAAAAAATAAAAACCGAAGAGATTGGAAGGTTATTGTTTCCACTCATTAAAAAAACTGTAGCTGAATGAAAAAAATTTAAAGGATAATTGTTTCTGATTAGTGTAGCTGATTAGTTCGCTGAATAGATGACAGTTTAAATATGTACAAAATGTATCAACAGTACTGGTTAGAATTAAATTACTTTACACACTTTGATCATCATTGACACTAAAGAGTTGAACATGCGATTTCATCTGAGTTAGTGAAAAAACATACCTCACTGCTTCTATTTTGAGCAAACATAAATACTATTTGACATGGTTGTATTTAAATTTTCACTTGACGCGTTGAGTAAACCAAACGGTGTAAATAGGATTGATCAGTTAGAATCAATATTAGCTGGCGCCAGACGCTTTTCTACCATAAATAGGGGAGGGGAAACCTCTATGCGCCTGGTCAGCATAATACTGATGCTATCAAATATTTTAACAGATATGTTTATTTAAACTATTAACACATGAGCTAGAGCTTGAAACTGATAATTTTCATACGACAAAAATTGAATAACAATCTACGTTCTTTATAAAATAGGAAATAAAACAAAAGTTAAGGTTTCCAAATTATGAAATCAGTTCATCCATAACAAAAACCTTATCAAATCTGTATTGAAAATTTCAATTTTTTTATTGATATGTAGATTAGAGCTTACATTCAATGTTTAAATGATAAAAATAAAAAAAATATTATATTTTACCTGTTTTTTTGTTATACGGGCATTTTATAAACTTGATGGGGGCGTAAAACAAACTTTACAGTGACATAATCGTCAAATTTTTCAAATGGTTTTGGATAATTCATAAAATGTTCAAAAGTAGTGTTTTAAAAGGTACATAATTATCTTTTTTTATTGGATTCAGCAAAATATCATGTATGTGTGTATATCCCCAGCTAACATGAAATCGTAATAGAAATGATAATCCAAATCGAATATTAAGACATTTTCAATAATCATCGTAAACAAGTTGGTATTGAATGATTGTTTATCATTCATTTACGACAAGCGTTTCCCAAAAAAAGTTGAATCGGATAGCAGTTTAGTCAATTCGTAAATATGTTTCCAAATAGTTGAGAATATGCTAATTCGACATTTACGATTTGAGTGAACTAATTTACGATAAATGGACGATCCTTCCTTCTTTCTTTCTTTGACCGGTTCGTGAACAGGAAATATTACATATAGAGCTATAGCGCGATTCATATCAACTGATGAGTTGGCATCGTGGTAAGATACCGTACAGCCAACTCGTAGGACGGAGTTTAATACTCCGACGGGGAATTTTTTTTGTTTTACTAAAATTTCTTAAAATCGTATATTTTGCTTTCTGTGGGGAAATCGGATCGTTAAAAACTTGTTATTGTAGATATATCGCCTCCACTTTTGTAGCTATATGCTATTTTGGTAAGTTTAATATAATCTTTTAATCTGGTATATTTGTTTGAATAATTCTGTTGTTCCTGCGATATACGCTCTTAAATGTTTGCTGGGTCCATGTATCGTACACTGCACACACTGGTCGGGACGATTTCGTCCTGTATTTTTAACAGCTGAAATTACAGGACGACATCAGGACAAAAAAAAACAGCTCACGAAAGCAACTGTCAAACGGACCTGTAGGTATGAATTGGTATTCTCCTGATAATTGCAGAGAATTTGGCGTAATTCATGTTAGCTCCACACAGTTTTCTCCTGTGATTTGTAGTGATTCTGGCATTCTTTCTTCCTATTTTTTTTGTATTTTCAAAATAAATTCCAATCTATATAAATAAAAAATTTCAAAAGCTTCAAAAAACTAAAATTTCTTTGGGGACCTAAATGAATTCAAATTTTTGTTTTAATAATGCATCTTTACTTTTCGTGAACGAACCCTGGAAGCCTGGAGAGAAAAACTCCCTTTTCCGACTTAGAGTGTCAATTTGACACTCAAAAAGTAAAATCTATCTTAGTCGTTTGAATAAGTATGAATATCATAAGAAACTTTTATCACTAGAAACCTTGTAATGTCAGTAAAATATGTTTGAAACATTATATACAGCTAAAGCTACTGGTTTTCCCGTTATTCAGTGGGAATAAAAAAAATCCGAAAAAAAACATGTCTTAGAAAAATTATTGCAACTTATGCATTACTTACTCAAAAAATATCTATCTTATCAATATGAAAGCTTAAGTTATGATCTACATAATGACATCAAGAAATATTTTTTAAATTTTTTTTAATGATAGGGTCACAAAAGCTTAAAAAAGGTGGTCTGAAAAACCTACTTACTTTTCATTCGATTGTCAAAGGGTGATACGGTCAAAATTTGGTCAATTTCAACTTGACGTATTTCATTCAATTTTGCATTTAAAAAACCTGAACACCCCTCATTTTGTGTGTGTGTGTGTGTGTGTGTGTGTGTGTGTGTGTGTGTGTGTGTGTGTGTGTGTGTGTGTGTGTGTGTGTGTGTGTGTGTGTGTGTGTGTGTGTGTGTGTGTGTGTGTGTGTCTGTGTGTGTGTGTGTGTGTGTGTGTGTGTGTGTGTGTGTGTGTGTGTGTGTGTGTGTGTGTGTGTGTGTGTGTGTGTGTGTGTGTGTGTGTGTGTGTGTGTGTGTGTGTGTGTGTGTGTGTGTGTATGTGTGTGTGTGTGTGTGTGTGTGTGTGTGTGTGTGTGTGTGTGTGTGTGTGTGTGTGTGTGTGTGTGTGTGTGTGTGTGTGTGTGTGTGTGTGTGTGTGTGTGTGTGTGTGTGTGTGTGTGTGTGTGTGTGTGTGTGTGTGTGTGTGTGTGTGTGTGTGTGTGTGTGTGTGTGTGTGTGTGTGTGTGTGTGTGTGTGTGTGTGTGTGTGTGTGTGTGTGTGTGTGTGTGTGTGTGTGTGTGTGTGTGGAATGTTGCTCCAATTTTGATTTTGGAATTCACTCTTCAGTGTCAAAATGCCGTCTAAGAAAGAAGAGCAGCGTATCAAAATTTTGCTCGCGCTTCGCGAAAATTCGAGCTACTCGCACAAAAAACTGGCAAAATCGCTAAAAGTTGCCAAATCAACCGTTACAAATGTAATTAAAGTGTTTGGGGAAATTTTGTCGACAGCCAAAAAGTCTGGATCGGGGGAAAATCGAAAACCGTAAGCCGTTGAGACGGCAAAGAGAGTTGCCGGTAGTTTCAAGCGAAACCCTAACCTCTCTCTCCGAGATGCCACAAATAAACTGGGTGTATCGTCTACAACCGTGCATCGAGCCAAAAAACGAGCCGGACTATCGACTTACAAGAAGGTAGTGACTCCAAATCGCGATGATAAACAAAAAACGACGGCCACTGGCTTCCGGTACTGTCAACCAAGAAATTTACGTGAAAGAGTGATTGAAAAAACGTCTGCTGTCTTTCCTGAAGAAACACGGTTGTTCCGTACTGTTTTCGCCGGATTTGGCATCTTGCCATTACGGTAAAAATGCCATGGAACCCTCCCAACACGCCAGAGCTCCGCCCAATTGAGAAATACTGGGCTATTGTCAAGCGGAACCTAAAGAAGACCAAAAAAAACTGCTAAGGACGAGCAGCAGTTCAAGGCAAACTGGCTTTCTGCGGCGAAGAAGGTGGACAAGGTGGCTGTACAAAATCTGATGGCAGGGGTTAAGCGTAAGGCCCGGCGATTCGGATTTGGAAAAGCGGAAACCTAACTGAATATTTTTCCTGAATTTTATACTAAATTAACTTGAAAAAGAAATTTAATTTG
This sequence comes from Uranotaenia lowii, assembly GCF_029784155.1. NCBI lineage: Eukaryota > Metazoa > Arthropoda > Insecta > Diptera > Culicidae > Uranotaenia > Uranotaenia lowii. The sequence goes on from NC_073691.1 coordinate 138,762,643, forward strand.
ATTTTTTAAATAAACGATTTCACCGAATTACACGCGTTTTCCCTTGACCAAATTTTGACCATCACCCTTTAGTAAAGACTGTTTGGAGGGTGGTAGAGTTTAAAAAAATAGATGATTACAAAATTTATTCTAATTCTAACATTTTGTTTTATTTACATTTGTGATACAACGAAAAATGAATTTACTACAATTTTTTAAAATTGACTACTTTACGGGATTCTTTTACATATTGAAATTTCATCTCTTTTTTAGTTCAGCGTTAGGTTACACACCCGGATTTTCAGTGCTTTCTCGCCGTTTGAAGCAATCATAACTATATCCGTTGGAAAGGAAATTTAATTTACATTCTAATGAGGTGCAACAATTCACGCTGTGATATTTCACAAAAATATGAAAATTATAAACGTTAAATCATTCCTGAATGTCTAGAACCACAAGCAGAACGCGTCCAGCAGAACGTGTTTATTTGCTCTCCGAGTCCTACGGAGCCAAGCAAAATTCACGAAATAATTATGCGCTTTTGAATTTTTATTAAAAACTCGACGGAATATTCGACCGAATATTCGGCCGGATATTCTTTTCAGAAGACTTGAAAGGTATCCTCTACGCCACGGACTGCGGCTATTCCACTTTCTAATCATTATTCAACCTTCATAAAAGCTTAAATTTGTTGTACTTTTGATGTTCATCTCAACAAGAAACAAATACTACCCTAATTTTTGTTGGGGGCTTCTGTACGTAGATACAGTTTCTTGAAGTCAAAATATTACATTAAAAGGTACCAAACGAAAGTATTTTTAATATTTTTTGTGTTTTTGAATTCATAAAATTCGTTTATGCCTTATGTTGAAATCGTACTATCCTCAAATGCATTGATTAGATATTTTGTTCTGTCAGCCATTTCGTCAAACGGCTGTAGGCGTATTCAACCCGCTTGACGCATTTAGGAACACTTTCCCCTAATTATGTGTATCCGGAATTTGTGAAAGTAGGAACATAAAGTTATTGCCTATTCGGAAAAAAATGCTACCACCAACCGTTCTATAGCTAAATTTAATCCATCTTTAATGTCATACCCTCTACGAATAATATTTGGAATACATTGTCAGTTATGATATATTGTAAGATAAAAAAATGTTATTCATGTTCGGATAGTTTCAACAAACACAGGGTGTGTTTAATCTTTGTACCTACATCGATTCAATGCTTATTTATTTTTACATTGTGGTTCTTCCTATTCCGTTTTCCTAATATTACCACATTCACACCAACGTTACCGACCTGAGAGTTGCTAATTAAAAGTTTATAGCATCAGGATACATTTTTAATTAAGAACTTACCTGAACTCGTTAGCTCTTGGAAATAATCAATTCCTATTACGGTTCGCTCCTTTTCCATCTCTCGTGAAATGTGTTTTTTTTCAGGTATTTACCACTTTGTGGCATTCTTCCCTATAGCTAGTAGAATGATTATATCGAAACATGTTAATTTAAATTCCCGTTTCGTACTGGTAATTTGAAAATTCTATCTCACTTAAGAGGTGTTTTTATCCTAGCTTGTGGATTTAGGTGTACTTGTTTGCGTTGTCACCTTCGTATGAATTTTCATTGTAACGGAGTCGGGTATCTCGAAGAAAGTGCAACCAACTATACAACACCGGAGGATATTTCCCTTTCGGTCATTAGAATAAACCCGCTCGGAGATAGGAATCCATAAAGAGGTAGATTTTCATTATCTATTATTTATATCATCATCTATTACAAGACTTTTTGAAAGTTTCGGTTATGGTATTTATGGGCTTCAGAAACCGAATTTAAAGTAAAACAAAAAAATTCTTAAAAAATTGGTTTTTTATAATTTTGTAAAAAATTGTTTTGTGTTTTGCTGAAGTCGAATTGAAAAACTATTGATTGATTTAATTTAAGCTAGGTTAAGAGCTCCTATTTAAACAATAAAAGTGCTTGGTTTAACAGACCACAGCTGGTAGTTTGAAAAGTTCCTGTAAGTTTTTAAAACTTTTCTTCTATAACTATATTTTCATGAGTATTAAAAGAATTGCTTTTCTGTTCAGTAACATTTATTTCTTATCAAAAGTGATAAATTTATTTTGAAGAGACTGATAAGAAATGAAAAACGATCCCTTGATTAACTCAAGAATATGAAATCTGCATATTTGATTTATTTTATGTCGAACTAAGGCACGGCGTACTTCGGAAATCTTCCATAGTGTGTTTGTCGAGGTTTTGATGTGAAAATTTTTTTTACGTAAATACACATAAGATACATATATACCTACATGTACACATACATACATTAGACCGCTGCAAGCTCTGTATGGAAATTTCAAATTCCTTAATTTTTACACCTCCCATACCTTTTTTTTGTTGTTTTTTCTGCCAGAAATAGCAATAAAAGTTTTGGAAGCGATCCATTCAGTCCTGAATTAGCGCAACGAGTTTTAATTTTGTATGGAAGTTAGGGTGCGAGTAACCTAAGCGGAGATCGGGTACCCAACCCCGGTGGATGCTTTGGTCGCATGCAGACTGAGAAGGTGGCCGCACGCGTCTGTTCCCCAGGTCAGGGGCGGCGTGCAACAACAACCGAGCGTCTGTTCTCCAGGTCAGTGGCGGCTCAAACAGCGTCTGTCTTGCAGCAAGCGGCTGAATTTATGAAATGCGGCTCCCGCCAGCTAAGTCCAAGATGGCAGCCCCATCGCGGGATAGGGACTTTAGGCTAACAACCTACTGCTCCCGATTCATAACTTGTTACGGAATCCGAAAGAAATGACCGATCTGGAACTTTGGCGACGACTTTTAGCATGAAAACACGGACACGAATTGGAACTTGGAATGTTTTAACCCTTGCCCAACAAGGCAAACTGGAACAACTTGCTAGAGAGGCTAGCCGCCTCAAGCTTGAAATTCTGGGACTGAGCGAAGTCCGTTGGCCTAATACTGGAGAACACAAGACACAATCCGGGCAAGTCCTGCTTTACTCTGGCATACGAGGAGAACATGCTACTCGGGAACGAGGAGTTGGTTTCCTGTTAAGCCCGCAGGCCTACGCGGCCCTCATTAGATGGGAACCGATAAACGAAAGAATAATCGTAGCCAGATTTAGAACACGGGTTAGAAACCTTACAATGGTCCAGTGTTATGCGCCAACTGACGTTGCCGATTTGCAGGAGAAAGAGCAATTTTACAGTCAACTGAACAGCGTGGTAGAGAGAATTCCGAAGGGTGACATTCAAATCCATTTGGGCGACTTCAACGCAAAGATTGGCTCCGACAATCAAGACCTTGAGCGCATCATGGGGCGCCATGGCCTAGGACAGATGAGCGAAAACGGAGAGCTGTTTGTAGAATTTTGTGGCAATAACAACATGGTGATTGGTGGATCGCTCTTCCCCCATCGACCAGCACATAAGGTCACTTGGGTATCCCGAGATGGCCGAACAGAAAATCAAATTGACCACATCTGCATCAGCCGAAAATGGAGAAGGAGTCTTCTTGATGTTCGCAACAAGCGAAGCGCAGACATTGCATCTGACCATCACCTCGTCCTTGGCGAGATACGACTGAGAGTTGCGCGTGTCCAACGGCGCGAGGAGAAAGTCGGGTGTCGATACGACGTCCGCCGGTTGGAGAATCCAGAGGTGAAAAGGGCATACGTTGAACAGCTAGAATCCCGGGCCTCGGAGCTGCCGACAGACGGAACAGTCGAAGAACAGTGGTGTGGAATCAAGAATGCCTTTATCACGACGAGCCATGGTACTCTCGGTAAAGTTTGTGGAAGAAGAAGTGAATGGATGTCGGATGAAACTTGGAGGATGGTCGATGATCGGAGAAAGGCGAAAGTCGGAATTGAGCAGGCATGTACCGGGTCAGCCAAAGCAGCCGCCCGCTTACGATATGCGGAGCTGGAAAAGGCAGTTAAACTAGCTTGTAGACGAGACAAGAGAGCCTGGACAAACTCCCTAGCCGAAGAGGGGGAAAGAGCCGCCGCCAATGGAGATATCCGATTACTTTATGACATTTCTCGCCGCCTCAGTGGTGCAAGGACTAATGCAAGAATGCTGCTGAAAGACCGAGCAGGTCAGTTATTGACCGATCGAACAGATCAGCTCAAACGATGGACTGAGCACTTCGAACAACTCTTCCGAGTCACGAATAGCGATGGTCAACAGAACCCGCAGCTTGAAGCGCCAACAGTAAGTCGCATAAATGGCGTCAACTCGGAAGCGCCCTCGCTGGCTGAAATAGAAGCGGCAATCAAAAACATGAAATCCAACAAAGCACCTGGGATCGATTGCATCCCTGCTGAAATGCTGAAAGCCGACCCTGCCCTTTCAGCACAAATGTTGCACCGTCTTTTCGCTGACATCTGGGATACTGCAACATTCCCGGCCGACTGGATGCAGGGTATCCTCGTTAAGGTCCCGAAGAAAGGAGACCTGACAGAGTGCGGTAACTGGCGAGGCATAACGTTGATCTGTACAACCCTCAAAGTACTCTGCAAAGTGATCCTGAACAGGATCCAGGAGAAAATCGACGCTACACTCCGACGGCAACAAGCTGGATTCCGATCCGGACGATCATGTGTGGACCACATCACAACGCTACGAATCATACTGGAACAAATCAACGAATTCCAGGACTCTCTTCTGCTGGTGTTCGTTGATTTCGAAAAAGCATTCGACCGACTTAATCATGAAAACATCTGGGCGGCTCTAAGGCGACGAGGGGTCCCAGAGAAACTAGTCCATCTCATCGAAGCACAATACGAGGCATTTTCGTGCAAGGTCTTGCACGATGGTGTCTTGTCCGAACCAATCCCGGTAACTGCTGGAGTGAGACAAGGATGTATCTTATCACCGCTACTTTTCCTCATCGTAATGGATGAGATTCTGACTGGATCGATCGACTGTGCACCGAACCGAGGATTGCCGTGGAATCCTTTAACAATGGAGCAACTGAACGACCTTGACCTGGCTGACGATATTGTTTTGCTCGCCCAAACACAACCGGACATGCAGAGCAAACTCGACAACCTCACCGAAAGCTCCAAGGCAGCAGGTCTCAAAGTCAATGTCGGAAAGACCAAGTCGATGGAGATCAACACAGGAAATCCCTCCAGTTTCATGGTAGCTGGGCAACAAGTTGAGAAAGTGGAGTGCTTCCAGTATCTTGGTAGCCAGATAACGCCTGATGGTGGTACCAGGAAAGACATCGAAACCCGGATCAGAAAGGCCCGATTTGCGTTTGCGAGTCTCCGAAACATCTGGCGGTCACGCCAGATCTCTCTACGAACGAAAATCCGAATCTTCAACTCAAACGTCAAATCCGTATTGCTGTACGGGTGCGAAACTTGGTGCACATATGCGGTGACGACGCGAAAACTGCAAGTATTTGTAAACCGCTGCCTGCGGAACATCATCCGCGCTTGGTGGCCTGGCAACTGGATCTCGAATGAGGAACTACATCGCCGGTGTCATCAAAGGGCGCTAGAAATCGAGATTCGGGAACGAAAGTGGAGATGGATTGGGCACACGCTGCGAAAAGATGAAAACGAGATTTGCAGAGAGGCGCTTGACTGGAATCCAGAAGGTCATCGAAGAAGAGGCAGGCCCAGAAACTCGTGGCGGCGAAGCCTAGCCGCTGAAATCCGAACTGTCGACGAGAATCTTGACTGGGACCAGGTGAAGACGCTGGCTCCGGATCGTCAACAGTGGAGGTCTTTTACCACGGCCCTATGCACCGGAGGATCGGCGCGGGATCATTAAGTAAGTAAGTAAGTAAGTATGGAAGTTAGTATAAGAAAACAACATTTCTCATTCAAAAATCGCCAGAGATGTACTGAGTGAGAGTACCAACAAATCTAACTATGGATGAAAAATATTCCTTGATTCTTGCAGTACTATTCATGTGAACAAAGCAAAAACCTAACTTATACCCCAGAAAAGCTATTCGATGTTGTAAAAAAAATATTTTTCAAAATATTTTTTTCAATTTTTGCATTTTTTTTCTGCTTATTTGCAAGCTGTGTAACCGTAGGATAGAAACAACAAATCTCAAAAACTGCTTTGCATTGCCAGAGAATTTATTGATCTATATAACCTTTGCAAAAACATTTCATGCTATCATTAACAGCTCTAGCAAGCAAAATCCGCAATTTTTAAATACTTTTCAATGAATTCATTTTTTTTATTTTGAAATGGTTTTAACTTTCTTCATGAAATTCTTAGCTGCTTGTCATGTTAGCAAAAAATGAAGCTTAAGAATAGTCAAAACCAAAAATCAAAGACCGACTTCATTTCAAGCTTCTTTGAACTTTCTGGATGATTTAATGAACAAAAATATCTTCTTCCATACAAATTTCCATACAAAATTAAAACGCAACTTCTATCAAAAACAGCTATGAATTCTATTGAATCCATTATAATCAACACAACAGACAAGACAAAACACAAAAATAAAGTTGTTTGAGACAAATTATTAAAAATTGCAATATTTACAAAATTGACAAAATTCACAAAATTGATAAAAATGACAAAATTTGCAAATTTCACAAAATTGGTTAAAATTGACAATATTGACAAAATTGAGAAAATTTGCAAAATTGACAAAATTTACAGCATTGACAAAATCGACGAGAATTACAAAATTTACTAAATTTATATAAATTACAAAATTTATATAGATAATTAACAAAATTTGCAAAATCGACAATATTGACAACATTGACAAAATTTATAAAATTGACAAAATTGACTAAATAAACAAAACTGACCAAGGGGCTGTTCACTAATTACGTAAGCACATAGGGGGGGTGGGGGGGTTTCACATTTACTGACGATCTCTTACTAGGGGGGTAGGGGGGGTTTCCAAAAATCTTACGTAAGAAATATTACATTAAAAATTTATCAAAGCCACAGCCAAACGAAACCACAAGGAAAATGGCGCGTTGTGACACCACGATTTAAACCCATCATATTTCGAAAATGACTTCATTCAGAAAAAAATCTTTAAAAATCAATATAAGGCGATTTAAATAATGAATTTCTAGACAGTTTTTTCAATGATATACACTACCAACTCTAAATTCACAAAAGATTAACCAATAAAAAATCCTTAAACTTTATCGCTTACCGCTGAATGATTCTGAGCTTTTAGGTTAGTTAACAACGTGATTTTCGTTAAACATTTTTGCCGCAATTTTAGTAGTATAGAATGTTTTTTTTTTAAGATTTTTATGGTTTTCAGGTATTAAACGTAACAATTTTTATGGCCTACCTTGTGCTAACCTGATCTCTCTTTTTGAAATCGGAATTTAGATTTTATATTGATTATTCAGTTGTGGAAATTTATTGAAAATCATTGTTACCCCAAACATGTCTTGAATAATGTTTTTTTCAATCGTTTATGACATTTCATCTGTTGTTTTGTATAGATTGTGCTTTTCAAATACGGTTTTTTAATTTTACTTAAAAAGTGCTTTGCTTTGAAGCATGTATGTCACATTTTTAATATTTTCAAGCAATTTTTGGAAAAAACGTGTCAATTTCTCAAGAATAAAAAACGTAAGTTCTTACTAGGGGGGGAGGGGGGGTTTTCAAAAATCTTACTTTGTCTTACCAGGGGGGGAGGGAGGGTTGAAAATTTCCAAAATCGTACTTATGATTTTTAATTTAATGATTAATGGCATTTCGGTGAATTATACATTCTGATAGGAAGAATTTCAAATGAAAGTAATGAAAATTATAGACGGATAGATTAGATTAGGAAGCATGAAAGGTGTTGAAAATGAGCCAAGAGCGTGATTTGAGAAAACTTCTTGCCGCACAAGACCATTTGTCCCACATCGTATTACTGTCTAGAAGAAGCAAAGTCGATAGGCTGACTTTGCATTGATCTATAAAATGATACATGGATGGATCGAAGCACGTGTTTTTCGTACCCCGATCGGGGTACGAAAAACACGTGCTTCGATCCATCCATGTATCATTGTATAGATCAATGCAAAGTCAGCCTATCGACTTTGCTTCTTCTAGACAGTAATACGATGTGGGACAAATGGTCTTGTGCGGCAAGAAGTTTTCTCAAATCACGCTCTTGGCTCATTTTCAACACCTTTCATGCTTCCTAATCTAATCTATCCGTCTATAATTTTCATTACTTTCATTTGAAATTCTTCCTATCAGAATGTATAATTCACCGAAATGCCATTAATCATTAAATTAAAAATCATAAGTACGATTTTGGAAATTTTCAACCCTCCCTCCCCCCCTGGTAAGACAAAGTAAGATTTTTGAAAACCCCCCCTCCCCCCCTAGTAAGAACTTACGTTTTTTATTCTTGAGAAATTGACACGTTTTTTCCAAAAATTGCTTGAAAATATTAAAAATGTGACATACATGCTTCAAAGCAAAGCACTTTTTAAGTAAAATTAAAAAACCGTATTTGAAAAGCACAATCTATACAAAACAACAGATGAAATGTCATAAACGATTGAAAAAAACATTATTCAAGACATGTTTGGGGTAACAATGATTTTCAATAAATTTCCACAACTGAATAATTAATCATTAAATTAAAAATCATAAACCAGCGGTGATAAACTGTTAACACAAAATCGTACTTACGTAATTAGTGAACGGCCCCCAAGTGGACACTATCGACAAAATTGACAACAATGTTTAATCGTCAAAATAGATAACATTGTTGGAATTGACCAAAGTGAAAAAGTTCACAAAATTAACAAATTGATAAATTGACAAAATTGACTAAATAACAAAATTGACGAAATTGCCAAAATTTATAAAATTGACAAAGTTTACCATATTGACAAAATTGACGAAATTAACAAAATTGATAGAATTGACAAAACTGCCAAATTGACAAAGCAGACAAAAATGGCAAAACGAAAAAAATGAAAATATTGCCATTAACTTTACCGATACTTTGGCCGATTATTGACCGATTGAACCATCGTTGCCGAATTATTTGAAACACATGGTTATGTGGTATCTTGATAGAAATCGTCTTTACGCTCCCACCATACAGACCATACAGACAATATATGAGAGCCCAACTCAACCGACGATGTTTAGCAATCGATAGCACAACTGACATTTGTAGAGTGTAGCAAGCAATCAAGTCAGTTGTGCAGGTGTCTGGATTTAGATCTTAATAAGGTCTAGACCCGGGACTCCACATTGGCGATCCATGCTAGTGTTTTTGGCATTTCCCCTCAGAGAGGAGAGAGGAATGGGGCCAGTGCTTGACAACCCAGCGCTGGGCATACAAAGCCTTTAGGCAAAGAGGGATTCGACCGCCCGTCAGGGCAAAGAGGTATTCGACCGCCCGATAGGGCAGAGAGGTATTTCGATCGCCCGATAGAGCAGAGATATTTGGCCGCCCATAAAGGCATAGAGGGATTTGACCACCCGGAAGGGCAAAAGCCTTAAATTAGCAAGCATTGATTGGGCTTCTAGTGAGTGTTATTATTTGATATTAACATGTAAACTATATTTAAATACTGAAACGATAGTGAGCCGGGTTTCAGCCCATGGCCGTCGAATTGTTATTAGCCTGAATTCAGCCCATGGCAACCGATAGTAAGCCGGGTATTAGCCCATGGCCATCGGTAAAGGATGAATAGCCGGGTTTCAGCTCATGGCAACCGATAGTAAGCCGGTATTAGCCCATGGCCATCGGTAGAAGAATAATAGCTGGGTTTCAGCCTCCTATCTCTAGGAGGGTTCACAACTCCTATCTCTACCTCCCCGCGGTGCCGGCTGGGGTGCGAGTAACCTAAGCGGAGATCGGGTACCCAACCCCGGTGGATGCTTTGGTCGCATGCAGACTGAGAAGGTGGCCGCACGCGTCTGTTCCCCAGGTCAGCCGGCTGAATTTATGAAATGCGGCTCCCGCCAGCTAAGTCCAAGATGGCAGCCCCATCGCGGGATAGGGACTTTAGGCTAACAACCTACTGCTCCCGATTTAAAATTGTTACGGAATCCGAAAGAAATGACCGACCTGGAACTTTGGCGACGACTTTTAGCATGAAAACACGGACACGAATTGGAACTTGGAATGTTTTGACCCTTGCCCAACAAGGCAAACTGGAACAACTTGCTAGAGAGGCTAGCCGCCTCAAGCTTGAAATTCTGGGACTGAGCGAAGTCCGTTGGCCTAATACTGGAGAACACAAGACACAATCCGGGCAAGTCCTGCTTTACTCTGGCATACGAGGAGAACATGCTACTCGGGAACGAGGAGTTGGTTTCCTGTTAAGCCCGCAGGCCTACGCGGCCCTCATTAGATGGGAATCTATAAACGAAAGAATAATCGTAGCCAGATTTAGAACACGGGTTAGAAACCTTACAATGGTCCAGTGTTATGCGCCAACTGACGTTGCCGACTTGCAGGAGAAAGAGCAGTTTTACAGTCAACTGAACAGCGTGGTTGAGAGAATTCCGAAGGGTGACATTCAAATCCATTTGGGCGACTTCAACGCAAAAATTGGCTCCGACAATCAGGACCTTGAGCGCATCATGGGGCGCCATGGCCTAGGACAGATGAGTGAAAACGGAGAGCTGTTTGTAGAATTTTGTGGCAACAACAACATGGTGATCGGTGGATCGCTCTTCCCCCATCGACCAGCACATAAGGTCACTTGGGTATCCCGAGATGGCCGAACAGAAAATCAAATTGACCACATCTGCATCAGCCGAAAATGGAGAAGGAGCCTTCTTGATGTCCGCAACAAGCGAAGCGCAGACATTGCATCTGACCATCACCTCGTCCTTGGCGAGATACGACTGAGAGTTGCACGTGTCCAACGGCGCGAGGAGAAAGTCGGGTGTCGATACGACGTCCGCCAGTTGGAGAATCCAGAGGTGAAAAGGGCATACGTTGAACAGCTAGAATACCGAGCCTCGGAGCTGCCGACAGACGGAACAGTCGAAGAACAGTGGTGTGGAATCAAGAATGCCTTTATCACGACGAGCCATGGTACTCTCGGTAAAGTTTGTGGAAGAAGGAGTGAATGGATGTCGGATGAAACTTGGAGGATGGTCGATGATCGGAGAAAGGCGAAAGTCGGAATTGAGCAGGCATGTACCGGGTCAGCCAAAGCAGCCGCCCGCTTACGATATGCGGAGCTGGAAAAGGCAGTTAAACGAGCTTGTAGACGAGACAAGAGAGCCTGGACAAACTCCCTAGCCGAAGAGGGAGAAAGAGCCGCCGCCAATGGAGATATCCGTTTACTTTATGACATTTCTCGCCGCCTCAGTGGTGTAAGGACTAATGCAAGAATGCCGCTAAAAGACCGAGCAGGTCAGTTATTGACCGATCGAACAGATCAGCTCAAACGATGGACTGAGCACTTCGAACAACTCTTCCGAGTCACGAATAGCGATGGCCAACAGAATCTGCAGCTCGAAGCGCCAACAGTAAGTCGCATAAATGGCGTCAACTCGGAAGCGCCTTCGCTGGCTGAAATAGAAGCGGCAATCAAAAACATGAAATCCAACAAAGCACCTGGGATCGATTGTATCCCTGCTGAAATGCTGAAAGCCGACCCTGCCCTATCAGCACAAATGTTGCACCGTCTTTTCGCTGACATCTGGGATACTGCAACATTCCCGGCCGACTGGATGCAGGGTATCCTCGTAAAGGTCCCGAAGAAAGGAGACCTGACAGAGTGCGGTAACTGGCGAGGCATAACGTTGATCTGTACAACCCTCAAAGTACTCTGCAAAGTGATTCTGAACAGGATCCAGGAGAAAATAGACGCTACACTCCGACGGCAACAAGCTGGATTCCGATCTCGACGATCATGTGTGGACCACATCACAACGCTACGAATCATACTGTAACAAATCAGCGAATTCCAGGACTCTCTTCTGCTGGTGTTCGTTGATTTCGAAAAAGCATTCGACCGACTTAACCATGAAAACATCTGGGCGGCTCTAAGGCGACGAGGGGTCCCAGAGAAACTAGTCCATCTCATCGAAGCACAGTATGAGGCATTTTCGTGCAAGGTCTTGCACGACGGTGTCTTGTCCGAACCAATCCCGGTAACTGCTGGAGTGAGACAAGGATGTATTCTATCACCGCTACTTTTTCTAATCGTAATGGATGAGATTCTGATTGGATCGATTGACTGTGCACCGAACCGAGGATTGCCGTGGAATCCTTCAACAATGGAGCAACTGAACGACCTTGATCTGGCTGACGATATTGTTTTGCTAGCCCAAACACAACCAGATATGCAGAGCAAACTCGACGACCTCACCGAAAGTTCCAAGGCAGCAGGTCTCAAAGTCAATGTCGGAAAGACCAAGTCGATGGAGATCAACACAGGAAATCCCTCCAGTTTCATGGTAGCTGGGCAACAAGTTGAGAAAGTGGAGTGCTTCCAGTATCTTGGTAGCCAGATTACGCCTGATGGTGGTATCAGAAAAGACATCGAAACACGGATCATAAAGGCCCGATTTGCGTTTGCGAGTCTCCGAAACATCTGGCGGTCACGCCAGATCTCTCTACGAACAAAAATCCGAATCTTCAACTCAAACGTCAAATCCGTATTGCTGTACGGGTGCGAAACTTGGTGCATGTGTAACTTCAATTTCCATCAGGAGTCACCCACCAAAAGGATTGCGCCTCCAAACTCATCCTGTGTCCGAGTTGCATGGTTGCCGCGTCTTGACTGATGCCGACCGTTGACTGCTCGAATCAACTCTCGCGGGAATGTGTGCTATGCTTCGTACTTACGCATACATTTATACTATACCGAACTATCAAACCGCTCGAGTCAACTCTCGCGGGAGGATGCGCGCTCACTAGCACAAGTATACTACACACATCTCCCTTCCTCTCGGGAAAAGAAAGAGCAGCGATGCAACATTTACATCTGTACTTTCAACCAGAAAAAAAAATCTATTTCATCTGTACTTCTTTTGGACAGAAATGTGAACCAAAATTTGTTCATACGACACTTAGTACTTTATCTTAGAAATTCTCCAATTTTCAAAAATAAAGTGTTTGGAATTGATTAAGTTTCCAATATTTATACCATTTCGAGTGTCTTTGATCACTCTGATGAATTCTAAATATTCTATCAAGTAAAATCATTTAGATTGTATATGTAAAACTACAGTGATATCTATTACACCAAATGCCAACAAATCTGTACAGGTTTACGAGAATTTTGAAATCGGTTATATGTACCGAAAATGAGCTAAAGCATGTGCACTTTTCCAGATAAATTTTTGTATGTGGCAACCATGGCCATATGTGTACTCCAACGTCTCCAACAATGCTATTCAGGTTTTAAACTGTATGTGTGTTCAATGAAAGTTGGTCGAAATAGGTTGAAATAGGTCGAAACAAGTAGGAATGGATTTTGACAGTTGATAATCTGTCTCTTTCTAATTGACTTCGACCGATTTCAACCAGGTCGTCCGTTGAACATACTTACACCAATACTAATGTGTGTTTTGTGTGTTTTACACACGAATTTCTGGACAAACCGAAACAGATAAGGGGAAAATTTAATTTAGGTTAACAAATTCTTAAATCAAGCCCTTTACACACAAAATTTTCGAGGCCAAAAATTAGCAAAATTTTGCTCAAATTTGATCAGCTAGAATTTTAGCAATCAATTTAGCAATATTTTTTAAATTAAATTTGAGTAAACAAGAAAAAACTTAGCCGCCGCAATTTTTACTAATATTTCTAGCTAAGCCCGGAGGAAAAGATAGCTCCAGATCTGAAATTTCAAAATTTATTGTTTTTTTTTAATGGGGGAATGTTTGATTTATCATTAGAATACACAAATAACTTCATTTTGATTTTATTTTAATTTTTTTTAACATCATTTGAAACACTTTTTTGTTGATAAGTTCCATTCCTGGAAACAAACATTCCGGCAAATGACCTATCCTTATTCACGATCGCACCGGGGTTGTTCCAGTAGCAGCGGGTTCAAATTCCAACTGTTCGTTTCCGGACTGTTGCAAAAAAACCCGTCGTTTTTGCCATCGGTTGCAACCTGGAAAGAAAAAAAAATAATTCATTCGATTAAAACTCGGAAAATCTGTACACTTTTGAATCGGACCTTACCTGTGAACATCCGGTGTTGATTTAGCTACCATTTCGTCATGAAGTTGGCGGCCACCACAAGCACCACCAGCAACGAACATCCAGAACCGCACTTAATCGCCACCGGCCGCCGACTGCATCCAAACATCCAGAGCACTTGGCGAAAACGAAACAAAAACATGCTCTCTGTCTGACACACACGCTGCATGTGTGTTAGTGTGGTAGAAATGAATCCTGCTTTCGAGCTGGATCGGTTTCGACTAGTTTCGATCGATTTCAACTACACAGAAAAAAAATCTGAATCCTTAACAACACTGAAATTGAAAACCTTAAATATTACATGACGTAGAACGCGATTTATTAATGTAAATTTACAATTTATAAAAAGTTGAATCCTTAACAGCACTGAATTCTAATGACACAAATATTACTTGACACGGAACGCAATTATTTGATGTAAATCTACATCACATATGATGTAAATAAAAAGAAGCATAACATATGACGGAATATTCAGTGCGAATTAAATATAAAACGTCTGAAAATTTTACACGTCTTATTTTTTACATCACAATATAGAATGGTGTAATGAAACGTAAAATTAAGTTTAATGTAAATTCAATAAGCGATTGAAAAATACTCTAAATTCAAAATCAATCTTGAAATCATCTGTGATCATCAAAAACATCTATCATGTTTAGTAAAAAAAAATGCTTTAAGCACAGACTTAATAGTCTGTGCTTTAAGTGTTAAAAATGAGTTTTTTCAGTGTTCGTTATACCGTGATTAAAGCATTTATTTCGTGATTTAAGCATCTGATTCATTTACACCGTACAAAGTTACACCGAAGGAGAAAATACGCCGTCAAAAATTCAAACCAACAACAAGTGTAAACAAAGTCGATCGAAATTCCAACCCGTTGGAAATTCGGAAATATCGCGTTCATGAAACCGTCGGCCCGAACACCGCCGCGGAGCCGGAGACATCGACTATTCAGTTTTTGCTAAATATGAAGTAAGTTAGAGTATAATGATTACGATTATGAAATTTAATGCATTGTATTCTTTCAATTCCGTTCCAGGAATCAAAATTTGCGGGTTTTCATGCCATCGACCCACTTTTTCCGGAGGAACCAAGATCATTTGGAAGACACTTCTGTACCGGTTGGAGTTCATGTTATTGATTGAATTTCGGTTCTGCGATGAACATGAAACGTTTGGGTGTGAGCAAATCCGAAAAGCCGCGTGATAAACCGAGGCTTCCTTGAAGGACCAAAGGTGAAAATATAAAAATGTTGCAACAAATTTATTGTCATTCGGGGTGGCAGGTTGTGTTCAGGTGAGTTTGTTTTAGCAAAAAAAATTGACAAATTGTAATGTACGTTTCACATTACAGATTCCAGTAAAGCCCATGCGATGCGATTCGGTTCCTGTCGAGAAAAAAAACCCTGCAATTTGCCAAAGCAACTTGACCTAATCGGAAATCAAAATGTATCTGCGGAGATGTCGTTCAGGTAAGATTCGTAAGATGTTTCATTAATATGTGATACTCGGTAGTTATTTTGTCTCCTTTTTCACTCGCAGTTCTGTCCGGTCTGTGTGGCGCAAGAGTCGCATATGCTATTTTCCCACATCTGTCGAAAACCGAAGTCGGCCCCTGGAATCACCACGCCCGTCAATCACCACAAAGCAACCAAGTGGGCAATGTATGTGCTAGTTTTTCATTTACATCGAACGCACCCAGCAAGAAACCAAAATAAGGAACGTCTACATCCGTTCATCAGTCTTATTCGGCTTGATTCCATTTTAAATTGGAATTTGGAAAATTATTAATTAATTGTTACGCGAGAACATTGCCATAATGAAAAATAAATTATTTTCACTTGAAATAATCTACCTTTTCTTAATACAAACGAGGAAAGAACCTGCAAGTATTACACGTTTTTAAATTTTACACGTCTTTAAAATTTACACGTATTTAAAATTTTACACGTCTTTTATATTTTACACGTCTGTAAAATTACAAGCATGTAATTTTCAACTCGAACGGAAAATTCCGTCTTATATGATGCTTCTTTTTATTTACATCACATGTGATGTAATTCTACAGATTTTTTTCGTAGTGTGTACACACTACGAAAAAAATTTGTAAAATCACATCACATGTGATGTAAATAAAAAGAAGCATCATATATGACGGAATTTTCAGTGCTAGTTGGAAATTACACGCCAGTGAATTTTGCAACGTGTAAAATAAAAATGATGTAAAATTTTGTAACGTGTAAAATAAAAATGATGTAAATTATAATCTCGCTGAATATTGGAAGAGAAACTTTCCAATTGGAATTTATTTTGTTTTATTTTTTGTTTATATGATTCAACAATGGAATTTTCTCATCTCTTCATAAAAATTAAACCTTTTTATAACTAATTTAATTTATTAATACTTAACGACAAACATTTTTTAGCACACATTTTGTTTTATTAGGATTCACTTCACCCTTTTACTTTCTCCCCCGGATCCTAAGTTGATTAACGTGGAGCCGCTTCCGGAACCGCATCCCTGCTTCACGAAGATCTCCGGGAACCTCACTCGCGGGAAAACTGCTTGAACTTTGGTGCACGACTTGACTTGACACTTTGTTTACATTTGTCTATGGCCTATGGTCCTGTTCTTGACAGTTCATAATTTTACATGACATTATCATGTTCAGTGTTTGTAATATTGATTAAACACAAATTCAATGTCGTCATCACATTCCATGACGTGTAATTTTAAGAAATTTCTTATTCAGTGTTGTTAAGAATTGTGTATGACCAAAAATATTTGTAAAATTACATCACATATGATGTAACGAAAAAGAAGCAACACATATGATGGAATTTTCAGAGCGAGTTGAATATTACACGTCTATGAATTTCAACAGAGGTGTAAAATTTGGAAGACATGTAAATATTTAAGACGTGTAATATTTAATTCGCACTGAAAATTCCGTCATTTGTGATGCTTCTTTTTATTTACATCATATGTGATGGAAATTTACCTCAAATAATCGCATTCCGTGTCATGTAATATTCATGTCCTTCGAATTCAGTGCTATTATGGATTTAACTTTTTTCAATCTGTAAAATTACATCAACAAATCGCGTTCGACGTCATGTAATATTAAAGGTTTTTCAATTTCAGTGTTGTTAAGGATTCAGATTTTTTTTCTGTGTAGCTCCGTTGAACAACGACCAGACCTGTTTCGACCAAAACATGAGCCCGTTGAACAACGACCACTTGACAGAAACTAGTCGAAACCAATCGCTACTTACGATTGAACGAAGCTTGTGTGTGAGTGAACAACCTACAGGCAATAGGTCGTTCTGTATTGGTTCTGGTTTGCAATTTTTCATCGTTTAAAATCATTACGAGAGCATAGACCGATGCCTATTCAAATTTGTATTTTATAAATCTTAATATTGGTATATCACAGTAAAGAAGCGAGCTAATACTTCTCGATGTTTTTCTATCACTCCAAATTAAAAGAACAACATTTTTTTAACTTGAGGCGAAAATTTGTTCTCTTCACAGTTATTCGCTCTGTCCAATCAATAGACATATTTCATCGTTTTCCCGGGATTTCCTCCCTTTTTTGGTCTTTCTCATTCCTTTATTGGTTGCGCACTATTTAATACGCCATAATGCATGCACCTATTTGTACACGGCTCGATGTTGCTCGATTCTATCGATCATGTGCTCAGGTGGCTTCCGCATGCGTCTCGCACCTTCTAAGCGTGATGCTGCTGTTGTATGTATGTATTTGAGTTGATGGCCGAGACTTTGGTACTCTACATCACCAATTTAGGATGCTGATGTTGTCGTGAGGAAAGCGCGTCTGCGCCTCTCTCTTTCTCTCCTACGTTTGAGAACTTCTCCACACACAAAATTTCCGAGGCCGAAAATTAGCAAAATTTTGCTCAAATTTGACCAGCTAAATCTTAGCAATCAATTTAGCAATTTATTTTAACTAAAATTTTAGCAAAATAACAAAATGTGTCCTGACTGAATGTTTACTAATTTTCAATCAAACAAAAACCTTTGTTTGCTAAAATTTTAGCAAAATTTATTTTTCTAACGTTTGCTCGAATTTGAGTGAAATCCAAAATTAAATTATTTTTAATGAAGGGTTTTCATTTTCAAAAAATTAAAAAGTGAGATTTGATTTTTTTTTTTTAATCTTCTTTTTTATTATCGTTCGCATCACTCTGCGGGTTTCCAAAAGTGTATTCCATCATCGCGTTCTATTACATCTTCACCACTGAAATCTGAAAAAACAGAAATAATTAAGTTTAGTGCATTTCATATTTAGAAGAATAGAAATAAAACTATAATAGCTAGACAGTCTATTTTTTTGTTACCTGATAGTAAAAACACTGACCACCAAACAGGTCAACAACACACACAACCCGGCGGAACCACTACTGCTGCTTCCGGGTTCGGTTTTGCGCTTCACCATTTCTCCTCCTTTCTCGGTATCGCGTACCGGTATGTGCAGCGTTAGGATTCCGCTATTTTTCCACTAGTTACCGAACCGGTAACCGTTCCGCTTGAGGAAGAATGGCTACTTCTGCAGCATTCCCTCCCACGAGATGCTGTTGATCCTGGAAAAGTTCGGAAACCTGATTAGTCGATGCCGATTTGAGGATCTGCATGAATTGAATAAGGTATCGGAAGCTTTCTAAATTTTCTCTATTTTTCCTTTTAATTGCATCTACCAGTATTGTATGTACTACCAGTACTACTTACCTAATCCAAATTCTAACCAAACGACGAAAAACTGAGGAGCAGAACAAAAATGTTTTACCCGCGCGGTGCAAAATGAAAACAAGAATAATCTAACAGGTTCCCGCCTGTGTCGCCTTTCTAAAATTTGAGCACTTAAAGAACGCGGTTTGGGCACAGGCTAAAAGTTTGAGTCCATGCTACTATAAATGCTAAAATTAGTAGTAAATTGGTTAATTTTACTCAAATTGAGCAAAAGTCACGACAATTTGGGAAAGTGCTAACTCGACAGTAAAAAAAATTTTTTGCTAATGGAAAGTAACAGCTCATTTTTGCTAAGTGGAGCCTCGAAAGTTTTGTGTGCAGGTTAGTTTTTTTTTTGCGTGGTCCACTCACGACGCTTGTACTGTGTAGTGTGTCCTATGCGAATGATCCACCCACACGTTCACCCTTGCTGGGAGCATTCGTAGCAAATAGTAATAGAACGTTATTTTTTTAATGGTAGACCGTCTTACCAAAAACTCGTGAGGAATCGAAATTTTTAAATGGAATATGCTCGCAGGAATCTATTAAAATTGTTCCGAATCACAGGTGACTCGATTTCGATTTATTTACGCTGAACAGACTTTTTTTTTTTTTTGTAAATTATTTATTTCAAACGGCTCATACCTTTAGGCTTTAAGGAGCCAAACTCGTTTTGTTTGATTACAATTGTGTACTTAGATCTAGTTCACTTTTTTTTTGAAGAAAAAGAAAGATAGAAAGGGAAATATGAAAATAAAGAGAATTATAGTCGAAGATCGATAACTTTTAGGAAAAGGTATATCTCGAACATATAGTCCAAGTCCATCATACCTCCCGAATACGAAAATATTGTAACATGACGGTTCCTGTAGTAGTTATAAAACGTTAAGAAATAGTGTAAAAAAACGTTTAGAAAATGATATCTGAAACCATAAAAAACATTAAACTTATCTTGAATTCCAAAACGACGGTCTGTTGAATATGGCGTTAAGTTATGTTACTGTTTAAAACTGTTAAAACCTTTATATGGAGACACTGTTCTAGGAACAGTTAGAGTATGGTTTATAATACGCTTATGAATAACGTTTTCAGGGCATTGAACTGTTTCTGGAATGAACATGTGTAGGAATATTTTAAACGATTTACCAAACCGTCAATCGAACTGTTACAGAAATCGGAATGATCATAGTACGAACCGTTTCATTATAGTTATTTTGAGGAGCTATCATTCCTAAACGTCAACGTTAAAAGTTCCGTAGCGATTTGATTCCAACGCTAAGCAGACCGTTTTAGGAACCGTTAGCTAAAAGACGCACACGCACACTAACGCAAAATTTCGTTCAGTGCTTATGGAATTTTTTCGGATTAGAATAGAAAATCATTTCAATTTCATCACTTTATTAAATCACGTTTATCACAAACTTGCCCGAAATGTACATTTTTCCGGCTGCCTCCTCCTCATTTCGCACAGCATGCACGTCCTGTAGAACTTTCCGAGCCAAACAATCCATAGCACGGAGTAAATCTTTGAGGGTTCCAGCAGCGTAACCTAAAATATAACAAACGGGATCATAGGAAATTGTTTTAAAAATGGTTTTAATTTCCACGTACCTGGTACAAAAAATGTCATCGGTTCTTGCATTCCTTGAATGCTCCGGTGTGCGGATTCCTCCAGCAGGAAGATGACCTTGTCCAGACCGGAGCTAGCCACCTGCTGCCGTGGCGTAGGCCAGTGCCTGAACGTAATCTCGGTGAGTTCGTAGCGTCGACATGCAAAATCCTTTGTGGGCATTCCACACTTTCACCACTGACCATACTTTCACGGTGGTGTCACGACTTGCACTTATTACTGTAGAAGAAAAGAAAGTATTAATTTTTTATTCATTTTTAATGCATAATCAACTCACAATTTCTTCCACCGCAGCACAAACTATATCGTTGACCCAATCGTGGAGGTGTTCCTTGCTCTGGATGTACGGTTCCTGGGAGCTGATCTGGGTGCAGTTCCACACCCGGATGATGGCATCGCGTCCAGCCGAGTACAGCCATCCATTGATCGGATCCAGTTCTCTTCGGCGTCCCGGATCACGAACGAAACCTGCATCTTCTTCCGGGCGGCCTGATTGCGGCGCGCAAGGTTGAGGCAACAATTTCCCGGCGCAGCAAGCAAAACAAACGAATGAAACCGTTTGCGACAGTGGTGCCAGTTTCAATGTTTTATCAAAATTTGTACGGATATTGAGAAATGAAATTTTCAATAAATATATTTCAGATGATTATATAGGATATGACTATGTGTACTAACAAATGAATGTTTTTTTTTTAACAATTTATTTATTTGAAACGGCTCATACCTTTAGGTTTTAAGGACCAAAATCGATGATAGTTGTTTACAACTGTTTGCTTAACTTAACACTTTGTGAGAGAAGAAAGGAAGATAGAAAGGGAAATATTAAAATAAAAAAGAATTATAGACGAAGATCGGTAGCTTTTTGAAAAAGGTAGATTTCAAACATGTAGTCCCGAAATGAAGTTAGGGGCCGTTCACATACCACGTGGACAACATAGAGGGACGGGGGGGGGGGGGGGTATATGGAAATGTCCACGCTTGTCCACGGAGAGGGGGGTAGGGGTTTGGGTCATGTCCACGTGGACATACTTACTGTTTGAATTTTAAAATTACAAAGCTTTCCAGTTTAAGTTTGAACAATTAAAAACCACTTGAAAGCAAGTAATAAATATAATAATTCAGAAGTTTAAAAATTTTAAAATAATTTTATTTTTTTTTTCTAATTAGCCATTTTAATAACAAAATGGTCAAAAAGTAGTGTTTTCTAACTGCCAATTCGTTTTTGAAAAAAAAAACAATTTCAAATCTGTCCACGTGGACATCCGGGGAGGGGATCTGGCAAAGGTGGGGGCGATGGAAGGCGACACGTACCAGCGTGAAATCGTCTTCAACGAATTTTACTTTTTCGTTCGAAGAAACTCCATTACCAACTGGCAGCGCAGATGGGACGAGGATGAGTTGGGTCGGTGGCTCCACTCGATTATCCCAAAGGTTAGCCTTAAAACCTGGTTTAATAGGTTGGACCTGAGTCGGGATTTTATTCGTATATTTTCCCGTCTCATGTCCAATCATTATTCCTTAGACGCGGTACTCTATCGTTTTGATCTTGCTGGCAGCAACTTATGTGGTTGTGGCCAAGGTTTCCACGACATCGAGCATATTGTTTGGTCGTGTGAGGTCCATCTTGTCGCCAGAACGAATTTAGTAGACTCCCTTCGGGCCCGAGATAAACCACCCAACGTTCCAGTGAGAGATGTACTAGCTGTGTTAGATTTGGACTACATGTTCGAAATTTATCTTTTCCTCAAAGCTATTGATCTTCGTCTATAATTCTTCTCAATTTCATGTTTCCCTTTCTATCCTCCTTTTTCTTTAAAAATACAAAATCAAAGTGTTAAGTGTTAAGTGTTAAGTTAAGCAGAACATTGTAAAGACAAAAAAGACTTTGGCTCCTTAATGCCTAAAGGTATGAGCCGTTTCAAATAAAGATATTTAAAAAAAAAAAAAAATCCGGGGAGGGGGGTAGGGGTTTGCCAAATGTCCACGCTTGTCCACGGAGGTATCTGAACGGCCCCTTATGAAGATGTAAATATACTATTTATTAATCCAATTCAGATATTTCGTTCAATTCAAATGAAAGCTTTGAATCGAGAATGTCATAAATATACAATGCAAACGTAAATTCTATGTTTCTATATGTCACATGTTTGCATCTTAGACCCTTTTAAAAATCTATCAAAGAAATTGCTTAAAAAACTTTTTTATTTACCTCATATTTATATTACATTATGTCAATAAAGGCAGGCGGTGTTAAAATATGTAGCTTCAAAGTTTAATTAGTATCATTGAAACTATATTCAGTGCTATATTCTATAAAGTCTTTAGATTCCGTATCCGCATATCAAAGAAATTTCAAAATGTGTACTGATTACCGTGCAAAACCATCTGGCATCTTTGACCAACGTTTTGTTCGTTTTTGACGTGCATATGACAGAAAGAAGGGACGGTATGAGTAAAGGTTTGAGATCATTTTTACGATTAAAGAAAAATTACAGGAAATCGTTGTACCATTCTATCACCTATCCGGATGCCATCACCTTTTCACATGAACGTTAATGTTTTGTTCTTATCGTTGTCGAAGTAAAGTTTAATAGAACATCTGCGTTAACAGAGACAATCACTCTTTCTGAAAGCGTTGATGAATTGTATGGACTGTTTTAGATATAGTTTTTTAGTATGCGGGCTAATACATCCCTCACTGGAACGTCGGGTGGTTTTCCTCGGGCCCGAAGGGAATCTATAAAGTTCGCTCTGGCGAATAGGTGGTCCTCACCTGAACAGACTTGTCATGCGGTTGAGAAGAAAGTATTATCTTTACTCTCATATAACTGCTCTGCAGAGATGAACACTCTGCCTACACACAAAAACAATGAAGAAACAAGGACACTCGCACCATCTGTATATTGTTGTTCCTGCTTTCCTCTTTGATTACTTATTCGTCTCACCATCAACTGTTTGATCATGAATTGTATAAGTATGGGCGAGTACGGTAAACTCTTCAAGTTTCCGTTTTTATTCAATCACTCATAAGCAACGTTAAAATTTGACGATGGCACACACACCACATTGAGAGAGCGTAAATATGAAAACACTCGCCTCTCAGTTCGTTACGCCAGACTTGCCAGTTTTATTTACAAATGCCATAACGTTTTCACTCGAAACCTAATTGTCTGTGTCAAAACATTGCTGCACCCGACCGATCAACTATACAAGGAATCTTTGTTTTTTTTCTAATAGAATAGTCTTACGAGCATCTTTTTCCAATTGTTACCAATTAAATAATTGCGTAAAATTCATACTACAATGTAACAAGTGTAATAATTGGATCTTTAAATATGTATGAGCTGTTTTTTTTTTCCAGTGTTATGTTTCAACTGCTAGAGAATGTTTAATTTTTTTTTTAATTCCACATGTTTGATTTTTTTGGAAATTATAATTTCATTCCTCCCAACAAACACCAAATTTTTCCAATTAATTCGGCTAGAATATTCATTGTGGACTTTTCAGACAAACCTCAGACAATCTTTCTCTTTTTCTGTCTTTTTTTTTTCACACATAACCACAATTTAGACTAAGTAATTTTTTCCTCTTTCTTCCTTTAGTCAATTCTTTTTTTATATCTCTGGTTGAGTTTTTTTTTTCATCGTTATAAATTATCATTTTTTCCTTTAAATGAGATAAATTGTTCTCCGTATTTATTATTATTTACTATTATTTTAATTCAAAGTTTTCTGGATAAGAGAATTTTTCATTACTCAAGTTTTTCCTTTTCTTGTAAACTATTATTTTCAACTCTCACATTTATCTCTTTTCCATGTTCTATAAATTTATTGCAGCTTTCTTCATAATTTTCTTGCGATAATCATTCTTATTTGTTTCCGTTCCACCTGGATACAGTTCTTGGAAGTGAGCCTGCCATCACACTGTTTTTCTTCCAGATGGTATATTTGTTCTTTTCTCTTCTATCAATAAATTAATTACACTTAGCTCACTATTCAGTTTTTTTCAATACTCAGTGGCATTTCTAACACGTCAAAACTTTTAGCTGTCTTCTAGTATTTTTTTTTTGCGGTTTTTAAAACTTGCACTCTCTCTCTCACCTTGTCATAACTGAACAATTTAACATTTACCATAATTTATATGTTCTCTGAAATATTAAACGTATTTTTCAACTCACATTCTTTTCATTTCATTTCTATATTTTTTTCAGCTGTCCTCTCGGCTCGATGTTCACTATTTTTGCGGTCCTCCCAACTCGCATTTTTGCCCAGCTGTCCTCCCGACTCGCTGTTCAATATTTATGCGGTCCTCCCAACTCGCATTTGTTCCAGCTGTCTTCCCGACTCGCTGTTCAATATTTATGCGGTCCTCCCAACTCGCATTTGTTCCAGCTGTCTTCCCGACTCGCTGTTCAATATTTATGCGGTCCTCCCAACTCGCCTATTTCCCAGCTGTCTTCCCGACTCGCTGTTCAATATTTATGCGGTCCTCCCAACTCGCATTTGTTCCAGCTGTCCTCCCGACTCGCTGTTTGATTTCTATGCGGTCCTCCCAACACGCATGCTTAGCCAGCTGTCCTCCTGACATGCTGTTACACAATACTTACTAATAATTATTTTCGATCACTTTTTCAAAGTTCATCACTTCTTAAACACTTATACTTTCGGCAACACTGTTCACACCTTCACTACACAAAATGGAATCCCAATCTTTTTTTTTTCGTTCCTCTGGTGGGTGACTTCCGTTACAGGTTCTTCGATATGTTTATTTCGATCAAAACTGAGGAAAAAAAATGTTAATCCCAGTCCTGTCGGTCGCCAAATGTGTAACTTCAATTTCCATCAGGAGTCACCCACCAAAAGGATTGCGCCTCCAAACTCATCCTGTGTCCGAGTTGCATGGTTGCCGCGTCTTGACTGATGCCGACCGTTGACTGCTCGAATCAACTCTCGCGGGAATGTGTGCTATGCTTCGTACTTACGCATACATTTATACTATACCGAACTATCAAACCGCTCGAGTCAACTCTCGCGGGAGGATGCGCGCTCACTAGCACAAGTATACTACACACAGTGCACATAGGCGGTAACGACGCGAAAACTGCAAGTATTTGTAAACCGCTGCCTGCGGAATATCATCCGCGCTTGGTGGCCTGGCAACTGGATCTCGAATGAGGAACTATATCGCCGGTGTCATCAAAAGGAGCTAGAAATCGAGATTCGGGAACGTAAGTGGAGATGGATTGGGCACACGCTGCGAAGAAATGAAAACGAGATTTGCAGAGAGGCGCTAGATTGGAATCCAGAAGGTCATCGAAGAAGAGGCAGACCCAGAAATTCGTGGCGGCGAAGCCTAGCCGCTGAAATCCGAACTGTCGACGAGAATCTTGACTGGGACCAGGTGAAGACGCTGGCTCCGGATCGTCAACAGTGGAGGTCTTTTACCACGGCCCTATGCACCGGAGGATCGGCGCGGGATCATTAAGTAAGTAAGTAAGTTCAGCCCATGGCAACCGATAGTTAGCCGGGTATTAGCCCATGGCCGTCGGTATAATGTTAAGAGCCGGGTTCAGCCCATGGCAATATAAAAATAATATGATGATAATAATAATGAAGCAATTATTGAGAACGGGGGAATGTGGTATCTTGATATAAATCGTCTTTGCGCTCCCACCATACAGACCATACAGACAATATAAGAGAGCCCAACTCAACCGCAGATGTTTAGCAATCGATAGCAGAACTGACATTTGTAGAGTTTAGCAAGAAATCAAGTCAGTTCTGCGGGTGTCTGGATTTGGATCTTAATAAGGTCTAAACCCGGGATTGTTAGAATATGTGCTACTGTGTACCCCTTGTCGCTAAAATAATGTTAGCGTGTTCGTCTCGTTTGGCTACACTGTCGTGCGCCAACAGACGGTTTAGTTCTTAGATAGCTTTTCTCCCGATTAAACGTATATTTACACCAGTCGCGTGCGTTTTATTTCCCCGGGATAAAACCAGTTTTTCCATCAACTCACTTTCCGTACGACCATCGCCGATTCCGCTGCGAACCTGTCCACCTCGGAATCTATCAGGTTATGGGCCCAGTGGAGGTTTTCCGGAAGTGATTTGTGCTGATCGGAACAGTCGCGAAAAGTGAATTGCGTGTGTTGCGCACTCAGAAAAATCCTATTATGTATGCCATAAGATTCTCTTATAAAGTGGCGCCATAAGAAAAAATAATGAAATTCATAAGATTGTCTTATGATCGAATGAACTCGAGGGATGAACACTGGTGCCAATGAGGGGTTGTTGCGTTTCATAAGATATTATTATGGGAAAAGGATGTGTCGCATAAAATTAAAATAAATCAAGTTTTTTTTCATTTAAATTTATTTTCTGCCTTGTTCGTATGAAATAACATCATCGTGATAATCAGCTGCCTTTCAACATCTGGTTCTATCAAAAGTTTTATTGCGCCTCGGACCTTTGACTTCGCCTTTTGCCATACTAACCAATCTGAAAAGTAAATAAACATGAAATGTACCTATTAAGACAAATATTTTCAACAAAAAATAAATTTCAACTAAAACTTACCATTTTGGAAGATCAAAATCACATTGGAGTGTTGAAGGAAAGTAGTAAATTTTAAACTGATGAGTGCTTCTGACGACGATAAAGTATGACTGTGTTGAATGTGTTCATTATTTTTTTCACAATGCGGTTTCTTCTATTTTTCATAACAACTTCGTATGAAATTTAAAAGAATTTCATAAGACTCTTATGAAACATAATTTTACACTCTAAAAAGCGGTTCATAAGAAGCATCTTATGAAAATAATAATAGAAATTTGCCTGAGTGCGGTGGTCCGCCATTTTGCGAAATTTGAAATTTCGGTGCGGGAGAAGAAATTTGCTCTAGTGCGTTTTTTGCTTGCGGTGTGCGGTTGGATTTTTCCGTGGCAGCAAAAATGGAAGCAATCTGCAAATTTGTGAAGCTGGATAATCAGAACTGGTCATCCTGGAAGTTCCGGATGGAAATGCTCCTGACCAGGGAAGGATTATTTTATGTGGTGGAGGAGCGGAAGCCGGAACCGATGACGGCAAAGTGGTCAGCGGATGACAAAAAGGCTCGAGCGACAATGGGGCTCTGCATTGAAGAGAATCAGTACGGTTTGGTAAAAGCATCCCAGTCGGCTCGTGATTTTTGGGAGTGTTTGCGGAGGTATCACGAAAAGTGCACCGTGACTTCCAGAGTGTCAGTGCTGAAAAAGTTGTGCAACTTGAATCTGCGGGAAGGTGGCGATTTGGCATCGCACCTTTGTGAAATCGAAGAGCTGTTTGATCGGTTGCAAAGTGCGGGGCAGGAAATGGAAGATTCGCTGAAAATCGCGATGATTTTGCGAAGTTTGCCCGAATCGTATGGTGGCTTAGTGACAGCGCTGGAGGGACGACCGGACGACGATTTGACAATTCAGTTGGTGAAATCCAAACTCTTGGATGAATGGGAGCGCCGAAAGGAACGTTCGGGTGATTCATCCGGGGAAGCAAGAGTGCTGAAGAGCGAATCGGGTTCGCGAAGAGCTTTTGGGGGAAAATCGGAAGTGCGATGTTTCCAGTGCCGGGAAAAGGGCCATTACAAGCGTGATTGCCCAGATTTGGAGGGCAACAAAAGAAAAAGTGAGCCGCAGAGAGCCAAGCAAGCAATAGAGCGAAATGCTGTTTTATTTATGGCTGGGAAGAAAACGCCAAAGTGTTGTGTGATCGACAGTGGGGCCAGCAGCCATATGTGGAACGAGAAAGGTGCATTTACGTCGTTCAAAGAAAAGTGTGCTCGGGATGTTGTTCTCGCGGATGGCTCAGTAGTGAAGTCGGCCGGATGTGGTACGGTTGTGGTGACTGGTGTTGATGGCTGCGGTGAAACAGTGACAATTACGCTGACGGATGTTTTATATGTGCCTTCATTGAATACAAGTCTGTTGTCTGTGCCAAAGTTGACAGCAAAGAACTTCGAAGTGCTTTTCAGGAAGAACGATTGTGACATTCGTGACCAATCAGGGAAAGTGGTGGTGAAGGGCATACGGTCAGGTGATTTGTACCACCTGAAGATGGTGGAGACTGTGGGGAAGTGTGAGATCAAGCAGCAAATTAAATCCTCTCAACACCAGTGGCACCAGAAGAATGGACGCCGTAAGCTAGAGTTTGCTTACAGAGCGGGAAAAGTGAGTGTTCCGAAGGAAAGCTATCAGCTAGAAAATTTGGGAGGAGCTCAAAGTGAGGAGGAGCAGTTAACTCCTGGAATGTCAGCAGGAAATCCTTTGTGCGTGAAGGAGGGGTCCGATGGGTTCGGCTCGGAGGTTTCTGGTTTGGTCGCTCAAATAGTAGTGGAACCAGTGTCGTTTGCCGAAGCAAAGAATTTTCCGGAACGTAACGCTCGGGTGATCGAGTCTGGTGAGGCGACAAGGTACAAGGCGCGTCTCCTGGCTAAAGGCGATAAGCAGCGTTGCGGGATGAATTCCGACGGAGTGGTAGCTCCGCTGATTTGCCATAGGACCGGTGGTTTGAGGCTGAAACTCGATGGTGTCAAGGACCGGAATATCGAGGAGTTCGTCGATGCTGAATGGGCCAGTGACCTAGGTTCTCGCAGGATAACCGCAGCAGTTGTGGTTTGCTTTGTCGGAGGAGCTGCTGCTGGTGGGCGAGCCGGCGTAAATCTTGCGTCAGCATCTCGTCCAGAGAAGCAGTGTATGGGGCAGTAGCAGGAACGTGCCAGGAAGGTTACGGAGCTGATCGGTCTTGAGAGTAGCCAAGGGGCACAAGTAGAGGAGGAGTGTTAGAATATGTGCTACTGTGTACCCCTTGTCGCTAAAATAATGTTAGCGTGTTCGTCTCGTTTGGCTACACTGTCGTGCGCCAACAGACGGTTTAGTTCTTAGATAGCTTTTCTCCCGATTAAACGTATATTTACACCAGTCGCGTGCGTTTTATTTCCCCGGGATAAAACCAGTTTTTCCATCAACTCACTTTCCGTACGGCCATCGCCGATTCCGCTGCGAACCTGTCCACCTCGGAATCTATCAGGGATTCCACAGGTTAGGCATCCTTTTAAAATTATATTCTTAATTTTTATGCTTCTTCCCTTTTAAAGTAATGTGACTCCAAAAAAAGAAAGAAATTATAATGTCATAGAAACGAGATCATTCCAGATATTCCAGAATCCAGTAATTCAAAAATCTCCAATTAGTTGCCATTTATGTTATTTCTATGATAAATATGATCATTTTAAAATACTTTTATCCTATAAACAATTTTGAATCTTATTTTCTTGAATTTATTTTGGCTTTACTGCATTCGAAATTCTTTAATCATAATTCAAAATTTATAAATCTATCATTTGTTTTTTATTATGTGTCATATGTATACAAATATGATTTACAGGCTGTAAGAAAGGCTGCAATCCACTGTTAAGTATATTAAATTGGGTTTTAATTCAGTCTTCCTGTCCCATGCACAGGGGTGCCAGGTGGTTTCGTCAAAAATCAGGACAACGCGAAGTTTAAAATCAGGATTTTTCAGGACACCTCTTGATTCATGAAAATAATAAGGTTTTCTGCATAGATTGCATAAATAAAGGCGCAATACAGGTGATGTAAACGCCTTGATTCATGCAACAACAGTACGCATCTTGGTGGCTGGCCGGTAGTTCATAAAGAAAAACACCATTTGAATATCATCTGAACCGAAGATTACCATCTGTTAAATGGGTTTAACTATTTTATAACCTATTTATTCGATTTTCTCATAGTTTAACTACAAATTTGATCATATTTAAGAGGTTTTATGAAAATCAGGACATTTCAGAGACAAATTTTCAAAAATCAGGACAACTCGAGAGTTTTTGAAAAATCAGGACGGTCTTTCGAAAATCAGGACAAATCCTGATAAATCAGGACACCTGGCACCTCTGCCCATGCAGGACAACAGGATATAAACTGTTGTAAACCTGGTGGAAATCGATTGAACTATTGAAAATTGCAAGAAAATAAATTGTGAACGGATGTTTTCAAAATCAACCCCGTTTAAAATGGTATAACAGTTATAATAGTAAAGGCACAAACCAGAGAGATCTATTCTCATCCAGTACATACACCACTGGAATATGGTTGGAGGGTCGAACATGTTTAAAACCTTGCATGCAAGCTGGGTTGCCAGGTGTCTGATTTGTCAGTAAATCACAGACTTTTTACCCTGCGACCGATATTGCCCATCAAACACAGATTTTATAGATTTTTGAATGTAGAAATCAATATAAATGAAGCGAATATGAAAGGAAAGCTTGTAACGTGACTCAAATAAAAAGACATACACCGTCTTAGCCGATTCTCAGACAATATTCAGCTGCAATCATTTGTATTGAGTTATTCAAAGTCTAAATCTGAAAAAAAACATGCTTGAGGAAAAAGTCTGTCAGATAGTTATTAAGCGCTGGAAAAAAATTCACTTGGTGCTTGAAAAAGCTGAAGATAGGAGCTATATGTTCCACTATGGAATTTTTTTTCTTCTGATCGTGGCCACAAATAAATGTAAAACAGTGGGGTAAATGAAAAATATATTTTCATATATTTGGGGTTCAAAGATCGTTCAGCCCACGCACCAAATTAATTTTGACTATCAAAAACCCCCGAATTTATGCAAACATTTTTTCTTTCGAAGAGCCCATAAGGGGCCGTTCATATACCACGTGGACAGAAAAATGAGATTTTTGACCCCCTCATCCCCATCCGTGGACAAGCGTGGACATTTGGCAAACCCCTACCCCCCTCCCCGGATATCCACGTGGATAAAGCTGAAAAAGTTTTTATTTAAAATACCTATAATTTGATAGTTAGAAAACACCACTTTTTGCCTTTTTGTAACAGAAATGGCTGATTTTGTAAAACAGAATAAAAATTTCCTGATATAAAAAAAATTAAAAATTAAAAATTTCTTAATTATTATATTTATCACTTGCTTTCAAGTAGCTACTTATTGTTTAAACTTAAACTGGAAAGATATGTCATTTTTAGATTTTGATTTAAACATCTTAATATTTATTCACCTTTAGAAAATATTCTAAAGTAAGTATGTCCACGTGGACATGACCCAAACCCCTACCCCCCTTTCCGTGGACAAGCGTGGACATTTCCATACCCCCCTAAGTTGTCCACGTGGTATGCGAACGGCCGCTAAGCGGATCCGTGATGTGAAATTTTCAAAAGGAAATTCAGTTTCTGCTGTCCACAAAACAAGTTCTTGCCTATGTCCTCAGTTATGAAAAATTTCGATTGAACAATTTCAAATTTCTTTGAGATCGAATAAAGAAATACCGTTTAAACGTATCATTTTTATTGATAAATGAATACTACATTACAACAAATAAATGTAAAACAAATATCAATAAGGCATTTATTCATACAGCTGCCAAAATATGGCTTCTAAATTGACCTACAGTCTATCACTAGATTTTGATGCATCGATTTTAAAACCACACTACTGTTATAAATTGCTTTCTATTTAAAGGCATATTGGTTTAATTATGTGATATGGAAATCTGTGCTTGTTCAATAAAGTCTCTTACTTATCACTTTTAGTAAGATACTTTTCGGCAATCTTCTGCCAACGTTCCAGAATATCTTTGTCTTTTTCAGCCCACAATGCTTCCAGAAGGTTCCATCCGCGAATTTGTGAAGTTAGAATGTATTGATTATCAGTGTCAAGCGATGAAGTGTACAGGCCCATGACTAAACTCTGGCATAATCGAGCAGATATGGCGATTCTTAAAATTTGCTTCTCGTGATCGGGAATCATACGCAGCATTTCATAGCCCGCCATTACCAAACCCCCCGTATCCAAATCACCCGATTCTAACATCATATAAGTCATCGCAATCGCAAGCTCGAAAACAAACCGCGAGTAACAAACATCACCAAAATCAATAATGCCATTAATTTCGTACTCCTTGGAGTTATCTTCCTTTCGACTGACAATAATGTTGTGTTCGTTGAAATCTCCGTAAATCAATCCTTTTTCAAATTGATCCAAATTCGGTAAAACTCGTTTCTCATATGCCTGCATAACTTGCTCAATAATGTCCTTATGTTGTTCGTCTTTTATCACGTATACGAAATTTTTCAGCTGCATAAAGTTGTCCAACATCCAGATAGACTGCCGGTTGCGAACATGTTCACAAGTTATACTTTTCAGCGCTGCATCTATCCTGGCAATGTACATCCCGGCTTCGTAGAACAATCGATCAGGATGTGGCACTCCGTGAAACACCTTCCCTGGAACGAACTCCAGCAGGCGTACGATGTGCTTGCCTTCCCCAAGCGTTTCAAGCGAATGATATTTGGCAAAAATGTTCTGTTTCGGCACAGGGCACCGTATTTTTCGACTGTTCAGGTGTAGCATAATCTGCGTCTGGCCATCGAAAAAGCTTTCATCCTGGGAATCTAGCGAATTGGCGATCTTCAGCACGTATCCATTTGGGCTGATGGTTTTGAGGATGGGATTTTTGATGAGACTGCAAACAAAAGAGATCATACTTAACCAGTAGATATAACTTTTCAATGAATTTATATGCATGTATGTGAAAAAAGAACGATTTAGATCTTCTTCTATATTCGTGGTTCTTCGTGGTAGTTGTTGAAAAAAGCATATTCATTGTGAAGGACTATAGCACAATTGTTGAACTCTATTTATTTTTCGCATGTTAGAATGTACCTTTAAAATATAAGTACATTTATTTGGGATTATTGAAAGTATGGAATCAAAGGGTAATTAGCCAAGCCACTCAATATATTCCCGTGATTTTTATTCAGACGACTGATAACCCGCTATACAATCCCCAATCTAAAGATATGCACTGTTGCTTAAACATATGTGACACATATTAGCAGCACGGCTTCAGGCGCTAAATAAGACTTGCGCGAAACAATCTCGCTCTTATGTGCCTCCAATTTACGTTCAAAAGCAGAGACTTGAGCCCGGTGCGGGGAACGTTCCATATACAAAGCGCATCACGTGGTTTCTACACGGTGACACTTTTTATCTCCGACTGCGTGATATCAACAGAGGCTATTGCAAAATAGCGTTTTCATCATTGCAATTTTCTCGCCTATCAATCACGTTGAAAGCCTTTGATATTTATTTTGTTTTTTAATTCGTCTAGAGGCCAAATATAGAAAAGCTCATTGCTCTAAACATGCAACTGGAATCACTTGAACAACTCACCTGTCTGCTTGAATTAGATAATTTTTATCATCGTAAGAGTCCAGTTCACACATTTCCAGCACTATTATTCCGTAAAGCCGTTCCACCAGTTTCCGAACATCCTCTTCGCTTACTATTGGACGGATTTTGGAACCAGGCTTCAAAAACTGGGGCGACTCTACTTGATGCCCATTCTGATCTTCTTTGTCTAAAGAAATCTCAGGCTCAGAGGGACGCTTTTTCAAGATCGTTTTCATCTCCATGATAAAGTTTAGTTGGCTCCTCAACTCTCGAAAGACTTAGCTAATTGTTACGATATCTAGACTGGGCTGGTTGGATTAATCACAACTAAACCTTGCCACATCAAGCGGTACGTTCCGCTTTAACGAAGAGCTGAGAGCTCACTGATGTACTTAGATAGGTACTTGCTACGCAGACTACTGCTATGCTACAATCCACACTACATCTTATTCAGAGAACTTTTCAATTGAATCGTATTAAAACATGTAACAACACAGATAGGTGATACCACTGGACTTAAGCCAGTAGAAAAAATAATCAAAGAAGACTCTAAACTGATAAAATGGGACCGATAAACGAACCAAGGCGAACTGACGTTCCTCAATATTGTTACTGCATTGTGTGGCTGTGTGTTGCTGATGGAACGAGCGTAAATTTAAAAAGTAAATAAACAGGCCACAAGAGCAACGAGATGTGGGATGTGGTGATGTGCAGAGTTTGAGCCATCATTATCAAACAAGAGAGAGAGAATGCCCTGTACATCACGAATGTGTTGCGTTGCGGGAGTGCTGAAATATTGATTGAGCCTGGCGCTTTCCGATCTCTATAAAAAATACACCTTAGGGATAATAAAAAATAATACATTCTTCTGACGATGTCAGTATTGAATTCCTTACCGGTATGCCCATTTTTTCTCAAGTGAGTGATCTCGATGTGCATTCAATAAGAAATATTCGATACTAGAACCTAATTAAAAAGTTTGGTTTGGTATAAAATCAAATTGTTAATTTTCTAAAAAAAAGGTTGAATTTGAAATTTATTTATTTTCTACATATTTTTTAAATATCTTGGGGAGGGCCTTATAGTTTTGCTTACTCTGAAATAAAATTATCAAGAAAAACGTTTGTTAAATATTATTTTTAATTTTGTTTTGTTTGTGAAAATATTTTACTTTATGATTGTTAAATTCTGGAATCACCAATAAAAAAATTTTAGTTGAAGATAGATTTTTTAAGGGTTTAGCTAGCATAGGATCATATACTCCTAAAACGGTGTAACCAGTAAAGTATAAAATCAAAAATAAAAATGATTGTACATAAAACTGAATAAAGAAACTAAACTAACTTTAAAACCTAGAATTAAGTTTCTAAAACTGTTTTTATTCCAATTTCCCCGCCATAATGAAAGTTCACGGTGAACCCCGTGGGAAACGAAATAAAAACAGTTCTAGAAGATTTTAAACAACAAAACAATTGTTTTTTCATCTTTCAACTATTCCTCGTCGATTCCACCATGGGTTACACACTAGTTGTGTAGCATTTTTGAGTTATTGACACCAACCACCAGGCTTGGGTTGATGACATAGTGACCAAAGTAGCACCGATTGTTTTGTAAGACTCTTAAAGCCTCTTATGAAACCTAAAATAGGGCTAGAAGCCTGCTATAATACTTTAAATGTTACTTGGGGAGAGCAATGTGATGGGAATTGACGAACGCGGCCAATGCAAATTCGAACGACGGAACAAATTGACATCTGCTTCGCCGCATCAAATGTTGTTCACCGCATTGAATCGCATTCGCCGCATCGCATCGTATTCACGTGTCATAGGCCTAAGCGTTTAAGCGATTGACACACATTTTCATGAAATGTGGTTGCCGCATTCAAACGCATTCGCCGGTTCGCATCGCATCGCACTCACTATTATTGGTACGTATTATAGTATTATAAACACTATTATAATTATAAATTCTTAACTTTATCGAAACCTTACCAACAATATTTGATCGTGTTTGAAGTTCTGAATATGGAATTGGAACGATTCTATCATCCTATACATATTATAGGTAAGTATATGTAATATTCAAAGAAAAATTAATAACTTTTTTAATTGCGTTTAAAAAGCTCAAGGAGCTGAGGCTTGAAGAAAAAATGGGTGATAGTGGTGATAGTTTAGAAAAGGAATTTACAGTTTAGAGTAGTCAGCGGAGAATAGTAAGCGTTCATGAGACCATTTATTAGATTAGACCATCGTATTAGATTCACTTTGACTTAATATGCAGTAGAGGGTAGAGGGTTAAGGTTTTTTTTCAAATTCTAGCCTTAAACAACATTATAAAATTTGGCATCAATTTTTATTGTTTTGCTTATGAATATTAATTGACTCATTCGATCCGACTGCATGATTCACTAAACTTAACAAAACGGAAATGCAACATGTCTATTTATAGATGCGTGTACAATTCTCTGTATACATAGAATTGTACACGCCTAAAAAAACTGGCTAATCACATCTCAAAATCTTGTTCCTGATCCGTAGGATTTCCTCCATCTGTCTCCGTTCGATCGAACTGGGACAGATCCGTTTCGTTTATCCGTTGCAAGAACGAATTCAGCAGAAACTTGTTGATTTTGTCGTTCTGGGTAAATTCGCGAACGGCTGGCAAATCCATGGCGTTGCTGTCCTCTACATGTTCGATTCTGTCGGCTGGCGTCAGTTGTCGGTCTGGATCCCGATCGGGAAGTGACGGGTCAAAAATATCCGCTTGTTGATCTACCGAGAAAGTTGGTGGTGTCCCGTTCGACTTACCATTGTTCGGCGGGTTGTTTTGCTGAAGGCTTTGGTCCTGTTGGTTAGAAAATACGTCTTGCGTGCTTCCCACCGAACCGCTGGCAGATTCCACGGATGGCATCTCAAAGGCTACGATAAACTGGTCACTTTTGTTATAATGGCGTCTATTAATACTCTGTTATTTGCAAAAGCAAAGTAATTGGAATCTTTAAAAACTTATAGGGAGAGTTCCCTGTTTTTCCATAACTTTACCTATCTATCGACTCTCTTTCTACGCCTCACCCCTTGAAACATTTTTCTGCTTTATGCGCATGAGTAAAGAGTCGAATCAAGGGGTACATGAAAGAAAAAAAAACTCAATGATTGAGTTTAAAGCCTAGTCCACACCAAGGTTATTAGATCACAAGGTTCTCTGACTCTGTCAGTAAGTAGGCGGTGAGGTTCAGTGAGTTTGTTTGTAAACATCGGAAAATTTGTTCGAGCTGAGGGCTTTGTTGGTAAACAAACTCCACGTACTCCATAGTAGCCAAATCAAAATGGCTAAGTCGGGAGTTTCTCATACCGTTACACCTCGTATGTATACACACTTTGGTCCACACTACCTTCGATTTTGACAGTCTGTGCACTGAGCAGAGATTAATGGCGTGTTTTTTTTTTGATTCCGGATTTGGCTCTGGAACCGTCAGAATAAAAAAATGATTTTCGGGTTTCGAGTTATTCCATACGTAGGTGTGCGTGAGAACGAGCGCAATGTTTACATGCTGCTGTCATTTTGTTCTCCCTTCTAGATTTCTTCATTCGGGTCTTCACATCCGGATTGCCTTTTTTCGTGTCCGGATTGCACTGGACAGCAGATAGTACGATTTTGCTTGGCTGGGAGGTTCAAAATCGCGGCAATCATCATTTTCCCGTTCATTATTTCAACTATTTTGCTTTCAGCCAAAAACAGCTGTTTAATGTTTTGACAACAACGTTGAGAGTATTGGTGGACTTCTCGCAAAACTGACTTTCTTCTCGGGGCGACTCCGTCCCTTTTTCGAGCGAACCTAGGTTGCCTCTCGAGCAATAAATGAGCACGATGACAGCAGTTAGAGCGAACCTAGGTTGCCTCTAGTTTGCCTCCAGATAAAAAAAAATACGGTATAAGGCAAAATCTGCACGCTCTTTTTTTTTAACTCAAAATTAAGTACGACCGTGGTTCAAAACATAGTTCGATTCTATGAACTTAAAGTTAAATACCATTTTTCCCCTTTGCGATGGATCAAAACGGAGTTCGAACTGCGAACTCAAAATTGATCCCTTTTTTTCCTTCGGCGAGGGAGCAAAGCTGAGTTCAACCATATGAACTAAAAATTGAATTCTCTTTGTTGGACTGAAAACACTTAGCGAGTTCAGTTCGAACCGGAACATCAACCAACGAACACGTCACAAAATTTTGTCGTTCCGGAACAATTACCGGAAGACTATGAAGGAATGCATGTTCACCGTGTCAGCGTAAACTTCTGTCCGTCATTGTCATCATACGGTGAGCGGCTTAGAATGTCCGGAAACTTCCGGATGTTGTTTACTTCCAGTAGGATGTAACATCCGGAAGTTTTCTTCGACCGGGAGCGTCAAAACTTTCCACCGCTCTGTGATTGCAATGCATTGTACCGGAACAGCTACATCCGGGTACAACAAATTTTAATCATCCTTTAATTCCCTGAAAATAAGCTACCCTTGAAAAAAAGGATAAATTCGAGTTCGGCAGCCGAACTTAGTATTGAGTATGCCTATTAGAACTTAGTTTTGCTATTGCCCAGACAAACTCAAAGTTGAGGGAAGCCACTGAAGTGCTGTTTTGAACCAAAACTACTTAATTTTGAGTTTAAAAAAAAGAGCGTGTGTGTCTGAACAGCTACACTCTTGGCCGTCATAACCCAAAACCAAGTTGAAATGCCGCAAAATCGGATGAAACTGGCTCCCGACGAAAATGAGTTTGCGGGGGTTTTCTCAAACTTGAGAATAAACGTCATTCTCGCAACTTAATTTTGGGGCATTGGGATTTTTTTGGGATATTTTTATTTAATGACCCACTTATCAAAAGGGATTAAAAATATTTGAAAAAATGACAATTTGTTATTCATTTAAAAAAATCTATTTTAATGAAAATCCTTATTGATTATAGAATTAAAATATTCTTTACAAAAACAAGTTGCCAGACCATAATGATGCTCTAATTGTGGTGATCACCACACCAACCAGGAATGAAAAATGTCTTGAAATGTTTTATGTTATCTTGCCTCCCGGAGATTGGCACTCCTTTAAGAACCATTTGGACCATCCAGCGTAGTGTTAACCGCAGTTCCCGTCTTCAGTGAGTTGTAATACTAAATCCGGGTTTTTCCAGATCGCCATTCGCTTCTTCCGGTTTCGACAATTTTGGTGCCATCGCAACAGGCCAAACAGGCAGTTGGCAGGCAGCGTGCTGTGCTTTGTTTGTTTTGCATGAATATAGTGCATTGTATTCAACGGGTTTTGCCAGCTTCCGATGGCAAACATAATCCTTATAGAGGATTATTTGTTTCCGGCAAAACTAGTACCTGCGGTTGAGTTTGAGAGTGAAAAAATAAGACTGATTATGATAGGCAGAATCGGACTTACCGTAGGATTATCAGATGTGCTCTGGCAAATTGATCCATCGGATCCCTTTTTCTGCGGAACGGACGAAGACATTCGTTACAGCTGATTTCCGTTCTGGAGCTGTTAGCTTAACATTCCTCTTTGCGCTGCCGTTTGTATTTTTTCGTTTCTATGAATCGCTTATGGCAATGCTCGCTTTCGAATTGTGGCTTATCTCTGTGTGATCTACATTCGATAAAACGTATGAAAAATTATAAATTTGATAAAATAACGCGCGAGAATCGTGAGAATTTTCAAATCTTCTTACCAATCATCAACCAACCGATATATCGTATACGACTGACTTGTTGGGGAACAAAAACAACCTTTCAGAAAACAGGGAATTTTTTTTGGGGTGGTCAGTTCGAGGTACGAACTTTGATTTTGGTGCATAGACAACACCCCAAAATTAAGAAAGCAAGCCGAACTTGATTTTACTGCCCTGGCAAAGTCGGTTTTGGGTTGTTTTGATTCTGAGTGTATCACAGACAAATCAAGGCACCTGGCAACCCTGTACGCGGTAAACAATTTTTTGCTATTCAGTAAATTTTATAAAATCAATTAATAACAATTTCGTTAGCTGCATTAAGAAGGCGTTTGTAACAATTTTTAAATTAACTACAACGGAACACTACAAGCTGTGTTGAGGACGTTGAGGATGACCAAATCCAGCGTGCTAAGAGTAATGCGGACAAAGCCAAGTTATTTTGAACGTCCACAATTGCCAATCCGGTGTTGTGTGCCAAACTGCACAACCGTAGCTCGTTCGGTTAGGCAATATTTTACGTTCGTTCCGAAGGATCCTCCTTTCAGGCGGAACACTACGAAAAGTCAAAAGGAGCTCTACCAAAAACGATTCTACTATTGGTTACGCGTTCTAGGCTTGGAAGAAAAGGACTACTCAAAGAAGCTTAAAATTTGCTCAAGTCACTTTGTAAAAGGTAAGCGAACAGTACTCCTGGTCATTATTAAAAAAAAATGAAAATTTGTTCATACTCGTTGCCACGGTACTTACCAAAATAACTGCCTTAGCGTTTTCGTTTTTTCCACTGGCACGGGGGCAAACTTTTTCAAAATCGTCACCCGAAACGATGCAAATATATGGTTGCTTTGTTACATTCACCCTCATACTCACCTGATGCTCACCCCCACCCAACACTGACAACTTTTACGGGTCGCAATCGCCTCCTTGAGGTTCACAATTTGATCAAAACTTGTAGACTTCTGAATGGATAATAAGCGAGCGAAACTCGTGGAGAACTAGGTTGCCTCTGCCAATAAACAATAACGCTATGAAAAAATTGAGCATTTAAAATTTAGATTTAAGTCCTGCGATAGTGCTTTTGCAATCGTTTGTAGGTATGTGCCTACCTTATATAGCTAGGTATCTTAATTTTGAATAAAAAATTTCTAAAGAAGTCAACAATCTTTTTTCAGCACATCCTTGTACGATTAGCCGTTCATAAAATCATCCTTAAATAGCTCTAAATCTTAACACTAAATCACAAATTTATTTGTAATTGTAATCATAACTACACTACAAAACAATTATTGACTTGAATATCTTGCTTTTTTAGGGCGCCCGAGCGGGGTCTACGAATGCGGCCATGAAGACTGGATTCCTTCAAAAAATTTGCCGAATAATATTCGCTGCAGGATAGTAACGTTGTTGTGTGTCGACACAAAACTTGAACCAATCAGTCCTGGAGACACTGACAGCGAACGACCCGAAGCAGCTCAAGTTATGACGCTAGAAAACTCGTTTTGCAGCCTATGCCTCAAAGAGGATGACCGCATACGGCCATTGTTTCCTTGTGATATCGATTGTGCCTTTCGCATCCAGCTGATAAATTCGCTGACAGGAGTAGCTTTGGATTGTGAATCAAATTTTAACTGTTTTATTTGCGTCAGCTGTGATGAAAATTTGAAATTGTTCCAAAATTGGCGGGATAATGTGCAGCAAAACAATCGCTTCCTGAAAGAGCAAGATCAGGGACGTCCAGTTCCGTTAGTTTCAATCCCTTTGGAACAATGCATGGAAATTTCTGCCATGGGCATTACTGCTCCAACAGGTACTTCCGATGATTTTCTTTCAGTTGCAAAGATCGAACCAGAAGAAGATGAAAGCAATCAGATATCTCAAACAACTAGTAGCGGAATTCCAGAGATGGTTATTGAAAATATACAAGTCAAAGCTGAATCCACAACCAGCGTGGTCAGTGGTATTGGTTCGGACGACTTGAGTTCAGCGCACGAACGAACAAAATCCATCTCATATATAGCAAATGACGGCGAAACTATTTTGATAGATCAAACCGATACCACAATAACAGAACCGCAAATGCATGAATCTTGTTGCAAAGGCGAACTGAATATAATTGAAGAACCTACAATTGAAGTTTCTACTGCGTGGAACGAATCTAACGCAATACATTCAAATTGTGTTATTATGTGTTCCGAGCAGGTGACAACCATCATCAAGGACACTGATGATGAGGATAGAGTCAAGCAGGAAATGATTGATGCGATAATGTTGCGCATGAGAGAAGAGATGTGCGCATCCAAAAAATCTAGAAAAAGATCGAAAAAGCTATATCGCAACTGTGAACCAGCAAAGCAGAAAAAGAAGTCAAAATTAAGATGTCATATTGCTAATGAAGACTGATGGCTTGATTTTAGTTAATTGTTTAACTTCGTTGTTATTTTTTTTGAATAAAAAAAATAAACTTGTTTTATATACGTTTCATTGTCAATCGATCTTTTATATAAAATTATCGTGTAACGCTGTAAAGCTGCTCCGAAATGCCTTAACGGATTCACAAAATTGTGTTTAGAATATTCTGTATAGGCACGATAATTGGTTTTACTAAATTTAGAAACCCACAGTTATAAATTAGTAATTATTCGAACTAAATTCGGTTAGAATAGGCAATGGAAGCGCTGCAGAGTTCGGGGGAAATGGTTTTGTGGAAGTGGGGTGCAACTGAAACGATCGGCCAACCTTAATTCAGTTTTTCAGTTTTAAATTCTTCTTGTTCAATCCAAAATTTCTTCTAAGTTTGAAGATTTTATTTAAAGAAATGATTTCTTCCGTTGAAAGTTTTTTCTTTGGTTAAAAGAAAATTTACTTTGTTTTAATAGAAATATGCAATAAAACAATTTTTTTTTTAATCAAAGAATTTGTTTAAAATCAAAGTCCAAAACTATTCAGTTCAAAGAATTAATTCTTTCTTTCTAAAATTATCAATTTGATTCAAACCCATAATTCATTAATTAAAAGAAAACAGTAGTTTGATTCCAAAAAATGTATGTTTCGAATCAAAGTCAGTTTTGTTTTGTTTCAAAATCCAAGTTTTCTCTGCTTGTAGTAAAAAATGTTGATAAAAAGTACATTTGCCTAAGTTTCCGACTTTGAAACACAACCGTTGACCGTTATAAACTGATTCTTATTGAATAAAATAGTGGAAAAACTCATAAAAAAGCATTATTAGGGTTTTGCAAAAAGTTTTCAATCAAAATATCATTTAATCGCGTAGTTTTTAAAAGTAAAATATTAACTTGGGTGGAACCATCTTTGATCTTGAGCGGAATTACTAGCTTCCAAAATAAACCGCTAGATGCGCTGCCTTATGCCTCATATCTCACACACAGTTTTTACCCCTGAATGTATGTAGCTCTTTTGAATTTTTCTTATTATATAAAGCTTTAGGGCATACGGACAGAAAATATGTAAAATTAAGTTCGAATAGAACCAAAAACTATTTTAATTGGTGTCACAACATACCAAACCAGGCACAAAAAAAGTTAATTTTTTGGGGTACCTACAAGAAATGTTTTTCGATTCCTTCTTTCAGATGGATGACGTGAAGGCAAGGAGGAGGAAGGCTTCCATACATATTTTTAGGCAAAATTCGAAAACTAATGAAGCCAATAAAGTGAAGTCATTATTACAGAATAAGAATCAATCTTCATTGCCATTACTATTCGATTTTTGAAAAACAGCTTTCATTTGAGAAGATTTTTTTTATGTTGAAATTGAAACTGAAAACTTCTAATTATTTTTAACACAAATTCCTTAAGTGCTACAAAGTGTAGCAAAGCACGCCGGGTTAGCAATTTTAAAATACTTTAAGATTAAATTTGTATTGAAAACCTATACGATTCCCTACTGTTTGATTGAGCTCGAATTCATGGAAATCGGTTTGGGAAATAATTGTTTTATCAATTGAGCTAAATACTTAACGTCTCCACAATTTTTAATAAACATAAATTTATCGTGATTCATAAGGTTGCCGAAATCACAGAAAAATCTGCAATTTCACAGAATTTTGAGCAAATTTTTATTATAGAATCTGTGTCTCAGACAGAACATTCACATTGCATTCACATTAGCTCACATTCACATTCACATAGCTTTCACTGAATTTTTGAGTTTTGAAAATATTTCCAACATTATATGTTATTTGGTCAATATAAAAATTTAGGTTTCTTACTTGGAATTAGCAAGTTTGATAAGATTTTCAATGTAAACTTATTTTTTCCAACTAAAATATAAAAAAACCCTTTTTTATCATGACTTTAGGCTAAACGGCGTAGGACCTTCTCAAAAACCACCTTTATTGAGAGCAATGTACTGCCCCTACTTTCATAACAGTCCCATATACAAAAACAAGCAAGCGAGAAAATCAGCTTTTTCTGTTTTGGAATATATTTTTAAACTATAACCATTACATTCAGCATAAACGAAAATCGTTTGATGGAATGTGTTCTAGATTTTCATAATAAATCGTACGACCTTTTTTTTTTTTTTTTATAAATTTCTTTATTTGAAACGGCTCATACCTTTAGGCTTTAAGGAGCCAAACTCGTTTTGTATTTTTACAATTTTTATGCTTAGTTTAACACTTGATTAGAAGAAAAAGGAGGATA
The DNA here is from genome assembly GCF_029784155.1 of Uranotaenia lowii. NCBI lineage: Eukaryota > Metazoa > Arthropoda > Insecta > Diptera > Culicidae > Uranotaenia > Uranotaenia lowii. The sequence continues at coordinate 138,806,804 of NC_073691.1, forward strand.
GAAAGGGAAATATGAAAATAAAAAGGATTATAGTCGAAGATCAATAGCTTTTAGAAAAAGATAAATTTCGAACATGTAGTCCAAATCTAGCACAGCTAGCACATCCCTCACTGGAACATTGGGTGGTTTTCCTCGGGCCCGAAGGGAGTCTATTAAATTCGTTCTGGTGACAAGATGGACCTCACACGACCAAACAATATGCTCGATGTCATGGTAACCTTGGCCGCAACTACACAAATTGCTGCCAGCAATGTCAAAACGGTAGAGTACCGCGTCTAAGGAATAATGATTGGACATAAGACGGGAAAATATGCGAATAAAATCCCGACTCAGGTCCAACCTATTAAACCAGGGTTTGAGGCTTACCTTTGGGATAATCGAGTGGAGCCACCGACCCAACTCATCCTCGTCCCATTTGCGCTGCCAGTTGACAAGAGAATTTCTCCTAACCAAGAAATAAAACTCGATGAAGACTATCTCACGCTGATACGTGTCACCCTCCGTCGCCCCCGCCTTTGCCAGAGAGTCTGCCTTCTCATTGCCCACTATGGAGCAATGCGAGGGAACCCAAACAAAGGTGAAAGAAAAGCGACGTCTTGTTAAAGCACTCAAAATATCCCGTATCTTCTCAAGGAAGTACGGTGAGTGCTTTCCCGGTCTTATTGAGCGGATTGCTTCAACAGAGCTGAGACTATCTGTTACGATATAGTAGTGTCCCACAGGCCGTGAAGCGATGGTGTCCAAAGCCCAGTGAATAGCAGCTAACTCCGCTATGTATACAGAACATGGTGACTGGAGATTATAAGAGGCCCTAGTTATTTCATTGAACACTCCAAATCCTGTTGATTCCTCGATTAGGGACCCATCGGTAAAGTACATTTTATCAGCATCGACGTGTCTATATTTAGCATCAAAAACTCTTGGAATCAATAGTGGACGATGTTGGACCGGGATTCCACGAATTTCCTGCTGCATAGACAAATCAAACTGGACAGAAGAATGGTCGTAGTCTGGGTTACAAACACGAGTTGGAGAGTACGAAGAAGGATTTACCTGCATCGACATGAAGACATGGTATATAGACATATATCTAGATTGAAGATTTAGCTCAAGAAGCCTTTCAAAATTTACAATCACCAGTGGGTTCATGACCTCACACCTGATGAGGAACCGAAGTGATAGTAAATTGAATCGATCTTTAAGAGGGAGAATGCCTGCCAAAACTTCAAGACTCATGTTATGCGTTGAGGGCATACAGCCCAGAGCGATGCGGAGACAACGATATTGGATACGCTCGAGTTTTATGAGATGAGTTTTGGCAGCTGACTGGAAACAGAAACTACCATATTCCATAACTGAGAGAATCGTAGTTCGATACAATTTTAAAAGATCTTCTGGATGGGCTCCCCACCAGGTGCCAGTGATTGATCGGAGAAAATTGATTCTTTGTTGGCATTTTCCTTTCAGATACTCAATATGGGATCTCCAGGTGCACTTGGAATCAAACCAAACCCCAAGATACTTAAAACACCTCGATTGAGTGATCGTTCTGCCTAGGAGTTGAAGCTTAGGTTGAGCAGGTCTACGTTTCTTAGAGAAAACAACCATCTCCGTTTTCTGTGGAGAAAACTCAATCCCAAGCCCCAAAGCCCAAGTTGACAATCTGTCTAAGGTATCTTGTAAAGGTCTGTGCAAATGATACTCAGTAGATCCTGTGACAGACACTACACCGTCATCTGCAAGTTGTCTTAGAGTGCAGCCTTCAGAAAGACAACTGTCGATGTCACTTACGTAAAAGTTGTACAAAAGTGGACTCAAACATGAACCTTGCGGGAGACCCATGTAAGAGGTCCTTCTAATTGAAATGTCTCCGTGAGCAAAGTTCAGATGTTTCTCACAAAGCAAGCTGTATAAGATGTTGTTCAAAAGAGGAGGCAAACCCCGGGAGTGCAACTTGTCTGACAACACTTCTATTGAGACTGCATCAAAAGCTCCCTTTATGTCTAGAAACACTGAAGCCATTTGCTCACGTTTTGCGTACGCCATTTGTATCTCTGAAGACAGCAAAGCAAGACAATCGTTTGTCCCTTTGCCCCTGCGAAACCCAAATTGAGTAGCTGAAAGGAGACCATTTGTTTCCACCCATTTATCCAATCGGAACAAAATCATTTTCTCCATCAATTTTCGTATGCAAGACAACATCGCTATTGGACGGTACGAATTAAAATCGGACGCAGGTTTCCCAGGCTTTTGGATAGCAATAACTCTCACTTGTCTCCAATCTTCGGGAACGATGTTGTGTTCTAAGAATAGATTAAATAAATTCAACAAGCGAAATTTGGCGGCATCAGGAAGGTTTTTCAACAGGTTGAATTTTATTTTATCAACTCCCGGAGCTGAATTGTTACAAGATAGGAGAGCAAGTGAGAATTCCATCATTGAAAAGCTGGAATCTAGATCGCATCTGTTAGGAGACACTCTTCGAATGATTTTTTGCACAGGTGACGAATCTGGACAGATTTTCCGTGCGAAATTGAAAATCCATTTATGCGAATGTTCTTCATTTTCGTTCGTGGAAGAACGATTACGCATGCTTCGTGCCACATTCCACAAAGTGCTTAAGGATGTTTCCCGCGATAAACCTCCCACAAAATTACGCCAATGCGCACGTTTTTTCCCCTTTATCAGATTTTTAAATTGCTGCTCAAGAGCAAAATACGCGTTGAAGTTATCCAGGGTTCCGTGTTTCCGAAAAACTTTAAAAGCATTCGATTTGTCCACGTAAAGTTTAGTACACTGACTGTCCCACCATGGATTGGGAGGCCTTCGACGAACGGATGTATCTGGGATGGGTTTCGTTTGAGATTGAACTGCACTATCATGAATTAAGCGGGCAAGAAAGGTATATTCCTCCAACGGAGGTAAGACATCCACAGAATTGATGGTTGAAATAACTGCGTCCGAATACTTTTTCCAGTCGATGTGTCTTGTGAGGTCATATGCCGTCGTATTTGTTGAATTTGAAGTGTTGACCCCATTGGTGATTGTTATTTTGATTGGCAGATGATCACTACCATTGGGATCAGGGATTACCTTCCACTGGCAATCCAATGATAGTGAATTTGAGCAGAGTGAGAGGTCAATTGCGCTTTGTCTTGCAGGAGGTTTAGGTACTCGTGTTTTGTCACCCGTGTTCAAAATTGTTAAATTGAAACTGTCACAAATGTCATAGATAAGAGTAGAACGACTATCGTCAAATTGTTCTCCCCAGACAGTTCCATGTGAATTGAAATCACCCAGGATCAACCTTGGCTCAGGCAAAACTGAACACAGGTCCTCTAGGTGACTTCGATTCACTGCAACTCTCTGAGGCCAGTACAAACTGACAACACATATGTCCTTACCTCTTATAGTAGTATGACATGCAACAGCTTCAATTCCGCCTGATAAAGGAACGTGAATTCTATAAAAGGGGTGGCGCTTATTGATCCCTAAAAGCACCCCTCCATAAGAATCATCACGATCCAGACGGATAACATTGAAATCGTGGAATGAGACGTTAGATTGTGAAGAAAGCCATGTTTCAGACAACGCAAAAATATCGCAATTAATTTGATGAAGAAGAAATTTGAACGGGTCCAGTTTAGGGATTAAACTACGACAATTCCACTGTAACACAGTGATATCTCCGACCTCTGGGCTTAAATTAGCCATCGAGAGAGATAAACACTGAAAGAAGGGGCCAAGTTTGCATCAGTTGCTTTAAAAATGTCTTTATAACAGGTAGCATCGAGGTTACAATGCTCCTGATTGATTCCGTTGCGTTAAAAAACGTGAAAACACCATTCAAAATGTCAGACAACTTGAACAGTCCCGATTGAGCAGTTGGTTCTGACAAAGCGATTTTAGATTTTGGGGTGTTAGAAGTCTCCGGTACTTCTGGTTTATTCTGGGGTGCAAAACTCATGGTGAATCCAGGAGGGACAGGTTTTTCTTTACCAGAAGATGATGGTTTTTGTCCTACTCTAATTGGGGAGCTAGCTGTTGGGATTTTTCGTGGAACTCTGGGGGACTTAGGGGCAGGTTTTAAACGTTTCCGGGAATTTGCGACGAAAATAACCGGATGATCTTGATCGCTGGAATCCGTATCTTCACTGTCAACTGGCAGCACAGAAAAAATATTACTAGAATGCGACTGGACCGAAGGCGCCGCGCTCTTCAAAATGGCGGCATAAGACCGCTTCGACCGTTCTTTCAAAGAGCGCTTTTGACTATCCCAGCGACTCTTGAATGCCTCGCACGAGGAAATTTCATGGGGTGAGCCCCCGCAATAGACACATTTCTGCTCTATTGCTGAGCACGCTCCTTCCCCATGAACCTCCCCGCACTTGGGGCAACGCTTCTTGTTGCAACAATGGGAAGCTGTATGCCCCAACTTAATGCAATTTTTGCATTCCATTGGACGAGGCACAAAGAGCCGCACAGGAAGCCTCAAAACTCCGTCAATCAAGACGTAGTGAGGGAGGGCGGTACCTGCAAAGGTAACACGAAATGAGGCTGAAGGAGAGTACTTTTTATCTCCATTAACGACGGTGGTAGTTCTGAGTTGGCGACAATCCAAGATTTCAACCGAAGTTGAATCAAGGCTCTTGAACTTACCAACGCCGTTCGATTTAATGTACTCCTCCTTGAGACTCATTTCTGTGATCACGCCCTCGATCTCTACGTCTCGAGACGGGATGTAAACTTGATACTCTAAATTTATGAAATTGCTGGTAGCAATTTCATTTGCAGCCTTCAGGTTGCCCACAACAACGCGCAGTTTGTTTGTACGCACCTTGGTCACACTAGTTACGGAGGGCCACCTCGCCAGATCTTTTAGGATCTGAACCACATTCAAACTTTTACCGTTCTTTTTGGGCCGGATAAAAACCACCCACGGGCCAGAGAAAGTTGAGCTCTCTGCATATCTTCGGAGCCGGGTTGTTCTACTCTCAACCGCGGAAGATGAAGAATCGTTCTCCATCTGAGAACAATTAGACCCGCAAAAACCGAATCCTCCAAATACTCCTCATCCTCATAGGAGATATTCTCGTCATCCTCAGTTAAGGGGTTTAACCCCCCGCCTTCGCTCATATTTATTCACACGAACACGAATGTCCAGTGTTAAAAATATGAACGAAGCAATGATCAAAAAAATTTAGGGAAAAAAAGTAAGAAGAAAAAGTGAAAAAAGAATAAAAAAGACTTACAATTTTTTAATGCACTTCGTTCTAAGCAAATTTTTGTTCAGTGTTGGTTTTGTTGCCACCAACCACGTGGTGCTTTGTTGATAGCAGCTGGCCTTGACGATGAGACGACAACAAACGCTTTTCGTCTTTAAACCTCGTTGATTGAAGATGGCCCTGACTTGGATCTGTCACGTCAACGAGCAGCGGGAATGACCAATGTATCCGTTACCGGACACGGCAATCCAAACCGGATCCGTCCGATAACCGCCACGGAATTAAAACCCCAATCTGGGGGACACAATTCGCTCTCCTCTGCTGATGATCTGCCTGGTGCTGATGGTGAATGCAGGCACAAATCAGCTCCTGATGCTCCTGTGCAGGTGTCGGAACCACACACTAGCCGCTGGCGGGGCTAAAGAGACTCCGCTACTGGCTGAATCCGGCAATTGGCGACCGAATCAGCAGAATCCAGATCACAACTCGTGAAAACTTTTCACTTTAAAGCGGTACAAGCACTCGATACGGTTGAAAAATAAAACGCATCCACACTTGCTGAGCGATGGGGATGGAATGAATCGTACGACCTGAAATTTTAGAAATTGGGCCATCGGTAACGTCGGGAGCACCATTTTATTCGTTATGGGACTGTTATGCGAGCATATTTGAGACCTTTTTCAAATCTACTCGCATAACAGTCCCATCCAGAATATGTTTTGCTAACCAAGCTACTTTCTTAAACTTAAATTGATCATTTTTGAACTTCTAAATGCAGTTATCAGAAAAAGAAACACACTGTTGGAAAAATATCGTGAATTCTTCATTGTAAGTTGAATCTTTTTACGATTTTGATTGCATCGGTTAGTTTTTTGCTCAGGAAGACATTCCTTCCTTCTTACTGACCTGCCTTCGAGAACTAGTGTGCATAATTCGACATCAAGTGAGTTTAAATCTTTTTTAAATGATTCGAAGCAATAAATCAAAGACTATTTCGCCGAAAGAAGCATTGAAAAGTAACCAAATCCGTGATATTTCACATATGGGACTGTTATGCGGGTATATTTCATATGGGACAGCCACAAGTTGATATTTTTTTCAAAATTTCTAGAACAAAATCTCTTTTTTTATTGTTTTATATTGAAGCCTTATGTTCAAAATGACGAACTGTCAGGTTAGATGAAAAATGACGAAAATTCATATGGGACTGTTATGCGAGTAGGGGCAGTGTAGTTTTTGAAAAATCTGTAATTTAAGGCATCTTCTTTTGTACTACTGTTTTTGTCGTTACCTTCAAAAGTTGTTCGAGGCAATATACCCCTAAACGCGCACATTCAAATAATCAATCAAATGTACTAACGAATTTATTTCTTGACTTAAAATAAAATGAAATTTGAGTTTACAGAATCGATTCTTTCAAAATAAGATACAGTGAATCAAAGTGAAAATTGGATTTTTTTTTGGTTCCGCTCAAGATCATATTTTAGTTTCAGTTCAGTTCAGTAAAACAGCTCTAGAGTTATTAGGATTTACTCTAAAATATTAAACTAAACGTCATTAGAAAGCAGAAACCAAAATCTACCCGCTGAACTAAAAAAAAATCGTTCGGATATAACCCCTTATTGATACCGATTGAACAACTGTTCCGAGCTGCGTCGAAATGAGCCATTTAGCTCTGCCCAAGATCATTTATCCTATTCAAAATCTGGTAAAAGCTGTCCCTCCATATGATTGACCGCTATATCTTTTATAGAGGATTTGAATCTATCAGAGTGTAAGGTTATTGAGTTAAAGGCTGTGGAGTGACGAAGAGCAAGCACTGAATTTCTATTGAGTGATGAACGGATCTGCACAAAGTTCTGCTAAATAAAACATTGAATTTTCCGTAAAACCAAAAAATCGGGGAAAAACGAGCCTTATCATGTTATCAGGATGGGCCTTCAAAAACCAGGCAAATCCTGAAAAATCACACATTGGCATCTCTGACTACGAGCATCGTTAAAAACAGGCGTAGCTGGTCGTTATTCACGTTTGTTCTACCACATCAAGCACAACACATCAAGCATTGAGCAGTAATTCTCGGAGACACGTGGCTTTCTCCGCGAGGCATCAGCCTTGAAGTGAGAATCCTGCGATCAAAAGAGAATGCATAGCAGCGGACACAAAATACGTGCCTACCAATTCAATTCCATTTAAACTAATTTTTTAAAGATTTTATTTAAATGCGGTAACTTAGAAGTCCACTTCTATTTGAAACATAGTGGAGAATAAATATTAGAAACAAACAGCGAAAACGATTACAAGTAAATTGAATACCTATTGGTTGAAATTTGTATGAGATATTTAAAATAATGTGGAACCCGATTACTTCTTTGCATGAGAATCCTATTTGTTTCGTGCATATACGGTATTTTATTTCCTTTTGCTCTCACTCCCAAGTTGGGAGTCCCAACTCAATATTCCATATTTTTATACACGTGGATGAGCTGTTGTTGAAATTGAAAACGTATAGAAACGAAATGCGTAGTAGAAAAACTGTGCTCAGCGGCGTGAGCCGAGAGAACGAGAATCGATGTAATTACTTTGAGACAGGGTGGCCAGAGAACTGAGAAAACCGAGAAAAAACCGGGAATTGAAAATGGAACCCGGAAAAACCAGGAATCTCGAATCGAAACCGAGAAAATTTTGTATGAATCATTTTTCTTATATATAAATCTATTGAATCCAAAAGCTCATTCATTCCAACACAAATAATTTTTACCAGAAATTTTACATTTCAGAGTACACTGTACATTCCGTTAGAAAAATATGGAGGAAAATCGAGATTTTTTTTTTCAAAAATCGGAATTTCTTTGCTCAGCAGCGCTAACATTTTTAGTGTTTCAGTCCATTTTATACGTATTTTAAAATAACGAAACGTAGCAGAATAATTTTTCGTGAACAAATTAACTCTTAGCTTACGGATATCGTGTGTCAATAGTAAAAATTGTGTTTTAAATAAATTTAAAAAAAACCTTTAGATATTAAATGTAAAGCTTACATTATTTATTTTTTTTAAAAGCTTTATTTGCGTTAATGGGAAACATTAAGCAAACACTATAGCGACGCCATATCTTGCAAAGAAAAGTTTAGATTAGTTAAAAAGCTTTCGGAGAGCTTTTGAAAACGGCCATACATTTGTCCTAAAACTACATAACGTCAAACATTTACCTGGCATTGCGGATTCATGTAAGAATTATATATTGTATGCCAAACTGAACTTTCTTTACGAATCATAAGAGAAAAAAAACCTGATAGTCTGGATGAAGAAATAAGTTGAAGAAATCAAAAATTTTGATAACATTGCATTTATATGTTGATAGTTTTTTTTCCTGAATTCTTATTTCGAAACTTGAGATTGATGCCTAACACCTTCTTACTACTGGCCTAGAATTTATTATGTTAAAAACTTTATCAGAGACACGCTCTGCTTAATCAAAACTCAAAATAAGCAGAAATGTTAAGAAAACATTTCAAATGTACGGGAAACAATTTAGTCCAAGAGCCCAACCAAAAAATCGAATGAATATGTTGAACAAATGATGATGAAATGAAATTGACTTGTTTTCGGCTATTTTAAATTGGGAATACGAAAGTGCCCGTACACGTTTTTATCTTAATCATACTTCGATTTTTCATTGCATTGATTATATAGGGGAGAGTGAGGTATTGTGGGCCACTTTTTTCCATGCTCCACAACTTCTTTATTATATAAGTTAAAATGAAAACGATAGATGGTATCGGTTCTTAGAGTCCTAACGTATCATTTGGTAATAAAATTCATTTTCTTTGTACCAATTCATCATTACATTTATATTACATTATTACATTAAATTAGGTGTTCAGTTCAATGATGAACTGTCCAGAGCCCTATAGTTTATTAATCACTATAATTTATTTATTTGAATTAATTTTGCTGAGTGCAATCATGTATTTTTATGTAGGAGAACATCCTGTAATGTCAAAAAATATTTTAAACTTACTACTAAAAACTAAAACTATCCTAAATTAAAACTAATTATAGAGAGAACGAATCTCTGCGATGGAAGACTGCATCGATTTGCCTCTGAAGTTGGAGATGATTTTGTTGGCCATCTCTTCGATCGATTCAATGCCCGCAATCCGATGAAGATCTTCGGTGCTGTGCCAAGGTGGAAGCCGCAAAGTCATTTTCAGAACCTTGTTCTGAATCCTCTGGATGGCTTTCTTCCTCGTCGCGCAGCAGCTAGACCAAATCGGAACTGCATACATTATCGCTGGTCGGAATACCTGTTTGTAGATTAACATCTTATTTCGCAGACACAACCTGGATTTCCTGTTGATGAGAGAATAAAGAGATTTAGTATATTTATTACACTTAGATTGAATATCTTCAATGTGATTTTTAAAAGTAAGATTCCGATCAAGTGTAAGTCCCAGGTACTTCACGTGATCAGACCATTCTAAAGAAACCCCATTAAAAGTTATGGAATGATTTTCATTAGGTTTTAAAAAATTTGCTCTTGGCTTATGGGGAAATAAAATAAGTTGAGTTTTGGAAGCGTTAGGAGAAATTTTCCACATTTTCAAGTAATTCAAAAAGGAATTTAAATTTTGTTGCAATCTACTGCGTACCACCCGTAAATTTCGACCTTTGGCTGAAAGCAAAGTATCGTCAGCAAATAATCTTCTACCTTTTCCTTCTGGGACATCAGGAAGATCAGAAGTAAAAATATTGTATAAAATAGGCCCAAGTATACTACCCTGAGGGACACCAGCTCTAATGGGTATCCTTGCAGAGCATGAATTTTGATAGCTTACTTGCAAAGTTCGGCTAGTCAAATAATTTTGAATAATTTTGGTGAGATATACAGGAAAATCAAATCGAGCTAATTTAGCTACTAAACCTTTGTGCCAAACACTGTCAAAAGCTTTTTCAATATCAAGAAGAGCAACACCAGTTGAATAACCCTCAGATTTGCTAGCGTTAATCATATTAGTTACACTCAAAAGTTGATGTGTAGTAGAATGCCCATGACGAAAACCAAATTGTTCATCAGGGAAAATAGAATTCTGATTAATGTGAATCATCATTCTATTCAAAATAACTCTCTCAAATAGTTTACTTAAAGAAGGAAGCAAACTAATTGGTCGATAACTTGAAGGCTCTGAAGCACTTTCCAGGTTTCAAAATTGGAGTTACTTTGGCATTTTTCCATTTATTGGGAAAATAAGCCAAGTGAAAACATTTATTGAAGATTTTAACTAAAAAATTTAAAGTGCTTTCAGGCAACTTTTTAATAAGAATATAGAAAATCCCATCTTCCCCCGGGGCTTTCATATTTTTAAATTTTTTGAAAATCAATTTAAGTTCATCAATATTTGTCTCACAAGAACTTTCAAACACAATTTGCTTAGAAAGAATATCATCAAATTCTAGGGAAATTTGAGCATCAATTGGACTAACAACGTTTAAATTAAAATCATGAGCAGACTCAAATTGTTGGGCTAATTTTTGAGCTTTTTCTGAATTAGTTAAAAGAAGTTTATCCCCATCTTTCAAAGTAGGAATTGGCTTCTGGGGCTTTTTTAGAATTTTAGTTAATTTCCAAAATGGCTTTGAGTAGGGTTTTATGTCCTCTACTGCTTTAGCAAAATTTTCATTACGAATGAAATTTAAACGACGTTTGATCTCTTTTTGAAGGTCGCAATAAATTAATTTCAAATAAGGATCCCTAGTTCGTTGAAATTGGCGTCGAAGAATGTTTTTCAGTCGAATCAAAAACTGAAGATCATCATCAATTAAAGGTTGATTAAATTTATGTTTAACTTTAGGTATTGAAGCGGCTCTAGCATTGACTATTGAAGTTTTCAAATTTTCTACAGCCAAATCAATATCTTCTATTGAATTCAATGGAACGTTTACATCTAAATTACGTTCAATAAAATTCATATATCGCTCCCAGTTAGCCTTTTGAAAATTAAAAGTTGATTTTAAAGGGTTTTCAATGGGACTTTGGGATAAAGAAAATATTACTGGAAGGTGGTCTGAATCGAGGTCCGCATGAGTAACTAATTGACTACAATGCTCGCCTAAATCCGTTAGAACCAAATCAATTGTGGAGGGATTTCTAATTGAAGAAAAACAAGTATGCCCATTAGGATATTCAACAGTATAATAACCTGCAGAGCAGTCATTAAACAAAATATTCCCATTTGAATTTGATGAAATATTATTCCAAGATCGGTGTTTTGCATTAAAGTCACCAATAATAAAAAATTTAGATTTATTTCTGGTGAGTTTTTGTAAATCTCCCTTCAAAAAATTTTTCTGTTCACCGCTACATTGAAAAGGCAAATATGCGGCAACAATTATAATTTTCCCCATAGAAGTTTCTAATTCAATTCCAATTGTTTCTAAGACTTTTGTATTGAAAGAAGGAAGAAGTCTAAATTTGAGACGACTATTGATGACAATAGCTACACCCCCACCTTGTCGATCAAGTCGATCATTTCGTAAAATTTTAAAGAAAGCATTGCTTTTCAAGTTATTGTCTGGCTTTAAAAAAGTTTCAGTGATGGCAGCAATATGTATGTTTTGAGTTTTCAAAAATAAAAAGAACTCGTCTTGGTTAGCCAGCAAAGATCTAGCGTTCCAATTCATAATATTTAAACATCTATTTGGATCCATGAGGGAATCGTAAAGTCATAATAATTTTGTTAGCATAATTAAAAGAAGTTTGGAAAGCTTCAAACATTGAATTTGCTTTCAACATAAGTTGCATCATTTCCATTAAATTTTGATGCAAAAATTTTAATTTTTCCTCAGTAATCTCACCCAAATCAACAAAATTGTTAGAATCAGAAGAGGAAGGAGAAGAAAAAGTATTTGAATTTCGGGGATTTTCCCAAGCCTTCGCATGAACGTTGAGACTTGGTTTTTTTCCCATTTTTATTAGTTAAATCTGAAGAGGGCAACCCATTTTCAACCACCTCTGAGAACGATAAACAACGAGTCTGTGGCGCAGAATCAGCCCAGGTAACATTAAAATCACTTCGGGTATTACCCAGCCGTGATTCCAATGCAGGCCGAGGCTGACTGCGAACAGGCAGGTTGTTTGCCGGTCTGACGTGTGTAGACGAAAAAGAGGAAGGAGGAGAAGAAACTTTTCTGGAAACTTTGGGGTTTTTCCTAGAAGCAACAATTTTTGCCCTAACGGGACAATCTAGAGAATTCGAGGAATGATTACCTGCGCAATTCGCACACTTAAAAAATTCTGTTTTTGGCTTATCACCACCAAAAAGGCATTTAGATTTTTCATGATCGAATGAGCCGCAAAACATGCATCTGGCATTCATTCTACAATTTTTAGTGCCATGACAAAAAGCTTGACAACGACGACATTGCGTAATATTTTGTAAAAAATTGGTATGGGATTTACGAAAAGGTTCAAATTTTACTCGACAATGAAACATAAGACGAGCCTTTTCCAAAATTTTCAAATTATATCAAATAAAGTTCAGGAGCAAAACCAACACTACTGGTATTATTCGTGTTGGTTCTTTTCTTCATTTGAATTACTTGAATTGGAGAAAAACCTAACAAAGAATTTAATTCATTTGTGATCTCATCCGGTGTCTGATCGCCGGTGAAACCACGAAGTACAACTTTAAAAGGACGATCACCTCTAGTGTCGTACGTAAAAAATTGGTGTTTTTTATTATTCAAATAATTTAAAATTTTTTGAAAATCATTCAAAGATTCCGCCAATATACGAGCAGTTCCCCTTCGACCGATCTGAAAAGAAATCTTCACATCCTTGACGGAAGTGACGATTTCTTTTCGAAAGGCATTGAAGTCAGGAATCGTGACCGTTATTGGTGGAATCTTTTCGTTTTTAAGAGTATAAGAAGAAGAAGAAGGTTTCTTAGTACTCTTATCAGAATTAAATATGAATATTTCCTCATCACCGATGTTATGAAGGACATCGAATGAATTGGAAATTTCAACTTTTTTGGCAGATGGCCCTGGATTAGGTTCAGCAATCCGTTTTCTTCCGGCCCTTGAGCCGGCCGAAGACTTCCCCATGCTGGAAAGAAAAGAGAAAATATGAATAAAAGAAAATGAAAATAATTTTAGCACTGAAAAGTGCTGATTGAAATACAGGTAAGGAAAAAATAAATAATGTAAAATGTTCCTGCAGGTACACAGCAACGATACGATGCTCCGGCGTACGTGTTGACGGCTCAACGGTACAGATGGAAGTGAAATTCATTTTCTTTAATAAATTAGTTTCACCGAGTTCTGACTGTTTTAAAAAAATATTTTTTTTTGGATTTTGAAAAATGGTGGGGAATTGTGGGCCACCAAATCCAAAATTACCAAATGTCATGCAAAGTTTCACCCAAAAATCTTAATTCATAATTCATTTTGTTATACCAAAGCAATTTCAGGTGAGGAAAAAAAATTAAGACTTTTGTTGAATCAAATTGATTCAAAAACCTGGCTCATGTACGGTTTGGGCAAAATTCCTCGTATAGGATTTTAGTTCGTCTCTTTTGCGTTCACTAAAATGGATATAGTTTTTTTTTTCAAAACTTTTCATTTGGCATAAGAAAACTTCATAAATAGGATAAATGTATTTTAAGTAATGAATGTGTATAAAAACATAAAAATATAGGTGATTCACGATACCCCCCATTGTGTGGTCCATGATTCCCCACAAGTTATGATTTGCAAATTGGTTGCGTTTGAGTGTCTGATTGATATTTTATGAAAAAAAAATCCCTTTGCATGTGAACGAGCTAGACAAAATGAAGATCATAAGCATATGCGTTTATTTTTATTAGTAACTTTAGATTTTCCAGCTAAATATATGCTTACGAAGAGCGATGACGATGATCTCAACAATGATCCGAGATATGGAGGGTGGTCCACGTTTCCCCATGGCCCACGATACCCCGCTCTCGCCTATTTATTAAAAAAAAGAATTCTAATGAAACTCTGTTGTTTTATTTTGTGTTATTCATAAATATTGCGCATTCAGCATTTGGAAAGAAATGTGAAAAATACTAATCATATGTGTATGACTTTCGGAACCATATTTATTCAAAACTCAGTACAAAAAATCCAGAATTTAAAAATTTCACCCCAAGTACGGTTTTGAAAATTTGGATTAAAATTTGGATCTAAAAGTTTTCTTATTCATTCATTTTTGGAACCGAACTGAAAATTCTTAGATTTTTGATTAATATTAAATATCCAGAATCCACAATCCAGAGCCCAGATTCTAGATACGCAATTTAAAAAAGTTATCCAACAAAAAACTGAAATTCCACGGAACTTGAATTTTGAGCTACATATCATCAGAAGTAAAATTTAAATTTAAATTCCCCATTTGAAATGTAGTTTTGATTTATGGATCTGTTATTCAATCCGAAATTAATTGTTCGTTATCATATTTCAAATATCAGAAGTCAGAGCTCAATAGTAGTATTCAGTGAAAGCGCAGAAAAAATAAACAAATTTTTCATTGAAACTTCAACTTGAAATTTTCATATCACATGGCGTTATATCAAAGAAAAATTTTGTCAAATCCAAACCATGAAACTAACTTTTACAAAAAGCGAAGTTCTTCGGGTCCGAGGGAAACCACCTAGCGTTCCAGTGAGAGATGTGCTGGCTGCGGTAGACCTTCAGTACATGTTCGAAATATTTCATTATCTTAAATCTATCGATCTCCGCGTTTAAGTATCTTATCCTTTTTTCTTCTTCTTTTTGGCTATATTAGTTTTGTAATAATGAAGTCTAAATACTTAGACCAGACTACATAAATCCAATAATTGACCAAACCAAATGAAAAATAATGCTAAAAATAAATCTTTGAAGTAGATTTAAGCGATTGATGGAAGAAAAGGAATTATGGCTTCGTAATACTAAAAGATTTGAGCCGATTTAAATACCTATACGAATAATTTAAAAAAAGCGAAGGTGTTGTCAAAGAGTGATAATACTAGAAGTATTTTCAACTAAATTTATTTTCTTGAAGCTTTGCAGTTCAGTTTATTAATATTTTATTTTCTATCAAATATCCCAAAAAATATTTATATACATAAATATCAACTTCTTTGGTAAAAAACGATGTTCAAATTTATTTATGTTATTAAAACGGGGGATGTTATTAAAAATCATAAAATATCTATTACGGAAAAACCGGGAATTTGAAAATGGAAACTCTCTGGCCACCCTGAGCTTTGAGGGAAGATTCTCCCGTTTTCTGGGGCACTTCTCTCATCAGGGCCCCGCGCCAGCGCCTCTGACCCCTTCCATTCCAGACATTTTTGGGTAAGATCAGTCCAATGTACGAACAGTCAGTCTACGGGTAATCTTTTGCCAAGCGTGACTCGTTCGCGAAATCGTCTCGGATCGATAAACACGCGATTTTTCCGATTTCTGCATATGGGTGTATTCCGCGGAACTATCACCGGTATTGGTGTTTATTCGATTAATTGTTCTTTAGAATAAATTTCCGGTTCAATCCACTGACAATAACCATCAATGCCGGTAGAAAAAGAGTCGGGAGTGAAACTAGTGATTTGGATAACTTTCTCATTCAAGAATCGTTTCGGCTAACGAAAGTAGCATAAACATTTTCAAGCTGCATTGCCAAATAAGTGATTCTTTTTTCTTGGTTGTGATGTGTTGGTGGATACGGTAAAATAGGTAGAACAAACCGGTCGTTTACTTCTTGGCGCCGACGACGTTTATAAACTTTTTCTTCCTCTAACGCACCGTATATAAACTGCACGTGTTTTCTGATGAAACTGAAGCTTAATCGTAACAAACATACTCCAAATGTTAAATTTGTCATTTTTTGCATATATCTATCTATACAAATGTGAGCTTAGAATAGAAGTTTCATTCATGGTGCATCAATTCTAGAATACTTTTTAACGCAGCAAACACATCCATCAATAGTTTTGAAAGTCAGAAGTTTCCAATTTCATTCAGAGTTCCAAACCAAACGTCCCAAGCTCAAGGGAAGCATCTGCTCTTGTCTCAGTTGTTTTTTTTCCCTTTAATTGTTCTGAGCATATAGAGGGGGAACAAGGGTTCAAAGCATTGAAGTAATAAAATGTTAGTAGGGTGCTGTTATACTGAGGCGACAAGCGCAGACCTGACATACTGAGCGCTTTGGAAAACGCCACAAAGCTGATGCCAGGGTGTTTTGTAATGCGACTAGTAGAAAATCCAATGACAATATTGTTGTTTCTCGGTTTGAAGCAGTGATTTCGGGTTTTAAGCACAATAGTTCGAAGATCCGTCCGAATTTGTGATAATAAACTAAATAATATCTTAATTGGTGAGAAAATTCTCATGAATTCTTATTCCTGAAAAAATAGAAAGGAATTTTTTCGGTTAAAATTTCGCCATTCTCGCAATCTGGATCATGATCTGATGAGCTTTTAATGGCTCCCGAAAGAAAGGAGTTGATTCCGAGCATTAGCAGATATAGAAAAGTGATGATTTGTAGTGAAATTCCAAGCACCAGTATGACTTTTGTCAAAATTTACATTTTTCTATCAATGAATTTAACAACAAGAACACTTTATATTGAACACCATCTTTGCAATCCAGCGTATTTTGGGCTAATAAGGCTGGAACAAATATCAATTTCTTCTTTGTCACCCTTCAAAATGTCCAAAAACCCGAAGGGGGAATAAATAAAGTTATAAGGATTTTATGTAAATTTCGAAGAAAAAATCAAATATCCAAAAAATTACAAGACCAAAAAAAAAATTTTGGAAGATAGCAGTTATTTCACCTTTTGATTTTATTGAATTTTTAGATAAAAAATAACTTGATTTAAGGTACACCGGGGCAAGTGCAAACGGTTTTCACCATAGTTCAACTTTTACATGTCCTTGAAAAATATGAAAATCTTCAAAATTATCAATTATCGTTCGTTGCATCACTAAAATAGTTAAATTTTTAAAAAATCAAATCGTAAATATCTGGCTAAAAACGTTTATTTTGAGAAACATAGTGGAGGATGGGGAGACTTGTATTTTGTAGGTTTATACACTTGTTGGTTTGTAATTTGAAATTAGAGAGAAATAGAGAAAATAATAAAACAATCTGCGAATCTTAGATGTTCAATACGTTGTTCGAAAGAATCGAATTATTATTAATTTTTGTTTAAATTCTTTAATTTTTAAATATAAATTTAATTCTAAAATAAAATCATCAAAATCATTTCTTGGGTATAAAGCTTTTGGAACTTCATTTTTTTTGTTTTTTCTTAAATTTCAAGCTCTCAAACACCCAAAATAATCTGCACGTAGCGGCTACGTGAAAAACTACATAATTTTTATCCAAATGATTTTCACGTAAACGCTACGAAAAAAAATGTCTAAACGCGTCTTTATAAGAATTCGTGCTTCATGGAACTCACCCACAATTTACGTGAATTTTTAGTACGTTCTACGCCGTGTATTTGTAAAAGCTATTGGGAATATTTTTAGCATAGAAATTAAATTAATGTTGTTTTTACTTTGTATTTTCATTTTGTTTATTATGATAAAAAATAAAACCAAATTTAATTGAGAATAACATTTATTTTCACACCAATTTTATCACTTTTCCTTCAATTCTTGCAGCTCGCTTGGTTTTTGTGTCCATTGCTAAAAGGGGGTGAAAAACGAAAATAAATTCATGATTATCACAAGCATCATTATCACTTACCAAAAAGACAAAGCTGAATCCACAGTTCCATTAGACACAAAAACTTTACATTAGCTAACGAAATCAGTTGGCTGACAATTCCCTTTTCTAATAAGAATTTACAACCACACGCTTAAGACAAACGCACAAAACGGATTTAAATCATTCACTTAGACTTTACGTGAAATTCATGCAACAATTATGTGGAAGTAAAGTCGTTACTACCAGGGCTTCCGAAACACACTGTGTTTACTAAAAACACACGTAGAATCGATATTGTGCAGCAAAATTATAATTTACGTGAAAAATCCCCTAGAAAAAATGTCTTTATTTTTTTTTGGTGTAATAGATTTTTAACTTTTTTGAAACAATCCAAAGAAAAAGTAACTATTTTGCATCGAATTATCTATGAAAAAAGAGAAAAGTCATATTTTATCTTCATGCTTTCAATATTTTCAAACTTTTTTTATAAGGTTTAAATTAAATAAAAACAAATTGAATAAAGAGCTAATTTCTGAAATTTAATACTATTTCAATATTGCAGTGAAAATTCATAATCAATTGCAATTGAAATAACCAAAATAACTTTCAGATTCAGAGTGGATTTTAAACCTAAATTATTAAGCTGGATCTCTGCTCAAAATTTTAAATATTTTTGTGTAGATGAGTTAAAAACAGTATCGGCGATATAATTGGTGTGAATCCTGAAATCCAGCCTTGTAGGTCAAAAATAAGAAAAATGTCTTCCGAATGTTCAACTTGAGCGATTGCCTTGTTTCCGAGAAAAAAGTTGGGTATGACGAAAAAGTTTTCTCTCACCTGGTAAAAATTAAAACAGTTTTTGGAGCCTATCCTTTAAAAACTGATTTTGGAAATAAATTTCTGAACTTGATTTCAGATTTCATCCATCACCTCTGGTTTCAGAAGTAGTATTTTCAGTATTTTTCGAAAATTGAATAGATATCATTAGAGATGTACCGAATAGTGCGATCGGCCGAATACCGACTATTGGCCCTTTTCAAGTATTCCGTGAAACGAAGATTCTGAAAATAAATAGCATGGACATTAGAGTGCCCCAAATGACCCGACATTTGAAAAAGTTAAGCGCTGCAGGCTTAAATTGATCCTAGGACTAGTACAAGGATTCATGCCAAGTTTGGGCCAGATCGGATCACGGGAAGGGGTCGCTCAACGAACCTAAAGTTTGTATGGGATTTTGAGACGTTTTGTTCGGGAGGAACATGAAAATCCAGTTTTTCATGAATAACTTCGGTTCCCAAATTAATAAAAATATAGTTTGAACTATGAAGAATAGTTTTATATCAATAAATCAAAATCGATCATTTTTGCTAGGTCAAAGCTGATTTTTTTTTCAAAAACGTTCTAAAATAAAAAATTATTTTAAATTTTTTCTCTGAAATTTAAATGTATTTTTTTAATTTAAATTGCCTAGACAGTTTCGATATCTTTAATTCAGAAATAAATATGGGCTTTTGAGAATCTCAAATTGAGATGCATTCTGTAAAAATCGGAGCTTGCAATGAAAAATGAACCAAGAAATGGAAATGTAGTTTTAGATGTAGGCAAAAAAAATCGTATTTGTCCAGATGGACATCTGGGGGAGGGGGGTAGGGGTTGCCTAATGTCCACACTTGTGCACGGAGAGGAAGAAGGGGATTAACATTTAATTTTCTGTCCACGTGGAATCTGAACGGCCCCAAAGGCAATTTAACACTTAAAGGCTCTAGTATTTTTAACTTCTAAAAAGAATCGAGATATGTTGATCCATCAAGCATAGAGCCAAACTGATCTGCAATAACTCGTAAAATAATAAAGTTATGGTCGAAACAAGTTTGCAGTTATTTATTGAACATACCGACTATTTGGTGAACATTATCAGAAAATGATCCAACTTTTGCTTAAGTTTTAACGAAGTTAGTCTGAAAAAACATTTTCACTAAATATCCAAAAAGGGAAAAAACAATGAGCATTAAAGATAACTTATCAAATTAGCGATACGTTGTTCGGAGACAAAGATACGCACGAAATTGAATTGAATATTTCGCATGATCCCAAACTTTTTGCCGATACACCATACTAAGGGGTGAGCCCAAACTTTTGTAAAGCACTATGCAAATTTTTTGCACAAAATTAAACGACAACCTCCCTGGGGCAGTATAAGCACCATTAATCGAGGCACGATGAGCGTTTTCTGCCTGGAAATTTAGCAGCGAATTCGACTCGATGAAATCAACTTGATAATAGAGCTACAGCTTGACTTGTTTCAACTGACGATTCGGCCTACTGGTAAGGTGTCGGAGAGGTAATCAGTAGACTCGAGTTCTTTGGCCCACCGGAACTGTTTCTGTACGTTGGAACAGTCTAACAGTTGAGACTGAATGATTGACACGCGAACATGAGAGAGAACGCAAATCAAGATTTTCTTTTTTTTTGTCGACAAAACATATTCATAGATTTGAAGGGATTCTTAAGAAACTCCCAACAACTTTACGGATACCCAATCTTCAAAAAACTTATTAGAAAACTGTAACTGTAATTAAAAGTCTCCTTACTCCTTGCATTACATTCCTTGCAGCTTTAACATCAGTTCTTTTCGGCGCTTTTAATTCTGCGCATTAGGAACATAAGTAAACAAATGGTGTCGAATTCTGCGCATTGGTAAAATCATTGTTTTGATTTGAAAAACCATTTTTTTTTCTCAAATTTTTTAGCAAAAAAAATGATTTTATCTTTCACGTAAAGGCATTTCCAATGAGAAAATTCTGTTTAACACTGTTTCATTTGATCTTTTAGTTTTCCTAACACTTGAGCTGTACTGCTAACGAAACGACGACCATTTTTCATCGTTTGCTTCCTACATTTATTTTATTTTGATTTTTTTCATTTCTCGCGAACAATTCATCATATTTCAAAATATTTTGAAATATTTTAGCTTAGCTTAGCTTAGCTTAGCTTATTTGACTACTCATATCCACCTTAAATCATTGAACTCGAAATGCTGTGTGAATATTTTTAAACACCAACATTTAAAATAGACTTCTGATAACATATTTGATTAAGCTTTGCACAACTTACGCATTTCCAATTCTATGATCGCTGGCGTGGCTAAGCAGAACAAGTTCTACCTCGCCAATGGTTGCTACTCCGTGATTGATCGAGGCCATCAGTTTTGTGCAAGGGCCAAAAGAATGGTGCTTGGGACTAGCAGTTCATTCACAATGCACAAAACTCATGCTCTCCCTTTGAAAATGATCAATAACGGCGCCGGCCACGTCCTAGTAGTCAATGGGGGAAACAGGAAGGAATGTTAGTGTGATACTTTTTAGGTTCAATCAACAACCTTTCATATCTATATAATCCAAAAACTAGTTTTGAAAAATTCAGACACAAAGGTAAGTCAATATCGCCAGCTATAGAAACCGTCTGTACGTCTGCGAATCTATATTCAAATATCCAAGGAAAGGGTTGTGTTAGTAGAGGAGAGGTTATTGATCAGGATCCATGTTGGTTCATGGTGCGATCGTGTTTTCCTACACCTTCTATGCTATGCTCCTAGGTATTTCCTAAGGAAACTCCTATTTCTATCTATGAGGCAGTGATTAAAATCAATAATTCAATCATCGTTAATAAAGCATTTTTTTTTTAAAAACCGTCTTCAAGCTAACTTATTTTCCTAGCTGTTATTCCTGTTATATTAATGTATTTTCAAAAACGACTTTTCAGAAAGAAGAGAGTATAGTTATGATTAAAAATTCGTTATCTTTAAGTGTTGTTAAATAACTGGAACCACGTTATTTTAATTGATAAAGGTCGCTTTTGGAAATTCATCAATACGAATCTATTCTTTGCCTCATGTTGATTCCGCTATTACAGAGAAGAAAAAATGAACCAACTAGTATAAAACTAAGAAGTCATAAAAATTTAAATTTACTTTCCATATCATTCACTATACTCATAGTTATAAAGCTTCAAAATACATTATAATATGCTGGTTACCATTCAAACCTAAAATCCATGCATATTCAATTCTTCAAATTTTGTTTATTTTTGTTTTTCATATTATGTTCATAAGTCATGCAAACTTATTATCTACCATTCCATAATTTATCGACGCAAAATACTTATTTTCCAGGAATAAGTTTTTAATATTTTTGTCCAAAAAAATTTTCTAAGGTATCCTTTTCTTCTGAGTGTAACAGCTCTAAATTCTCAATTTATGATTACTTAAATATGGAAGCGGATTAAATTTTATTTATCTTCGTCAGGTTTAGTTCAGTTATTTGCTTTGGTTTAATAAAAATACTCAATTTTTGAATTCCCTAATTATTATTTAGAAACGGAAACCAAAGACCGCGTGGGTTGAGACATGCAGATTTGGTGGTATCGACGAAATATCTTAATTTTTAATGCTTCAATCGCTCAATTAGAATTGACGTTAATAGATATACATAAAATAAAATTAAGAAAATATTAAACTGGGAAACAAACAAGTCTAATGAATCAAAACAAATTGTGAATAATTTTTGGTGATGTTTTAACTCCTGCTCATGACTCATTTAAAAAGCAAGCAAATTTTATTTGATTTGGATAACTAGATATCTAAACCTAATAAAACTTTAATTTATTAAGTACCTAGAAGAAATGTCGAATGAAAAACGGGACTGCGAAGAATGTGTGCAAAAAAAATACGAAGCAAATGGCAACTCTATCTTATCAACACCTGATTCATCGATAAATTGTTGATCGATTCCAGCTCGAGAGTTTCAGTCAAGATTTTTCTACAATGGGGAATGGGAAAAGCACCGAGACAATGATCTCCTATGTACAGAAGTACAAAAGATTTTACAAAAATAGACCCAAAATATGATGATGAACGATGTACTTATCTTGCTATTCCTTTCACTTTTCGTAATCCGGCAACATGATATCGATGAAAACCCGATTGTAGCGATAGTCGATCGCTAACTAGTGCCATCTGGTTCTCACTCTCAAATGTTTTTCCCGTCATCACAACACTAATTAAGACCCGCCCCTTTCCTGCCCTCTCGCTTCAACCATATCAACCAAAGCTAAATGAGCTAAATTCCATTTTCTCCCTATTACACGTTCCATTTCATAACTTGCAAATCACTTTTCCATATCACAGGTTCCACTTTCAAAACGATGTCGCACGACGATTTGAATGAATCGTAATTTGGATTCTAGTTGGCAACTTCACACATTTTTAGAAAGTGGCGCTAACGGTTATCGATATCAAGGACCACAACCTCATTGAAAGCCCTTTTAGCGCCATCTGACGTTATTTTGAATCTTCGAAGTCTTTCTAGCATTTGATATTAGAACGTCATCCGGAAACCAAATCACACAAAATTGAAACCCGAATAACTATGAAAGCACTAGATATTTCCAATAACTTTGCACTTAAAGCAACCACAGACGTTTCATTTAACGATTGCACTTAACAGATTTAATTAAACTTTACTAAAAAACTGGAAAATTGTCTTTAAAATTTCTTTGAAAAACCTCAAAATATTTTGAAATATTTTGAAGATAAACAGTAACTGAAGAGATTCAGCTTGTTTCATGGATATTTTGTTCATCACATCTTGAAATATTTCTGTTTGAATATGAAAAGGCGCAGAGTTTGGGACTGCGCAAAATTAGGGTCGGTCACGAGTATTACGAAACGAGTATTGCAAGATTGAACGTTCAATAATTAAAACATTGGCATTTTTGGTGATCCAATGGTTAAACACTTAATTTTGTAAAAATTCAAAAAAATTACTTATAATAAAGGCTGCCACTATTCCAGAAATCATATGTAAAGACTTACTTGAAAACTATCAAGGACGTTATAATAAAATTTTATTTGTTTTTCATCCATTCTTTTATCCCAATCAAAAAACGGTTATTTTCTTCATCCAGTCGAAAACCCAATTCGAAATTTGAACATATATTCTAGTTTCGCTAACTGTGAATTTAAGAGTCCAAAATTCTTGAAAATAATTTTAACAGAGGTAGAAAATGCTTCAGTGGCACTACGATTTTTGTTTAAATTTTCTACCGTATATTATTGTTTAAATTGGTTTGTGTTTCACTAGTGTTCAATATCTTGGACCTGTACAATAACTATTGCTTCAACCCTATTCAAAATCATACAAAACTGTAAATTTTTTTCCGTTGGTTTTATTTGATTAGAATTATCAAAATTATTGACGTTTGAGGTTATTTGGTTCTCGAACGAATGAAAATCACTTGCGGTACAAGCGCGTGAAATGTGTCATTTGCCTGTTCAATTTTCAAATTAAAGAAAATTTCTAACCTAAGTACTAAGTACGCTCTAGGAATAATTTTCCACATACACTAATTCATTGTGGTGAGAAAAAGAGTGTTGTATACAACACGAATGAGCAAAGTCCAAGAGATTTTCCGCTTTTCTCTCACACTAGAGTGAAGTTATTGGTATAACTTCCCAAGCGAACCCCACAGCCTGTTGCATGTAGTTCCCTCCAAACAGCAAATACAAAAACTATGGAAATAACCTAGTAATTTTTCGTAGATGTGCGGGGTACGATTGGTCAGGGTTGGAAAATCCACCCACCCTATTCGGTTATGACGGAGCGAGCGGACGGAAGCTTTAACAATGTTTGTTTTCTACCCTCCCTCGGGACATATTGAATCGAAACGCGGGATGAACGCAAGCAAAGAGCAGAACGTCGATTTCGCAGTTAGTGATAAGTGAAGCGTTGACGCGTTCGGTTGTGGGAAGAAATATCAACAAGAAACCAAACCGTTAGGAGGTTGTGAACACTTAAAAGTAACGTCAGAGGTGGTTTGAACAGTTTTTTTTTGCTGTTGTTGCAATTCCCAATAGCATGATTTGACTCCCGTATGCGTAAAAATATGGAGCGTAAAACCATTGTCATGTGAAAACATTTTTACTTTTTTATTTATAGTTTTGGGAAAGACAGTATTTCGAAGCATTTTGCGCCCGTCAGACAAGAAGAGCAGGAAGACAAGACTTGACCGTGAAACGAAGAGTGCGTAAACCAAAACTGAGCATTCCTTGGATAAAAAATAAATCTGTGCCGGATTACCGAGTTGAAACGTGCCGCGACAGTTATTGTGGTAATTATTTTACGAAGGAAACTTCTTCGGCGATAGCGCCCGTAGTGCAAAATTATAGCGGGAAAGCTCTCCAAAGCTCCGGTGCCGATTTGTTAAAGTACATGTGACTGTGTTAACTAAAAGTTTCTGGTAACATGGCCAACGAAGTAGATAATCAGTTGGCTGAAAACGTCCGCGAAACGGATCGAACCGTTGCTGGAAGCGAAGGGGAGAAAGTCGTACTGAAACGTAAGATCACTCTGATCAATGGAATAACTATCATCGTCGGTACCATCATTGGTTCTGGCATTTTCGTTGCACCAACCGGTGTGTTCTTCTATACCAGGTAAGCTCAGTGCTGAGATTATCGTTAAACGGTTATGCAAATGTATATTGGACTGGATTGCAATCCTATCGATAATTATCATATCGTTTGAAATTTTACTTTTAACAGTCATCAGCTGTTTTATTTTTAGAATACCTGTAGTAAGCGCTCGGTTAACACAAAAAGTTACATAATCCTACTCATTCAAAAATTTTACAAAACTGCAGAATCAAATTTAAATTATTCTATCATGACCACTCTATCAATTGAAATTGATTTTGTCTATACATAGTATCATCTTACAAATGCTACAACTGTTGGTAAAAATTGTTTCCTTCACAATTGGAAAGATTTTTTAGTGATGTGCATATTGCATAATAATTTGAAGACTGTTCTGCTCGATATTTTGTGAACTTTGTCAAAATTATAAAAAAAAAACTTAATTTTTTGGCAGTTGGATAACTTAATTACGTAATTTTGAAACCGTTCATACAGTTTAAATTAAAGGTCGAAAATCAAGTTTGCTTAATAGGGTAGGTACTTAGTGGAGAAAATAGATGAAACGCCTCTTCCATTCGATCAATTTCCCCAGAACGGGTAGGTACTGAGGGTTCCATTCACTTCACACGATGTGTGGCTTCTGCCTCATTTGACACTCTGCTGGCAAGGGTTGAGCGTTAATTTCATTTCCGAGGAGCAATCAATAGTGTTAAGTTTGTAGCTGGTATATTTTTCCGTTTCTGTTTTCTCGGGCTGGATGTAATATTCTAAACCTTATGATTTAAGAGATATGAAAAAAACACTAGCAATTGCTTTTGTTATTTTCGAGCTGTTTCGAGAGTCAAAAATTCGATTGACATGAATATCTCTATTTTGGAGCAGATTCAAAGTAAATGTTCCCTTGTGTTTGTTTGTTCATACCATGTTAGGTCGGGGAGATGGCATCCTTATTTTTGTCATCGAATTTGACAACCATCAAAATTACGGGCCACGATTTTGTGGGCCCTTAACAAACCTGACATTTGGCTGTCAAGGAACGGACAAGATGTCAAATCCTAGAGAATTGTGAATTATTGCACACTAACACAATCATTCTGGTTCCTCATTGGTTGAGGATTTGAATTTTTCAACTCTGTACCACCTACTTTGAGAGGAAAACTCCATAATCTTCACTGCCGATGGATAGAAAAAAGAAAAAGATTCTTGCTCGAAAGAAGAACCAGATTACCATCCCCTGTGTTAAGCGATTTTGGTTGCTGAGACTTGTTTATGTTTACATCCTGGTTGCCGAAGGTTTCCCATACTTGTCGGGAGATTTGAGACGAGATGAGATGCAAATGTAAACAAAAACAAGTCTCAGCAACCGAAATCGCAGTTCAAGTTGCCTAGTGTGGACTAGGCTTTAGGTTCATATTAAATTGTGTCGTTACCAAGGTGTGTAGATATAGGAGGTGTTACCGTATGTCAAATTCCGATTCAGCCATGTTGGCCATTTTGGTTTTCCAACTGCAGAACTCAAGCATAGTCCACACTCGGCAACTTGAACTGCGATTTCGGTTGTTTACATTTTGAACTAGACAACGAGATGCATGTCTCAAGTCTCCCGACAAGTATGGGAGACTTTCAGCAACCAAAATGTAAACACAAACAAGTCTCATCAACCGGAATCGCACATCAAGTTGCCGAGTGTGGACAAGAGGATAAGGCTTCATGGAGTTTGTTTACCAACAAACTGTAGAGCAGCTGAGCAAATATTTTTATGTTTGTAAACAAACTCATTGAGCGCCCCGCTCGCCTACACTAGAGTGCCCCAAATGACCCGACTTTTGGAAAAGTTAGGTGCTTAAATTGATCCTAGGCTTAGTGTAAGATCTCATGTCAAATTTGGGCCAGATCGAATCACGGGAAGGGGTCGCTCAACAAGCCTGAAGTTTGTATGGGATTTTGAGACATTTTGTTCGGGAGAAACATGAAAAACCAGTGTTTTATCAATAGCTTTGGTTTCCTTCGGCCGATTTCTTATAAAAACGGGTTTTCTTAAAGCCCAAACTATGACAAATATTTTATCCAGAGACTACAAATCAATTCGAGTTAAAATAAAATAGTTATTAGGCTTCAAAAATGGCTTAACATTTTCAAAGGCGGTATTCATCACGGTTAATAATGCGTTGAAATGTTCGAACGCGCCGACTGATTAACAATGATGAATACCACCCTTAAAAAAGTTAGTCCAGTTTTGATGCCTGATAACTATTTTATCTTATTTGGAATCAAATTTCAGTCTTTGGGTGAAATATTTGTCATGCTTTGAGCTTCAAGAAACCCCGTTTTTAAAAGAAATCGGCCGAAGGGGGCCAAAGTTATGCATGAAAAACTGGTTTTTCAAGTTTCTCCCGAACAAAATGTCTCAAAATCCCGTACAAACTTCAGGCTCGTTGAGCGACCCCTTCCCGTGATCCGATCTGGCCCAAATTTGGCATGAGATCTTGCACTAGGCCTAGGATCAATTTTAACCTGCGGCGCATAACATTTTACAGGTTTTGAATTTCCCATACAAATTTGGGGCAGTCTAGCCTACACCCATAGAAGAGGTTGCAAAAATTCAATGCCTATTTAGCAAATCTCTGTGCCGAAAATGCGCTGTGTCAAAGATATGTTTGAAGAAGCACTACTGGCTCGAGCTCCCTACCAAAATTAAGCATGACCACAAGGGAGACAAAAAAACATTATTTGGGATTTTTTTCCTATTGAATAATTCTTCCTAAAACAGGAAAATAAAAAAGAGAGACGTTTGGAAGTGAGAATCTAACTCACATCACCATTTATATCGTCTTGCCAGTGGAACATAACGATTGGCACAATAAACGGCCAAATATACAAAAAAAAACGTCTTCAAAAACGACCGTGATCCTTCCATGGCACATTCAAAGGTTTCTCAAAGTTAATACTCCGTTTTAGTTAGTTTTCAGGATCCGGAATCGTGCCATTAAGCGAAAACTGTGATAGAGTGTTTAAAAGTTAATAATGCTATTTTCTTACAGGAGGTGAAAAAATTGCTAAACTTGTCATAACTTCGATAAAAAAAGAAAATTTTGAGTTATTTTGAAGGTTAAGCTCCAGGAAATGAAAAACTTTAACAAAAAAAACCTTTGATTTAGATAAACAGTAGTTTATAGTATGAAATATAGAATCTCGTTTTTAAGCTTTTTTCTTCCTCAGATTTAAGTTTTTTTTGCCTTGAGAGCATAGGAGATGAAAGCTTAAATCTGAGGAAAAAAGCTTAAATCTGTCAAAAAAGGGGAAATCTCAGAGATGTGCTCCACACGGTTTGAATAACATTGCCGTGATGTGTTTTTTACCACATTCCTCACTATTCTTTAGTAGAAGCCGAAACAATATCTACAGTTGATGTTTTTGCTTTCTAAAGTTGGACATATTTTATAGTTACGACGAACGTGTTAATTCGTTTTTCTTGTACTTAAATTGATCTTCATTCATAGAATTTTATGAATTTAATCAGAATGCAGCAAACATATCAATGTATTTTTTCCAGTTATAAGTTTCGCGGAGATTCTATAAACATGTGTTTGTTTTTGAGGAAGAAATTTTTCATAGGTAACAGATTTCGAAGGCAACAATTTGTCGTATTTTTGTCCGAATTCATTCCATTTGAACTCAGATATTCGTATTCCATTCTAAACAGACTGTTTCATATTCTTCTGTTTATAATTCGTGAACATGACCATCTAACACGTTTTCCAAATTTCTATTCCATTCAACTAGATCTATTGGCTCTTCACTCGTCATTTGGACCCTGAGCGGCGTTCTCTCAACCCTTGGAGCTCTGTGCTACGCCGAACTAGGAACATGCATCACTCGATCCGGGGGCGACTACGCCTATCTACTTGTTGCGTTCGGGCCACTTGTTGGATTTCTCCGGCTTTGGATGGCACTTCTCATCATTCGACCTACCACGCAGGTTAGAAGAATTTACTACCAGAGCATTTTAACTTTTAAACAAGCATTTTAACTATTTTTTATTCTAAGAAGAAAAAAAAATGATTTTATGCACATTTCTCCTGTTTCATCCTACTTATTTATAAATTATCAGTTGATTTGAAATTAAATAGTATCAAAACTGAAACTCGATTTTTCGACCAGTCCCATCGAAAGTCATAAATACGGATGGGCTTAAATCAATTTCAAGCGCTGACGATCTGGTCGGTTGCATTGCAAGGACGCAGGACCCCATGGGTTGAGATAATTCCATTGCTTGTAAATGTTTATTCATTCTCGATACGACTGTCCATTTAATCTCGCCTATCACGTGCAAAAGTCCAACCCGAATGCTCATTTCATGCTGCCTCTTTTATTTCCTCCCACATAGGTATCACAGCATTTAGGGTGACTGCCCATGTCCTCGTCATCACGTTGCGAGTTTTCTTGAATGTTGCGTGTATCTGTTAGCCATTTGCCTAAAATGGCCTTTCTGGACAAGAATAGGTACACAGTGGCAGAATGTGAATTTCAGTGAATGCTCTTGAATATGTCGACAAGATACTGGTCCCAACCCAGAGTGTCCGTTGAAATCCATGCTTTATTACAGGGTGGAAAAGTTGATTGGAGCTCAACCCTTATCTTCTAAATAGAAGCTATTCAGCTTTCAATCCAATACTTTGAAATTCACAGTGTGAATGTAGTTCCCAGTTAATTTTCACTTAATTGTGGATTTTAATAAAATTTTTAGAAACGTCGCTGGTGAACTGGCAACAAAACACATTCTTCCGGCTATCTAGTAGGTATTTCTCTTGTATTTGTCGGAAGTGATTGAATAAAGAAACAAACAAGTCCGGACTTCCAAAGTGAAATTTAGTGCTGGCACATTAATATATGGTACGGCGAGATGTAACCGTTGTATTTAATGTTCAGAACACAAATTAAAACTGAATTAAAGAAAGACACCACAAAATTTTATTGTTTAACATATGTAATGAGTTATAACTTTGAAAGTGTTAAGAAGAGTTGTAAATGGAATTCTGAATTACAAATCTAAATACTGAATATGATTTTCATACTTGATACATTTTCTAGGGAAATACTCTTTCTTTCTTTCCAACATCTATAAAAATTAATGCTTACTTGCTTACTTCTCCTACCTTCTTTGATATTTTAAAAATCTCTTATTCTTTCTTAGTTTTGAGATTATCACAAACTGAGAACAGTTTTTTTTTTCATTTAAATTTAAAATACTAATGAAAATGAGGTTAAGTTGATTTCCTCAATATTTTTTTATTTACATGTCACAAATCATAACGCTATAAGAATCCTCCCCCTCATGTTTTTTAAATTTCGTTTTTCGAAGGTTAGTAAAAAGTGTTAACAAAACATTATTTAACCCTCATCCGCTTTAGATTTCATTACCCTAATCAGCACTAGGAGTGTCAATTTGACACTCCAAGCTAAAATCGTCATTACTTTTTTTTATATTTAACCGATTACAATGAAACTTATATCACTAGAAACCTAATGTCAGTAAAATATGTTTAGAACATTATATATAGCTAAAGCTTAAAGTTTTCTCGTTATTCAGCATGAAAGAAAAAAAATCCGAAAAAACATTCCTCAGGAAAACTGCTGTAGTTCATATATTACACGTCCAATAAATATTTGCTTTATGCATATGAAAGCTGAAGTTAATGTCTACATCATGAAGCTAAGAAACATTTTTTTAAACCAAAAAACGAACGACAAGTAACCATAACCACAAAAGTTTTGCATTTTTATAGCTTCATACCAACATTCAAGTGCTAAATTACACTATATCAGCACATCAAGGGCAATTTTGCCTTACAACAGTGCTACACACAAAAAAATAGCATGGTAAAATTCCTAAATCCGTGGTTTAAACGAACAACAGGCGACAATATTTTTGAGTCAAATATGTTTTGTTGTTTATAAAACCTTACGCATAGCTATTTTACAATGTGCTCAATTTGGCTGCGCATAGTAAATTCGACTGCGTTTTAGTAAAATTGTCAATGAAATGATGCATTGTTTTACTTCGTCCCTAGTAAAATTAATATGTTTCATGATGAAACTATAGTTTGTGTTATGATAAAAATTAGGAGGAGCGAGGAGCTTGATTTAAATAGTAAAATTACTATGTATGTTTGTTTTTTTATTGGCATGCATGCATTATGACATTATTTGAAACATGAAAATTCACACTTCCGACACACGTCGGTCAATGTTAGTGTGTTGTCCCGATGTTCTGAAATGATTTTCAAAGTTATGTAACTATAAAGCAGCTCAAAATTAGTTTTTTTTTACAAACGGGTTTGATGATTAATGATCCTGAATTAGTGTAAACAACAAGAATGTTTACCATAGTATAATTATCATACGCACTGATGTTTTTGAGTCAAATATGTTTTGTTCTCAAAAGTACCATGTGCGTAGTATTTTGTTGATATGAATTGGTGCCACAATGTCAAAATTACTATGCGGACGATAGTTGTGATAGAAATTATGATGAAATTATCATGACCATAGTATTTTCGACAACAAACATTGAGAGTTATCGAAAATTACCAGGTACATAGTAATTTCAATATTGTTTCATGCGCACTTTCACAAAATCGATGTTAAACTTTTCGTGGTTGAAAATACTATAGCGCTGAAATGGTAAAATTATCATGACAGCGTCTTTGGGATGACCACTCAATTTTTCTCCGTGTATGATGCATCATATTAGAATTATACCATTCTTTTAAAATGCAACTAGCATTTTATCAGCTTTGCACAATGCTTTTGAATGCAATATAGCTGTAAATCAGAATAACAAATGCTATATTTTCTAAGCATTAAATTGGCATCACACAAGCTTGCTTCAATGCTTTTTTGCACTATGTAAGCTCTACAGTGTTATTAGGCCAAAGCACATAAGCATTGATTGATGCTTAATTTAGAGCACCGGAAAGGATTAAAACCAGCATCGATTAGTAAAAATTTCAAAGAAAAAAAATCGATACATAACGATGAGCATACCTCCTTCTTCCCCCATGTCAAAATTCATAACGTTCGAGCTTACTACGGTACATTCAGCTGAATTTGATTAACATATTAATGACCGCGAAGGAATCTAACCCGGAAAAGACCAATATTCGGCATTCTGTTTCTCAGAAACCACCAGATCAAATTCCACAAAATTGTTAGCTTTTAGCTTTTAGTGTTAATTTTGTAAAATAAAGTAAAATTAATAACATTGAAGTTATACTCATGTTAATGTATTAATTTGTTATCGTAAAAAGTTTATATTACAAGTTGTAAGTATTTAGTTTTTGTTTTCAATTACTTAGTTTGTACGCCAACTAAGCAAATATCAAATTAGAGAAGAGTTCATTACTGAAACCGGCTTGAGCTTCACTTGGAGAAAAGTTTTCATAACCCAATTACATGCGGGTTTACCCAAAGGCCATGGTTATGATTGTCAGCTTCTCTACAGCACACACAGTTGGAAACAAACGCCATCGTCTTCGGCCTATTTGTGAACTCTATGATTAGAAGCACCAACAAAAATAATGACACATGTCCCAGCAAATCGTTGTCTATTATCCAGAAACAGAACTTTTTTTATAATGTTGATGCTACTAGGAAATTGGCACGTCCTTCACAAAGTGCTCTCGCAAAAACGAACTACTTTTACTAGGCAACTAAATAGAATGATCTACTATGACAATATTCATTTCATGTAAATATTTTCATTTTATGTTTCATGCGTATACAAGAATATAGTCCATGTGTCTACCATAAATACATAGGTATTTTGATACAATCTACATAATGCTGCTTGCTAGCCATTTTCTTTGATGATAAAGCAAAGTTTGAAAGAGGATCCTCTTTCTGTGGGCTGTAATTGGGGTGGTAATTAACGAGACAGCAACGTAAAGTTGTCTGTTTGGCCCCACTTTTCCATGCTTTGATTCTTACTTAATGAAATCTCGAAGCGTGAAATTTATTCAAAGTCAAATTTGTCCATTCATATTCCTAATCAAAAGCTTTAAAGGCTCTTCGTGCAATTTAAAAAAAACTTCTCGCATTCTTTTGTTTTGTAAATTCTTTATTTGAAGCGGCTGATGCCTGTAATATATAGGTTTTACACCTTTGAAGGGGGTCTAATAAGACTTACCGGCTTAACTCCGTCTCAGGGGCTCCTACGCCTAATTTGGGGCAACTGTTGGCCTGGAGGTGTTTGGGAGCGGGTTTTTTTGGCCACCTCGATTGTGGTTGAGGCACTGTGAACCGAAGATTTTTTTCTTTGGAGGTTCCACTTATCTCACTACGGGCCGTTCTTCTCCTTTCTGGCCACACGACACGTGCGCAAACGCTTTTTAGTGGTTTGTCTCCCACGGCACTGGAGACCACGGCCGAACTAAAACCCCGACCAATCCTTGCTTTTTAGAGGCACCACGGATCGCGGAATACAGGGCGGAACGCCAATACAGAACCGAAGGGACTTTTTCCTCGTTTTCGAATAAACCGACCGACTTCGCTTGGATCGACACGTCTGGCTTCCTCAACGACTCACAAGCAAGAGAGCCTTTCAACCCTTTCGCTCCTCGTTTCCGGGGTTTTCCGCCTTATTTCGGAGTTCGCAAACTCCATAGTGAACGCAAACTCTTTTCTTTTACGCCCAAGCAGTTCTCTGCCAGAGGTTTTCAAGCCATTATTAACCGCCCCTTATTTCCCCCCAGACCATCTACGCTCTTTATATACAAATTAAATTAATGGGACATATTTACATGTTACATTTACCCCCGATTCAGAGAAAAAAAAAAGACGACAAGTTTTTTTTTAAATTAATAAATCAAATAACATGTAACAACATGCCAAAAGAACTAAATAAATACAAATCGAAAATTATTCTAGAAAAGCAAAAAAAAATTTAATTTTATTAAACTAAACAATTACTCTAACACCCCAAAATTAATCAATCTAATTCAAAGTCGTCTGAACTCGGTTTCTTTAGTTAGTCGAGGATTCATCTTGGGGTTCGCGCATGTGGGCGACCCCCGTAGTCTAGCAACGCCACTACGGTGAGTCTGAGGCCACAATATATCGGACAGTTTGAATCCTCGATGAGCCCTATCTGAGGGCCGCTGGTTGAGATTTATAATGTCCCGCAAATGATGTCAATAAATCTAATTTGACCATCCTTCTGTCGTGGTCGGAAAAGTTCGTGAAGTGGATCAACGATTACGGAGTACGCGATATCCGTCCCATCAGGTCAGAAAGGTTAAGCAGATTTGGTCTCGTCCCCACAACCGGAGATCGCCAATTTCCCTATGTTGGCCATCTTTCTTTGAAAGATTCAAATAGTACGATTGACGATCGAGTTTTATTAAATATCAATTAAAACTTAGTTTTATTTGGCCGGCCTAAAAAAAAATCATCTCCTAGCTCAACAAGCGCGTGGGTTTTTTCCCCTTTTATAACACTCAACCGAAATGGTGAGTTACTAGAGGCAACCATTGCTCACTCACGTGACTGGAGGGTGGAATTTTCCGGAAAAGTCCTTACGATGCTCTCCTAATGAGAGGCTAATTGGACGGAAACGGAAGGAGTTGCTACTCACCGATTGTAGCTCGCTCTCTCGACAAAAATTTGTGAGAGATTCAACAAGGTAGTAGTGGAATTGCGGGAGAGATGCCTACTCAATTTAACAACTATTCTAACCAATCAGGGACAAGATTGAGATGGTACTTAGTGAGTGATTTGAAATGTGAAAATATTTACGGTTTGAGATGTTCTGCTGGCCATGTGCCTATGTTGCGTCCATCCAAATCTTCCAACTCATATGAGCTGGACCCATGCAGTGCAACCACACGACAGGGCAGATACATCGGTGCCAATTTCGCGTTGTAATATTCACCCGCGTTTGATTGTTTGAAATTTCTTCGATAAATACACTGACCGACTTTAAAAGACTCTGGTCGAGACTTTTTACGTAAATTGTAACACTTAGCACTTGTTTCGTAAGCTTTAAGTAAATTCTTTTTCACTATATCGTATATCTCTTCACTGATATTCGAATCATTTTCGGGAACATAATCTTCTTTGTGACGCCAGCGGCTATGATCTGGGCCAGTTCTGGCAATCTCGTGTTTGTGCGTGACGAAATACGGCGTACAACCGGTAGCGGAATGCACCGTGTTGTTAAACACGTGTTGAATGTCGGCAATTCGGGTATCCCAACATCGCTGGTCCTTTTTACAGTATGTCCGAATGGCAGCATTAATGGAACGATTTAAGCGCTCCACTGGATTTCCTTGGCTGTGGTGGCGTGAGGTTGTCCAGTGTTTGACTTCAAATCGTTCCAGTAAGCTTCGAAAATCTTTAGACGTAAAAGTCGTGGCGTTGTCTGTTAACACGATCTCCGGGATCGAGTGTTTTAGAAACCATTCCTCGCGAAGAATTTTGCAAAGATTTCCTGACTCAACTCGTCGAACTGGATGAAGTTGACACCATTTGCTAAACAGGTCCTGAATCACCAAAATATGCATGAATCCTGATCGACTTTTCGGCAAAGGTCCAATGTAATCCATTGCAACTATCTGCCAGGGGTGGTCTGCTATTTTCTGCTTACCCATCAGCGGCACAACCGGCACTGTGGCTGGTTTCGTCTCCTTACACACCGTACATTTCTGGATTAATTTTCGAACTTCTGTTGCCATATGTGGCCAATAATAGCGAAGCTGAAGTCGTGACAGCGTCTTTTCCACTCCGAGATGAAAGCTTATTTCGTGTTCCTGCTCGATTATCTGCGTTCGGGTTTCCGGAGGTGGAACCATTTTCCACTCGAATCGTACGTCATATGGCTCCTCCTCAACGGCCACATACTTCCACAGCTGATCATCTTCGAAGCGAAAATCCGGATACTGTTCTGTGTTTTGCTGAACTTTATTCACTAATTCTTGGAACGTTGAACCCTGCTCAGCGCAAATGCTGCGCGACAGGGCATCAGGGACGACGTTGTCGACTCCTCGCCTGTGGATGATGGTCATATCTAAATGCTGCAGCTCCAAACTCCATCTGCTCAATCGAGATGACGGTTTCCATTTGTTGTTCCGGATGTACTGCAAGGCCGAGGCATCCGTCACCAAGGTAAAGTGGCTGCCTTCTATATAACCCCAAAATTTGTCAATGGAAAGAAGTGTCGCTAATGCTTCCTTTTCGGTAGCCGAGTAGTTTTGTTGAGCCGAGTTGAGTTTCTGCGAGAAAAAGCTGATCACTTTCTCAGATCCAGCTTGCACCTGCGTTAGTACTCCCGCTACGGCTTTGTCGCTGGCATCTGTCTGGACAACAAACTCTAACTCAAAATCGGGGTTCGATAGAATTGGAGCGGTCACTAATTTCTCCTTGATTTTCCGGAACGCTTCTCCCGCTTCTGGAGTCCATTTCACTAATTTGGGTTTTCCTGCCAAAAGATCCGAGATGGGCACCGTTATCGTACTAAAATCCGAGACAAACCGGCGGTAATAGTTTACCATGCCTAAAAATCTACGGATTTGTCTTACGGTTCTCGGTGCTTCGAAGTCTAAAATTCCTTGGATTTTGGCGGGATCCGGGCGTAGACCATCACACGACAGCAAATAGCCTAAAAATGGCACTTCTGATCGGCAGAATTGGGACTTGTCGATGTTTATTGCCAAATTAGCATCAGCTAAACGATGAGCTACTTCTTCTAGAAGCCTGATATGCTCCTCAAAACTATCACTAGCCAGAATTATGTCGTCCAGGTACACGAATACTTGTGGTTCCAGTGCACCGTTTCCCAGAATTCGGTCCATGAGACGGGATAATGTCGCAGGACTGTTACACAGACCGAAAGGAAGGCGGGTGTACTGGAACAAGCCACGTCCCTGGATACAAAACGCTGTCAGTGGTTTTGATTCGCGCGATAGAGGAACTTGTAAGAAAGCATCTTTCAAGTCGATGGTACTAAGGTAACGAGTTTTTCCTAGTCTTCCGAGTATTCGACCGATATGAGCAATCGGATAACTATCTCGTTTAGTACGCTCATTTAATTTGCGAGCGTCCAAACAGAGACGCACTGTACCATTGGGTTTCTTAATGGGAACTGCATTTAATGACCATTCTGAATGAGATTCTTCAATGATCCCTAACTGTAAAAGTCTATTTATTTCTTCATTTAATTTTTTCTGGATCACCGGAGAAAACGGAAAGGGCATAACTCGAACGGGCGCGATATCCTTAAACTCTTCTTTAATTTCTATACGGTGTTCAATTAGTGGAGTTACTTCTAGAACATCAGCTATCGCGGGTTTCAAAATACGTTTGATGCGTTCAATTTCTTCACTTTGATCCTCAGTTAACTCAATAAGCTTCGATTCTGACTCTGGAGAAAGAGATTCATTGATTTGACAAATCATTTCCTCCCCTTTCAAAATGTGGATTTCGAAAGCATTGAAGAAATCCATTCCTGCGATGCATTCTACCGGAAGAGCCTCAACGACTGTTGTTTCTACAATTCTAGTTTGATTTCCATATTGATATGGAAGATAAACGGTACCAATTACTTTTAGTGTATCACCGGACGCGCTAGTTAATCTCACGTTGCTAGGATGAATCTTAGTTCCTAATCCTTGCCAAATACGTGCTGTCTGAAGTGAAATCAGAGTTTTCTGACTTCCACTATCTAAAAGTGTACGAATAGATTGATTATAAATGGATGGAAAAATAAACGGACGATTTTCATTTAATAATGACAAAACAAATTCTGAATCCTGCTCTTCGTTTACCGAGAGCGGTTCATAACCTAAAGACAAAAGTACTTGTTCGGGGGAATAATCTACTTTGAAGGACTCATGTCCTTCTGACGCTGAACGTTTTTTGAACAAAACGGACATTTATGCGTGGGAAAACCTTGAAAACCACACACTTGACAATGAATACTATAAGGTTCAGAACAACTATCAGTAAAATGTTGTTGACTCTGACAATTGAAACAAGAAAATTTATCATTCAATGGAATATGATCACGAATTCTAATTTCCAAATTTTTGAATCGAGTGGAATCTTTAGGTTGATTAACCTGCCTTGATGTTCCAGCAATTTGATGGTCAGGTTTCAAACCACCAAGTTCTTGTTTTTGTCCTTCTTTATTTTTATTAAATTGAAAATTTTGGTTTTCTGAATTTTGTCTGTTTTCACTACGAGGAAAACTACCTCTGTTTCGCGAATTTTCTCGGTTATTCGGATTAATTGGTTTCGGATACTGGTTTCCCGAATCCCGATTTCGACTATCTGCTTGCTGGTAACCCTGATGATTTTGATTGGGTTTATTGCCTCGATTATCTCGATCGTTCAAAAAAGGATAACTTCTTTGCTGCGGTCTAACGTTGTTGTTGTACGTTGCTGACTGCCTGTACATGGGTGATGTCCTATCCTCATGAACAGAATTAGTCTGAGAAATTGGTAGACTCCTGGTCAACAAGTAGGTGTTAGTAGCATCAATTTCACGACAAGCTTTCTGCAATTCAAATAAATTGTGAATTTCTCGTCCTACTAGTGCTCTTTTATAATCCGGCTTCATATTTCTTCGAAGTGTGAGGACAATTTCGCGCTCTGAAACTGGTTCAGCCAAACTTTTAAATTTCCTTTCAACTTCCAAGAAAAATTCTAAAAATGATTCATTCCGTTGCTGCCTTCGCTGATATATTTCCATCAAAATGTGGTGATCTAGATCTGGGTGGCGGAAGGTAGCAATCAGATTGTCAATCAATTCAGAATAAGTCTGGAATCGATGTTTGTTGCTGGTGAACCATAGCTTGGCTTTGCCAGTCAGTAAATTCCCAAACGTTCTCAAAAGCTCTAATTCCGTTGTTTGCTGAGCTTGAGTCCAGTCGTTGATTTCCCACAGAAATGTGTTGATTCCGGCTCCGCGATCTTCTCCAGAATAACGCATTGGCCATTTCACTACGGGAATGGTTTTCGATCGATTTGGAATAGGGTTGAAATCCATGTTTTGAAAAGGGTTTACATTGGGTGTGGGTGCTGATTCCCAGCGAAATTGTTCACGATGTGACCAACCGTCTCTATCCTGTGGCGCGTTGTGTCGATTGTATTCATTCCGAGCAAGAAACGTTGAAAAATTTTGCTGCTGATCGCTAATCTCATCTCTTCTTCTAACACGATTCGCTGGTGGACCTCTGATAGCTGCAGAATGATTCCTGTAATCCCAAGGAGAACGTTGTTCTTCTTCGTAGTCTTCCTCTAAGTTGTCTTTAGGATCAGACCACGAACAAGGTTCGTAAATTGTGTTAATTTGGGCGCCAGAATTCCTCCTTCCATGTGTCAATAAGCTCGGCTTATTTGAACCGCAATTCAATTCAGCATCATCTTCATCACTCATTAAATCAAAATTATTATACACATTACGCACATTGCACTGGTTCTCACGCTCGCCCATATATGGGTCACTCACTCTCACAAAATTTGGCGCGCAACCCTGAACTGTATGCGGAGCACTCATCACTTCAGGTTCAATATTTCTATGTGTGTCAAAACGGACTTGTCGGTTAGCTTGAATACGCGAGGAAATTTTGTACTGAGGGATGGACCAGGTAGGCTGTGTTCTTACGCCTGCGCCGCACGAAATGGTTGTACTATTTGTTGTCGTCGAGCGCGATGAAATTGACACCGATGTAGAAACAATGGATAAATTATTGACACGTAGAATTGAATTGATATCATGGAGGGAATTCTTATTTGATGTATTATAATTTGAAACTGGTGTTGGAAATTGCAAAATTGGGCTATCAGATCTTGTAATATTGGGCGTTGAAACGAAAGATGAAGTTGCATTAGTTGAACCAGCGAGTTGTGTCTGTGCTTCTAAGCTGGCTGCACCTAATAACTCAGCTGGCAAATCTTCTCTCGCAACACAATTTTTCGCCCCGTTTGTGCTACTTAAAGGCACAATAGCAAAACTCCCTGTAGCGGATTGTGTTGCCTGCACAACAGCAGCGGTTGTTGCGGTCGATATTGTTGTTATTGTTGCGAACGACGAAGGAGATGTAAAAGCAACAGAAGAACTCTGATTTGAAAAATGTGTGTTATAAGTTTGTATCACTTTGATGAAGATATTGTTTGCTTCGTTCGCTCTACTGCTGGTACCAAAAAACTGTTTAAACAATTTAATGCGGTGGTACAAATGAAGTAAACCAGTTTGGGACAACTTCCTATCTAGGATATTTACACTCAAATTTGCCCAAACACGTTCGAGTCTATCTCGAAAAATCTGAATTTCATTTTCTGGATTCCGGTTGTAAACGAATATACGCATTAAACCCTCATTTTCTTCTCGTAGCGCGTTTTTTAATTTTCTACGATTGAGACTAAGAGATCTGTCCCTGGCATCTAGCAAATTTCTAATTTCCAATTCAAAAATTACCTCTTCAGGGGTTAAATAAACTAAAACCATCTCATTGAAGTAATCACTTTCCAAAGACATGGGCCCTTATTCTGCGCCGCGCGTGACGTGATGATTGTCACCTCACCTCGGAGTCACCGTGAGATTTGTCACCTTATTCCCGGAGTCGATCCGAGTAAAGTGACAGAGGTTCATTCTAGGTGAGCGACCGAATGAACACATCTGTCAAAATGGTAGAAATTGTTATGTTTTGATTAGTTTTTGCTCGCGATTCGAATTTTCCGTCCTGATTTTTGAAGTTGTTAGTGAAAATTCCGGTGCGTGAAAGACCACAAACGGGTTATATGGTGACAGCAAGGAACATAGAAGAAAAAACGCGCATTTTTGTGCCCTCAAGAGGAAAAACCTGAATCCGGAACCTGCGGAAACAAACGCACAATTGACGGCTGCTGCTGCTTTAATCAACCAGTGCACAAAAGGCTAATCAAAGTAAATAAAATGATTTTTATTAATAAAGCATTGAACCAAATGAAAGAAGCGAATTCAATTGATTTTTATATGACGGGTTATTTTGCTTTATAACCTCCAAGGAAATTCATTGTTTAAATTTTCTGACTTGTCCCTTATTGATACCGGTAAACCTCACCTGTATCCTTCACTTGAATTCCACATTCCGTCAAAATATTTAATATTTCGAGGAAAAATCCTAATGATAATAGTGAAAGTAAACGGACTAATTACTAATATTTTATTTTCAAAGTGTTCGTGTTTTCACATTTTTACATTTTGCAAAAAAAATTCAATAAATAAAAAAAAACTTACATATTTAAAACTATCATTCTTTATCATTCAATTAACTATTTAAAGCCTTTTATTCCCGTGTACATAAATGTTCTGTTAATTTTTTTTTTCGACACCACCTGAAAAGGTACCGACAATCCTCATCGATCGCCGAATTAGTTTAGCAAATCTAGATTTGTTCGTGATAATTGTTTTTAAAATGGTCATACTTTAATGTTGTTGAACTTTTAGAGCCAAATTATTTCCTGTTTCATAAATTTTTCATTGAATTTCTATCTCGTCGCCACCTGAAAAGGTACCGACAATTGTCACCTAAAATCGTCACCCGAATGCGACGATTCTCACCCACGGTGACTACGAGAATAGGGTAAGAACTCACAAAGTTCATCCGAAGTGACGTTCCTCACCTAAACCGACTGCTGGAATAGAGTGACTTGGGTGACTCTACTATCGTCACGTCACTCGAGGCGCAGAATAAGGGCCATGATTGGTTTTCAAAAACTTACAAAAAAAATGAAACAAAATTGAAGGCAACACGTAATTGAATCGCGTGCGATCAGTTATTCAAGGACACGGGGGATAAAAAAAAACTACAGATTTACTTCCAGCCAGTGAGTGAGAAATAAGTCGCAAAAAGTTTTTATTGTACTCGATCGGTGGTGATATTTGCAGATCAATTACGCACAGCAGCAAGTGCAATGAGAAAAAAACCGATTTGCTGCACGTTTTTTTTTTCTTTGGCAAATCCCACAGAAGTAGATGGAGATCTACTTTTTTGTATTTCAACCTGATGGGCGCAGATTTTGGGGCAATGATTTTTTTATTAGAAATCATACACTTCCCGTCCTAATCCTCCCGCAACCAACAAAAACTCCAAATCGCTTTGAGCGTTTTTTGTTGGAACGACAATGTAATATATAGGTTTTACACCTTTGAAGGGGGTCTAATAAGACTTACCGGCTTAACTCCGTCTCAGGGGCTCCTACGCCTAATTTGGGGCAACTGTTGGCCTGGAGGTGTTTGGGAGCGGGTTTTTTTGGCCACCTCGATTGTGGTTGAGGCACTGTGAACCGAAGA
Source organism: Uranotaenia lowii (assembly GCF_029784155.1). Classification (NCBI taxonomy): domain Eukaryota; kingdom Metazoa; phylum Arthropoda; class Insecta; order Diptera; family Culicidae; genus Uranotaenia; species Uranotaenia lowii. The sequence goes on from NC_073691.1 coordinate 138,849,556, forward strand.
TTTTTTTCTTTGGAGGTTCCACTTATCTCACTACGGGCCGTTCTTCTCCTTTCTGGCCACACGACACGTGCGCAAACGCTTTTTAGTGGTTTGTCTCCCACGGCACTGGAGACCACGGCGGAACTAAAACCCCGACCAATCCTTGCTTTTTAGAGGCACCACGGATCACGGAATACAGGGCGGAACGCCAATACAGAACCGAAGGGACTTTTTCCTCGTTTTCGAATAAACCGACCGACTTCGCTTGGGCCGACACGTCTGGCTTCCTCAACGACTCACAAGCAAGAGAGCCTTTCAACCCTTTCGCTCCTCGTTTCCGGGGTTTTCCGCCTTATTTCGGAGTTCGCAAACTCCATAGTGAACGCAAACTCTTTTCTTTTACGCTCAAGCAGTTCTCTGCCAGAGGTTTTCAAGCCATTATTAACCGCCCCTTATTTCCCCCCAGACCATCTACGCTCTTTATATACAAACTAGCTGACCCGTTGTGCTTTGCTACACCTTCCGAAAATAAATGTAATTTGTAAAAATTTATTCAAATTTAGATTTAAGAGAGCATTTTTTTAAATCAAACATCATCATAGTTCAGAACCAACAACTTTGAAATGAGAGCTGCAGCTGCAGTTCTGAATTGCAATTCAAAGATGGTATATATTATTAATTGAAACTTGATCTCTAAACTCGTTTTTCAAGATCTGACTGTACCCAAAAAACCTTTTCAAATATGGTCCCTTCTTTGAAAAGCTGTTTATCTTAAATTTACATGGGAGCTCTCCCATCTTTTCCAATTTTGTCCCACATTGCTTGAAGAATGTAGGCAAATTTAACAGGCTCGAGTTTACATAATACTTATTGAAAGAAAAAGATTCGATATTGGAATTTATTGCAAATTGTACTTTATGGAGATAGAATTTTAAAACCGATGAATAGTGTGAATCGAGACAGTTTTTTGAGTATATTCCTTAAAGTCTGTATTATTAGCACTTCCTGATAAGCTTTAGGTGGGGTATTTTTGGGAGTTGAAAAAATAAGCTAAAGAAATTTGAAAAAAAAACGATGAAAAGGATTTTAAAAACCATTTTAAAACAACTTTTTTCACCATCCTCGAAGCAGTTTGAATATCTATCCTTTTTGCGCCAAAATTATGTTAAAAAAATGTTACGCCATATTCCAAACTCGTGGACATGAGACATTATAGCTTGAAGTTTTCACAAACAGCACTTATCATGGTAATAAATAATATATCAAATAAGTTATGTATTAAATACAGTGCAAATTTCTTTTTTTTTAAATAAATGTACTACGGCAAAAATATAAATATTCAAAAAAATATCAGTTGCAGAAAGTCAAATATTCAATAATGTTGGCAAAAACAAACTTTGAAGTTTACATTTGTCCCGTATATTGGGGCAAGTGTCAATGCAAAGCTTATTTACAGATGCGTCAGAGTAATGGCTTTAAAATGGATTTAATACGTATTCCTGTTTTTTGTTCTATCAAGTTTCACTGATATATCTGCAGTATTCCTGCAATATAAATTTATGTTTGTTACTCCACTTTTAACGAATGCTGTTCAAAGGGAATGACCTTCATTTACAAAGACATTTAAGAATTTTCAATATCCGCTTCAATTTCAACATTCGGAATACCCCTTCTGGTATTTCCAACATATTGAATCGTTTTGAAGATGAATTTCTTAAAAGTTCGACGTTTGCCCTTGCCCCACCGTGTAAATTGACAAAAGGGAATATTGTTTTTAACACTTTAAGGGTAAACTAAAAATTTCTCTTCAAAATTTTGCGTCCAGTTGAATGTCAGTTCTAAAGTCTCGCTTTTCAAAAACGAAGCGGATCAAAAGTCTCTTTTATGCAGCCATGTAACACAAAAACACTTTTCATGTTAAGTGCGTACTTGACTTGGTATGTAAGCAAAAAGTACGATGGTTTTTTCAAAATTATTTGAAATAAAAAGCTCCCATTTTCATTTCTAAATTTGTTTCAGCTGTGTATTTGGGCCGAAGTAACAATTTCTAGAAGAAAACATAATTTTTAATTTTTTTTAACAGAAAAAGTTGAACGTTTGAACATGTTCTAATGTTCCTTGAATGAAAAGTCGAATGCTACCTACATTAACACGAACTAAATATGGAAGTATTTTTGCAAATCTTTCAATTGGTTTTGATTCGATTGACAAAATACAAATCCGTTTCACATCTAGGCGTCATTTATTACCACGTGCTGTTTACAAATCAAATAAAAAAGAAAAAACACATCTAGGTTGCATATCGCCCCACGTGTTTGAGAAACAGGCGCCTTATTGTTAAATTTTCCAGCAATCAATGAACAGTGTGCTTTGGTTACTATCCTCTTGCGTCGAGTTTTGCTCGCCCATGGCGACGAAAAACAAACCCCAGGTTGAGAAATACGCGCCTAAATATTCTTACTGATCAGTATGCTAGGCCTGGGTTACTTTCCTTTTGCGTCGTTGTTCGCGACGCCTCGACCATAGAGACGAAAAACAAACCGCCCAACGGAAAAAAAAATCTCAAGAAAATGGATGTCATGACTTTAATTTGTTTCGAAAAACTACAAATTTTGTATGGAAGCCTCTCCTTCCTTAAGTCGGATGGAGTTTTGACTATTACAGAAACCATCCCCGGCCTCAAAAACCCTCAGATGCCAGTTTTGACGATGATCGGTTCAGTAGTTTCCGAGTCTATAGGGAACAGACAGACAGACAAACATTCATTTTTATATATATAGATTAAATTAATGGGACATATTTACATGTTACATGCCTTTAGGCTTTAAGGAGCCAAACTCGTTGCTTTGTTTAGAATTGTTTGCTTACTTCTAGTTCACTTTTTTAAGAGAAAAGAAAATAGCTTTTAGGAAAAGGTATATTTCGAACATGTAGTCCAAGTCAATCAAAGCCAGCACATCTCTCATTGGAACATAGAGTGGTTTTCCTCGGGCCCGAAGGGAGTTCTAGCGACAAGATGGACCTCGCACGACCAAACGATATGCTCGATGTAGTGGTAACCTTGGCCGTAACCACAAAAATTGCTGACAGCAATTTCAAAACGATAGAGTGTTTCGTCTAAGGAATAATGATTGGACATGAGATGGAAATTTTTTTTTCGTAGTATTCCGTCTCACGACATAACTTGACGAACATAATTCCTAAAATTCACTCGGTCCTTGGCAACCGTTCTCTAATTTCTCGGACATCCCACATTCGCCAGATCATGCTTCACTTGGTCTAACCACCTCGCTCGTTGCGCTCCTGCGTTCCTACCGGATTCGTAGCAAACACCTGTTTTGCAGGACAGTCGTCCGGCATTCTCGCAACATATCCTGCCCAGCGTATCCGGCCAGCCTTAACCATCTTCTGGATACTGGGTTCGCCGTAGAGTCGCGAGAGTTCGTGGTTCATCTTTCGCCTCCACACCGTTCTTCTGCACGCCACCAAAGATGGTTCTTAACACTTGTCGCTCGAATACTCCGAGTGTACCCAGGTCCTCCTCGAGAAATATCTATGACTCGTGCCCGTAGAGAACAACCGGTCTAATGAGCGTCATAGACAGGTTACACTTCGTGCGAGTGCTAAGTCTTCTCGACCGCAGTTGCTTGTGGAGTCCATAGTAGGCACGACTTCCGCTGATAATTCGCCGCCAGATCTCACGGCTGGTGTCATTGTCTGTGGTCACCAGTGAGCTTACTTAACTTACTATTCAATGTTCCCGCATCGATCCTTTGGTGCATAGGGCCGTGGTGAAAGACCTCCACTGTTGACGATCCGGAGCCAGCGTCTTCTCTCGGCCCCAGTCAAGACTCTCGTCGACAGTTCGTATTTCGGCGGCTAAGCTTCGCCGCCACGAGCTTCTGGGTCTGCCTGTTCTTCGATGTCCTACTGGATTCCATTCAAGCGCCTCTCTGCAAATCTCATTCTCATCACCAGTGGGACGTCATCAGTGAGCCGAGATAGACAAAGTCTTCCACTATCTTGAGCTCGTCGCCGTCGATCGTGACCTTGTTATTACTGGACAAGGGGGTTCGATCGGTCTCGGATCCGCAGGCCAGAATGTACTTCGTCTTGGACGTATTAATCATCAACAGAATCTTTCCTGCTTCGCGTTTAAGTTTGCGCTAGATCTCCTCCACCGCTGCAAAGCAGACAAGTTGACTGGACCTGTTGAAAATCGAGCCCCGCAATTCGCCCACCGCTCGTCGAATAACACCTTCTAGCGCCACGTTGAATACCATGCACGATAGACCATCGCCGTGTCGAAGCTCCCCGTACTCTTTGCCCTCGCTAAACGCAAATATCTGCATCCTCTCCGCTGATGGCTGGCGCACACACTTGCTTTGCGCAAATCTGAAACTTGAGAGAGAGTATCCCTCTCACCAACTCTTTTCTCCTTCGTTAACCTGTTGAATTAAAGGATTCGACGCAGGTTTCAGTGGTGGAATAGAGTTAATTTTTTTTTCACTTCTTTAGTAAGGCCTTACATCAACATAACTACACTCTACACTAGTGATTGCTAGTTCCATCAGCGATCGTCAATAGGCGAATTTCCCAATCAGCTTCCACGCAAAATTTCGCTTCCAGGTCCTCCTATCGACTCTAGTTTTAACATACGCACACTCGTCCATCACTGTAATTTAAATACATTGTCGTGAACAATATAAACACAATCATTGTGTGAGTGAAGTGAAGTTTGAGTCAATGTTTTGATGCGATGATGTGCTTTTGGAAATGGAAGTCTGCAATGCTAGAGCAGAAAGCTGCAAAGCTTAGATCCCATATGGGAGAGCGGCAGTACCATAAACATTGTGTTCGTTATATGATTTTAATCGCCGTAATTTGTATGATTATAATTTTAATGGCATGTGCGGCGGAATGAAAACTAGAGAGAATTTTATTTTATAGAATTTGAAAGAAAGGTGGATAGAGAGGCATTAGTGCGCCAATAGGAGAAAGCTTGATAGGTGTTGAAATTAGAGGCTAGAGGGCATGTTGATGAAAAGCTCCCATGAATTGCTCCCGCCTTTGCTCTGCACTAGCTAACAATACATGAGAAACCCAGAAAGAGAATTCCCATGTATAGCGAGCCCAGTGTTTTGAGAGCGTGTTTTTACGCACACTTCAAATGACTCAAAATCCCATACAAACTTCAGGCTCGTTAAGCGTCCTCTTCCCGTGGTCCGATCTGGCTCAAATTTGGCATGGAACCTTGTACTAGGCTTAGGATAAATTTTACCCTGCAGCGCATAACATTTCATAGGTTTAAAATCGTCCATACAAATTTGGGACACTCTAATGCATATATTTGATTCTTTCTTCTATTCATGATGTGGAATAATTCTACCCTTCACCATTTTGATGTGATTTTTGATGAAAATCAGGTGGCACGCAACTACTATTTACACATTTCATACCTAATACGAAAAAACAAGATTAAATATAAGACAAATTAAGGTATTCCTTACTCCTTTATTCTCGACTACATCAATGATCATGAGAATTAAGCCAAGGAAGTCATTCCTGTTGATCAAAAAACAATTTTTTTTTTATTTGTTCCATTACTTGTGGTGTAAAAAGGCTGATAAAAAGTAAACACTTTTTATATATGCCAGACGATATATAGTACATAATAACTATAAAAAATATTTGATGCATGTGCTATGGTTTTACCACAATAATATGATAAAACAGTGTATTCGAACTTATTGAACACGCTGTTTATGTATCCACCTATGTACATTAGACTGCCCCAAATTTGTATGGGAAATTCAAAACCTGTGAAATGTTATGCGCTGCAGGCTAAAATTGATCCTAGGCCTAATACTAGATCTCATACCAGGGCCAGATCGGATCACGGGAAGGGGTCGCTCAACGAGCCTGAAGTTTGTATGCCATTTTGAGACATTTTGTTCGGGAGAAACATAAAAAACCAGTTTTTCATCAATAACTTTGGTTCCCGTCGGCCGATTTCTTTCAAAAACGGGTTTTCTTAAAGCCTAAATTATGAAAAACATTTCATCCGAAGACTGCATATCGATAAGAGTTAAGACAAAAAAGTTATTAGGCTTCCAAAATGGGCTAACTTTTTTAAGGATGGTATTCATCACTGCAATGAGTCGGGGCGGTCGAACTTATTGACGCCTCATTAGCAGTGATGAATACCACCGTAAAAAAAGTTAGCCCATTTTGGAAGTCCAATAACTTTTTTGTCTTAACTCTCATCGATATGCAGTCTTCGGATGAAATGTTTTTCATAATTTAGGCTTTAAGAAAACCCGTTTATGAAAGAAATCGGCCGACGGTAACCAAAGTTATTGATGAAAAACTGGTTTTTCATGTTTCTCCCGAACAAAATGTCTCAAAATCCCATACAAACTTCAGGCTCGTTGAGCGTCCCCTTCCCGTGATCCGATCTGACCCAAATTTGGCATGAGATCTTGTACTAGGCCTAGGATCAATTTTAGCCTGCAGCGCATAATTTTTTCAAAAGTCGGGTCATTTGGGGCACTCTAACCTACATGATGCGAAGAAATATAGAAAAACAAACACAAATCGATATTTTTTTATATTTCTTTGATGGAAATTACATAATTATGTTTGTAGATTGTGGGTATTAAGTTAAAGTTAAAATATATGTTACTAATGATATTAAAAGTGAACTATCGTTTTTTTTTGTTAAAACTGTCATTGAAACTTTTTGCAAAAATTCCTCAAATACTAAGTCTTTTTTTTCCTTCCATCGTTTGCGCACCACAAGGATTGTCCAGCCTATAATACGATGAATCTCCAGCACCATTCAATATTTACTTAACGAACTGGGATTGATTGATTGCTTTCATGGGAACGAGACGTCGTCAATGGGCCATTCTTTTGCGTTCCACTTCCACATTTTCAGAATCAAGAATCCGGAGCCGCCTGTCGCTATACGAACATTTTCCTACCGGTAAACGCAAAGCAAACAACAGTCGGTCGGAAAGGCATCCTTTTTCAAGAGAACTGGACCTTGGGTGCTGAAAAATATACTTTTTCTTCCTTCTCGAGAAATAGACAGATTTTCCTTGAATTTATTTTCCTGTTAGTAGAACGTCTTTGAAGAGATGCTTTCGGAGTCTTGGATTACACAAATCAACCAAATGTAGATGTATAGAATTTTAAAGCTGATTTAAAGTAATTTGGAGGCACTGAATTCAATCATGAAATTAATTTTTCTCTATCAAAATATGTTTAAATTCATTAAATAATATCTGCCTATTTTAGCGATACTGCAGAATATTACAAATATGTTGAAAATAAAGATTTCAATTCAACAGTCAACTTTCTCCAAGACCGCCAGTAATTTTGACTTCTGAGCAAAAAGTTATAGAAGTTTTCTGTATATTCATTTTTCCTTTTTCTTTAAAAACGTGAATTTTGAAGTAACGTCTACCTTTTGCTTCCCACGACTTGATTTAAATTTGAAAAAAAAATCAACTTTTGCGCAGTTTTTGATCTTTCGAGCAAAAACTAGTGCAATTTTGTGCAATGATTCTTCATGCATACCTGCACATCCGGTGAGAAAATGGCGTTGATCCAAAGCGCCCTATTTAAATGGATACGAAAGGGTTATTGGAAATTGAAGTCAAAACGATTCATAGCTGTTTCTTAAAGCTTCAGTTAAAACGGTTTGCAGTTTTCAGCAAACACCCTTGCCTCATCAATTTTTCTTAAAAATAATGAATTGTATCTTCGAAACTAGACTAACTACGAAAATTCAGAATACTTAATTTATTGAACAATAATAAAAAGATTTAGAAACAGGTTTTGTTTTTATTGTATGTTTATGTAATTTATCTGTTATCAAATATTGACTTAATCCAAACTGGTCAGTTTTAAAATTTCCAAACGCCATATCACAAAACTAGAGGTGATTTACAAAACTTGACAAACTTGAATTCAGGACGCCAAAATCATTTATTTAAACAGAAGCACAAGAAAATGCTTTTTTCCTGTGTTGTTTGTTAAATTATATGTACAACCAAAGAAGTAAATAATTTTCTGCAACAATTTATTATTAAAACTTTTATCATTGATAACAACCCAACGTTATTCGATTTTGAAGTTACCAATTGTGACTGAATGGAATTGGGAGGAATCAAGTTGAAACTTGAACTGATCTAAGCTTCGAAATTTGGTTCTACACAAGTTCATTCCTCCGTTAGAAAAAGATTTCCCGCACGGAAAATAAAAAAAAGGTAAAATGTACCTTTTTGCGAGGTGAATTTTTTCCACCCCTTATTCGAGGTAAATTTTACCTTTTTTTCATTCACCTAGCAAAATGGTAAATTATACCTTTTTTCAATTCACGTAGCAAAAAGGTAAATTTTACCTTTTTCGCATTCACCTAGCAAAATAGTAAATAATACCGTTTTCCCATTCCATCCCATTCCCATCCCAAAGGTAAATGCTGGTTGGTTTGATTGGTTTCTTCAATAAGAATTAAAAAAATACAAAATTCTATCAAAAATTATATTTATTGGAGATAAATAGGGACTGGTAATTCGGCTTCGCGTTGGGTCGATCTGAAACAAAAGCAATGTATTATGACGAGAACCAGCACAACTAAATGATATCTAAGAAAACACTTACCATTCTATTCCGATTTTCACATATTATGCACAAAGCAAAACTTGTTCCTGAATGACAAAACAGCTTAACCTCAATAAACGGGTTCGGCGAATAGTCACTTTTTTTCGAGAAGAATTGTACCGTTTTGTTTAGCTCAATCCAGGTCAACTTCACCTCGCTACGAGGTAAGTTTTACCTTATTTGGTTTTACCTTTTTTTCCAGGTGAATTATACTTTTTTATTCAGCTCAATTCAGGTGAACTTCACCTCGCTACGAGGTAAGATTTACCTTTTTTGGATTCACCTTTTTTCTCGGTGAATTGTACCTTTTTTCAAACCTCGATTCAGGTAAATTTTACCTCACTGTGAGGTGAGTTTCACCTCGAAGAGGTAGAAGTTACCTTTTTGGCTTTCACGAGCGTTCACCTTTGCTAACTCGGTAAATTTTACCTTTTTATTATTTTCCGTGCGGGTATTAAAAAAATTACACCGGATAAATCGAAATGAAAACTTGATTGCTAAGCTGTATTTATTTAAGTTAAAAAAAAGGAAGTTATTTTCGTTTTAAGGATGGACAATGGTAAAAGTAACACATCCCCAAAGGAATGAGAAGGGTTAAGTGGGGTAATTATGAACACAGGGTTGTTCCGAACAAACACCGTGGGGCTGTATGGTCATGGCAGGGTCCAAAAACTATTGAAATGTGATAGTTTATCACTCTATTGATAATTTACAGTTAGATATAGAGTGTTTGTAGCTTGCCAGCCTAACTACATAAATTTAGTCATTACAGTACAGTCGTTAACAAACTGCATGTCTCAGAGAAACGAAAATCGTTTTAAGGTGTGTTCTGTCAATTGACTTCCTCGTCAATGTAAACAAAGATAAAATCTTGTTTTTGAAAATTTTACGTTCAGTAATTGATGCTCCATAAGGTGTGATATGATTTTCTGTTGAAAAAAAATCCACCTATGCGCAGAGAAGTGTTCATATTTATCCCATATTTTTCAAGATACGGGGTAATTATGAACAAGTGTTTTCTAAGCATTGGTTGATGATTCAAATTTACTTTTTACAGTCAAAATTGCGATAACCATCCAAATCTTGAAAATAACTTACATTACTATATCTCGCGTGAGATTTCATTACGTCGCATGAAACAAAATGTAAACAAAGATTTTTATTACGAAAAAATACAAAAACTGACATAAACTAGTCGCAACTTCTTTCCATCTTGAATATTTGTAGCCTGGACAACATATTTTATATGTGAAATAAAATTTTCAAGTTGTTTTGATAACTTTTGCAGCAGTTTTCTGTGAATTCTTAAGATGTTTCATACGACGTAATGAAAGCTCACGCGAGATATCAGTTTTTAGGATTGTGGATTGTGGATTTGTGATTATATGAAAAATTGCCTCCCACCTATGTAAAACTGAAAATTACCGCTAACTTCTCAAAATCAACAAATCTCTCTAAAATGCAGTGTTAAGATGTGGTTTGAATCTAGGAACAGGGTTGCCAACTTTTTTTTTTTTTTTCAAAAATCAGGGAACTGGTGAAATAAAAATCAGGCAAAACCAGGCTACGTGAAAGTAATGGAAATTTCGCTCAAAGTGATGACCTTTTTTTGGTCATCGCTGCACATTTTCACTGTAATGTGTGTTGTGAGCCTACTTGGTTGAATAATTCTACTGAATCAAAGCAATCAAAAGATTACCTTTATTTCCCTTTGTTAAATAAAAATTGAAAGGAATCTTTCGATTGCTTTGATTCAGCCACATTTTCACTTTTTAACTTTAGCAATGGTACCTAATCTAGGGTTACCATATCCCGCGACACCAAAAAGAGTACATTGAAATCATTTATCCAAAAAGTCAGGACACACGTTAAACAGTAGAAACCGAGCTCAAGACACAAGATCCATAAATATATTATCGAGCCTTGCGCCCATATGGTATTCGAAGGAATGTACAGTAGAACCACACTTATCCGAGATAGTCGGGGGAGAGACCACCTCGGATAAATGAAACCTCAGACTAAACGAAATACATTGACAAAACCCTCCTGCTCTGGTATTGCATATCATCCAGGCACATAGCTTGGTTCTAACATGGATTTTATTGTTCTATTCAATCGACGTTTCTGGCAATTTAGATTTTAAACTTGCCACAGACGTCAATTTAATAGCTAAACAATATATCGCGATGATAAAACACATTTTTAAATGAATTTTGGATGAAAATGGTTGCACGAATAACCCGAGCTCTAAATTTTCTATTAAAAATTCTTGTACTATACCTAAATTTTGTGCATATTACTGTGCATATTATCATCACATTCGTAAAAATCAGGCAAAATCAGGCAAAATCAGGCATATTTTCAAAAATCAGGCAAAACCAACGGCTTACCAGGTTGTCAGGCTGAGCTTCGAAAAATCAGGCAAATCCTGAAAAATCAGGCACATTGGCATCTCCGTCTAGGAATATCGCAAATACCATTTTTTTTAATTAAGAAGGACACCAGTTATTCATTTTTGTATGCTTTTCAGAGTTTGAACATTGAACAAATAAATGCTTGTGGGAGCTGTTGAAATAAAAAACTTAGTAATTCTGCTTATAATTACCCCACTTGACCCTACCATAATACCTGACTAAAAGTCAACCCGGTCTGAGATGCTGGAGGACGCAAAAAATATGCGCGACTTTGAAGATGTTGTATATTTTTGCTCACTGTTGGTGCTCGTTGGCTGCAGTAGTATGAAAGACAAATCGGATATATTTATTTAAGAGCTTTCGTTGTCAATCGTAGGAAACGGTATGGACATTTTTTTCTTCGTACCTACATCCTTCAATTGTTTTATTCCACTTTGAGTAGAAATTAGAAACGACCATCCAGAGTTCACGTGTACACTGGGTAGCAAGTCAAAGCCTGTGACAAAAGAAGAAATTGATATTTGTTCCCGCCTAATGGGCCTACATTTAGGATGAAAAAAAACTACTCGCCTGTTAGAAATATATTGATTATATCAATGGTTTCCAAAGTGTTTCCTACCGTCATTTGGGACGTTGAGACCCAAGCAACCAAAAGTTTCGTTAAAAAGGTCAAACACAGCTTAACTAGCATAATCAATGTGCTAAAGTTCGTTTTTTCGCCCAAAATTTAAGTTCTTATTGAAACTTTAAAGTTCCATTACAGATTTGAACGGCCTTTTATTCAGCCCACAAGTAAACGTTTAATCAGCGAAAACAAAAAATAATTCTCCTCTCCTCTCTTATTTTGGTCACTACCAGCCCATGTGGTGCTGCCGGTTTACCGGCATCCATCTTTATTCCTCCCATCACCTCCCCCAATTGATCTTATTTAATTGCTTTGTTTTTAACTTTGAGCTATACATGCCGGCACGCACGCCAGTTCTGCTACACAATTATTTGATTCGCTTACTCAAGCAATCAAACAACCTAATGGAAAAAAATTGTCTTGGTACCAGATTTGAACCCGATCCTCCGAGATGATAGCCAAACATGCTGCCACAATGCCACGACTAGATGTTGCCTTGCCGGCAGCTAAAATTCGAAGTGGTTATAAGCTTCCTAGAATACCCGCAAGAGCAGCCAGCGGCCAGCAGCAAAGACGCATGTTGATCATTACTAAAAAACATTACGAAACGGCATAAAAATCAATCATCGGTTATAATAATATCGGTTAAAAAAATGGAATTCCATGTTTTTAACTGTTAAGCATAAAATTATACAAATTCTTGAGTTTAACTTGATATTTAATTGATGAACTGCTTCAACTGACTTTCTATGTGTGACAAATTCGTGGTAAGTAAATAGGGGAGAATGAGGATACTTGATCCCTGGGGATACCTGATTCCTTAGCTATATCTCGAAACTGGAATGTCTTACAAAGATCAAACGTTCTAGAAAAATGTGCCAAATTTTTTTAACAAAATAATTGTTTGAGTAATTGAACTTTGTTTGAAAAATTTCACAAAATGTAACTTGAAGATCTTTTTTCATCACTTTGAAATGTTCCTTACATGGTAAAATTATGAAAAAATTTTTGTTACAATGTATCAATCGTTCGAGCGTTAAATGAACTTCATAATGCCATATTTTCAAAGCAATGGAAAACTTTCAACTTTTTTTCAGAAAAAGTTTCCTTAAATGTTGATTATGGGTACAATTGATCCCCTAGAGTTGGGTACAATTGATCCCCCTTCCAAACGGCATATTCTTCTTCTGAATTGATCGATATGATTGCTGATTACGAAATTACTAATATTTATCCAAAAACTAATATTTATCATACAATTGTCTGAAGTAAAGAGCAAAAATAATTATTTTTTTCTTAATTATAAAAAATAGCGCCTTTAAGTATGCAATATTATTAGCGTTGAGACAAAGTTATAGAATTTTCTTCTTATGTCCGCTATAAATTGTGAAATAAGAACAAACATGACCAAAATAGTCAATTAACATTCTATCTTGGGGTTTTGTTTGATTTTTATACAAGGATTAGGGCTTCCTGAATAAAAGATCAAGTCTCCTTCAATAGGGGATCAAGTCTCTCCTAACTTAAAAAAATCGCAATTTTTTTACTCCCACGAAAATGCTTCTAGTTCATCAACGGGTTCAATTATCGTTCTAATTTTTGGAGCATAGAAACTTGAAGTTACAAGCTGTCAGAAAATGTCAAAGACGACGAGTTCCTAATTTTTCCCAAAAAGATATGGTGAAAACAAGAAAAGGGGATCAAGTATCCCCACTCTCCCCTACAGTTGGACGAAATTTTATAAAGTCAAAATATTTACTCTTTTCAAAAACAATCATTTGCGAGTTAGCTTTTAGTTGTTCTGAGTTGAAGTTTCAAAATCTATATATATAAAAATGAATTTCTGTCTGTCTGTCTGTCTGTCTGTCTGTCTGTCTGTCTGTCTGTCTGTCTGTCTGTCTGTCTGTTCCCTATAGACTCGGAAACTACTGAACCGATTTGCGTGAAACTTGGCAGGTGGGGTTGTTGGAGGCAGGGGAAGGCTCCTATTATGGTTTGAGACCCCTCCCTCTCTCATGAAGGGAGGGAGGGGCCTCCCAAACAAAAGACTATTTTTTGCATAACTCGAGAACCCATCAAGCAAATGGTATCGAATTTGGCATGGGGTGGTATTTGGGAACGAGGAATAGTTCTATTAATATAAGATACCCCTCTCTCCTCTCAGTGGGGAGATAGGAAGGGGGGAGGGGGGCTACCTTACATTTTTTCATATAACTCGAAAACTAATCAAGATATTGGAACCAAATTTGGCACGGGAAGGTATTATGATACGAAAAATATGTCAATGATTATTTGAGACCCCTCCCTCTTTACAGTTAAAAGGGAGGGGGGGCTCTTTCATATTTTTTTTACATAACTCAAAAACTAATAAAGCAAATGGAACCAAATTTGGCATGGGAAGGTATTTGGATACGAAAAATGTTTCTATGATTATTTAAGACCCCTCCCTCCTTCCAGTAGGGAAATATAAAGGGGGGAGGGGCCCTTTTTTTAATTTTTTACATAACTCAAAAACTAATCAAGCAAATGGAACCAAATTTGGCATGGGCGGATATTTGGGAACGTGACATATTCTAATGATTTCTTGAGACCCCTTCATTTTTCCAGCGGGGAGAAAGAAAAGAGGGAGGGAAGTTTCATACAATTTTTATTGCATAGCACAAGAACTACAACAACAAATAGAACCAAATTTAGCATGGAATGATATTTGGGTACGAGAAATGCTTCTATGAATATTTCGTATCCGTCACTCCTTCGAAAAGGGGGAGAGCAGGTCTCTCTTACAATTTTCAGTATAACTGGAGAGCTGATCCAGCAAATTGAACCATATTTGGCATGGGAGGGTATTTTTATACGAGAAATGTTTCTATTGTAAATTGAAGCCCCGCCCCGTTTCCATACAATTTTTTTTGCATAACTCGAGAATTAATAGAGCAAATGAAATAAAATTTGGTATCAAAAAGTATTTGAGAACAAAAAATATTTTTATGAATATTAAGTTCTCACTCCTCCATTCAATGGGGAGAACGGAAGGTGGATTGTACTTCCTTTCAAGTTTATGCATAACTCAAGAATTTACAACGCAAATAAAACCACATTTACCATAGGATGGAATTTGAACACGAGAAATTTGTTTATGTCAAACAATTCCTTTTTTGCAGTGGGATGCTAGAATTGGGAATAAAGGAAGGAAAGAGTAAAGCTTACACTTAACTTTTTTTTTCGAGAAATGGACAAAACTTTACATGGAAAATCATTTTGGTATGATTCTATGATTATCTGACACACCATCCTCTTTTCAGTGAGTAAGTACATAGGAGGAGGAAGGTGAGCTCAATACAATTTTGTTAGCATTTGTTCTCAAATTATGCTAACGAAGCCAACAAATGGAAACAAATATGGCATGAAAAGGTACTAGGTTACGAGATATGTTTCTACGATTGTTATAGACCCTTACGCTTTACAGTGTAGAGAGGAGAAGAAAGGAGTGGGTTCCATATAAATTTTTTAGTTTAAATCCAGAATATATCAAGCAAAAACAACCATATTTTATAAGTTGGATTGTTTGCGTACGATTTATTTGAGACCCTCCTTTTTTAGGGCGAAGCTTAAAGAAACAGATTAAAATTATCAGATCTTTAACACAAATTTATAGATCAAGATTCAGAATATTAGTTTCAGTTATTTTTGGATTGCAATCCGATACTCCAGCTACAGCTTATGCGGTTGCTTATGCATTATGTTATAATTTGATTTAAAATAATGTCAACAAAACAATAAAAATTTGAGTGAATTCTGAATATATCATCCGATTTTGAAAGGTGTAGCAAAGCACACCGGGTCAGCTAGTAAATTATAAAAATTCAACAATTTCCAAGCTCCAAAAAATGATTTATTTATTATATGCCCTTTGGTGATGTTCGTTCACATTCCATATTCATGAAATGGCGGACATGTCTCAAAAAAGGCTGTTCGAGGAACTTTATGGAACTTGAAGTTCATAGAAGGCTATTTGAGGAACTTCTTGGAACTTGAAGTTCACAGAAGGCTATTTGAGACCTAATTTGTAACTTTTATACTGTGTGGATGCGATTTACATGTCACAAAAAAGGCTATTTGAGAAACTTCTTGGAACTTGAAGTTCACAGCAGGTTATTTGAGGAACTTCTTGATACTTAAAGTTCACAGAAGGCTATTTGAGACCTAATGTGTAACTTTTATACTGTCTGGGTGCGATTGACAAAAAAGGCTATTTGAGGTACTTCTTGGAACTTGAAGTTCACAGAAGGCTATTTGAAACCTAATTTGTAACTTTTATACTGTGTGGATGCGATTGACATGTCACAAAAATAGCTATTTGAGGAACTTTTTGGAACTTCATGTCCATAGAAGGCTATTTGAGGAACCTTTAGTAACTTTCATGTTCACATTCGAGAAAATTCGGTACCAATTCCCTTTGGAACCTTTGTGCAGCGAAATTCGAACTTGGGAGGCACGAGTTTAAGTAGATATGAGACTTTTGGTTGCTTGGGGAGTCTACAAGAGTATGCATTGTGTAAAGTATGGATTCATATTCATAATGAATTGACTTATTCAGCTGAATAACGATTTGAACTGAATTCTTAAACGAACACAAACACACACAGGATATCAATAAAACTTGATGTTTCCTTGAAGAGATTCCTTTTTACTTGACTCTAAGCGTACAACTTTCGAGGATATGATGAAGCATCTTACAAATGCTAAAAACATCAACCCACAGACAATTTTTAACGACTTTACATTGATCACTTATCATGATAATTGTGTCAAAGAATTGAAAAATGAAATTTTACTCAAATATCCCCTTTTTCATAACATTATGAAATCGGTGATTTCAGTTCCAAGATTATGTGTTTTTGTGAAATTTTAGTGGAACTTTCAACATGAAAATAAACTAATCATAAAACTGTGTAAAACTAAACAGCGAAAAACAGCATACAATTAAAAACATGCAAAGTAAGTTTTTAACGAGATTTCAGCGGAAGTCTTTTTAGGAATTTCTAATTCAATTAAACTTGAATATAACATTCTACAGGGAGATCATCCATCTTAGAAATAGAAAAGAGAAAAAAACATCATTATCATTTGAAGATGAAAAAAATGAGGCGAAATTTATTAAAGCTTCCCAAAATATTTTAAATGTTTTAAATTTTTGTCGTGATAGGATGAATAAGCATTCAAGGGAAATTATTTAAATTTCAATAAGCAAACCTCATAATAACTATTAGTTTTTGAATAATATGGAAACGATAAACTTTTTAAATAATTTCAACCAAAACTTTTAGAAGACTTACAAAACTTACAAACCAAACATGACCAAACAAGGGCCAAATTTGTTATTATAAAGCTTCCAAAATTTCGGAAAATCGAACGACTCATTTTTTTATATTTTATGTGAAACCCAGCAAGGCCGGGTTAAATCAGCTAGTATTTTGTAAATATCATATATCATATTCAGTTTTTGTTTATTCTTAAACAGATTTTACTCTGTTTGGCCAAATGAATTTGTTATTAACATATCAATAACAATATTCAGCCGAAGCTAACAATGTCTGACACGCAACGAGGAAAACCTTCACCTTTACCTACATATAAAATACGGTTCCGTGTAAATAGTGCAGAATAATTGAATCATAATTTGAATGAGCAACCCACTCACTCATACACTGCACAGGAATCAGTCGATAACTTGTTCTGCAAGTATCCTAGCTCGCGTGGAATGTCTATATGCACATTCTGTACGCCAATATTATTGATAAAAAACCTCTTACTGCGTATGAAAATGTAAACAAATTGATTCAGTTAGATTCACTAAGCATACAGAAGTAGGTAGTAGTATAACGTGGCTCCGTAAGTTATTTTGCAACTTGCCAATATAGCTATCACGCCTTCACAAGATCACCAATCAAAGAGGCGCTTTAATTAACAGCAATTATATTCATTCACAACCAGACAGCACGAAGCTTCTGTTAGCGGGTGACCTTTTATTAATTGGAGCTATTTTTCCCGATCTGCCCATCATTAATTCATTTTGAAATTTTTTGGGGTAGATATGAGTACATACCTATAAGTTTTTTTTTGTTTTCATACCGTTAAAACAAATCAAAAGTGTGAAGTCTCAGTCCCACTAGAGATTGAGGATAAACTAATTCAGAGAAGGAAGGGGCTACTGTGAGTGTTCCGCTTGATCATGTTACATTGCGGTTTCGGCCGGCAGTGTAGCTTATACCGTATTTTTTTTCACCAGGAGGCAAACTAGAGGCAACCTAGGTTCGCTCTAACTGCTGTCATCGTGCTCATTTATTGCTCGAGAGGCAACCTAGGTTCGCTCGAAAAAGGGACGGAGTCGCCCTGAGAAAAAAGTCAGTTTTGCGAGAAGTTCACCAATACTCTCAACGTTGTTGTCAATACATAAAACAGCTGTTTTTGGCTGAAAACAAAACAGTTGAAATAATGAACGGGCAAATGATTATTGCCGCGATTTTGAACCTCTTAGCCAAGCAAAATCGTACTATCTGCAGTCCAGTGCAATCCGGACACGAAAAACGGCAATCCGGACACGAAAAACGGCAATCCGGACACGAAAAACGGCAATCCGGATGTGAAGAACCGAATGAAGGAATCCAGAAGGGAGGACAAAATGACAGCTGCATGTAAACATTGCGCTCGTTCTCACGCACACCTACGAATGGAATAACTCGAAACACGAAACTTGCTTTTTTATTCTGACGGTTCCAGAGCCAAATCCGGAATCAAAAAAAAATACGCCATTAGAATTGATTTGCAAATCTTCTGTGGTTATCGTTCTGATGTAATTCATTGATTGAGTTGTGTCATACTCAATCAGAGGTTGGAAATGTACACAGCTCTCTTTTTCATAGCAATATTAATTTTCCGATTATCCGATGGAACATCAGTTAAGAGTTTTTTTTACCAACAATACCCTAACAACATTTTCAGCAAGCTGGCTTATGTTGGTTACATATTCTTCAAGAATGACGAAAATTATGCATAGTGAACATAAAGCTTCCCCGTGTCATTTTCTGATTTTAACGCCAAATGTTTAAGTAGTTTAGAGGAAATATCTTGGTGTACATTCATGTAGTTTTTGAATGTTAGAATGAAAAGCAGATAACATTATTCTTTAATTATGAATCGGACTAATTTATATGACATTTATATGAATTGAAAAAATTGGAAAAAAGTAGAAGCATCAGTCGAAACATCAGTAGATACGTGTCAATTCATCAAATATAAATACATTATAATCTTAAAAATAAACTAGATCCAAACTGTATCAACTTTTCCACAACTAGAGCAACTAATTATCTCTTCGTTTTTGACGAGAAGATATAACGTTTCGTGTATTTCTGAGATTTGATATACAGCACTCTTATGAAAATTTAACGTTTTCGGACCTCTCAAGTCTTCAAAATTCAAGAATCATCAAATCTCGTCAGATAAGAGTGAGATCGTTGCTCTACACACTTCGAAAAAATCTGTGAATTTACATATGACGAAATGTTCAGTGTGATTTGAATTTTACACGCCTGTAAAAAGGGCTTGTGGTATAGCTCAGTTGGCAAGTCAGTTGCTTCCTTAGCCGATGTCCAGGAGTTCGAGCCCATGAGTAAACATCGATCACAGTTGTACCGGATAAGTTTTACAATGACGACTTCATATAGTTTAGCCCTTTCTCCAAATACCCATATTGTTGGGCTTTTATGCGATTTTCAGTGATTAACAGCATTTTAAAGTTCAGTTGAAGCCGTCATCTTGGATTTCATAATGTCTTCGGATAGCGAAATTCGACTTCTACTAGTTAAGCTATTTCTCTCAATACTCATATTGTGGGGGTTTCATTTGATTCCCAGTTATTAACAGCATTTCAAAGTTTAGCGGAATCCGCCATCTTGGATTTCAAGATGGCCTCGGAAAGAAAAAAAATCGACTTCTACTCGTTTAGCCCTCCCAAGCAACCAAAATTCCCTTAAAAAGGTTCCATAGAAGCTTAATCAGCTCTCGTTTGTGTCTGAAGGGAATGCTAATCAGCCCAAAATTTAAGTTCTTAAAGCTACTTTCAAGTTCGTTTAGGTGGCTGTAGAGAACGCTATTCAGCTTTTAAGAGAATGTCAAGAAACTTCTACGCGCCGAAAAAAAAATCCGATTGACAGATTGCTCTGACAACCAGATGTCAGATTGCTAGGTTGCCGGTCTATCATGGTCTATCTCATTGGTTTTAATTATACTGTTTTGATTACAAAAGCTGCTTACACGCCTAGGAAATTGAACCGCTGCTCTCTAGATTGCAATGAAACTCACCAGTCTCTCGACCAATCCAGCAATAGTTCATTGCCATTGTAATAATTAGTATTTAAACTCAATATCATTTGAGATGATTGAATAGGTTGGTCAATAGTTTGTTCCTTATGTCGTTTGAAGGACTTTCAGTACACAATATGAATAAAAACAATAATTCGCATCATCAAAAATTTTTTTCGAATATCTTAACATTTATAAGAAAAATTCGAAAAAATCTTGAATTCCATTTGTAAATATCAGTACAGATATAAACAAAACAAATACCATGACATGAAATTGACAGACATTTTTGACATGTCACTTAGAATTCCCATATAGGTTCTTTAAAACACCTTCAAGTATCTTAATGGTGCGTTTTAGGATGTTACGCGAACGTTATCGACCTTCTTGAAAAACATTTTTGACATGTCGCTTAGAATTCCCATATAGGTTCTTTAAAACACCTTCAAGTATCTTAATGGTACGTTTTAGAATGTTACGCGAACGTTATCGACCTTCTTAAAAGTAGTTCCATTAAATGCGCTTAGAAGTTCCGTTATCGATAGTTTATCCTTTCAAAGGGCGATAGAAGTTCCTGAGTAATTTTTACGCGACAAGAGTCACTTGAAGATCCCGTAAAACATTTTTTCAGCCAAATGTGAACTTCGGAGTTCGGAGTTAAGTAAAAACGCGACTTTTGGTTGCATTGGGCTTTCACCCAATACCCATATAGTGGTGGTTCAATGCGACTTTTTGTCATATACTGCATTTTAAAGTTCAGCGGATGCCGCCATCTTGGATTTCAAGATGGCATCACATAGCTAAATTTGACTTCTACTCGTTTAGCCCTTTCACCCAATACCAATATTGTTGGGGTTTCACGCGATTTAAAGTGATTTACAACATTTTAAAGTTCAGTGGAAGCCGCCATCTTGGATTTCAAGATGGCGCCAGACAACGAAATTCGACTTCAACTCATGGTTTATTCCACGGGTCATTCACAACCAATCCCTTTTCATTCAAAAAGTCTATCCTCACACACTGTACTAATGATTAACTACTCAGAAATGAGGAACTCATCCTAAGCGTGTAGTTGGCTGGCTTGCGAGAGAAACATCAAATTTTAGCTTTTTATGTGGCTCTCATAGAACCTTCATAAAACTTAGCCATTTATCTGACCATAAAAAAGCATTCAGCATTGAATTGACTACCGCCATGTTGGTTGCAAAATCGAAGGGCACAAAATGACGTCATGTTAGTGGATTCACAATGCGAGTATTTGAAAATATTTTGTCAGGCCTATTTTCCATCAGTTCCATCATGATAGACTAGAGTAGACTAGGAGAAACGATATAGGTACATAACTCCGATTTTCTGAGCTCTCAGCCATCAGATTGGTATAAGATCCATTTAATTATCGAGCTTTGCGCCCGGATAGTATGCTAAACATGAGGAAATGGATGTTCATATTTCGTAGGGGAGAGTGGGGTATCGTGGGCCATGGGGAAACGTGGGCCACTTTTAATATCTCAGATGTGTGTTGAGATAAAAATCTCAAACCAACGGTCATCGTCGTCACTTTGCGTGAGCATATATTTCTATATGTTGTTGACTTAATTACGCATCATATTCTTCTTTTATTTATCAAGCTAAAAAAAGTTAGAAAAATTTACTTACATAATTAAAAAAACACCCGCTAGTTTCATCGATGGGGAACCTAAAGTGCAAAACAAAAATATGCTCATACGCTTATGATCTTAGTTTTTTCATGATCTTTCACGTGAAAAAGGATTTTTTGATGAAACATCAATAAGTCACACAAACGCAACCAATTTGCAAATCATAGCTTGTGGGGAATCGTAGGCCACACATCTTAAACCACCTATATTTTGATGTTTTTATACACATTCAGAACTTAAAATACGTTTTTCCTATCTGTAAAGTTTTCTTATGTCAAATGAAGAGTTGTGAAAAATATTTTGTCCATCCTGTATAAGAAATTTTGCAAAACGTTCGCGAGCCGAGTTTTGGAATCTATTCGGCCATACACAGCTCTCTTTTTTATTTCATCATCTGAAATTGCTTTTAAATAACGAAATGAATTAGGAAATCACAGTTTTAGGTCAACTCATAAATTTTGCATGTTATTTGGTCAATTTGGATTTGGTGGCCCACGATTCCCCACCATTTTTCGAAATCCAAAAAATATTGATTTTTTTCAAACAGTCAGAATTTGGGAAAAATAGCTTGTTTAAAATTAAAAAAAATACCTTATGATACCTTGAAAATGTAGAAAACCATACCATGTTTCGTTTTCATTTTATCTTTTATAATAAAGAAGTTATGGAACAACGAAAAAAAGTGGCCCATGATTCCCCACTCTCCCATACTATCTAAAAATTTTGGGTGCGTCTATTTAGCTAATTCGATACGGACAATGATTCGCAAGAACTGGGACACAGTGGTAACGAAGGTGGCTCAACATTTGTGGCTTCACTCTACGATGTTATTAACTCTGTATGAAAAGATTCATCTACTCTACACATAGGACATCAACTCATAGATATGGGTCCTTTCTTCAATCGTTCCTCCAAATGCTTATCATGTAGCAAAAGTTACAGCTACTAGTGGACGTTCCTTATGGCGTGGATACTGTGCTCGCGTCCCCATCCATCAACTGGCACAGTCAATCGAAAATGGTGGGTTAAATGTTCACTTACCAGCTATGAAAACCAAGTCGCTTTTATTCAACAGGCACATCATAGAACTCGACAGAATGCCTTTCTTCAAGTCTATGTAAGTGGAACCCCGATGCACATGTAGTGTCGCAAGTTATCCAGAACCTACCAAGTAACATCCAACAAAACCTTTCGGCAAGACATTACGATTGCCTCCTGTCTCAAACAGATCCACCAACAGTAGAGCGAAACAACCCCACTGTAGAATGGAAAAAGGTTTGGAAGAACATTGCGTGTCGGAAACTCTCTTATACCGTATTTGTTTTCTCCCCTCGTTTAGTGTTCCACCATACCCGATAAAAACAAACACAAATCGTCGCCAGTATACTGCTACCTCACACACGCTCACACGCGCTCTCGCAACACTGACAAAATTTTCGGGGCAACACCGCCTGATGGCAGTGCAACACCAGGTCAAAACCAGTGCAACACTGTCCGAATAAACAAACAGTTTGACAACACCTAGTGGTGCACCAGTGCAACACTCGGCATAAACAAATACGGTATTATACACAGAGAGCAAAACTCTATCTGCTGACCAACGAAAAAGCTAAATGGCGCAAACTGCTGTTTGTTCTACGAAGAGCGGATGATGAGAGCTGCACACACTGTGGGGTGGGCGCAGACGAAAATCATATGTCACAAGTATAGTGAATGCAGCAGACTGAATTAAGCCTTCAATATGCTACAACTGAAACTGAATGAAGTCATCAACCATAGAAAACAATGGATATTCCAGGTGCTAATACAACCAGTGTTGCCAAATATTAATCGGCAAACCAGAACTAAAATATTGAAGTATTTTTGCAAGTACATCACTTTCATTGATAATTGTAGTGGAATAATTAATACTCAAAGCTTAAATTTTCATTTGGTGCTAGGATATTGACCATGAAATGTGAGTTTACTACACCTACTAAAAAAATCTCAAAAAAAATCAAATTCTGTCAATTTGTTGAGGTTATGCCAAAGTTTGATTATTCAAAGAGATCGGAGCATTTAGATGAAGCTGTTGCTGAAAAACCACAACAAAAAGCATTATGAAACAATCCAATTTCATTTCTATTTTTCTTTTGATTGACGCGTACATATCCTTTACAATCATTATTTAAGGTTTGACGCATTCAAGCCTCAAGCATATTACCTAAATTATGTACACATTGATTACTGTTTGCATACTCAATGGTGCTCATCGCGCTCACTTTATAACGACTAAAAATGCAAGTTAATGAAAATAAGATGTTAAAGTAGTTTGTTGTAAGCAAGCAATATTCTTTCCGTTGTTTTTGCATAAGAAGTGAAACAACCTCATAGAATAGAAGAAATACATTATAGGTTTTTCAGATCAAATGTCTTCCAACAAAAAAAGAGTACATTTGGTAAAATTTCACAAAAAGAAGAGTACGCCCATTTCTCGATTGAAAAAGAGTACATGTACTCTTAAAAGAGTACGTATGGTAACCCTATGATGGACTATCAGATTTGACGAGGTGCATTTATTTTAAGATACTATTTCAAGCTTTTTATGAAGATTAATGCTATAGTCCTAACGAAATTTTGCCGACCATAACAAAGCTAAAATTGTTACTTGGGCGGTCACCAGTGAGCCGAGATAGATAAAGATATAGACAAGTGGGTTCAATATGTATAAAAGACGGAAAAATTATTCAGTTAAGATTCCGGTCGACCTAGTCCAATTTGGCAAGACTTTTGTTTGACAACACACATGTCCTTGAAGGATAAATTTAGTGTATTTTGAAATGAAAATTTTCCAAGCTATGTAATTAATAAAAATTGTCGCAAGGAAGTTTTTTCCCTATATATTCGCTATAGATTGCTTGAATTTTTTTCTGCCGAAAGTTGATTGAATCTGGGTTTTAGGTCTCGGATTCTACGGAATTTGATTGCGGCTTTATATTTTCAACCCCGTTGTTTTTAAACTGTTTCCTACGCAGTTAAATTGTGATCTGACGAGCTTCGCTTACGATTACGTTCAATTATTCCCCCTGTTGTTGAAGGACGCAGGAAGTTTTTATGGAGAACTAAAATTAACTAAAATTAAACAACAAGCTGTAATTGAAAACTAAAAACAATTGCGTTAATCACTTCTTCCTACCGTTTTCTCTAGTCCCCTTATGATAATTTCACATTTAACATCAAGTATTTAAAATTTTCTTTTGCGGTTTCCAAAAATAATCCGACTTTGAAATTTTGAGAGATCTTAAATTTAGGTTTAGGAAAAAGAAAACTTAATGCAATTGGTGTCAAGAAATTTGTTGGAAGTGCGTGTGATGATGGAAGAGAGTAATTTAGAGATGATTTGGCTGATCCCCCATCTGGACGGCGTGACCAATGTTCTCGCGGAGAAATGAAAAAAATAGCAGCTGAATCCCGGTGAGCCAGTTCCAATCGTTTAATCTATCTTTCTTCAGTTCTCTTTTTTCTTTCTACTTCTATCTTGTTTGTTCTCTCATTGTTGTACGAATTAAAAAAGGATGTGCAAAATACAGAAAACTATTACAGCTGTAAATTTTGTGCTGTTAGATCATGAATCATGAAATGATTAGGATGGTCACTGTGTGGTAGTCTATTGAACGATTGTGTTGCATGAAGCTGTATAGTGTGAGAGTGTTAGTTATGTCATATCGCTCTCCCGATCACTGCTTGTCGGTCTAAGCGTTTGCCTCTCGTAGGGCATCATTCAGTAGTTAACACTGCGGGAGATAAGATGTGTTTTGCTTGTTGGGTGATTCCTCGTGAAGGACCATTTTGCATATTGGCGACCGTGGCAGGTTTAGCTTTCGAACAAGATTTTCACCTTCTAGGAATCACTCAACAAGCAACAAGTGATACTTGATAGTGTTTTTTTTGTCTTTTGCGCTTTTTCTATTCTGTTGATTGTGTAGTGGTGCGTTATCGAAACGACAGCGAGAATGAAATATAAAGCGCACAGTCAAAAAGTATTGGTGCGTGAACCTTGTTTTTGGTTTGTTGATGTCACTTAACAGTAAGTATCGTATTGAGCTCGGGACGAGCAATTGAAGTATGACTGCATGCTAGCTCAGGACGAGCACAAAAAAGGATTTTAGCTCGGGACGAGCACTGAAAAAAAAAGATATTTAGCTCGGGACGAGCACTGAAAAAAAAAAAGATTTTGAGCTCGGGACGAGCACTGAAAAAAGATTTTGAGCTCGGGACGAGCACTAAAAAAAAAAAAGATTTTGAGCTCAGGACGAGCACTGAAAAAAACAAAGATTTTAGCTCGGGACGAGCACTAAAAAAAATATATATAGCTCGGGACGAGCACTGAAAAAAGATTTTGAGCTCGGGACGAGCACTAAAAAAAAAAAAAAGATTTTTAGCTCGGGACGAGCACCTAAATATTTGAATGTTTGATAGCTCGGGACGAGCAATAGTAAAATAGAAATTAGCTCGGGACGAGTATCTTGAAAGAGTGATTCCTAGCTCGGGATGAGCATTTGAATTGTAACATGTTTGATAGCTCGGGACGAGCTGCAATTAAGTGAATTTTGGCTTGGGACGAGCAAACCAAAATAGATATAAGCTTGGGACGAGCACTTGCCAATTTTATGACGAGCTTTCAAAGGAAAAGATTTAGAACTCGGGACTAGCATTAAAAAAGAAAAAAAAGAAGATTTTAGGCTTGGGATTAGTACTATGAATTTTTGTATGTTGTCTGTTGTCGATAGCTTGGGACGAGCAGGAAGGAAGTGAATGTTAATATTTTTATGTTAATGTATGATTTGCAAAAATGAGCAACTAATTCGTTTCAGTGAGCGCTTGTGGCACAAATTAAAATACGTTTCTGGCTCGAGATGAGCAGCCATGGAAAAAAATGGCGGAAGTTTTCAAAGTTATTGAGAAAACAGCAGATGTGAGTGTTGGTCGCTTTGGTAATTCGAATGTCCACGCAATAGCTCGCCTGTAGATGGTCTGATCTACGCATTCACACACAAACACACTCACGGCTTATGTGTGCAAATCAAACTTTCTCCTTCCCTTTGGGCAACAGTATTAAATTGTTGTTGTATGTAGCGTTGTGTGACAGCTGATATTTACCGGTAGACATTATGTGTGCATATATCTGAATGAATAACCTTGAATGGTAGGAGTGTGTACACGAAGAAACTGATTAAAAGTCGATGATATTACGTTGCCAAATCTTCATATTGGGTTGAACAGTTATCAGGTTTTAAGGACATATTGAAATAAGTCCGATGATGATGGCGATAATAATTTGTACCAGATCAAGACAACACCAACATAATGAAGCTACAGGCTTTCATACTTAAGCGACATTTCTTCGTTGATGAGAAATTTAGCGAACATTGTCATCCCCCACCTTTGTTGCTGCTCTCGCTTTTTTTTTCTTGCTTGTCTCAAACAATTTCAACCGAGCTTCAGTGCTCTTCGAGAGATGCATTGATTATCGAACGAGCGAGAGCGAGGCCTTTCTTAAAATTCGTACACAAATGTTGACTCTCTCAGTAGCAGCGAACGGCAGCCAATAGCAACGCCCCGATGCAGGGACGAAAGAGAGCGACGACGCCAACACAACCCCCGACGAGAACGAAGTACCGTACAAGAACGGTGGTGTGAGTGTCGCGAACGAGCGACACCAAGAGCAACGGCAATAGAAACAACAACGCGCCAAGCAAATTTTGGGCGGTTTGATGACGTGCATGCATTTAGGCGTTTAGGATGCGTGTCTATTTTAAGGCGCGCCCTATTTGCGCATTTGAGCTTGAATGGCATCTTGATGTTGAATGATTATTTTCAAGCATCGTGTTCATAAGCTCGGGCAGTGCAATAATTAGACAGGATAAATAGTGGGCGTAGAAACATAAAGTGTAGTTCTTTTCTTGCGCATCTTTTTGCATTTGGTCTGCCTGTTCATGCCTCAAGTTTGTTAGTATGTTGGTGCAAATTCGTTCTTTTCAGAACCGTCAACGAAAGAGTTGTTGAATGTTTTCCAGCGCTCATCGACTTCACATCTAACCGATCCGCGTGCCATCAAAGCAGATGACTCCACTTTCTACCCTTTTTGGTATCTACTGGCGCTCATGAAATGCTAGTCAATTACCCCGCCCACTGGAGACCCGCTCCGTGTAAATTCAGGTTCTAGCCACACGGTAAAAAGGAGTCTAACAGAAATATACAGCAATATTTAGGAAGAGATCTTAATTCTTCAGACTCAACAAAACTGTGGAAAGTCACAATCATTACTGCAGAATCAGAAAAAAGGTAGTTTATTAACTTAATAACAAAACTTTACAGATCTGGAGAAATAGTTAAATATCAGCAAGTATGATATCATTAACATCTTGAAAATAAGTACCTTTCATTTACACGTTACAAAATTTATGAGTAAGTTCTAGAAGTGTGGGTATTCACTTTCTTATAATACATGCGCTCTCAGTAGAGCACGTTGTGTACCCGTATTTCGGACTCGGGGTGAGTTTCTGATTGATGATTATTGCATGAATTGAAAAAAGTTTTAAATTTGAACTTCACTTCAGACACTTCAGACGGATAGCACAATGGGTGTTTAGACATTTTCCGTGGATCTTATTGGTATTGAAGACTAGATGTGGAACAAAATTTGGAGATTTAATTTTCTCACCACTGAACATTTGCCGTTTTAGGTGCACAGCTTGTACTGGCTGGTGTTGTACTGAAAAAAACGAACAAATTGACAGCAATCAGTGGCGCACTTATTGCAACCTAGGTTTTCTCCGAGTATGAACAAACCGCATCGAATAAGGCTGGTTAATGGCCTTGGATTGAAATAACGCCCCCCACCCCCCCCCCCCCCCCCAAAATATTTAATTTTAAAAGTTAATCAAGGTCATAGTCGATTTAGGCTTTACAGACAGAATAAATGACGTGGACAACTCAATATTAGCATTTAACACCCAGTACCGAGATGAGAATCGAACCCATGCCAACAGTGGACCAGCGATTACCGTTTTACCACGCTAATCACTCGACCATAGAGCCGTTCAATTTGAAAATTGCGTGTCACCGGTTCTAATCATGCGATTTTGCTCCGCTTTATGGCTTAGGTGTAGAACAAATGTATACATTTCAATTTTATTTATTACGCTTCACTCACCTAACTTCATATTCAGCTGGAATGTTTCGAATGCCATGTTTAAAACCGAGTCAAAATGAATTTAAAAAAGTCTGTGTTCGAAAAGGGTATTGAGTTGGTTTTTTAAATAAGCGTCTATGTAAAGACCTATGACCAAAATTTGACTTACGTAAAACCAGTATTATAAAATTTATTTTGGGGAATGTCTGATTGAACTTATTTGAACACGGTGGAAGTTCTTAAAAAAAAAATAGGGATTGGTAAAAAAAGAAATCAGGCCATGTCAAAGTAACGGAAATTTCGTTCGAAGTAATGACCTTTTTTTTATCGTCGCATAACATTTTCACTTCAGCAATGGTATCTGAACGGCCCGTTATCAGGTTATCGACTGAGCCTCGAAAAATCAGGCAAATCCTGAAAAACCAGGCACATAAGCGTCTCTGTTAACAGGTTTAGTTACCTCTTACCAAGGATGTCTATTTTACATATATCTTCGGAGGACGAGCTTTAAGAAATCATAGGCAGGGTGTATCAAATGCTTCTCAGTAGTGGAGATGGGAGACCGTTGATCAATTGCCTTCGTGAATGTAGCCAATTCAAAGGCTGCGTTGTACTCTTAGTGGTATGAGTCATGACGTTACTGGAGCTGAGTCGAACGTTTCTTATTAAATTATTATTAATATTAAATAATTATTACCGTAGCTCCAAAATCAGAAACTTGTTTTGTCATATTCGAATCGGGTGATAATAAAATTTAATTTTAAATTCACCGGAAAGTTATTTATAGTTTAAGTATATTAATTTTATTATCACCGGGAAGTCATTTATAGTTTAATTATATTACAAACGTATGATGCGAAAAACGGTTTGCTACCCTACTCCGTTTCCAAAATAAAGCTTGGTGCTCGCTTTAGAATCAATATCTCGTAATCGATTTGTTCGGTATTCAAAAAGAATCTTTTAAAAATACCATGGCTTCTGGTGAACTGTTGTAAATGACTAAACTGCATATTTACATCAAATTATGCACGGACTTTTCCATGTAAGCCGTCATCATATGGTACTTGTTATACAAAATCTTAATTACTTTCATGAAATTTTGCAGCCATAATAATAATTTAAAAAATGTGAACACAAGCCTTTTCTAAGTGAAGTGAAACTTTATTTTCATTATATTATAGTTAGATGATAAGATTTCATCCGAAACTTGAGTGCAAAGTTGCAATACTTGAATGAAAAGCTGCAAAGCTTAATTGATCCCAACAATTTGGTCGAACAAAATAGCCCGCGTATCTCGATAGTTTGGTTGTATTTATTAACATCGAGTATATTACTTATAAATGAGGCCGAGGCGTTCAAGAGAATATGAGCAACTGATGCTGAAGGTCAAGATCGAGTGGTTCAGGAAAGTTATTGCCAAATATAGTCAAACCTATCATTTAAGCTTTGGATGTCCCGTTACCAAGGTTTATTGTCATAAGTAGTTTCGTCTAATTGTAGCTGATACTTCAAGGAAGTTTTTCATTATTTACTGGGATTTGGACTCGCCTTAAAGGACCGCTTGATTATAGCGATGCCGATGTCTGAGTACAAAGTGCTTTTACTTCTCGAAGCGATATAGGCTATGGAACTATGTGGGAATTAAGAGCGTGGCTGCCAGTTTGCCTAAATTGTAAGTAGTTAAAATGTGATTCTTTTTTGAAATTACGCAAAACCAGAAAGGCAGGAAACAATTTTGACAGCAAGACGTTAATAAATGTTATTCTCTCGATTAAAAATTTCGGCAAACAAATTTCTTTTCCTTTTTTTCCTGGGAGAAGAGGGGAGATGTGTGGTAGTCTATTGAACGATTGTGTTGCATGAAGCTGTATAGTGTGAGAGTGTTAGTTATGTCATATCGCTCTCCCGATCACTGCTTGTCGGTCTAAGCGTTTGCCTCTCGTAGGGCATCATTCAGTAGTTAACACTGCGGGAGATAAGATGTGTTTTGCTTGTTGGGTGATTCCTCGTGAAGGACCATTTTGCATAGTCACAAATCCTATTGGATTCGTCATCTGTTTTAAAATAACCTTTTTTTTTCAACTGTAATCTTGATAGAAATGCTCACTACAAAAATTAATGTATCTCTTGATTCATATAGAAAGCTTTAGTGGTTTGGTTTTTTAAATTTATTAAGTGAAAAGATTTCCAATCAGATTCACTCTATATTTTTGAATAAGTGACATCTCTGATTGATATCATCATATCATATCCCAGTCTAATTATGTATTATGATTTTTTTTTAAATTGCTTTTAGCTGAGCTTTTAGATATTTGTTTAATATACCAATATACTTTTTCATATACTTTCCTTTTTTTCCTTAAATTCTTATTTCTTTATTCCTGTTATAGCTGCAATTTTTTTAAGGTTTATTTTTTTTGAAATTTTTTTCATCATTTTAATGGGGATGAAGGAGGGCCATCCGGACACCATATCAAAGCGATGTGGAAGGTAGAGTGCACTGGGCAGTTACCTTCTTAACATGTCGTTGAGAAATGGCGGGTTCGTCTATAATGGTATATACGGGCGCCAGTATTGGCGAAAAATTGGCCTCAGCCATAACCTCAAACTTTGATGAGCTGACGGCCTCACCAGTGATGCTAGGCGCGTTACTAAAATCAGTTTTTTTTAAAACTAATTATAATATTTCTGAATTGATTAAATTTTTTAACAATCAACAGCTAATCGTTTGAATTTATTACGGGGCGTCTCTAATAAAATTGATGAAGATAAGCCATCTTCCGCTAATGAATTTTCAAGGTGAATTTAAAACATCTGAAATATATTTTCATGTACTGCTCGGTAAAGTAGCGCAAGTAGCGTCCATTACCAGGGGGCTCAAATGAGCCTTTAGGTGTGGGGGAGTGTGGTGGGCCGCTACAAAATTTTCATAAAAAAAATAAATGAAAAAAAATGAAAATATAAAGTAAAAAGAGTTGTTTCCAACTTCTAAACGAATGCAAAATCATTCACTGTTACAAAAAAAAAAGTAAATCAATAAAAGCCACGTTGATGTTGACTATGAAAATAATAGCCTGCATGCTCTGATTATTTATAACATTTTCACATAATTCGCTACATCGTTTAAGTGTGCGATACAGACAGTTGTTATTCAGTTCAGATAAATGTTGCGTTTAATTTCATATTCTAATAGAAATCTAGTGGAAAGTTGCAAATTCTCAGTACTCATGAAAACGTTTTTCAATAAAAATTCAATTTAAAATATAATCATTTTCCAAATATCAATGCACTTGGCAGCCCTGACCACCCAAAAAAATCAAAACACGAGCATCTGTGTGTCGCTTTTCCACATGGCGAATTTGTCGATATTAGTACCGCAAAATCGCGTTTATCGTGCGCCCTTCTCAAAAATTGATTCTGTTCTCCCATGGTTTGAGGTTAGGGCTGAGGCCTCCTGCTAAGGTGGTGTTCGTGTAAAACTGTCAATATATCCTAATACACATCCTGTGGAACATTCCGCATCAAAATGGCTGAATTTCTTATATTTTAGCAATTGATTGTTCTTTCGGTGGAGACAAATTTTCCCTACCCCCATTGAATCGTACTAGTTACTCTACTTGTACCTTCACTCCCTTGGAATAGTTCACTCAAAGGCAGTTTAAAGTTAAAAAATAGGTCATTCGGATCAAATTTTGATGTACGATAGTTCGCTGCAAACGGGCTGTGCCACGCTACATAGGATGGAAGATTACATCATACATCATACAGGAAGAAGAAAACTTAATGCAAATATTACCATCCTTATAGAAAACCAAACACGATAGTAATCACATTTGTTTGATTTTTTTTGCAGGCGATCGTTGCGCTGACCTTCGCAGAATACGCTCTGAAACCTTTCTTCCCGGATTGTGATCCTCCGAAAGACGCGGCCCGGTTGCTAGCTTCGGTATGTCTATGCTTCCTGACGGCCATCAACTGCATTTCCACCAAATGGGCCATGAAGATTCAGGACGTGTTCACACTGGCGAAACTGACAGCACTGATTTCGATAATCCTGGCTGGAGTATTCTTTATGGCGACTGAAGAAACAGGACACTTCGAAAACGCATGGGAGGGTGATTACACCCTGTCAAATGTGGCCTATGCATTCTACTCTGGTCTGTTCGCTTTCGGAGGTTGGAATTATTTGAACTTCGTTACCGAGGAGCTAGAAAATCCATACAAGTAAGTTTCATTCGTTCATCGACAGGTAAATCTCATACAAATTCTTCCTATTTTTCCCTTTAACCGAATCTAATGTATGAAGATGAGTTGGACTATAATGTAAATAAGGGTGTGTCGTTTTGCAACTTTTGTCGAATTTCAAAAACCCTGTAGCATAAAAAAATTTCTTTTCGGTCAAAACGAATGTCAAAATTTTTGCAGATTTTCTAAAGGAGATTTAGGTACCTAGGTTTTGAACTTACAATTATTTGTAGAAATCAGGTTTTAAATATTGTTAAAGGCATTTCCAATGGTGCAGCTTGTTACGATCGAATCAATCCATTATACTAAGTCGATTTGGGTCATTTTTGAATTCCTTAAACTCTGTCTAAAAAATTATTTTTGGTTCAAAATTCATCTATGATTTATTGCAACGCTTAAACGTTGAGTAAATTTAAACTTTTAGGTTTGTATGGAAAAAATAAATATTTTGTACTGAAACATCAGCATTTTTTTGTTTCTTCTATGGAACCCAGCTTGCTATTGGTTTTTGTACCAATTTATAATCAAATCTCTTATGGAAATTTTCAGCTAAACAACTTTGCCGAAGACCGTAACTTCGAATCAGGCAAAAATGTTATTAGCTGTTTACCAGGGATATGTCTTTCGGCATTGAAAAACAATAAATTCAATTGACACCACTGCTGGGTGCCTAGCCAGGTATTGCCTGACTACTTTTCATGCAATACTTCGCGAGGCACCAGCAGTGATGGCAATTGAATTTTAATTGTTTATCAATGCGAAAAGACAAACCGCTGTTAAACAGCTAATAACTTTTTTTTCTAATAAGTTAAAAAGTAAGGGTCTTCGGCAAAATTGTTCAGAGGAAAATTTCCATTAGACCATTTATAAACTGGTATAAAAACCATTAACAGGCTCGGTTCCACAGAAGAAACAAAAATGATGTTGATTTTCACTAAAAAAATATACAATTTTCCCATGTAAACCTAAAATTTCAAATTTACTCATTTAAACGTTACTTAAAAACTCTGCCAAAAATTATGGATGAGTTTTGAACCAAAACTAAGCGTTTTAGACTCCAGGGTTTGAGGAATGCAAAAATAACCTCAAATCGACTCAGTCTACCAATCAATGCCCTTTTTCAAAAAAGTAAACCTTGCCTGCATCCTCCGACACTATCTTAACCTTCCTTTACGGTTAACAAATGGCAATTATTCTGTTAGGGTCATATGAAACCGGATTACTATTTTAGTTGTATCTACAAACTACTAATACAATTTTCAAAAATAACATAATTTTGTAATCGCCTACCTACATGATTTTATCAATTTATTAAGAAGAAAAAATATTATAATTTTTTTGGGGTCTGAAAATTGAGCCGAAAGACAAAATGGTGAAAAACAGGTTGAAATTTTCCAGGTAAACTTTGGCTGATTTGAAGATTCATTTTAAGTAAAAAAAAGTTGTGGGTTTCCGATGTCATATGTCATAAAAAATTAAAAATCATTGATTTTCTTGTTGAAAACCATTGTTTTTTTTCTAATGAATAATAAGTTTATATTTGAAAAAAAAATCGGCTGATAAACTATTTAATCTAAAAAACATGAAAACCAATGGAAACTAACTAAATTTGGTGACATTTTTATAACATTAAGAACCGCAAAAAAACATACAACGAGAGATTTAAGAAATTTGCTGAGCCGAATTTCAACATAAAATGGATTGATGTGCAGATTTCAAATTCTTCTACATCGAATATGTGTACAAAAACTACATACACGTGTTTTCTATACATTGGAGTAATTTTTATGTTGAAATCTCCTACAGTTTTCGAGAAAACGATTTTATTATAACTGTTGACTAGAATGCCGAATCTAAAACCATGGGGGCTAAATGCGCCTATTTATGTTTTGAACAAAATTTCTGTTTTCTGGCAATATTTCCGTATAATTTCATTGAAAATGCATGAAACTGATAACTTTCATAGGTATTGCAAAGCTGGAGTTTTATAAAAATCTAAGTCTTTTATAATTTTATGAAATAAAACAAAAGTTAGGATTGCCATACTATGGAGGCAGTTCATCCATAAATAAAACATAATCGAGTATGTTTTGAGACCTTCAATTCTCTCTTAAGATTCGTAGTTTTAATGATAAAAATCATACATTTATTCTATTTATCATGTTAAATATTTAAGGATACAGGCACTTTACAAAAATGATGGGGGCATAAAAAACACTCTCTTATTCCACCTTCTAATCATTATGAAACCTTCTTAAAAGCTTAAATTTGTTAATCATTCTAAGGTGATTTGAATAAAAAAAAACAAAAACCACCCAATTTTTTTTTGAGCTGAGCTTGAGAACTGCTGCTGGAGATGATTTCATCTTATTTATTAAAACTTGATCTTAAACTTTGTTTTTCAAGATTTTTTATTATTTTTGTAACTTTTATGAGTTCTTTAAATATGCCATAATGTATGTCTTGTTTGTCCCTCTACCAAAGAAGGGCTCACGAACTTTTTTTTCTTGGCTTTTGTTTCTTTGCCAGGCAAAAAAAGCTTGAATCTGAGGAAAAAAAGCTTAAAAACGAGATTGACTAACACTTAGCAAATAGATGTTGGTCATACGATGCAAGACCCCTGCAATGATCAGACAGATCCCTGCAACGATACAGGGTTTTTCTATAGGGGAGAATGAGGATACTTGATCCCTGGGGATACTTGATTCCTTAGCTATATCTCGAAACTGGAATGTCTTACAAAGATCAAATGTTTTAGAAAAATGTGCCAAAATGAGCAAAATAACAATGCTTGTAGTTTAAACATTTTTAACAACATAATTGTTCGAGTAATTGAACTTTGTTTGAAAAATTTCACAAAATGTAACTTGATGATCTTTTTTCATCACTTTAAAATGATCCTTACATGGGAAAATTATGAAAAAAAATATTTGTTCCAATGTATCAATCGTTTGAGCGTAAAATGAACTTCATAATGCCATATTTTCAAAGCAATGGAAAATTCTCAACTTTTTTCAGAAAACGTTTTCTAAAATGTTGATTATGGGTACAGTTGATCCCCTAGAGTTGGGTACAATTGATCCCCCTTCCAAACGGCATATTCTTCTTCTGAGTTGATCGTTATGATTGCTGATTACGAAATTACTAATATTCATCCAAAAACTAATATTAATCAAACAATTGTCTGAAGAAAAGAGCAAAAATAATTAATTTTTTCTTAGTTATAAAAAATAGCGCCTTTAAGTATGCAATGTTATTAGCGTTGAGACAAAGTTATAGAATTTTCTTCTTATGTCTGCTATAAATTGTGAAATGAGACCAAACATGACCAAAATAGTCAATTAACATTCTATCTTGGGGTTTTGTTAGATTTTAATACAAGGATTAGGGCTTCCTGAATAAAAGATCAAGTCTCCTTCAATAGGGGATCAAGTCTCCCCTAACTTCAGAAAAATCGCAATTTTTTTACTCCCACGAAAATGCTTCTAGTTCATCAACAGGTTCAAGTATCGTTCTAATTTTTGGAGCACAGAAACTTGAAGTTACAAGCTGTCAGAAAATGTCAAAGACGGCGAGTTGCTAAATTTTTCCAAAAAAATATGGTGAAAATAAGAAAAGGGGATCAAGTATCCCCAGTCTCCCCTATATACAGAACCCGGCAACGTTACACGATTTGTCTATGTATGTCTATGTTGGTCACACGCAACATCTTTTAAACAAGTTCTCGTGAATCTCTTTTTTAAGCTTTTTTCCTTCAGATTTAAGCTTTTTTTTGCCTTGAGAGCATAGGAGATGAAAGCTTAAATCTGAGTAAGAAAGCTTAAATCTGTCAAAAAGAGGGGAAATCTGAGAGATGTACTCCACACGGTTTGAATAACACTAATTCAATTCATCTTTTTAATGCTTCCAGAAATCTTCCTCGTGCCATCTGGATTGCCATGCCAATGGTAACCGGAATCTATGTTTTCGTCAACATGGCATATTTTGCCGTAGTTCCTGGCGATGCCATCCTCGCCTCGATTGCTGTGGCCGTTAACTTCGGCAACCGGATGTTTGGCTCAGTCGCATGGCTAATACCCATCTTCGTGGCCATGAGTTGCTTCGGAGGCGTCAATGGAATCTTGTTCACTTCGGCCCGCCTCTTTTCGACCGGTGCCCAAGAGGGTCACCTGCCAGCATGGTTTTCTCTGGTGCATGTTAACCGTCAAACGCCAATTCCGGCGCTCATTTTTACCGTAAGTTATTTAAAAATTATTGTTTTATAGATCTTAACCAAAATTCTGTGTTTCAGTGCGCAACATCTATTTTAATGCTGGTTTCGGCTAATGTTGTTGGACTTATCAACTATTTCAGCCAAATACTATGGCTCTCCGTTGCAGCCTGCGTAGCTGGTCTTTTATGGCTTAGGGTTGCCAAGTAAGCAGTTTAAATTGAAATTACTTTGTCCATCACTGATTTTTTATCCTTTTCAGACCAAATATGCCGCGACCGATTCGTGTAAACCTTGCGGTACCGATAACGTTCCTCACCTGTTGTTTGATTCTGGTGATGCTTCCTTCGCTTAAAGAACCAATGAATCTCATAATCGGCCTAGGCATTACCTTGTCCGGAGTGCCTGTCTATTACATCTGCGTTGATCGCAAAAATAAGAAAAATCGACAATCACGTAACTTTCTAATGGCTTGGATTGAGCGAGGCTGCCAAATACTTTTCAATGCGGCTTTCGTGGACTGCCACCACGATCGCAAAAACGACCGGGAAATGTCTGACATGCAAACCAGTATCGTGGACGAGAAGAATGTCTACAACTAAGTTATCGGTTATGCTTCACCAACATCAAAGGACGAACTTTGCTTCCAATTTTTTATGGTCATAGATTCGGTTCAGAGAAGGAGCATTTACTCACAGGTTAAATGTATTCGCATTAGCTATTTGAGAAACAGGAAAAGCTTTTTTAATTAGTTTGTAGTTATTTTAGTATAGGTTTAGACATATTGGCTGAAACACAAAATACAACGCGTTTTTTTTTCGAGAACACTAGTGAGAGATAATTTCAACTGCTTTTGGGTAGGCAGATAATGCAAAGGATGGCACTATATACTACAATCATCAATATTGATGTAAGATCTGAACATGAACAAACATATATACAAAAAATGATAAAGCTACATTATTGATTGTTGAATCTTTACATATAGTTGTAATATACATCTACAAGTATTTGTGTACTTAATAAAGATCTATTAAATGTGTGATAATGTTTTTTCGTCTGTAATGTAAGCGCCGATGTGGCTGGCGTACTGAAGGTGTGTGTGTAGAATGTTGCTCCTATTTTGATATTGGAATTCACTCTTCAGTTGTCAAAATGCCGTCCAAGGAAGAAGAGCAGCGTAGCAAAACTTTGCTCGCGCATCGCGAAAATCCGAGCTACTCGCACGCAAAGCTGGCAAAATCGCTAAAAGTTGCCAAATCAACCATAACAAATGTAATTAAAGTGTTTGGGGAACGTTTGTCGACAGCCAGGAAGTCTGGATCGGGTGGAAATCGAAAACCGGAAGCCGCTGAGACGACAAAGAGAGTTGCCGGTAGCTTCAAGCGAAACCCTAACCTCTCTCTCCGAGTTGCCGCAAATAAGCTGGGTGTATCGTCTACAACCGTGTATTGAGCCAAAAAAAGAGCCGGACTATCGACTTACAAGAAGGTAGTGACTCCAAATCGCGATGAAAAACAAAATACGACGCCAAAGCGCGATCCCGGCTGTACACGACGATGCTAACGAAGTTTGACCGCGTGGTAATGGACGACGAAATCTACGTCAAAGCCGACTACAAGCAGCTTCAGGTACAGGAGTTTTATACGGCAAAAGGAAGGGGAGAGGTAGTAGATATTTTCAAGCACATGAAACTGTCAAAGTTCGCGAAGAAATAACTGGTTTGGCAAGCCATCTGTACCTGTGGCTTGAAAAGCAGCATTTTCCTAACTTCCGGGACTGTCAACCAAAAAATTTACGTGAAAGAGTGTTTGAATAAACGTCTGCTGCCTTTCCTGAAGAAACACGGTTGTTCCGTACCGTCAAACGGGGCATCATGCAAAAGCAGGGTTAGATGCAACATTTGTATACCACAACACTCATTCAATTTTTATTTCAATATACTTTAATAAAGTTATCATTGAATGATAACAAATTGATAATGACATAGTTTTTAACATCTTGAAAGAGTTTCTGATTCTCTTAAAAATTTAAAAAATTGAGCATAAATGTAAAAATTTTTACATTTTTTGATGCCTTTAAAAACTTTACCCAGTATGGCGGATTGGCTTAATGATTTTACCAACAAACTTCATATGGCTTTCATTATCCTATACCAACATTGTTGGTGTAAAAATATGTTTCAGACAATCACCAATTTTTTTTTAAATAAATATTTTTATAATTCACTTACCAGTCTGATGCAAAAGGCAACAAAATGAACATGGGATATGATTGTTAAGCATAATGCGTTTGTTAACATTCAAATTTCATCCATCCTAAGATTTATTTTCATGATTTAGGCTAATATAATATTTGTGGTATTTTTTTACCCCTAAATGTATGCAGCAAAATTACACTTTTTCCTAAAAAACATTTTTGATAGAAAATTGTAAAATTTAGGCTGGAACAAATATCAATTTCTTCTTTTGTCTCCCCCCCCTTCAAAATTTCCAACAACCCGAAGGGGGAAATAAATAAAGTATTTCATGGAAATTTTGATAAAAAATTCAAGTATCCGAAAGATTACAAGACCAAAAAATAAATTTTGGAAGATGGATGTGATTTCACCATGTGTCTTCTTGATTTTATTGAATCTTTCAATAAAAAATTTCATTATTTTATAGGTTTTGTGCAATGATATAACATGCAAGTTTTTGCATGCAAGATTTTGTGCAATTTATTCCAATTTATTTGTTTTTCGCATTATTTTTTATTGTCCCCCCCCTCGCGATGTTCCAACTCTGAGTGACAAAAGAAGGATTTGAAATTTGTTCCGGCCTTATTTCGAACAAAACAAAAAATTACTGCAATTGGTGCGTTATGCGCTATGTCATCACAAATGTATCAAAAACTATGTATGTTGCCCCAATTGACGGTACTGTTTTGGCCGGATTTGGCATCTTGCCATTACGGTAAAAAGGCCATGGAGTGGTACGCCGCCAACAACGTGCAGGTGGTTCCCAAGGACAAGAACCCTTCCAACACGCCAGAGCTCCGCCCAATTGAGAAATACTGGGCTATTGTCAAGCGGAACCTAAAGAAGACCAACAAACTGCTAAGGACGAACAGCAGTTCAAGGCAAACTGGCTTTCTGCGGCGAAGAAGGTGGACAAGGTGGCTGTACAAAATCTGATGGCAGGGGTTTAGCGTAAGGCCCGGCAAATCGGATTTGGAAAAGCGGAAGCCTAACTGAATATTTTTCCTGAATTTTATACTAATTAAACTTGAAAAAGAAATTTAATTTGATTTTTTAAATAAAGGATTTCACCGATTTACACGCGTTTTCCCTTGACCAAATTTTGACCGTATCACCCTAGGTAAGATATGTTTCCTCGTATTACTACATCCACAAATCAGGCTCTTATCCAATAATAAACAACCTTGGGGGTCATTTATTAACGAATTCATAATTTGTTTTTCATACAAATGTAGCATTTTTTTTACTCTTTCATAAAAAAAATTAAAAAAATTATTCATTGCTGTTTCGAAGAAATTCTCGTACTTTTCCCGTAATACGGCACATTAGGCGACGCACACCCTTTTCGTCCACCGTTTTGGCGATTTGATTCCACCAGTTCTTCATTTGAGTCATGTTCCTAACAAGTTTTCCCTTTGCCTTAAGCCTCCGCTTCGTGATTGCCCAGTATTTCTCTATCAGCCGGAACTGGGGGCAGTTTGGGGGGTTGAGG
Source organism: Uranotaenia lowii (assembly GCF_029784155.1). NCBI lineage: Eukaryota > Metazoa > Arthropoda > Insecta > Diptera > Culicidae > Uranotaenia > Uranotaenia lowii. The sequence goes on from NC_073691.1 coordinate 138,890,626, forward strand.
TCCTTCGGTATTACGCTGACCCCGTTCGTTGCGTACCATTCCATAACCGTTTTGCTGTAATGGCAGCTTGCGAGGTCCGGCCAAAACATTACTGGACGGTCGTGGGCACGAATAAACGGCAGAATCCGTTTCTGTAGGCACTCTTTTTTGTAGACTTCTGATGTCATTGTCTTGTCAGTGAGAAAGACTTTGGTTTTCTGTCCACAACTGCATATCCCCTGCCAAATCATGTACTTGCGGGCGAATTTATCCGCAAACACGAACTTAAATTTTGCAGGTACATCCCCCGAGCCGTCGCCAAATAAAATTTTTGACCTGGGATTTGCCCAAAGTCCGCCTTCACGTAGGTCTCATCGTCCATCAGAATACATCCGTCGAACTTGGTCAGCACTTGGTCGTACAGCTTTCGAGCACGGATTCTGGCCACATTGTTCTGCTTCAGCGTCCGATTTGGCTGTTTGTTGGCTCGGAATGACCTTATTCCTTCCCGGAGACGAATTCGTCGCACCGTACTGTGAGCGGCCTGGAACTTATTGGCCAAATCGCGGTCTGAAAGATTGGGATTCCTCTTGACGGCCTTGATGACTTTCCCACGCAGTTTCCGGTCGACAGTTCCACTCCGACGCTTCGAATGCGGCTTCCGAGCCGTCGTCAATGTTTCCTTGTACTGCTTGATAACACGCCGTACGGTATTTCTGGGCATTTTAAGCTGTTTAGCTAGCTTCGATGCCGACAACAACGGGTTTTCAAGAAAACTGTGCACAATTTGATCTCTCCGTTCGGCTTCCATGGCGGTTGTTTACAAAATGCTATCGTTTGGTGTTATGACATAAATACATGGTGAAATGTAATGAATTTCCCGACACGTGGGTGAAAAAAGTTTCCAAATCCGTCCACTAGGAGCGCCACAATGAGCAAAAGAATTTGTTCCAATATTAAATGAAGCAGACTTTAAGTCTGAAAGAAACCAAATAAAACATATACCATATCCTACCACAAGACAAAGCAGGATGGAAACAATCAGCCTACAAGGATAATGTCAAATGACTGTACCGTTTGTCCGCCGCCGTACGCCGGAGCATCGTAACGTTGATGTTGGTCACACGATACATAGATAAATCGTGTAACGTTGCCGGGATCTGTCGATATCATGAGTGAAGTGTGCGCCGGCCGCTGGGAGATGCCAAGAATAAAGTAGAAATTTTTTCTTACAAAAAACGATAGTTTTTTTTTTAAATTTTTTTCATGAATTATCATAATAGGTATTACCTTAATTTTCTTCATAGAAAGTATTTCGATCAAACGAATCGTTTTTGAGATACACGCATTCGTAACTGTCCCATTTCTAAAGACTTAGCCCTCGCACGAAGTGTAACCTGTATATGACGCTCATTAGACCGGTTGTTCTCTACGGGCACGAGACTTGGATATTGCTCGAGGAGGACCTGCGTACACTCGGGGTATTCGAGCGATGAGTGTTAAGAACCATCTTTGGCGGCGTACAGGAGAACGGAGTGTGAAGGCGAAGGATGAACCACGAGCTCGCGCGACTCTACGGCCCCAGCTAACATGAAATCGTAATAGAAATGATAATCCAAATCGAATATTAGGACATTTTCAATAACTATCGCAAACACGTTGGTATTGAGTGATTTTCTATCATTCATTTACGACAAGCTTTACCCAAAAAAAAAATGAATCGGATAGCAGTTTAATCAATTCGTAAATATGTCTCCAAAAAGTTGAGAATATGCTATCCGACATTTACGATTTGAGTGAACTGATTTACGATAAATGGGCGGTCCTTCAATTGACACTCTCTCCGGTCTCTTCCTTTGACCGGTTTGTAAAAAGAAAATCTCACCTATAGAGCTATATCCTGTAACATATCAACTGATGAGTTAGCATCGTGGTAAGATACCGGACTGCGAACTCGGAGGACTGGAGTTCAAATCTCGGTGGAGGAAATTTTTTTTTGTTTATTTTGCTTTTTGTTGGAAAATCGAATCGTTGAAATCTTGTCATTGTAGATATATCGCCTCCACTTTTGTACTGCCGTTCTAAGCAAGATTGTCCCATGTGGAAAAACGTGCAAACGAGAAAAACGCGATTGAAATATCAGCTATATTTCCAACTTTTCTCTCAAACTAAAAATTCACCGACAATTTTTTCGTAGTGAACAGTTCAAGTTAATCATTTTACAATGTTTTCTGCCAAAAAAATTACATTTCCTACGAAAAAAACAGCGAATTAGAGCCAAAAATGCTCCGTGTGACACTTTTGCGTAGAATCAGAACGCATGCCGATGCTAGTTCTACGAAAAACTGTCACACGGCTACAATTTTTCTATCATTTTAAAAGCTTGCGTAGTTTACTTTTTTCCCAAAAACATGCTAAACCGTAATTTGAGCAATACGTTCCTCTTTGTTAATGTATAGTTGAGTATGGATCCTGTAAGTAATGCCTACCGAAAAGTGTTTAGGGGCCGTTCAGATACCACGTGGACAGAAAAATGAGGTTTTCGACACCCCCCTCCCCCTCCATGGACAAGCGTGGACATTTGGCAAACCCCTACCCCCCTCCCAGGATGTCCACGTGGACAGATTTGAAATTGTTTTTTTTTTTCAAACTCATTTGACAGTTAGAAAACACTACTTTTTGACTATTTGTTATTGGAATGGCTGATTTAAAAAAATATATATATAAAATAATTTTTAAATTTTTAAATTTCTTAATTATCATATTTATTACTTGCTTTCAAGTGGTTTTTAATTGTTCAAACTTAAACTGGAAAGCTTTGTAATTTTAAGATTCAGACAGTAAGTATGTCCACGTGGACATGACCAAAACCCCTACCCCCCTCTCCGTGGACAAGCGTGGACATTTCCATATACCCCCCCTCCCCCTAAGTTGTCCACGTGGTATGTGAACGGCCCCTTAGTGAAAATTTCTCTGAATAAAACACTCAAGGCTTCTCGCTCCTCCTCTGCCCTCTATTTTAGTGTTCTTTTCAGTGAATAACATTAAATTCAATAGTTTGAACTCATCTAAAGACAATTTTTTGATAAAATTTGCATTTTTCATAGAATTTTCTCTAGTGTGACATTCTTGCGTAGAACTACCAACATAGAGACAACCACCTTGATGAAAATTTCGTATAAGTTCAGAACAAAGTATACTTGTTTGTGTTTTTATTCGAAAGTTAACACTAAAAGAGACCGTTTCCAGCAAAAAAGTGAAAATGACTCAAAAGTCACATGGGACATTCTTGCTTAGAACGGCAGTGTAGCTATATGCTATTTTGGTAAGTTTAATACAATCTTTTTAACTGGTATATTTGTTTGAATAATTTTGTTGTCCCTGCGTTATACCTTCATAAATGTTTGCTGGGGCGAACCCAGTATCCAGAAGGTGGTGAAAGCTGGCCGGATACGCTGGGCGGGACATGTTGCGAGAATGCCGGACGACTGTCCTGCAAAACAGGTGTTCGCTACGAATCCGGTAGGAACAAGACGAGCGGGGAACTAAGCTTTAAACCACAATCTGAATTCATCAATTGTGTGAATTGCTCAGGATCGCACCCCGTTAGGAAAAACATTATAGCTTCCAGGAAATATCCCAAAGTTGTCAGAAAAGTTTCTTCTGCTCTGCCTAGGAGTTGAAGCTGAGGTTGAGCAAGACTATGCTAAACAACCATCTCCGTTTTCTGTGGACACACTCAATCCCAAGCCCCAAAGCCCAAGAAAACAATCTGTCTAAAGTATCTTGTAAAGGCTTGTGCAGATGCGACTCTGTAGCTCCTGTTACAAATACTATACCATCATCTGCAAGTTGTCTTAGAGTGCAGCCTTCAGAGAGAAAACTGTCGATGTCGCTTACGTGGAAGCTATACAAAAGTGGGCTCAAAAATGACTCTTGCGGGAGGCCCATGTAAAAGGCCTTTCTAACTGCAATATCTCCGTGAGCAAAATTCTAATGTTTCTCACAAAGTAAGATGTTGTTCAAAAGAGGAGGCAGACCGCGGGAGTGCAATTTGTCTGACAAAACCTCTATGGAGACTGCATCAAAAGCTCCCTTTATGTCTAGAAACACTGAAGCCATTTGTTCACGTTTCGCATACGCCATTTGTATCTCTGAAAACAGCAAAGCAAGACAATCGTTTGTTCCTTTGCCCCTGCGAAACCCAAACTGAGTATCTGAAAGGAGACCAGTGGATCAGGGTTAAATAAAATAAATCTTGAATGAAATTGTTTCTTAGTCACTCTTTGTTTCATTTAATTTGATGACTAACCAGAACAGCGACTTTTTTATACAGTTAATGAGAAACTGGTAGAATGTACATTTTTGCTTAATGAACCCCAAAAAGGTTAAATTTACCTTTTTCCTTGGTGAAAAGAATAACGGTACAATTAACCTTTTTGGTAGCTATCAAGGTAGCTACCTAGGTGAATGAAAAAAAAGGTAAAATTTACTTCGAAAGAAGGGTGGAAAAAAACTACCCCAGTTACTCGATAAGTTTTCCTTTTTTATTATTTTTCGTGTAGATTCAGCATTAGATATCTGTTCAAGTGTAGAAAGAAAAAGAAGAAGGACCAGAAAGGTAAACAAAGTTATTATTCAATCTCATTTATACTTAAATATGTAATAACATTTCAATCATTTCTTAAATAAAGTTTAATTTTTAGCTGTGGGATGTTTCTTAAATTAATAAAAAATCAAAGATATTATTGCACCAACCGTAAATGTTCCTTTATAACAACACCTATTTTCTATGTAAATGCCGGTAAGTTTTACAAACTTGATATATGACAAATGTTTTCTATATTTAGTGTTTTGTCCAATGCAGCTCCGCACATTGGTCATCTTTATTCGGCGGTGATTGCAGATGCAGTACACCGTTTCAACAAGCTTGCCTCTGGAAAAGATGCACACTGCGCTTTTCTTTTCAGCACTGGAACCGATGAACATGGCACGAAAATTCAACAAGCTGCTGCTGCTCATTCCATACCGGTTGAGAATTATTGTCAGAACATTTCCGACCGATACCGGAAACTGTTCCATTGCTTTAACATCGACTATACGAGGTTCATAAGAACAACAGAAGAAGATCACACACATGCTGTACAAAGCTTTTGGAACACTCTTGAATCCAATGGCAGCATTTATTCGGCTCAGTATTCAGGATGGTACTGTATACCGGATGAAACATTCCTCACAGAAAGCCAACTCAAGGAGAATGAACGTGGGGAAAAGGTTTCTATTGAATCTGGTCATCGGGTTGAATGGACTCAGGAAACTAATTTTATGTTCAAACTAAGCAAATACCATGACGATGTACATCATTGGGTCAAAAGCTGTGAAAGTCGGATACAGCCCACTAAGTTCCAAAAAATTCTTTTGGACTATTTAGAAGAACCGTTTCCCGATATTTCAATTTCACGACCAAAAAGCCGCGTTCCTTGGGGCATAGATGTACCATCCGATGCTAGCCAAACGGTTTATGTATGGCTGGATGCTCTGGTAAACTACCTGACTGTGGTCGGATATCCTAATGCAGACTTCATAAGAAGTTGGCCTCCCACGTTGCAGATTTTGGGAAAAGATATTCTTAAGTTCCACGGTATATATTGGCCAGCATTTTTGATTGCTGCAGGATTGGAGCCACCCCAAAAGTTACTGGTACACTCACACTGGACAGTGGACAATCAGAAAATGTCCAAAAGTAAATTCAATGTTGTCGATCCAGAAGAAAGGGCTGCTTCTTACACTCACGAGGGTATCCGGTTCTTCCTGCTGCGAGAAGGTGTTGCTCATAGCGACGGTAGTAAGTTATTGATTTGTCTATATACCTTAGGAAGCAGTAATTGAATGAAATGAAAATTTGATTTCGAAATTGTTTTACTGCAGAATAGGTTGAACATTTTTATATAGGTTTCGGAACATATCGAGATACCAGAAAGAGCCATAGACATGGCAGTTTTATTTATCTGTACCGCAAACGACGTTTCAATTTCAATTAATAATTATTTTACTTCAGATTACAACGATACCAAAATTTTACGCATACTCAATGCAGAACTTGCTGACACACTAGGAAATTTACTCTCCCGATGCTGTGGAAAGGTTCTCAATCCAGAAGGAGTCGTCCCGTCTATAGATCCAGAAGCGCTTAAACATCTTGAATCATTGGATGTTACTAAGCGAGTGCTAGAACTTCTACATGCCTTACCTGGTAATACAGCTTATTCAATACTTCCTAATTAATATGTCAACCACGTTACTTTTTTGACCTTCTAGAAAAATGCTTTGGACACTATCGACAGTTTAATTTTCATTTCGTAGTAGATAGTGTTGTTCAATTGTTGCACTCCACCAATAATTTGTTTGAGACTACAACTCCTTGGAAACTGAAAGGTCCCGAACACAAAGCTCAACTTCAAGCTATCCTCGGTATCACCATGGAAGTCTTGCGACAAACCGGTATCATTTTGCAACCGATCATCCCCGCGTTATGCACACAGCTGTTGGATAAGCTAAATGTTCGCTATGAGCGGAGGTACTGGAATGATTTGAAAGTACAATGGAACGAAAGAGAGCGTCCTCTCGGATCTACCGATGCTGTCCTTTTCAGGAGGATTATAGTTCCCAAAGAACCCATAAGGGAAAAAAAGAAAAACAAAAAAAATGTATAGAACGACGAACACGCTAGAATACTTTTAAAGTTTGTTATTGATTATTACACCTTTCATGTTAACCGTATCAACAACAAGGCATTGGATATGGTTTTTAGAATAAAAAATATACATGCAAGTTGTCGACAGTTTTTGTATATTTCTACTAGCAGCAACCAGTTTGTTCTCAGAATTGAAAGGAATCCGCAATTTGTCACGTTCGACATCCATAACATAAAAATGAAGAGTAGAGTGGTACTGCACTGAACCCATGCAATTGTCGCTAAACAACAAATCGTTTAAAGTTTGAAGAAAATACTTCATAAAACATAGGTAGCACATCACCACAGAAAAAGAAAACGTCGACGTTCGATAATTACATTCTGGCAACTGTTATTTTCTGACGAGGAACTCTAAAAAGTAAATAATTTTATTGTGAGTGTTTAAATTGATATCGATATTAAGAAACTAACCGGATATGAATCACTCTTCTACGATCACTAGGGTGAATCAAATCTAGCTTCTGGCTCCATTCGTATTCCTTCCAGTCTTCCTTCCTTTTCTTGCGATCAAAGTAAGATATGATGCAGCTTACTGGAATCCAAAACAGTGCTGTCAACATGACGACGGCCACTAAAAATTGTAAGGTAAATTGTAAATTTTATTTTTCTACTGGTCCCATTTCGCAATACTTACTGACGATATTATCTCTTAGAAAACGCAATACTTTGTTAATATTGATCTCCTCAATAATGTCCCAGAACCGTTCCACCACATCTTGGATGGTTTTTTCGCAAACCCCTTTGTTGCAAAAACCTTGAATACACGGTGTACCATCGGGAAGCACATCTGGAGGCTCTACCGGGAAACACGTTTCATTGATGCTCTGCCTGCAACATCGTTTGCAAGCATCCGTCATTGTATCACACATGCAACTCTGCAGTCCTTGCGTTTCGCAATAGGGAATACATTTCCCATTGCGGCACTGTCCTCTTTCCTGGCACATCGTTCCGTCGCTCATCGGGGGACTCTTAGGACAGTCTGCATGATTACCGGTACATCTGGCTTCTTGTTCACAGGTAGTATATTGAGCTTCCCGACATTTCACCCCAGCCATCATGTATTGACAGTTTTGACAACAGGGAGAATTTTTGTCGCTGCAAACGGCACCTTGATTTCTGCGTAGCTTGCAATTTTTATCACAGCACGCATCGTTATCTTCCGTTCCTAGCAAACCAGCATCACACTGTTCGTCACCTTCCACTCGCAGATTGCCACAAAATGATTCCTCCGGTTCGGAAAAGCACCTCCCCGATTTGGCCTGAAGCACCTTCCTAATTGAACGCAGCGAACAAGGTGAAAACTTTTTGTTGTTCACATCGTATCCGCTAACCGAGTACGTGTACATCAGAAAGCTGCCTCCTTGGGAAGCACTGGGTGAACATTCTGGTATGTCAGGATCATGCTCGGAACCCCAATTATGACCGAACTCGTGAGCTGTTACCAAATCCGCTTCCCGCGTTATTACCCGTTGACCGTAATGATTGCGTGAACTGCTTAATCCCGAGTTCAGGTAGAGTGTATAACCGTTTTTGAAATATTCTAAAAAAAACACGCTTTAATATTCAAAAAACTCACGATTGACTTCTGAAAAAAAATTAATGCACCTGGTGTACAAATGCCACCGACAGAATTCCGTCGAGGGGAACCTACATAAGCTAAACCGAGAATACCACCCTCAAATTTAAGATCCGTAAACAAATGAGCTAGACAAAAATCTTTATGGCTGTATTCTCGTGAGAAAACCTAGTCAGTTTTAATAAATTTGTATATGATAGTTACCAAATCCACGCGATAGCATGAACAAATGGGAAATTGGTTTTAAAACTGTTCACAAAAATTTTATGTTACATGTGCATGACAAAAAAATCCTTTTACAGTAACTTACCTCTAGCAGATTTCTAACGTCCCACTTTTCCCGAACCATATTGTAGTGTGCTTCGCCGCCACGTACCCTGGTCGGTTCCGAGTGTACCACAATTTTCTTGATGACAAATCCCATACCCTTGAAGCCTTCTTGATCTGAGCGATCCTGCCATATGGTATCGTTGTAAATTTTGTGCACTCGATCGATGAGACTTATCTGAAATTGACAAAAACAAAAAAAAATTAAGTAAAATTTTCTACCAAGCTGTCAGATTTATTACCAAATAATTGATAGTAGTTTTGGTGTTGCTTCCACCCATTTCTTGAAAAAATCGATAGTCGGCAACTAGCAGTAGAGGACATCTGGTTTTGGTAGGCGTGTACTCGTACTGATCCGCCTGCCGCTTTTGACGACCTTTTTTGTTCTCGCGCTCTTTAGTAGGTTCAGTCCATACCGATTGCATTTCATCAAACCCCGGGTCATCGTCCAGATCTTCATCATCTCCGCTAGCTTCAAGCTCCAAGCCCTCCTTAACGTAACCACAAGTTCTCGGAACACCTCCTAGCTCACCACCAATGGCTTCTACGTCATCCCAACTAAATTTGATGTCAGAAGCCTTGTAGGCAATCATGTGCTTATCGCTCAAATCTCCCAAATGCCGCCAGGAAGGCTCGATGTGATATGTTTCGTCCGGGAGAAAAACCGACGCTGTTAGCAAACCGTTTTCAAGATGCGCGCTAACGTGTGAATTTGTTTCGCCAAACACTCGACCTTTGAAGAAGTTATCATGGTCCAAATGCACTATCGATTCTGTTCCGCTACCATCAACAGCATAGGCTCGGAAGTTACTATGAAGTACTTCTTTGTGCGGATGTAATATCAACCGGAAATGGCGACCTAGTACCTTGAATTCTACCTCTTTGATTGTGTTGAATGGGTGACTGCTAGGTTTCGCACCACGTTTTGTAACGCGATGGGTCAGGTCGTCGGTTTGAAGAGTTTCATAATGTTTCAGGTTTTTGTGCAGTTGGGCTATTGAAATCGAAATGGTTTTAGAATTTTTAGACGAAAAAATCAAAATGAAAACATTTTTATTAAAACTAAAGACATTTAGGGGGAACTTGTGTACTACCGGACACTTAGGGTTTTTAAGCAATAACTTCAAAAAGATATTTTTGTGAAATTTTTTTCTCTACCGATTGAAAGAGTAGGTATCAATATTATGATCTCTAAACAATATTAAAAAAAAAATAACAACATATTCATGTAAGAGAAATCATTATCACTAATTTTCAAAGTTGTGGTCTGCTAAATATTTACTTTTTTCCATTCGAAAAATCAATGTTGTCCGGCCATAGAAAAGTTCCCTCTAATTGATTCTGTCTCCTAGAAAAATGTACTATTGAAAAAACTAAAAATTGAAAAATCTTTTCGAGTAACCGTCAAATTATTTCTGTTGGATAAATAGAAAAATATATGTGAACAGTCGTTTTGATGTGGTCCAACAAACATCACAGACAGATCGATAAATGTCTTCAAAGAGAAACATCAATCGCGAAAATAATTTACCTTTTGTAACTGGTAGCGATCCAATAAGCGTCCAAATTATTACTACGACCACGGCACTTTGTCCCCACACTCCATTGTAACAATTTAGAACCATTTTGGTGAACTTTTAAAGACAAATTTCCTATAAACCTTTAGACGAAAAATTTTCAAATCACCTCCATGTTTGTTTTCCTTTTTGTTTGATGATGCACGCTCCTTTATTTCAACTCAAAATTAAGTTGCTTGGTTCAAAACAGCACAGGACAGAGTGCCTCCAGCTACGGGTGGATGCATATTGAGGAAAAGTAGGCAAGGGTTACCAAAAGTCGATGTCGTGGTAACCTTGGCCGCAACTACACAAATTGCTGCTAGCAATATTCAAACGATAGAGTACCGCATCTAAGGAATAATGATTGGACATGAGACGGGAAAATATACGAATAAAATCTCGACTCAGGTCAAATCTATTAAACCATGGTTTAAGGCTTACCCTTGGGATAATCGAGTGCAGCCACCGACCCAACTCATCCTCGTCCCATTTGCGCTGCCAGTTGACAAGAGAGTTTCTTCGAACTGAAAAGTAAAATTCGTTGAAGGCGATTTCACTCTGATATGTGTCGCCTTTCCATCGCCCCCACCTTTAAGAACCTTGTGTTTGTAGACACCTTGGTCACAGGCACTTTTTAAATCGCAGTGTCTAAATTCTTAAATAACTTTGATCTTTGTTCAGTGCATCTGCCTGAAAAATATAAACAAATCCCAACAAATCGATAAAAGGAATAAAAAAAAATTGAATTTTTAGATAACAATCTACAATAAAAGCCCTCAGACGGAAGGCTCGATTATAAAAGAAGAAAAATAAAATCTGTGTTCCTTGGTCCTATAATTTGGAAAGTTCATACATTACAAGGATGTTTTTACTTTTTGCAATCACCATTATCTGTTTCCTGTTGGCATTCACAGCACGAGCTACTAATTTTGTAAGTACCTCTGTTACTTGAGATTTAAGAATAATTTTATTCTTATTTTTTCCATGAATGTTAACCTGGGACTCCAGATAGTAGATCTCGTCATTCGCGATTCGCCAGAAACCCGAGCTCTGCGAGCTGAATCCGAGCTTACCCGCCGAGAGCTGTCCCGTATTTCTATGCGTGACGATTACATCAACTACGTGAAAGTGGAACGCAAACTGGTGGCCATCGATGCCAAACTAAACGAATCCAAGTCCCGTGATGCGATGCGTAGAAAGATCTACGAGTACGGTTTCCAGTACGGCACTTACGCACTTGCTTCGCTTGGTCTCGTCATTATATCTATCGGGTACCGCTATCAACCGGTGGTTGTTTTCGGCGACGGATTCAACTTTGAACCTTTCGGTAAAGCGTTAAGTTTTCCTACCGGTGTTTCCAATTCTGTGTCACCCGTTTGCTGGATTGTGGTTAACAACTTAGTAGCGCGAGCCATTGCCGGTTACCTTAAGTAGGACGAGTTGATTGAATAAAATAGGTTCAGATAAGTCTATTTTCGAGTTATGCTTGATTTTACTTTCGAAACGCCAGGCATGGATATTTTCTCACATGGACCCGAAAAAAATTCAACAAACTAAACAGTCCAACTCTATTTGTTTATTATATTTATAATATAAATTTTATATTAAAATCATACTTTTCCAACAAATCCAACTTCTTTTTCTATCCAACGCGCTACCTGAAAGAGTTGCTGCTCTGAGAAACTGGGTCCCATTAGCTGCAAACTTATTGGGAGACCTCGTTTCGATAGCCGAATCGGTAGGGACAGTGCTGGAATGCCACCCATATTGGCCGGTTGGGTACAAAAATCCTGCACAGCGCACTGGTCTCGATTATTACTCTGACAAAATTCTTCGAACGTCGGAGCTTCACTCAAGGTTGTGGGAGTCAGTAAAATGTCTACTACACGGAATGCACGCTCAAAATCTTCAGCAAGCAATCGTCGGACTTGAAGGGCTTTTTGGAAATATTTCTTGTAGTTTTTGCGCAATAAAAAGAAGTTGCCGCCCAAGATGCGATTTTTAACAACTCCGTTGAATCCCTCGGCTCGTGTTTTGGCATACAGTTGTTCGGTACTAGCATTTTCATCAGACCGATGGCCGTATTCGATTCCGTCATAGCGAGCCATATTGCTAGCCACTTCGCATTGATTCAGAATCGAGTAAACGAAAATTGAAGCCGAAGTATACGGCAAGGAAACATTCTTAACGGTAGCTCCACCTTCTTCCAACATGTCAGCAACCTTCTTCCATGTTTTAAGAACTTCATCAGTTAGCCCCTCACAATGGTATTCAACTGGAATACCAACTTTAAGTCCTTTTAGTGAGATAGCATGTGCTTCCGGTAGTTGCAGACAATCGTATGGTTTTGTGACCGTCGTTGAATCCTTCTCGTCTGACCCGGCAACTGCATTCATCATCGTAACACAATCCTCTATATTTCTAGTTAAAATACCAGGTACATCCATTGAGTTAACTAGAGGTATCAAACCGTGTCGTGAGAGCAATCCGTAAGTGGGTTTGAAGCCAACAACTCCACAATAAGATGCAGGATTCCTAGTTGATCCACCTGTGTCTGAACCCAGCGCCGCAAAACAGATACCAGAGGCCACTGCTACTGCCGACCCACCGGAACTACCCCCGGCAATTCTAAAGCCGTGATCGTTAAATTGATCGCTCCAGTTATTTTTTGTTGGGCCAAATATAGAATCGACGGTTCCTGAACCCATTCCAAACTGGTCCATGTTGGTTTTGCCAATAAGGATAGCACCCCGATCGACCAGTCGCTGATATACGGTGGCACTGTAGCGGGGTACGAATCCCTGAAGCATTCGGGAAGCGCAAGTCGTGTGGATACCATCAGTGCAAAAGTTGTCCTTGGATAAATACGACGAAGTTATTTTAACAGCACATAATCGATTTATAAACTTTTACCTTCACGGCTATGGGAACGCCATCCAAATCGCTTAAGGATGTGCCTCGATTAAGCCGGTCCGTGGATTGTTGGGCCTGTTGACGGGCTTCAGTGCCGCAAACTCGGACGAAAGCATTCAAATTGTGCAATCGCTCCGCCTGGGCTAGACAATGTTCAGCAACGAGCAGCGGCGTTGTTTGTTGCAGACGGTAGCTGTCCGCTAGCTGTATATGGACAAAAAAAAGCCATTTCCGTCATTACAAACATTTCCAACTGTGCATTTTTCACGCTCTTACCTCTTTAATTTTTTGTGGCAATCGCCGATTCATTTTACATACAATACTATGTCAATGCTCTGTTTTATTATAAACTTTTCAGAGTCGTTAATTTTGTTTATGTTACCATATTTATGTTGCCATATTCGTTTTCATCCTGGTGGTGCACCGGTAGTGCACCAAGTGCTGTCAAAACGTTTTTTTTATATGAAGATGACAGCAGTTGGTGCACAAAACCATCTTTCCACCAGATGAAGTTTATAGTTAGTAGAGTTGTTAATTTTGTTTATATTTAAAACAGGATGGATAAATACACGGAAAATAATAAAAAGGTAAAATTTACCAAGTTAGCAAAGGTGAACGCTCGTGAAAGCCAAAAAGGTAACTTCTACCTCTTCGAGGTGAAACTCACCTCACAGTGAGGTAAAATTTACCTGAATCGAGGTTGGAAAAAAGGTACAATTCACCGAGAAAAAAGGTGAATCCAAAAAAGGTAAATCTTACCTCTTAGCTGAAGTGATATGGTGGAGGAAGGAACACTCGCGGTTGAATAAAAACTACTTCGGAGACGATTATAAAAATAACAACGTGCACGCTAACTTTTGGCTACCCCTTAACGAATACTTTTGACCCGTTATTCATTAAGACTGGGAGAACTCCTTTTTAAGGATAAAGCCACTGTACCCTTTAAGGGGTACTCAGCTTGATAACGCTTGTAGCGGATTAAAATTACCCCTTATTTCAAACGCTCGTACCGGATGAAAATTACCCCTTATTTGAGAAGCTTTCGTATGGGGGAAATTTCAGAAGCTTCCAATGGGAAATATGTTTGCCGGGAAATAAATCACTACAAAATATTATATTCAATTTGATTTATTTAAAGACAAATCTATAAAAGTATGAATTCATTCATTTTTTTTTTTTATTTACCATCCACCGCCGTGAATCCGATCTCAAACAACAGCATATTTTCGTCACTGTCATCCGGAACAGTGCCAGTTCTGAAATAAAAACACGAATGATTAGAATTTCACAAAGGAAACAAAATAAATGCACAAAATACTTACAATTTTTCACATCAATGGCAATTTACCGGACAAATAATAACGCTTTCAATATGTAACATCATCCAAAACTACCCCTTTGAAGCGGACTCGAGCTTTTCGAAATAAAGGGTAATTTTGATCCGCCAAAAGGACCCTTTATTTGACAGATAGTGGAGGTTCTCAATAACGGGTCAATTTTACGCCTTTAAGGGGTAGCCAAAAGTTAGCACACACGCTAACTTTTGGCTACCCCTTAAAGGCGTAAAATTGACCCGTTATTGAGAACCCCCATGATCTGTCAAATAACGGGTCATTATATCGGATCAATATTACCCCTTATTTTAAAAGGCTCGATTCCCTTCAAAAAGGGCAGTTTTAGATGCGTTACATTAAAAGCGTTGAATTTGGCCTGATGAGAGATGTTGTGGTAAGTTGTAATTGTAAAAATTTGAATTGTATTCATTCCGAATTTATATTCATTCATTTCATTTCAGCAGCACAGCAAAGTGCCGGACGAGCCAGGCAGACACAAATAGATTTCAACATGAAACGCATAGCGGCGATCTAAAATTGAAGGTAAGATTGATAGTTAATGTTTTCTTAACTTAAAATCTAATCTTTTGTTTTCTTTCAGCTTTCAGGAGATAATTATAATATTCAAGAGAATATCATCTATCAATATACAAAAAGTTATTCCAGTGAATCCAAATTTAAAAATAATTGGCATCTCAATAAACAAAATGAAATAAAACATTTCGTTTTTATTTATTTTCCGGTGGTTGTGGTTTATTCTCTGGTACACTGAACAAAATTGGGCTATAAGCTTTATTAGAAATTCTAGTATTTTCGCACTACTAGAAAATCCAATACTTTTTATCAATAGAGAAAGGATTGAATTTATAGGAATTCCAATGAATTTTAAAGCAAGCCAAATTCATAAAATTTATTGTTTAATGTAATGAAATGAATAATTTTATCGCGTAATAAAATATGCTCATTCAGTTTATTAGTTTTATTCAAATTTATTTCCAAGTTGAATAATTATATGAAGTTTTTATTGATAGTTAATACATTTTATTCTCGTCTACCAAACAAACTCGATCGACAATTTCACACACAATTCACTGCTTTCTGGAGGACTAGCAATGTACCGACAATTCATCTGGGATATGCTCAAATTTTTCGTTTAAATCGGGTGTGGTTAAGGTGTTGGCCGCTGACCACATTTCGTATTGCTATCTGGTGTTTCCGTCTGCAGACTACATTAGATTTATTTTTTTCCGACTATTCTGACAATTTGATGTAATCTAAAAGCAAACCACAATTTCAATTTCAACATAAATTAATTTTTAAAATCGCGGATTACCTGTTCTGTTGTAGTATAAAATCGTACTCGCAGCCGCTCAAATCCGGAGTTTTTCTTCTGGGCTGCTACCCCTCTGGGATACAAAGATTTACCTAAAGAAGGATACATATATCATCAATATCCACGGCGCATTTTGAAATTTACCAATTTCTATTTCGATAATCACATTAAAAACAATTTACTTACGAATCGAAAAACCAACAAACTTGAAACGAACTCAAGTACACGGAAAGGACGATTTATCCCGCCAAATGTACTTTTTTTCAAACTGATGAAATTTATAGGAAATTCTTGTATACTTTGCTTGGCACAGAAAATTTTTGTAATCTATTGGACTTTCTTATAATTTTTACTGGATTTGTCTTTAGCTTCTATTAGTACCAGAACTATAAGATTTATTGGATCGATCTTTTAAATTTCATAGCCTGGTTTGGTTCAGTGTAGTTTTACAAAGATTGAAAACAAGCGGAACACCAACCCGGATCGGAACGAATATCGCAACCGGACCGATTACTGTCAAACTATTAGTTGTCAGTTTCATTCCTCCTCTAACTTTCGCCGAGAGCGGACACAAACGGTTAAAGCGAGTCAAGTGGAAGAAATTTTTTTTCGCGTGACGCGTCCCGAAAGGGGAAACCATTTTTGTTTCTGGTGGATCGCTATTAGTGCTAAATTCAGTGTTTAAATAAAAATCAATGTAAATATAGTTATAAAGAGAAACAAGTGCCTGTACATATATTTATATTTTTTTCAATAATTCTACTTCCTTATTAATTATAAAGCTAGTTTAAGTAAAAGAGAAAATTAGGTTAGGATAGTTTTTAGTGACGCTTGCTCTTGCAAGCATGAGCAGGAAAAAGGCAAGAAAACGTGACCGACCGCCCCCGGATAAAGGTAAGGATGAACATTCCCCTGACGGATCCCAGGAAAGTGGTGACTTCCGAGGATACGAAGATGTATCACCAGTAGAGAAACGAAAAAAGGCTAACGGAAACCCGGACCAAGACATCACAAACACACCAGCTATGACACATAACCTAAACGACGATAAAGATACACCAAATAGCACACACACTTACAAAACCAACACTGAACTAACACCAAGACCATCTCGTAAGGAAAAAATTAATGAAAATCAATCTGACAAAGAAATATGGATCCAGAACAAGCACTTTAATGTTGTCTTCCTGGAACCAATCCTAATCAAAGAGGGGCAAAAACTCCTAGAACCGATGGAAATCGGAAAATTTCTGCACGAAACCAAGCTAGACCAGTTCACGGAGCTGAAAAAGGCAGGGCAATACCGTTACAAAATGACATTTAATAGACCGAAAGACGCCGAAAAAATCTTGAATGCTACCTCGATTCTAAAAAATAATAACATGAAGGTGTTTATTCCAAAAATGTTGAGGGAAACAACCGGTATTATAAAAAACATTCCACTATCAATTTCGGATCCGGAGATTATTTTCAATGCGATCTCAGACAAAAAGATAATCAGGGTTGAAAGAATTTTAAAACTGAATAGAGAACGTAAGAGCGAAAAGGACGAACGTCTTATACCGACAAGGGCAGTCAAAATCACTGTTGATGGCCCAGAGCTTCCCAGGGTAATTCAAATATACGGGGTAAACACAAAACCAGAAATTTATATCTACCCAGTACGGGTATGCAACAAATGTTGGCGTTTAGGGCACAAAGCAGCGGCGTGCAAGGGTAAACCTGCATGCAAAGTCTGCGGAAAGAACATAGACGACAATCACACAGAATGTGAAGATGGCACCACCCCAAAATGTAAAAATTGCGGGGGAGACCACCTTCCAACAGAGCGTACCTGTTTGGAAAGAATTCGTAAAGAACACATAAACGCGGCCATGACTATCAACAAGATGACTTTCCAAGAAGCTGAAAAGCTTTATCCTAAGACGCAGAATCGCTTTGCTACCTTGGAATCCACCAAGGATTTCCCGGAATTAGGAGAACCAAGTAGCTCAAACACAAGCTTCAGACATGTAAATTTACCTACATTAATACCTAGAAAACCTATAAACTACAGTAAAATAGTAAGTACCAACAAAACACAAAAAATAGAACAACCAACAACCATCAGACAAAACTTTCCCAAACCCATCCCGGAAATACAACGTACACAAACAATAACAGAAAACCCACACCAAGTATCGGAGATTGAAAGATATCTTCAACAAAAAAACGAATCCCTTGAAAAACAATTACGTAATATCTTTGACAAAATTTCCAACAACACATCCGACAAACTGGATGCAGACCTTCTGTTAATCGAAATAGGCTCCTCTATAAACAAATTACTCCAAAACTCAGAATCCCACACCAATGACAAATAAACAGTCGAAATGGCATCCTTCAATAATAGCATTAATATAGCTCAAATAAATATTCGTAGCCTTAGACCTTTACATAAAAGAGAGTCAATTAAAACATTCATAGTTCAAAATGACATACATATACTTCTTTTGCAAGAAACCTGGCTCAAACCCAACGAACAATTCAAATTTTTAAACTATCACTTCATAAAAAATTGTAGGCCGGACGGGTATGGGGGTACAGGTATTATTGTACACCCCAATCTGATATTTGACGAAATCACAATTCCAAACGTAGACTTAGAAATTACAGCGATTAAAACGAAAAATACAAGATTCCCTATAACATTTATCTCTATATACATAGCACCAGACACAAATCTTGATGACATCAAAACATCATTACTAAACTTGTTTAAATACATGGACAATAATGTATCTGAAATAGTCATTGGAGGTGATATGAATGCTCGTAGCCCACTTTGGGATCGTGCAGCTCAAACAGAAAACCCGCGAGGCGAGTTTCTAAGTGACTTAATAATCGACTCCCATCTCATTCTATTGAATAATGGCAAACCTACTCGATGGCCAGACCTCAATCAAAGTCCAACTGCAATAGATTTGACCATTACGACACCCAGGATAGCTCAAACGACAATGTGGTCAATAAGCGAAGAAGACTTGGGAACTGACCACAAGCTGATACAAATCCAAATCGACAACTGCAACAAACTCAACAACAAATTGTCAAAAACATTAGTCTCTAAATCAAAAGTTATTAAAACATTAAACAAAATTGACCCCGAATCACTTAAAACAGTTACAGATTTGAATTCCAGAATAAACCAAGCAATAGAACAGGCAACATATACCATTCACTCAGATAGTAAGAAAAAGATAAAGCCATACTGGACAGAAAACATTAAAAAACTTTACGAAGAAAAGAATAAAAAACATATACAATTTCGAAAAAATTTGACCCTAAGAAATAAAATAGAATTTAAGAAAGCAGAAAAACATTTTATTCAAGCACTCAGAGAAGAAGTTTTCAAATACAGAAATCAAATGTTAAACGAAATCAACGAAGACACCAATATCAACCAACTATGGAATATTGTAAAAGCAATAGGAGCACTCAGAAAAATACTATTATGTATGCCATAAGATTCTCTTATGAAGTGGCGCCATAAGAAAAATTAATGAAATTCATAAGATTGTCTTATGACGCGAATGAATTCTGAAGATGAACGCCTACTTCAATGAGAGGTTGTTGCTTTTCATAAGAGATTCTTATGGAAACAGTAAATCACTTTCTAATAAGAAAAATTCTAGATTTTTCATGCTGAAAACATTCACTTTATTGTTTGCCAAATTTTTTTTTTAAATTGAATCATTCATGGTCACCATCAGCAGCGCATCAACAGACGGCTCCATCAAATTTATTTTTGCCGCATCTTAATCTTCGACCTTTCGTTTTTTGCCGATCAGCTTGCTGAAAAGTAAACAAATAATGTATATTAGTTTACTAATATTAAACGATCTCACCAAACACATCAAATCGAACTTACCATTCCGGAGATAACAATAACATTTAAAATTGAAGGGAAACTAGAATAACTATGAACTGGCGATTGCTTCGTACTGTTAGATGATGAAAAAAAAACTGATTCCATGAATGAATGTGTTCATTATTTTTTTCACAAAGCCGTTTCTTCTACTTTTCATAAGAACATCGTATGAAAATTGAAAGAATTTCATAAGACTCTTATGAAACATTATTTTGCACACTAAAAAGCGGTTCATAAGATGCATCTTATGAAAATTATAATAAGAATTTGCCTGAGTGAGGGAACTATCAATCTAAACAGAACACGGAATTATTAACTAACGAAAACTTAGCAAAAAAGTTCATAGACCTAAACTTTATAAGCGAAGATATTAGAGGGCTAAACATTACCAACTATAACGTAGAGAAAGAACAGTACATCAAGCCAATGAGCATTGAAAAGATGATTAAATCACTTAGAAGCAAAAAGGATAGGTCAGCCGCTGGCGAAAATAATCTTTCATACTTTATACTTAAAAACTTAAAACTAGACCTTATCACCAGAATACTCCAAATTACAAATGAAGTTTGGATGTCTGAAAACATACCTGAACAATGGTTACGTATTAAAGTGGTTCCAATATTAAAGCCAAATAAAGACAGGCTTTCAGAGAAATCCTATAGACCTATTTCTCTCATAAACGTAAATCTGAAATTAATCAATATAGAAATTAAAAATCGCATAAACAGCTTTCTTTTAGAAAATAATCTAATACCGGAACTTTCATACGGTTTCAGAGAAAAATATTCAGCAATAGATTGCGTAAACCATTTGAACAGTATCATCACAGAAGCCAAAAGAGCTAAATTGACGGTAGCAACGATT
Organism: Uranotaenia lowii; assembly: GCF_029784155.1. NCBI lineage: Eukaryota > Metazoa > Arthropoda > Insecta > Diptera > Culicidae > Uranotaenia > Uranotaenia lowii. The sequence continues at coordinate 138,911,175 of NC_073691.1, forward strand.
TTTCTAGACTTAACAAAAGCCTTCGACTCTGTAAACGTAAATATACTACTTAACATATTGGACAATATTAAAATTCCAGCAAAAATCCAGAGATGGATTTATCTCTATCTAACACAAAGGAAAGTTACAATGGAAACAGCCCATAACAAAATAACTAAACTCACAAATCAAGGCCTACCACAAGGTTGTCCCCTTTCGCCGTTACTTTTTAATATTTACACAAGTAGCTTACACAATATAACTACACATAATATAACCTTACAGCAATTTGCCGACTATTTTTCTATAACTATAACAGGAAAAACACTAAATGAAGTAGAACAGGAAGCAAATACAATCCTATCCAAACTTAAATCAGAATTACAAAATCTAGAAATCGGTTTAAACCCGGACAAATCAGCTTTTATTCTCTTTAATAGCAGAATAGAAGATAAATTAAACATAATAATAGATGGAATACACATTGACCAGAAAAACAATCACAGATACCTAGGATATATTATTGATAATAAACTATCACACAAAGCTCACGTAAGCTACTTAGCAGCAAAAACTAAAAAACGAGTTAACGTTATAAAAATTATCTGTAAAAGAAACCAAGGTGCACATCCAAAAACTGCCCTTAAAATTAACAAAGCTATCATCAGATCTCAACTAGACTACGGAATCACACTGTACGGAGGGATAGCCAAATCAAACATGAGCAAGCTAAATACAGTATACAACAATTCACTAAGAACATGTTTAAGACTATTAAAATCTACCCCCACAAACGTCTTATATTCGGAAGCTGGGGAAATCCCCTTAAAATTTAGGGCGGAATTTCTTGCCAAGAAAGAAATGTTAAAATCGTTCTCCTACAATAAACCCATTACTGGAATAGTCTCAAAATTCATTGAATTACATCAGCTTCCTAAATTCCACACATTTCTTGAAAAAACAATCTTCGAAAACAAAAACCTATTAATACAAACACACCAATCGTTCACAAACACATTTAAAAACGATGACAATATAATAGAAAACTTAAAAATTCAAACACACATATATGGATACAAGAATACGATGACTGATAGTGTAGCAAGAACAGTAACAATCAATTATCTTAACGAAAACTACAGTAGGTTCCACGCAGTTTACACTGATGGTTCAAAAACCGAAACCGAAACAGGCATAGGCATCTGGTTTCAAACAGAGAAGGAAGAATTTTCCTGCAAAGTAAATAAACACCTATCAATCATGAATGTAGAGTTGATGGCTTTAAAAACAGCAATTGAATTAATAAACACTAAAAAGGACACAGAATTCGTTATATGCACCGACTCAAAAGCCAGCCTGGAAAGCATCGCGAATAAGAAATTTAAAGACAACTATATAATATCCGAAATACTGACGAAGTTGAAAAATTCAAAGAAAACCATTCACTTTCAATGGGTCCCGGCCCATAAAGGGCTTAACGGAAACGAAAAAGCCGATCAGCTATCGAAGAACGGATGTACAAGTGAGAATATCATTTACTGTAAACTACCTTTAAACGATGGAATAATCCTGGCTAACAATGAAACCTTTAAAAACTGGACAAATGAATACATTATGGAATCCCAGAGCAAAGGAAAAAAATACTTTCACCTACACAGTACACCACATACAAGACCATGGTTCTACAACTTTAACTTAGAACTACACGAAATAATAACCCTAGGACGAATAAGAACCTTCCATACGTTGACTAAGATTAAACTCCACCAATGGAGACTTATTCAAGACGATAAATGCAGCGACTGCAACTTACCAGAAGACTTACAACATATTTTATTCGATTGTCCCAAATACGTAAATAGACCAAACTACACCTGCCTGACCAACCATAGTAGCATCGAGGAATTACTTAAACTAGCTAGCCTAAAAAACCTAAAAGAAATAGCAGAATTTATTAAAGTTAACGGCATTGTTTTATAAAAACGATACAAACACAAGTTTCTCTTTACCAACTATAAAATAATAACAATCACCACCTACCTGGATGGTGCCACGAAAGCGAAACGCCAAAAACAAAACGAAAAACCGAGTAAAAACAAAAGAGGCCGCTTGAGGCCCAAACACACCCCTTCAACTTGACAACCTTTGGCAGTTTAGCTGTTTTAGCTCGCCATAAAGAGGAGAAGAAGAAGAAGAAGTTGTCAGTTTGAATCTATCCGGTTTCTTTCTTTCTTTCTTTCCTCTACTTTATGGCCAGCTGTTTTAGCTAAACTGCCAAGGGTTGTCAAGTTATAGGATGGTGTATGCGGGCCTCAATTTTGCCTCTTAATCGATTTTACGTTTTGTTGTTGGCGTTTTCAATAGCGGCACCACCCCAGTAGGCGGTGTTTGTATTATTAAAATCGCGTGAAAGAGAATCTCGTATTTATTTTATCTTTTATATTATGATTCCGTTACTTCTTATAAATTCGGCTATTTCTTTATACGTCTTTACGCACGTTTGTTTAATTAAATCGTCTATAGTGTTGTGTGTTGAAAAACAGTTGAATTGAATTCTGTTTGTGTATTTTTGACAGTCAAATAATATGTGATTTAAATCTTCTTTAGCGTCGCAGTGGTCGCATTTGTCGGATTGGGCTATTTTCCATTGATGTAATTTAACTTTATTTAGGGTGTGGTGTGTTCTAATGCGTCCTAAAGTGACAATTTCGTGAAGTTCCAGATTTAATTCATTGAACCATGGTTTATTGAAAGGTTTATTGTGTATGGCAAAGTACTTTTTGCCCTTTGATAGTGACTCTGCTTTGTATTGATTTGTCCAATCTTGAAACGTTTCTTTCTTGGCCAAATTTATCCCATCTTTTAATGGGAGTTTACAGTATATGATATTTGTACTTGTACAACCTTTTTTTGAGAGAAAATCTGCTTTCTCATTTCCCATAATCCCTTTGTGGCCTGGTACCCACTGCAGAATTATGTTTTTATTTGAATTTTGGAGTTTTTTAAGTATGTCCGAAATGATGTAGTTATTTGAGAATTTTTTGTTTAAAATGCTATCTAGTCCAGCCTTAGAGTCAGTACAGATGACATAATTGTTGTAATTTTTGCTATTGATGATTTCTATTGCAGTTTTTATCGCCATAAGTTCGACGTTCATTATCGATAGTTCATCGTTTAATCTGCATGAGATCTCTTCTGATTCTTTTTGGAGCCAAATCCCTATTCCTGTTGTTTCGGTTTTCGAACCATCTGTGAAGACTCTATTGAATGTTTTGTACTTCTCATCCAGATAACTGTTTGTAATTGCTCTGATCATAATGTCGTTCATTGAATTTTTGTAACCGGGTATGCTACTGTAGATCTTTAGACTATTAATTTCATTTAATTGGTTGACGGTATCTGTATTTATGATTGACGGGTGTGTTTGTGCTAGAATATAGTTGTTTTCAAAAAAAGCTTTCTCTAGAAAGGTGTGATGTTTCGGTAAATGTTGTATTTCAATAAATTTGGATGTTATTTCTGTGATTGGTTTATTCTGTGTGTAGGACTTTAACATTTCTTTTTTTGTAAGGAATTCAGCTCTTAGTCTTAAAGGCATTTCGCCTGCTTCGGAGTATAGGATGTTTATTGGAGTGGATTTCAGTAATCTTAAGCAGTTTCTTAATGTTGCATTGTAAATTGTGTTTAGTTTAAGTAGATTAGATTTGGCTACCCCTCCGTATAGGGTGATTCCATAATCTAGCTGTGATCGAATAATTGCTTTATTGACTTTGAGTGCTGTCTTAGGGTGGGCTCCTTTATTTTTTTTACAGATCATTTTGATGATGTTCATTTTTTTTCTTGTTTTTGTTGCTAGATGATTGATATGAGGTTTATGTGACATTTTACTATCGATTACGTATCCTAAGTATCTATGGTTCATTTTTCTTTCAATTGGTACTCTGTTTATGTGGATATTCATATTATCTCCTAATCTTGCATAGAAAAGAATGTAGGCTGATTTTTCCGGATTCAACTCAATTTCAAGTTTTTGCAATTCGTTTTTGAAATTATCTAATATTATATTTGTTGTTATTTCAACTTCTTCGAGCGAGTCAGCTATAATAGTAATCGCAAAGTCGTCTGCGAATTGTTGTAAAATGACTTTGTCTGAATTTATTTTATGAAGGTTTGCTGTATAGAGGTTGAAAAGGGTTGGAGATAGTGGACAATCCTGGGGCAGGCCTCTGTTTGTTTGTTTAATTATTTTTTCATTAGCAGTTTCTATTGTGACTTTTCTCTGTGTGAGATATAAGTAGAGCCATCTTTGAATTTTGGCCGGTAACTTCATATTGTCTAATGTTCTGAGCAAAATTCCTATGTTGACCGAGTCAAATGCTTTAGTAAGATCGGCGAAAACTGTTATAACTATCTGATTATTTCTTTTTGCTTCATTGATGATCGAGTTCATATGATTGACACATTCTATTGCCGATGATTGTGCTTTAAATCCATATGATAATTCTGGTAGTAGCTTATTTTCTGTGATAAAGATATTTATTCTGTTCTTAATTTCTATATTAATAAGTTTTAGATTGACATCTATTAATGAGATGGGTCGATATGATTTTTCACATAATTGATTCTTATTGGGCTTGAGGATGGGTACTATTTTTATATGAAGCCATTTTTCGGGAATTTTTTCCGAGATCCAAATATCATTGTTAATTTTAAAAATTTTTGTAGTTAGTTCTATATTCAAGTTTTTTAACATAAAGTAGGACAGTTTATTTTCTCCTGCAGCTGACCTATCTTTCCTTTTGTTCAGAGATTTTCTCATATTTGCAAAATTCAGTGGCTTAGTGTACTTTTCTTCTTCTACATTGTAATTTGTTATATTCAGTTCTGTGTCCTCTTCTTGAATGAAATTTAATTCCATGAATTTGTTCGCTAGTGTTTCATTCGTAAGTAGTTCTATATTTTGTTTTCCTTGGAAATTTCCTCCAATTATTTTCACTATATTCCACATCTGATTGATGTTTGTGTCTTCGTTAATTTCGTTAAGCATTTTGTCTCTATAGTTGAAGACTTCTTCCTTTAGTGCTTTAATAAATTTCCTTTCAGCTCTTTTATATTCCAATTTGTTTTCTAATGATAGATTTCTTCTAAATGTTATGTGCTTCTTGTTTTTCTCTTTATAAAGTTGTTTTATATTATTGGTCCAGTATGGTTTCGTTTTCTTTTTACTGTTAGCAAATATGGTGTATGTTGCTCGATTTAGGGCCCTGTCTATTTCGCGGTTGAGATCATCAGGTGTTTCTATCGTATCTGGGTTAATTTCATTTAGGTATTCTATCGCTTTTGGTTTGCTTATAATCAGTTTGTTATACTCGTTGTGAAATTTATTGTAACCGTTTAATTGCATTTCGATAAGTTTGTGATCGGAACCTAAATCTTCATCTCTTACTGTCCATGTTAAATTTTGACTGATTGTTGGTGAAGCTAACGTAAGATCTATCGCTGTAGCATTTTGGTGTATGTCTGGCCACCTCGTTGGCGAGCCAGTATTTAAAAGAATGACGTTGTATTCGTCTATCAGTTCACAAATAAATTCTCCTCTCAAGTTTTCTGTTGTTGCTTGACTATCCCAGAGTGGGCTTCGCGCATTCATATCTCCTCCTATGATTATTTTAATCTGACCGTTGTCCAAGAATTTGAACAAGTTTTGTAAAGAATTTTTAATGTCTTCTAAAATGAGATCGGGTGCTAAGTACAGTGAAATGAATATTATTGGGGATTTGATATTTTTGATTTTTATCGCAGTAATTTCTAAATTTGTGTTTGGAATTTTGATTTCTTCATAGATTAAGTTCGGGTGAACCAAAATACCGGTGCCACCGTATCCATTTTGTCTGCAATTCTTAATAAATTTGTAGTTTAGAAATTTGAACTGTTCATCCGATTTAATCCAAATTTCTTGCAGTAAGAATACATGAATGTTGTTACTGGTTAGATATGTTTTGATTGCCTCTCTTTTGTGGAGTGGTCTTATGCTACGGATATTTAATTGTGCTATATTTAGGTTTTGATTAAAGGTTGTCATTTTTGTATCGAATTTTTACTATTGTTTGCTTGAGAGGGATTCAGTATGTTGTTTATAGCGGTACCAATTTCTATGAGAAGGAGATCAGAGTCTAAATTATTAGAAGTTTTGTTGGAAATTTTCTCAATTATATTTTTCAGTTGGGTTTCGATTATGTTATTTTTAAGTTGTAGAAGTTTCTCTATTTCCGAAACTTTGTGTGGATTTTCGTGAATTGTCTGGGTGTTTTCTGGTATTTGCTCTTCTCTTGGGAAGTTTTTCCTTGGGATTGGAAGTTTCGTTTGTGGTTTGCTAGTTTTTAATATTTTACTGTAATTTAATGGTTTGTTTGTTGGTATGTTTACGTGTCTGAAGTTGAGGTTTGGGTTTCTGATTTCTTCAAGTTCTGGGAATTCTTTAGTCGACTCAAGTAAAGCAAATCTATTTTGTAATCTAGGGTACAATTTTTCCGCTTCTTCGAAAGTCATCTTATTGACAGTCATAGCAATATTGATATGTTCCTTTCGAATTCGCTCTGGGCATTTTCGGTCTGTAGGAAGGTGACTTCCTCTACAATTTTTGCATTTTAGTTCGTTTTCGTTACATTCTTTGTGGTTTAAATCTTCAATCTTACCGCATATTTTGCAAGATTTCTTGCCTTTGCATGCTGCTGCCTTGTGACCTAGTCGCCAGCAGTTTGTGCAAACTCTTATCGGGTATATATACATTTCAGGCTTTGAATTCACTCCGTAAATTTGTATTGTTTTAGGTAATTCAGAGCCTTCCACTGTTATTTTTACTGCCCTAGTGGGTATTAGTTCTTCGTCTGATTCTTCCTTCTTTTCGCGGTTCAATTTTTTTACTCTCTCTACTTTAATGATAGCTTTATCTGAGATTACATTGAGCATTATTTCCGCGTCTGTGATGGACGTGGGTATATTTTTGATAATTCCGGTCGTTTCTTTAAGCATTTTTGGAATATAAGCTTTGATGTTATTGTTTTTAAGCATTTGTGCTGAATTCAATATTTTCTCAGTGTCTTTCGGGCTATTGTAAGAAAGTTTGTATCTGTATTGGCCAGCTTTTTTGAGCTCGCAGAATTGGTCTAGTTTTGCTTCATGTAAAAATTTACCTACTTCCATCGGTTCGAGTAATTTTTGATCTTCTTTTATTTGTATCGGTTCAATGAATATTATTTTATATTGGTTGTTTTGAATCCAAAATGGTTTGCCATTTTGGTTTTCATTCAATTTTTCTTTTCTTGATTTATTTTGATTAGTTTTGTTTGAGGTTAAGTGTGGTGTGTTTAAGTTTGACTTTTTCGTTTGTGAGGTGTTCATTGTGTCTGAGTCGGTCTCTGATTCTGAGTTTGTACTTGTGTTGTTTGTTTGACTATTGCTGTTGTTTGGTGTTAATGTAGTCGTGTCATCTTGAGGATTTTTTCCGTTGATCTTTTTGCGTTTTCCTATTGGAGAGTTGTCTTCGTAACCACGAAAATTCTCCGTTTCTGAAGCGTCTTCGTCGGATTTAAATTTTACCTTACCTTTATCTGGTGGGTTTCGGTTTCTTTTACCGTTTTTATCTCCGTTCATGCTTGCTGAGCAAGCTTCACTATCCTAAACTAACCTAATTTTTTCTATATTCACTTAAACTAACGTGGTAAAAACTTTATAAAAAAAATAGTATTAAAGGAAAAAACTTATTCTCTAAACTTAATTTAAATGGATTTAAAACTTGATTCTCTTTTCCGCTATTTACATTTGTAATATTTACACTGGAGTGAATACCACCGATTGCGAACTGCCAAAAACAAGATGGCTTCCCCTTTCGGGACGCGACGCGATTTTTTCCTTCACTTGTCTTCCCTTGAACAGCCGTATGTCGTGCGCTCTCAGCGACAGTTAGAGGAGGAATGTATCCGGTTTCCCTTCGAATTCTCTTAGATTTTTCTGACATTTCTCCGCTGTCATAAAATGACAGATATCGAAATCGATCAGTTGAGTTTCGATTAGAATTCTGTCAGTTTTTCTTTATGGCGGGTCATTTGAAAAACGATCTGTTTTGTTTTTTTTTTGTCGCACACACAGCGCGTGCAATTGGAGAAAAATAAAGTGAAACAAGAGGAAACAACGGTGGTAAGTTTTTATTTGAGAATTAAATGTAATTTTTGGGTTATTTCACTTTTAAGCTCTGGCCCTTTTGTTTTGTGTATATGTATTTATGTTTATGTTTATGTTTTTTTCAAATTTCAGCACAACATCCGAACCACCAGCACCAGTAACACCATCTGCAACAGCATCGGCACCAGCGACGGCATCGGCACCGGTGACACCATCCGCATCACCAGCAAAGGCATCGGCACCAGCAACGGCATCGGCAACGGCATCGGCTTGGCAGGTAAGTTGATGTTACCGCAAAACAAAATTTCGTTTCCGCGTTTCTAATCTGCCGAGTTTCAACTGTGCCGATTAGTTCGACATTCGGAAGCAGTTTCGACGGGCTACAGAACCGCCTCCAACCGGGGGAACTATGTGCCTTTTCACTGTTCGCTCGCACTCGCTGACTGAATGACATTAAGCCGAGCGAAGCAGCACATAGTTCCCCCGGCTGGGGCGGTACTGTGTCCCCCAGGAACTGCTTCCGAACGTCGGACTAGTCTGCACACAAACGAAACCAGAATTGAATAGGTATTCTGATTTATTTTCTTTTTCATTTCAGGTTCAGGAGCAGATGGTCTCGAATGCCCGTGTAAGCGCAGTCGGTCTGGAGGAGGAAGATATGGCGGTGGCGAACAGTGGCATGGGAGTGGGAACGCCAACAGAGATACCAGCAATACTGGAAATGATGGTCATTATTCCTCTCATTCGAAACATCACACAAGCAATCGAAATACTGGCACCGGCAGCAGCAACAACAGTAACTGGTGCCAAAGAAATAGTTCCAGCAGCCATCGAAAATCTGATAGTTCCCAGTTCCAAAATGAAACGTCCGTGCCATTGGGGAGTCCTAGGCCAGCCTTGGAGATGGATTTGATGCACCAGCTGCCACCAGTGTCCGCGATTGATTTCGATGAACCTTCGCTCCAATCAGTGGAAACAACAAGCACACAGGAGAGGAAACAACCGATCGAGGGCAGTAAAACTGGTGCAGTTTCCGGGGGTAAGTGTACACGTGTTGTACAAGAGAAGTTTTGTTTTGTCCAAAGCATGATTTTTTCTCTCTTGACAGTGCTGATTGGACACCAAACAGTCTCACAAGCGGGGGGTTTCAGAGATTTCCAGATGTGGAGCAAACTAAAGCTTTTGAGGACGAGCGGAATGATTCCCGGGTAAGTTTAATCGCTTGAGCATATTTTTCTATTAGCCAACATCTGTATTATTTTAGTAAACTTCATTTTTCTTTAGATTAATTGATAAAAAAAAATAATATAAGTACATACATAGAGATTTTAATTTTTTCTTATTTACAGCCGGAGAGTAAAACGGAAATGTCCCCTCAGGAGACGGAATTGATCAAACTGATTCAAAGCGGCGTTAAAAATGATTGGTGATACTGGGCAGCCATCCTGTTCTGTTTCTGCTGAGCCAAACAGTGGTAGTAATTTGGCCAACAGTCAAAACCGCCAGGCGACAATCGAGCGAAGTGCCGAAGAAATCACTCGAAAGCTCATAAATCAATTGACCACGATGAACAAATATAGTTTGAAGCAAATGATCAACAACCCAGACAGCAAATATGAAACTGTCCTGAGAACTCACGCCCGTCAGAAGCTGCGGGCCGAAGTTCGACGACAGCTTCGTAACTTTAGTCAAAACGAAAACACTACACTGGCGAAAGCTGCCTCGGATGCAACTACGCGGAACCGTCCCACGTCCGATTGTGACAGCGGGGGCTCCCGGAGGAGCAGGCGTAAGAACTACACCGAACAATGCGATGAGTAGCGATGTAGCCGGTGCTGTTCAACGATCTGTATCGTCCCTTAGCACTGTGCCCGGCAGCAGTCCAAACATGAAGAAAATCACATGCTACGAAACTTGGTTAGTTAGACGTCTACAAGCGACACACGACATTTAAAATCTAATCATCACTATTTCCTCCTTTTAATCCTCTAGGTACGTTATCAATATACCGAATGCTGATGGGAAACCTGAGCGACCATCGTTTGGGATGACTATGATTGGGTTAGGTAACGAGGCAGCAAAGTTGCAGCTTCCTCCGGAAGAGTGGTCTCACAAAATAATCCTCACCAAAAGGAAACATCCGCCCGACGAGAGAGATGAAGTCTTTAACGGGGATGTTGAAGATCGCGCTACCAACGAAGACGAAAAACGCAACTATGAGCCATGTAATATTATGTTCCAACGGCGGACGGCCATCCCAGGAAAGTTCAATCTGCAGTATGATTGGGCTGTTATCTTCAAAAACGATACATTCTTCATCAATGTTGATGGCAAGAACTGCCAACTCTTGGGAGCTCCCAACAAGCTTGCAGATTGTGCCGACATCGAGACATTGCTGTTGGTTGTTGACTATGACAATCTAAACAACTCATGCGTTGAACTATCAGCTTAGGATGCTCTGTACGGCACAGCAGCAGATGCCGAACCACCCGGGATTGCCGCGCAGTTTGATCGCGGTGTTGTATTATGACGGAAGGAAGTCGCTTGTGGCCAGCTTGAAAGAGCTTTTCCAGGTGCGAACCGGTGTTAGCTGGTGCACAAATGCGTCACAGGTAATAATATAAAAAAACGAATACCTGTACAGCAAATTAAAATTGATTTTTTTAATTCGCAGGAAATAACCCAGGTCATAACCTCTTACATAAATGGTCTGGTCGCCGATGGATTACTTGACAAGATCGTTGATACCTTCGGGGAACTAGTCATCATCTGTCCCCCTGGAACTGTATGTGTTGACGAAAAATCGAGCACTTGGGCCCCCCAAACATCATCGGCAAGTGTTGGAGTTGTTCGAGGAAATTCAGCCGCTCAAAGTAGACTGTCACGGGGGACAATTGTGAAGGAAACTCCCCACCCGGTTTCCACATCCTGCTACAAGTCAACACTATATACGACTTCCTTAGTCTGCTTCTGCACATCATCATCGAAGGCAAAAACAAGAATTATTAAGGATTCGCAATCATCTAAAGATCTCGTGCGAAGGAAACAACAAATGGGTCTCGCAAAAGGCCCACCAGGCAACCCCACAGAAACTAAGAACGAGATGGACCAATTCCTTCGCTAGATGAACATCCTGATGGTGAATTGATTTTCACAAGTACCTGTAACCGGCGCTGTTTGCCGATAGGTTGGTTACGTCTGCAACACAGTTACCATTCATTTTTTAATAATTTTTTTTGCTTATTTCAGCGGAGGCCAAATCACAGGGATGTGTCTTCAATTTTATCGCGGAGCCGACATGCAAGAGGGCAATCCATTTCTGTTACAGCTGGAGGACAGTGGTCCAGGCAGAGATGCTTTAAAGCCGATGTTTCTTGCTCCGGAATATGTTTCCTCCTACGTTTGTATGGAGTGTACGGCCAAAACCGAGGTAATTCGATTCAACTTCGGAACCACTTGAACTACAACAGATTATAATATTCATTTGGGCACACATGTCGAGAGGAATATTCCGGGCCAGAACGAAAAGGTAGTCCCGAGTTGGAAAGGCAACCGGGATCGAACACTCACAGAAACTAAGATCAACGAGATGGACCGATTTCTTCGCTAGATGAACATCATTCGCATGTCGACATCCTGGTGCAGTTGGTCCACCTGAAGCGGGAGCATCCGATACTCCTTCAACTCCAAAGCTCCAGCAGCTAATTAGGGACAAAAATAAGCACAACCTTGAACTATCCAATGGGTCCCAGAACATCAAATCCCATAAAAATTATAGAGAAATTTCAATCACAAGATGAAATGAAAAATATTGTATTTCATATATTTTTTTATTGCCACAAAAAAAACTAATTAAAATTATGTACAAAAATTAATTTGTTGTTTCACTTACAATTTGAATCCGAATAAAAATTGACATAAGGCAGAAAAACAACAAAAACAACAGGGCAAAGCGTTCGAATTTTTTGACCGATTTCGATCGGAAAACCGTCAAATTTCAGCTTGGATTTTGGTAGGAAATCTAACCGATTTCCGTTTTGAAACGACCCGGTTGTTTTGACAGCTCACTCGCAAAAACTTATCGTCGTCAGGAAAGTTGTTTCACCAGGGCACTGAATTCGTCGGAAATCGGTTGGATTTCTCGTCAGAATTCTAACCGATTCTCGGGTTGAACGGTCCGAAATCCTACCGATTTTGGGCCGATTTTTCGATCCGGGAAGGAATATTTAAATAAGGTAGTGCCGAGAGCCATATTGGATTTTTTTTGTGACGTCACAAAAACGATTGTATCGAAAATTTATATGAGAATGGTAGGAATTTCAAAGAATAGCGCGTTTTAGAACGAAAATTAATTCTAATTTCATTTCGATTATGTTGTATGGCCTCTATTTCGCTATGTTATGAAGTTTTTTGATCCTTTAAAGATTGCATAATGTTTTTTTTCTAATTTTATTAATGAATGCAATATCGCCCTGAAGCTAAAACGTGCCAAAATGAAGAAAAATCAGCTTTTAAACGTCTAGCTGGTAGATATTGAGTGTTCAACTAATTTTCATGATTTTAATTCAACCGGTTTATAATATACAATTCTTATGTAGTACAATTAACATCAGTAAATGATTGTTAAATCAGTTAACTAAAATGCCAATAAAATAATTGTTGTTTTGTATAAAAACTGGTGTTTTGAGCAGTATATTGAAATGAGGAGCTTAAACTGCACTGACTTGAACATTTTCATGGACGATTTTGAAATAATTTTAAAGTTTTGTTAATTTCAGTGGGGAAAATCCACAATTTTTTCTAACTTCGATGGTCTATTTCATAGAAAAATTATTTTAAAATGAAACTTTTTTTGTACCGATCTTGAAGAGCGAGAATCCTTCTACAATAACATGTTTTCAAAGTGGAAAATTTCCAGCAGATTCTTCGAATTATCAACCAAAAAGATAAATTTCCTAGTAAATTAACAGATTTTGCGTGATTGTGACGTATCAGCCTGTACCAATACTAGAGCAGGGCTGCCTTGGCACTACCTTCTTTAAATATTCCTTGGCGGAACACAGTGAACGCAAATAATGACAGCGCTATCACATAGGCGGGTACGAATAGATGGGGGCACATTGATAGGGTTTGCAATACTCAACACGCCCGCTCAAACGCAGCAATCTGCCATTCCAAGGCTGTCCCGTAGCTTTCTAAACGCTGCACGGTAACCAATGTTACTCTGTTCTGTATAAAAATCCATTCAGTTTCAACAAAAGTGTCTCCACGCACTTTTATGTTTAGGCGTTTTATGCAGAGCGTGTCTAAAGAGCTTTTATACATTTGCGAGCTTTCGGCCGGTTAGTCAATTCTGTATATTTTGACATGGGGATGCACATGCATTTTCAAGATTTCTTCAGAAAAGTAAAAGTTTATGAAATTTCTCAAAAAAAAAAAAAACCAAAAATTTCTTCTTTTGCGTAGCAATAAAGTTTTTATTGTCAATTAAAAATATAAGACCGGCCATCCGGATGCCGGGAGATTTTTTATCACTTTTTTTTAAATTTTATTTCGGCAGGAAATAAAAACCAATCATAGCTCAACATGGAACTTTCAGCCGGTACCGATTCACGTCCTGTTGTGCAACCCAAATGCCAAAAAGGAAAGAAGAATCTGTAAAAGAGTTTTAATTATTATTTTTTGTTATAGTTCACAAATCAGTTACAACTGTTAGAAATTATTCTAAAAATTAAGATATTTATAAATAAAATGAGATTTCTAAATTGAAAATATTTCAGCGCTATTTTCAAGTAGATTTTTTTTTAACTTTGTTATATTGGAATCTTAATGGTTATCTGATTGAAAACGGAGTTTATCTCTTAAGGTTTTAAGTGTACCATTTGAGCGGCCTGTTCCCTCAAGCTCGCAGGATGGATTATAGCTGTTGGTTAAATCAAAACTTAATGAATATAAAATTTTGAAAGCAGAATCAGGGTGTTGGATCAAATGTAGTTCAAAAGATTGGAAAGTGAAGGAACAAATTTAGATCATACTGTGTAATGAGTATCAGATCCTCAAAATAAAACACTGTGATATTTAGACACTAAGTTTATTACACACAGTCTACATGGTTCAGCGGTTACAGGATAACTGACTTGGGCATTGATTTGACACAGGTGAACTCAAAATACAGTGATGCCAAAATTAAAGAAATGCAAATATCTAACACGCTTTCTTTTCTCTTTTTTGCTCTTTATTTTTTCTCTTAGCTACAAAAACGTCTTAATCAAACTCATATCTACTTGGTGGTTTTACAACTCTACCACTGCGTGTTCTATAAGGTATACTTGAGTCATTACGCGTAGGTGGATTAGGTGGAGGGCAAGGGCTTGAATGCGAGCGTTCAGGTGGACTTTCAAAACTCGATAAGGACTCCTCCTCAGCATCATAATAGACCGAGGAGTTCGGCGACTCAGCAATAGAATACTCAGGCGAAGGAATGATTGACGATTCTGGTGCTTGGCGACGATTCGAGCAATGGGTTTCTTGTTGAACAACTGGTGGTTCTAATAGTTCCTTCTGTTCATTCCGATTCAAAGCTTTTTGCAAATGTTCCTCATATAACGCCTCACTGGGATCAAATCCTCGATTCTGGGACTTTTTTATGAATCTTCGATTGCGTCTGAAGTAGCTTCCATTATCATCCTGGATTATATATGACCGATTGTTAACATTACGCGTGATTTGTCCATAGTGCCATTTTCTGCTGTTCTTTTTGAATATCACTGTCTCGCCGCAGCTCAAAACCGGCAAACTTTTTGCAGAACGATCGTAGTAGCTTTTTTGTTTCTGTCGTTTATACTCAATTATTTTCTTTATGTTATTTTCATCCATGTTAGATCGAGTGAGTAACGCAGCAGTAGTTGGCAAATGAGTCTTCAATTGTCGACCAAAAAACAGTTGAGCAGGAGTCATACCCGTACTTGCGACGACTGTCGTATTGTATTCCAACAGTCGGTATTGGAAGCATTCGTATTCACCTTCTTCAAGACATCTTTTCAATATATTTTTAGCTATAGCCACACCTTTTTCGGCCAATCCATTGCTCTGGGGATAGCGTGGACTTGAAAACGAAAACTTAACATTGCATTTGTTGGCGTAGTCATCGAAAGCTTTCGAATTGAATGGCACATTGTCACATCGAATTTGAGTTGGATAGCCGTATCGACAGAAGATGTGATCAAGCACTTCAATAACACTACAAGCCGATTTCTGTCGCAATAATTCCGAGATTATGAAACCAGAATAAGAATCCATAAGAACTAAATAGTCCCGGCCTCCATATTCATAAAGATCTATTCCTACACGATGAAAGGGATATTCTGGACACGGTTCTTGCACAAGGGGTTCTTTTTGGATGTTACGAGTAAACTTCTCACATACCTTGCAGCTTTTAACCAACTCAGTAATATCATTGGACATTCCGGGCCAAAAGAACTGTTGCCGAGCTCGAGATAATGTTTTTTTCTATTCCAAGATGTGGACCATGTAACCAATTAGCAATTTTACGTTGGAGCTCTGTTGGGATAACCAACCGATGGTCTTTGAACAACAAACCATTTTCATAGTGCAAACAATCACGAAATTTATAGAACAACTGACTAATGCCATCTAGTTGATGATAAGAAGGCCAACCAGTTTTAACATATTCCACTATTTTAAGGTAACGGTCATTGTTGTTCAAGGATTCGACGTACATCTTATAGTTGTCTGATGACAAGCACACCTGTTGTGAAATGGAATGAATCATGCCGGAAAGTTCCTCACTAAAATCAGTATTTTCTGCAAGGGGTGCTCTAGATAGGCAATCGGCTACTAACATAGATTTACCGGGAGTATAGGTTATGTTCATACCAGGATACTTCAACAAATACAAAAACATTCTTTGGAGGCGAGGGGTTACGTCATCGATGTCACGCTTTACTAATGACTCGAGAGGCTTGTGATCTGATTGCACAACAAAACTGCGACCGTACAGAAAGTGATGGAACCGTTCACATGCGAAGACAATCGCAAGTAGTTCTTTTTCAATCTGTGCCCACTTCTGCTCACTTTTGGACAGCGTTCTTGAGGCATAGGCAACAGGTAATCCGTCTTGCATAATTACGCTACCAAGGCCATCCTTCGAGCTATCGGTTTGAATGACTACAAGCTTTGCAGGATCAAATATGGCCAACACAGGTGAGGTGGATAACGACGAAAAAAGATCTTGGACTTCACGGTTGTGGCTCTCCGTCCAATTCCACTCAACATCATTTCGAGACAAATCACGTAACGCTGCTGTGCGCTGAGAAAGATTTGGTATAAATTTTCCTAAATATTTGAACAGTCCCAGCAATCGAAGAACATCAGACTTGTTCTTTGGCATTGGCATTTCAAGTATGGCCTTAACATAAGACGAGTCAGGTTCAACATGATTCTTAGATATAATGTGACCCATAAATTTCACTCTATCACATCGATACTGAGTTTTGGACGGATTGAACTTAATGTTGTTCCGTCTTGCTCGTTCAAGTACCGTAGCAAGAATTCGGTCATGATCACATTCATCTACTCCTGCAATCGGCAAATCATCAAAATATATTTCTACCCCAGGTATATCTCCAAATAACTGAACCATGCGCTTCTGGAACATTTCTGGAGCGCTGCATATTCCAAAAGGAACCCTGTTCCAGCGAAATCGGCCGAATGGAGTCATAAAAGTTGTTAGATCAGAACTCTTTCTATCTAACTCCATTTGCCAAAACCCGTTACGAAGATCCAACACAGTGAAAACATGCTTCCCAGACAAACGACTAAGAATATCTTCAGCTTTAGGAATGAGAAAGTGTTCCCGTTTAATGCATGCGTTTAATGGCTTGGGATCCAAGCATATACGTAATGAACCATTGGGTTTTTCTACAATCTGCATATTATTAACCCAGTCAGTGGGGTAGTCGACTGAGCTAATAATTCCCTGCTCAACCATTGAATCAATTTCGGACTTAAGTCGATCATGCAAGCTTAGCGGAATACGTTTCTTATAGTGAAGACAAGGAGTTGAATCGTCTTTCAACACAATAGAGCAAGCACCAGGAAATTTTCCCAACCCTTCGAACAAATCACTGTTTTGCTCAACAAACGCCTCCCGATTTGAAGGAAATTGGTTATACGATTTTAATGTATTCAATCTTTTTATCAATCCAAAATCTATGCAAGAGCTCAATCCAAGCAATGGCTCGAAGCCATTATCAACGACCAGAAAATTTGCAAGATGAACAGTCTTTTTAATAGGATCAACACACGACAATTCAGTCACACCATGGACTTTAATCTTATTAGAACTGTAATCAATAACATTTAACGAAATATCATTCACAACCGGTACTTTAAGATGATTAATGTACCTCAGAGGCACACAGTTGACATCTGCCCCAGTATCCAGCTTAAAATGTATCGGTTGGCCCCGTATAAGATACCGCTTCTTCCACCTAACACGCATTCCTCTATCATGATGAGTACTTGAGTCTATTCTATAACAAGTTTTAAGAAAGCGAGTTTCAGAATTTTCTTCTACCTGACTTAAATCTATAAGATTACCATTACCTGTGTCAGCCCAGTTCAAAGAATGAACAAATTTGGTGTTGTTACTGCGTTTTGATTTCTCCGATGGCTTCCCTCCTACGCTCCGATCGTCTCCTGGCTTGGATGATTTACAAAACCTCTTGAAGTGTCCTCGGCGGCCGCAAGCGTGACAGTTCTCGTTCCTGGCAGGACAGTACTGTCGATGACGCCCGTTGTATGGTTGACCGCAGTTGTAACATAGTGACGCCTTGATTGCTGCAACATCCTTCACGTCGTTACTTTTTTCCTCTTCAGGTGTTTTTTCGACCAGATGCACTTCCACCTGTTGACCCTTTCGCTCCAAAAGTAACTTGTTTTCGTTGGCTGCTTCAAATATCTTGCACATTTCTATAATCCTCGCCAATGGTTCATCCTTTCCATCTAACAGCTTGAGTTGGAGTTTTTTGTCTTGCACGCCGATAATGATCCGATCCCTCAGCATTCGGTCAGCATATGATGTATGGCACGATTGGCACAGAAACTCGCAGTAAGCCAGCTGAGTTCGGAGCGCTGTTTCGAAATCTGCAAATGGTTGTCTCTCTTTTTGGACAATCATGTTAAACTTGAATGCTTCCATGGCGGTATTTTTGCGAGGCAAACAGTAAGCATCAAACGCTTCAATAACTTGCACAAGCGTTCGCGGCGTTTGTCTAATCTGTAAAGGGTTTTCCGGATCAGCAGCACCACCATCAGCGTCGTCATCATCAGCTCTTCCGGCTCCTCCACTTTCTTCGGCCCCAAACATACTGTCAACATCACCAGTGTTGGGAAAAAGGGTGTTGTATATCTCCACACCACGTTCGCCAACCAACCACAAAAACAACGCAATTTTGTTTCGCTCCGGATCCGTGTGTTTGTTTGTTGCAATCAAATAGATGTTAAGTTGTTGTTTCCATTTGGGCCACTCTTTCGCTAGGTTCGAACAATCCAACGGTGGTGGTAGTCGATCCATGTCTAGCTGTATAATTCGCACTCTATCTCTTTTTTTTCCTTCTCGAATGATCACTGCACAGTAAGCCGACAATACGCACACACACGCAATCTTCTTTTTTCACGGCGTCGTTTACAGTTTACTTCACATCAATTTTTTCCGTTTCCGTCGATCGACGACTTTTTCGCGAATTAAACTGCAACCGATCACTTTCTTTTCGATAAATTTAACCGTTCGTTTACTTCTGACACCATGTAATGAGTATCAGATCCTCAAAATAAAACACTGTGATATTTAGACACTAAGTTTATTACACACAGTCTACATGGTTCAGCGGTTACAGGATAACTGACTTGGGCATTGATTTGACACAGGTGAACTCAAAATACAGTGATGCCAAAATTAAAGAAATGCAAATATCTAACATACTGCATTTCAGTTTCATTTTATAGTCCAAATCTCATGAAAGTTTCGAATCTATTTTATAGTACCATGCATTATCCTATCTATTATGGGGCTTGTTTACTTTATTAATACTCACATTTTTATACGTATGGGAACGCAGAGATAAATTTGTCGGTTCCAATTTAAATCCGGACCATTTTTCAGGATCTAACGCCGTCGCTCTCAGGCACAGTCCAGTTTCGGGTTAACCTTAAGGGAGAAAGTTCCGTGGAGCCCAGAAAATAGTGCGAATAGTGTTTGGTTTTTTCTAAAAAAAATTAATTGTTAATATAAAATTGTTCAAATGACAACATCTAAGATGACGAAATTGGGACTAAACCAACACTCATTTTATCAGAACTGTTCGATGTACATCCACCGAAGGTTCCGTCGGAAGGCGATGTGCGGATAGGCTCCGATAATTTTCCGGTCAGAAAAACGTATCTTGTTCCAGCTCGTTCACCAGCGTTTCCTGCAGAATCAGTCCCATATAGTTCATTTTCTTGACGAGCACTTTCTCGGCACTGGCTCGCACTTTCAAACGTTTGTTCTAATAGTTAAAAAAAAAACACATGAAGAAAATCATAGTAAATAAAAGCTTCATAATGCAAGCAACATTACCTTTTTCCTGTCAAATTAGCTTCTGTTGTCACCGGATTCGGTTGTTAGAATGTTCCTCCGCGATCAAAAAGTTAAAATAATTTTTTCTTTTTTCGCTTCGACATCCCTTCAAACTAAATTCCAACAACAGCTAACTTTTTATACAGAGCTGACTAATCTAGTTTTAGTTCTCATCTGCTTAATGGCAACCCAAAACTACTCAGATTTGAATTGGGGATACACAAATTTTGAACAATAACTGATTAGTTATAATGAACGTGTAATTGCAACACATTTTATGAATAACTCGATTTTTCCGTGTGGTGCAGGTAGACCCTTAGAGCAAACGCACCAATACGAGAGTATACGCGGCCCGATTTTGCTCATTTCAGCGGACCGATTTTGGTATACACACTCTTTCGCGCACCGGGTGGAAGCATATTATTTTTAAATTGTGCATTGCACTGAGAAAACTTTAACAGAAAATATTAAATTAAATTTACTGATCGAATAAATTTTCGGAGTCGATAGTTTTTTCGCTTCAATTTCGGTTATTATCATTTTTATTAATTATTAATTATTATTATGCATAGCGATTGTTGGAGGTTATTCGACGGGTTAACTGCTATCCGTTATGTGACGCCAAAGTCGACATGCTGGTTGAAGATACCATACAGCAGCAACAGGGCCACGCAGTTTCGAGCGACCAGCAACCGGGTCAGGTTGCGGATGCAGCTAGAACTTAAGTGAATTCTGTGCAGTGTCAGCCGGAATAATCCGAAATTCAGCGGAACTTGCGCGAAATATGCCAGCTGCTGTGGAGTTCCACGATCAAACAGGAGGTTTTCCGCCGCTGGTCCAAGACTTTGGCTTCAGTGAGTCGGAACCGTTTTCCCTGGTGCAGCGCAGCGAGAAGGAGGATTGTATGCGTCATTGCCCCGGTTCAAACTTATCTGCTAAAGATGCTGCTCATGGCCCCGGTCAGACAGTGAAGTTTTTTTTTTCTATCTGCTGCCTATACTTTTCCAACCTGTACGGAGGGTAGAAAAAAATTTTAAAAAAATAAATTTTCGCTAAATAAACAGTTTTTTCACTTACCTGCATTGCTTACGTTGTTGTTACTCGATGCTGGTCAATTGCAAGTTCTGCACTGTTCAAAATTATGCTAATTCCGACGACCCACTCGGCTGCGAAGAACAAACCCTGGGCCACCGATTCCGAGGGCCTAAATTTTCACCTCTTTCGACCCAGCACAGAATACTTCCAAAATGGCTCTATATAATTTTCGACACATTTCCGATCCCCCCGCGAACAAAATTCCGTCCGCACGTTCGAACGAATCAAAAGAAAAGCCACAATTGCTTAATTAATCAACAAATTGTTTACCAAAATTACAAAATTTTAATAAACATCGTTTGATGAACTTAGCCTTAAATGGTAGATTTTTTTCAGTGCATGTTTGCTCTCGCCCCTTTCTAGTGAGCAAATTTGGTGATTTTGTCGGTCCCGACGGCAACGGCCCTATTTTGCTCACCCACCCAGACAACCATTTGGTGGGTATTTCGAATTTGCATTGCAAATATACGTGCAAATATACGTGTAAACATATCGTATATAATGTAGCAAAACCAGTATATACGTATCATTTTGGAGGCCATATAGGTACATTAGCAAACATATTCTTGATTTGGATTGTATTAAATTACGATTTGCACGACTTGTCATGCGCATCATTTACGACTACCCTGATTCTTTTTGGAATATACTATGACAATTTACACCATCATATATGTTGTGTATGGAGCCACCCTAGAAGACGGTCCACCCTAGCATTCCAGCTAGCACTACTACATAGACGACATCGAGAAAATTTCTATACCAGCAGTTAGAGCTGGCACGCCATTAAAGCCATACGCACTTTTATATTTTGCTCTTGCTTTCAAAATAAATCGTTAGTTTAGTAATTGCGAATTTAATCAATTACTTATCCGAAAGTTAAGACACAACATTTGGTGTCAGAAGTCGGTTTCGGTTTCGCGAAAAACAAAGTCCGGTCGAAAGTAAAAGTATACGCGTTTTCGTCGATCGAAAATTAAAAACGAAACCCAAGATGGCTGATCCAGAGCAACTTCAAGCTCTAACACGGATGTTGGCCGATGCCCTAAAATCATCGCTTCGGTCTTTGGGTCCCCTGAATGCAGCCCCGCCAGCAGCAGCAGCAGCTGCGAAACCGCCGTCATTTTCGGTTTCGGAATATCGCTCTTCGGAGGATTCGACAGTGGCCGACTACTTCAAACGTTTCGAGTGGGCGCTGGAGTTGAGCAAAATTCCGGAGGAGCAGTATGCGCATTATGCTCGCGTGTACATGGGAGCGGAACTCAACAACGCCATCAAGTTTCTCGTGAGCCCGCAGGATCCAGCCGAATTGCCGTTCGTCGATATACGGAACAAATTGGTGGAGCATTTCGACCACCCAAAGGATAAGTACGTAGAGAGTATCCGGTTCCGTGAAATTATCCAGAAGAAAGGCGAGTCAGTGTCAAGTTTTGTTCTTCGCCTCAGACAAGGTGCAGCATATTGCCAATATGGCGAATTCCTCGACAGAATGCTGACCGAGCAACTTCTACATGGCCTTGCATCGCGGGAAGTGTGCGATGAGATAATCGCGAAGAAACCCGAAACGTTCAACGCAGCATTTGAAGTTGCACACACACTAGAAGCCACTCGCAACTCAGCCAAGGAAGTGCAAACGGCAAAGTCGTCAGTGTATGGAGAATCGACGAACAAGCTGGGCTTCGAAAAGCCGAAGACGAGAAAGGGAAAATCGATCAAACTTTCCTCTCACAAACACCAGCGCACGGAGCCGAAGGAAAGTGCAGAAGGAAACGTCAAAAAGTGCAACGGATGTGGTGGTCAACATAAGAGAAGTGAATGCAAGTATCGTGATGCAGAGTGCTTCACCTGTAAAGGAAAGGGCCACATATCGACAGTGTGCAGGAGTGGCAAGCAGAAACCTCAACACCGATCGACCTACCAGGTTCAGGCGCACCAACAACCGGCAGCGCTAGTGGACGAGGTGCAATCGTTGAGCAAAATTCATTCTGTTGCCGCATCAAAACAAGTGATTAACGTCAACATCGACGGCCACGAAATCCCAATGGAAGTTGACACGGGAGCCCCCTGTGGAATCATCAGCGAAAACAAATTGCGATCAATCAAGCCAAAGTGTGTCCTCTTGAAATCGGACCGCCAGTTCAGCAGCTATACCGGGCATCCCATCGTATGCTTGGGGCGCCTTCCAGTGAACGTCCGCATCGGAAAAACAACCCGTAAATTGAATTTACACGTTGTGTCCGGAAACTACGATTCGCTCTTTGGTAGAGAGTGGATTTCCCAATTTGCAGTGGAAGTGAATTTGAACAAGCTGTTTAGCCAGAGCCATTCGGTGCACCCCGTGATGTCATCAACCAACATGACTGCAACCGAACAGCAAGAGGCTCTTTCGCACCTACTCAAACAGTACGAGGATGTTTTTAGTGACACCGCTGGTAAGCTAATTGGTCCTCCTGCATCCGTGCACCTGAAGCCCGGAACAGCCCCTGTGTTCGCCAAGGCGCGCGATGTACCGCTGGCACTCAAGAGCCAGTACGCCAAAGAAATCGAAAAGAAACTAGCGTCAGGTGCCTACGAAAAGGTCGACTATTCGGAGTGGGCATCCCCGACCCACATCGTAGTCAAGAAGAATGGAAGCTTACGCATCACCGGAAACTACAAACCAACTGTAAATCCCGGGATGATCATCGACGAGCATCCGATCCCGAAGATTGAGACGATCTTCAACTGTATGAAGGGAGCAAATTTGTTCTGCCACTTGGACGTGACGGACGCATACACCCACCTCCCAATCGACGCAGAGTTTCAACACATCCTGACATTGAACACTCCAACCCACGGTCTGGTACGGCCGACAAGAGCAGTGTACGGTGCAGCAAATATTCCGGCCATCTGGCAGCGCCGGATGGAAGCAGTGTTCCAAGGTCTCGCAAACGTCATTAACTTTTTCGATGACATCATAGTCTTCGCCGACGGATTCGAAAATTTGCTCATCTCTCTCGCAGCAGTTTTCGACAGAATCAAGCAACATGGTTTACGCCTGAATCGTGCCAAATGTGTTTTCGCCGCCCCGGTCTTGGAGTGCCTGGGCCACAAAATCGACGCCGATGGACTTCACAAGTCAGACAAACACATTGTGGCAATCCGAGATGCCCCTCGTCCCACCACCCCAGACGAGCTTCAGCTATTTTTGGGAAAAGCTACATATTACAATTCCTTTATTCCCAATCTCTCAACTCGATCTCGTCCTCTAAGGGACATGATGCAGAAAGGTGATTTGAAGTGGACGCCAGAAAGATGTGCAGCCTACGAGGACATCAAATCAGCTCTGGTGTCACCGCAGGTGCTGATGCCATACGATCCAGCTCTTCCTTTGATCCTGGCCACTGATGCAAGCAAGTATGGCCTGGGAGCCGTTTTGTCGCACCGCCTGGAGAATGGACTCGAGCGACCAATAGCATATGCAAGCTGTGCCATGTCTCCCACCGAGCAGCGCTACCCACAGATTGACAAAGAAGCTCTTGCAATCGTGTGGGCCGTCAAGAAGTTTTTCCATTATCTGTACGCCCGTCGATTCACACTGGTTACAGACCACAAGCCGCTCACCCAAATCCTGCACCCAAGCAAATCACTACCAACGTTGTGCATCAGCAGAATGGCCAATTATGCAGACTACATGGCGCATTTCAACTACGAGGTTGTTTACAAATCAACGAAAGAGAACGTCAACGCCGATTATTGTTCTCGCTTCATCCCGAATCGATCAGCTGATTGTGTAAACAAGGTGAGTGCCC
Organism: Uranotaenia lowii; assembly: GCF_029784155.1. Lineage (NCBI taxonomy): Eukaryota > Metazoa > Arthropoda > Insecta > Diptera > Culicidae > Uranotaenia > Uranotaenia lowii. Next base: position 138,935,862 of record NC_073691.1, read on the forward strand.
CAGCCGCCCTTTGTGAGGGAAGAGATAGTAGTGAAGACGACTTCGATGCATTCGTTTTGCATCAAATTGCACAACTACCAGTACGAGCCGACCACATAGCTCGAGAAACACGAAAGGATCCCGAACTAGGCACAATCGTACAACTCCTAGAAGCCGGCACAGAGTTGGCCCGTTCCGGTTACAAAGCTCCAGAGGTGAAATTTACGCTTGCAGCTGGTTGCCTCTTATTCGAGCACAGAGTGGTGGTACCCCCAGTTCTACGTCAGTCCATCTTGAAAGATCTTCACACCGCACACCTTGGCATAGTGAAAATGAAAGGGCTGGCTCGCTCGTTTGTTTATTGGCCCCGAATCGACGCCGATATCGAGCAGACGGTGAAATCGTGTGCTGACTGTGCCCGTCAAGCGCACTCGCCGCCAAAGTATTCCGAACACCACTGGGAGTATCCCAAAGGCCCATGGGAGAGAATCCACGTCGACTACGCAGGTCCCGTAGCAGGTTCGATGTTGCTGATAGTAGTCGATGCATACAGCAAGTGGCTGGAGGTGAAGGTAACCAACTCTACAACAACAGCCGCAACGATTGCCATCATGGACGAGATGTTCGCTCGCTATGGAGCGCCAGTAACTGTGGTGTCAGACAACGGACCACAGTTCACCGCAGCAGAGTTTAAGGAGTTTTTGAAGAACAGTGGGGTCAAGTTTCACAAGTTGTCCGCCCCCTACCACCCAGCAACCAACGGACAGGCGGAACGGTACGTGCAGACGACGAAAGATGCTTTGAAGTCAATGAATACAAATGCATCATCGTTGCAATCGCACCTGAACAACTTCCTGCAACAGTATCGTCGAGCTCCGCACGCAACCACCGGTGAAGCACCATGCAAGCTGTTCTTACGACGGAACTTCCGAACCCGTTTCGATCTACTGAAGCCCGAAGATGTCCAACAACGAGTGTCAACGAAACAGCAAGCTGACTTTGAGCCAAACTATCGTACATTCAGCGTTGGCCAACAAGTCTACTTCCTGTCCGGCAACTCCCGAATGGATAAATGGATACCAGGTGTCATCGCAGCACGTCTAGGTGACTTGCACTACCAGATTGAATTCAACGGCAAGCCATTCAAGAGGCATGTCGACCAGATGCGCTCCAGGGTCATCGCAAATGCGCAGCAAATGGTCGAGGAAGCTGAAAGCGACGAGCCAAGACGTGTTCACTTCTACGACAACGCAGCCAGGTTTCCTTCGTCGCCGAATCATCGTAGTGGTGCTCGTACTGCTCCGAGTTCCCCGGAGTATGCCACACCACCTAGCAGCCCGATTCAACAGGATGGTCCCCCGGTTGCCTTGAGACGGTCAACGAGACAACGCCGTCCCCCGCAGCTGTACTCTCCGTAGACGATCCATTCCCAAAGGAGGGAAGAAATGTTGTGTATGGAGCCACCCTAGAAGACGGTCCACCCTAGCATTCCAGCTAGCACTACTACATAGACGACATCGAGAAAATTTCTATACCAGCAGTTAGAGCTGGCACGCCATTAAAGCCATACGCACTTTTATATTTTGCTCTTGCTTTCAAAATAAATCGTTAGTTTAGTAATTGCGAATTTAATCAATTACTTATCCGAAAGTTAAGAATATAGATGATTGAGGTTGTAATATACGACATTTTTCGTAACAATATTGAAAGTTTGACGACTTATTTGGTCGTCTTTTGCGACTTGAGTGCAGGGCTCTCATTTTCCGTCAGTTGAATAAATTTTAAAGAAATGCGTTTTTTTGCTGTCAAATTCAAGTTTATATCGTACAAATTTATTATTTGCCTGATTGCTGATTTTTTTAACGTTCATGAAGCTATTGTTAGTACCTGGACTTGATCCCCTGACCATACGATCTGCAGCTCATGATGGTTCCTCGACGCTATCTGGAATATATAAATTCAAGGGGATTTGCTTCAAAGGCATTAAACCAAAAGCAAATCGTATATTTCTATAACTTAAATCTTTTAAATCTGTAAGCGTTGCTAGTCGTTCGAAGGAGGTCGCAGTGTTCTTTCTGTAGATTTATTAAATAATGTTGCAGTGGTGTTCGTGGGGGTTAAGGGTTTCTCCTTGGCAAGGCAATTCACCAAGCCACCCTAACTCGGCGAACAACACGGCAAAACACGTCAACCCGCCACCAGAGGGCCTCCAGGAGATGTGAGCCGCCAACGTAAACGGCGATGTGGCGAAATGGCGAAGCGAAAAACGGGCGAAAAATAAGGGCAATGATCGGGGGATGGTTCAAGGCCGGTCAAGACGAAATGACTAGGCATTGTGAAAAACGTTCGCGAACTGATCACAACTGATCACAGAAAGGCTTTAGTTAAAAGTACAAAATTGTGAACTAAAAGTCGGATTGTGGGAATATTATCCATAATACAAGTTCCATCAGTTCAAGGGACAGGAAATATTCCACTAGACAGGATCAACCCTTAAAACGACCAGTATAGGCGTAACTTTGAACAACAGGTAACCATCCGCCATTTTATTGTTGCCCAAAATCGCCATCCCCCTAATCGGTTCCTGAACATTAACAGGGCCCCGCTGTTCGAGTTTAAAACTCTCTTAAACTCAATCCGAGAGCGCCTTGCGCGACGCCCTACAGCGTCGACCGACAACCGCTACAACGTCGGTTTGACCTGCACCGGTACCTGGTTCAGCACCCAAGGTGGGACCAGGTACGCACTTGCCACGTGCCGCTTCGCCTACCGTCGAAGAACCAACAGTGCCCGGTTCAGCACCCAAGGTGGGGCCGGGTACACTCAACGAGAACCAGCTGGCCTCCAAGCCGACCTCAACGAACCCGAGCTCGACGCCGAAGGAGGAAGGAGGAGTACATTCCCGCGTTAAAGGTTAGATAGTACTAAGAAAGTGGTGGGTGGAAACTGCAAAATTAATAAAGGTACCAATTGTTAAGCCTAGGAGTTTTACCTTAATCTTCCCGAACTTCCTTGCAACATAGTATTTGTGGTAAGCGTGCCGACCCTAGGGATTGATAGGGGTTCACAGCACTTCTACCGATTGGCTAACAGCCAGTCTTACAAATCGTAGAACACGTCATCGATGATCTAAAAATAGACCAACATTTTGAAGCCTCCTTTAATACGATTCCAATCATCGATGTCCCATTATCATAAACGATTTTATTGAACTTTTTTGTATTCTTTTACGATTGCCAGCAAATACGTTTTACGAAAATCAGACATGCGAATTAATTTGCAAAGGTATACGATTGCATGCACATTATTACGAATCAATGCAGTTATATACGTTTTTTATTTCGAATTATTTTATGCATAGCACGACAAAATCTCTCAGTCACGGCTGATCACCGTATATCGGTCATTTCACGGATTTTTTGCGAATTGTCGTACACAAAGGTCGAGTTCATATGTATATAAATACGAGTCTCTCTTCTTGTCGTAATAAAATCATGCAATGCTTTTAAATACGATAAAGAATATGCATGGACCGCACATTGTAGGTGCAGATATACGAAAATGAGTATAAATAACATTCTATACGATGTAATCTGTAAATGAAAATACGACTTATGGTTGTCTGAGCACATACTAACCCCCGGTGCGGTTTAAAAGTGATCAAACGCGTGAGCATTTTCACTATACTCGCGATTGCTGCGGATGCCCTTAGTCAAAATGTCCGCGCTATCACATAGGCGGGTACGAATAGATGGGGGCACATTGATAGGGTTTGCAATACTCAACACGCCCGCTCAAACGCAGCAATCTGCCATTCCAAGGCTGTCCCGTAGCTTTCTAAATGCTGGTGCAGGTAGACCCTTAGTCAAAATGTCCGACTGTAGTCGATCTTGATGATGTTCCCCTCGAGAAGCTCACGAACGTAGAAATACTTAACGTCCATGTGCTTCAGACGAGACGAATCCTTCGGATTTGAAGCTATCTTGATGGTTGATTGGTTGTCCTCGTGGAACTGAATGGGACCCTCTGGACAACGTCCAAGGTCTCGCAGCGTACGAACCAACCACTGACTGTGGCATGCAGCCACACACAGAGCTACAAGCTCCGCCTCGGTTGACGACAAGGATACCGTTGCCTGTTTCTTCGAAAACCAGCTAACCACAACACCATACACTTTGAACACCGCTCCCGACACGGAACGACGATCGGTGATGTCACTCGCCCAATCAGCATCGGTGTACACCTCGAGAAGTGGGCTGTCACCGCTGCTTCGATAGGTTAGCCCCAGCTGCAACGATCCTTTAATGTATCGGAGAACTCGTCGAAGATGAACCCAATGTTCTTGATTCGGGCACACTTGGAATTGGCTAAAGTAATTCCCCAAGCAACCAAAAGTTCGGATAACATTCCTCTATCAGGTTTAATCAGCTTAATCGAATATGCTAATACAACTTCTTTTCAGCTCAATTTTTAAGTAGTTAAACGAACTTTAAAGTTGACCAAAAGTTCGCATAAATCGCCAAACAACTTCTAAGCAGCTTCAAAATCCACTTTATAAGCAGCATAAAAAATCGAATAAAATACTTTTTCGCTTTCAATTGCCTTCTCAAGTCCGCTTATTTGATTCATATTAATCAACCATATTTGTTACTAACTCACACAACATTTAAATAACACCCCGAATAGAATTTCACCGTGAAAAAACCATGAATTCCATATTCACAGACCATAAATATTATCGTCCTCGAAACCGTGAATGCACATTGAAATTCATATTTTTCGACCATAAATTTCATCGTTTTGACGAAAATAACCATGAAAAGGGGGTATTGTTATGCAGCGTGACCATGAAAAAAATGGCGATTTTCCATACATTGGAAAGCCCAAAAATATAAAGTTCATTGTTGAAATAGCTTCCATATTTTCACAATAAAACCATAAAATGCCGATTATTTTCATTGTTCACCCACTGAAATAAAAATCCTAGTTCATGTGTAACCAACGGTCTCCCAGACTGCTCAGCCGAGCAAAAATCCCCCTCTAAGCCTCAGGGTCGGCACACTCGATAATTTATTCGGAACAAGGAAACACCTTAAATGCGCGTTAAAGAAATCCCACCTTTATTTCCCTATCTTGGGTTACAAATCTGGCCACTAGCACTTCCCCTAGGGTATATTGGGTTGTCCTACCTTGTGATTGCGTCTTACAGGCGGCGAGCGGGAACAGCTGTGGCATATGGGCCCCGGAATAGCTTGTCCAAGACGACGGGTGCCGGTAGGACTCTTGAATATCGGTCCCAGCTAAAATCAACGGTCTCTGCGGCGCTGCTTGTCCACCTATGACGTCTAGGCCGGCGATTGTTGGGGGCTGCCTGGTCGCACTGCTCTAATTCCGAACACCACGAGGGGGGAATTCAGGTGCAAATGGTCGACTCCCGCGGTTAAGGGACGGGCGGTCGAAGACTAGGCCAGGCACAGCACGGACCTAATGACGTCCAGCAAAGTTGACGGATGCTGATAATGCGGCCAAACCGGTTCAAGCCCTAGAACGGCCAACCCGGGCAGACAGATGCTTCCACGGCGGCACGACGGAATCAACCTTAGCACGGCCAGTGCTAATTGACGGACACTGGCAAGGCGGATGGTTTTCTAAGCCAAAAATCGGGGTCCTGGATGTTCAAACGCTCTTCACAGCTGGTTGATGGCGTTCACAGGATTGTGTGGCTTCGTCGAGATCTTCCATCCAAATGAAGCGGATCTTGCATGCGGTCTTTGACCCCGATCCAGGTCAAAGGCTTTGTGGTGCATCCATGGATTCCTCCCATCATGCCCTCTTGTCATTCTTGGTAATGGTGCTACCAAGACGTACAGCACCATCTATCCGCCAAATACGCTCCCGTTGACCTAATCGCGCTGGTTGGTGGTGCGCTAGGGAATGTCAGGTGGTCCTCCTTCGTTGCTCACTAAGGCGCTTCCTTGCATGGTACGCGCTTTCATCAAAGATCCCTACTGAACTAGGCAGTACAGGTTATGCTGGTTACACTCTCCTCCGGCTCGGGTTGAAAAAATATTAGCAAGCTAATATTTTTTCATATTACCACTTTTCTGAGACGCCGATCTAAAGTGTACCTCTGAACCAGACACTTGACAGACCGAAATTGACACCGCACAAGTTTTTTTTAACGATAAGTTGTTCTCAAAGTTATCCTAGTTTTATAAAAGGTCCCGAGATGTTGACGCAAGAAGAGAACCAATTCTTTAGTGTATACATGGGTCGGGGTCATAAGGCATCATCATTGACTAGGTCAACTCCACGCTGTTTAAAGGCCTCGGCCTGTTACTGACCATCAACGTCTTCGACTCCGGTCTCCAGCGACCCATTTCAACTACTTACTGACCAAAGTTCGTGGACTCATCAAAAATACGTTTATAATATCACTCTTACCCAATCTAAATCTACAACATTCATTTTATTTAACAATAATCATGCACATAATAAATTAATCGGTGATATAAAGCCCTAAATCTAACGCAAGAAAAATAACAAATTAAAATAAATAAATAAATAAAAATATTAAAACTAAGCCACACTAATAAACGGTGAATCCAAATTATTATTGTAGTACGCTATGAAATATTTCATTACTGATGTGAAATGTTTCTGTTCTGGGAACTAGATTGTTTTCTGGGAATTATTTGACAAGTTGCTTGGATCTGTCAGTGACGAGTGAAACGATTAAACAAACCGACGGAAACCGGATGATCTATCTTTTTACGCAGGTTTTCTCCAAGACAGAAGCTGCTTCGGTTCTTATAGGAATATGTGCGCACATGGAGGAACATTCTGGGAGGAGCTCTAAGGAAGAAATAGGCCAGAGTAGTTTTCTCACTAAGGCATCTCGTCGATCTTACTCCGGACTGGAGCTTTTAGGCATTCCGAAAAAAAGAAGTAAGTACCTAACCGTTTACCTATGGAAGAAGTGGAGATATTTTTTTTTTTGCGCATTATTTCTGGTCGCGTCCATTAATTTCAAGGTCACGTTCCAAATTCTCTAACTAATACCACGAAACATCTTTTGTTTTCAAGTGTAGGCGAGAATTAATTTAACGTAGTTGCTATACTTTTCTCCGATTGTGGTACTAGAATTCGTTAAATTGAGCCAAAGAAAAGTTTATTTTGTTTACCAGATAAATAGTTTTAATCCTGACGATTTCCTGTTCTTTTAGGTATCCTGGTGTTCGTCGCAAATTACATTGATGCATTTGCTTAGCATAGACCAGGTTTTTTTCCCGAACACCCTCCCTCTAAGCGCCAGGCAGGCTTCAGATATATACACGGAAGGATGGTCAGCTTGGGGAAACTCCAGACCGAGATGTCCAAGTGCGGTTCCCGGCCGATGCGGATGCATTCCTCAAGTTTAGAGCACCGAGGTTGTTGCCTATTTGGCAATACGACTGGATTAGTAGCCAACATTGGACTAGCAGTTTTTTTACGGAATGCTAAAGTACTTTATGAGGATGGAAGATAAAGTCGACGAGCTTTTGTGCAGAATATTTGTCAACCTAGAGGCACCGAAGCCTCGGTACCCCCTGTTTTGTAGGAGTGTCTGCTGCCGTTTCCTGCTCCTGCTAATGCCATCTACGCTACCTACTGATGCCCTTGCTTGGTGCCTTAACCGGAAGTATAGGTGTGAAGCATGATATTCACATCTGTGGCAAGGATGCCGCCCTGCAGATGTATTCAGTGGCCGTGAATGCTATCAAGTAGCTGTATGTTGCAGGTAATCAAGATTTTCTTTTCCTATAGCATAATTTCGAAAGGTTTTCAGTACTCATCCTTAATATGGAAAATCCAGTGCTGCTAGTAATAATCTTTGCATGCGTCGCGATTTCTAAACTTAGCATTTCCAAATGAGAGCTTATAATTGGCTCACCTGTCACCAGCTGATATGAAAAATTCTCGTCTGACTAAGTGTATCTACCGTTGTATAAACTATTTGAACATTATATACTATCAACTAGTTTATGTAAAACAGATCGTAGTAGTCTGTATTTGCAAAACAGACAAGGCTTGTCCTTTCTGTGTTTTTTTTGACGAGAAAAATGAGTTTTCAGACATTGATTGATGAAGGTATGGATGCTCTTCGATCCTACCTTCTCGTGACCTAAACTTTACGGTTTTAAATCTGCCGCTGAAAATATGCCTAAATGTTTGCCTGTTAAATCAGCAACACTGTATGAACTAGTTCCATGTCTCGAAGTGATAACGCATGGTACATACTGCGGTCCGAGTTTAGCGTTGTAGTGCTGACTGGCCGCTGACTGACGGAACGTTCGTTTGAAAACCCGTTGTCCGACCGTAAATGTAGGTGAATAGCGCTTGTGTCGCAAGTTATATAGTTTTTTGGTACTTTCGTAAGTTTTTTTAAGATTTTGTGTTACCATTTCGTACGTGCGACTACATATGGCTTTCAGCTTTTCCATGTGCTCCGTTTCTTCGACTTCATTTTCCCGATCTAGACAGTAGTCAGATCCACGCGTGGTTATCTCCAGACCAAAAACTATTCGATGCGGGGTAAATTTTGTGGAACTGTGCACTGTATTATTCAGCACAAATTCAATTTCGGAGATCCTGGTATCCCACTGTCGTTGGTCTACTCTAACATACGACCGTATCATTGCGTTTATCGTTCTGTTCAAACGTTCGGCCGGATTCGCTTGGCTTCTATGCCGTGCATTAGCCCAATGTTGAACCTCATATTTTGAGAGGAGATTTTGGAAATCTTTTGATAGAAACGTAGAAGCGTTGTCGGAAATTACAAACTGGGGAACAGCTAATTTGCGAAACCACTGCTCTTCCAGAATACTGCAAAGATTAGAACTAGAAATCTTCTTCACCGGTACAAGCATGGCATATTTAGAAAATAAGTCCATGACTACTAATAAATGTGCATTTCCATGCTTGCTCCGGGGAAGTGACTGAATATAATCCATGCATATAATCTGGAAGGGCTTGGTGGCCACGCGCTGTTTTCCCATTTCCGGTGCGGTCGCCGCCGTCGAATGTTTAATTTCCTTACATGTTGTGCAATTATTGATGAACCGTTTCACATCAGCATGCATTTTCGGCCAATAAAACCTCCTCTTTATTTTTTCGAGGCACTTTTCGTAACCAATGTGGAAGTTGTCGTCATGCTCCTCTCGAATGATACGTGGGCGAGAAGACTTTGGTACACACTCCTTCCACTCAAATCGGTAGTCGAGAACATCCGATCGAGCGGAGACAAATTTGTACAATTTTGCAGAGTGGATTCTAAAGTCCATGTACTTTTCCGGATCCGACTCAACGACTTTGTACAGATTTGCATACCATTTGTCTTCCTCCACATCAACAGCTTCTACAGACCTGGATAAAGCGTCCGGAACGACATTTTCTTTGCCCTTCCGGTGCTTGATCTCCATGTCGTATTGCTGTAATGTGATGCTCCACCTACTGAGCCTTGACGACGACTTCCACTTGGCTTTCAAGATGAAAGTAAGTGCGGATGAATCAGTCACCAGGGTAAATCGCCTTCCTTCTATGTAGCCACGAAATTTCTCTATGCAGCGGAGGGCGGCGAGGCCTTCCTTCTCCGCTGCGTGATAATTTAGTTCTGCGCCTTTCAACTTTTCAGAATGGTAGGCTATTACCCGCTCCTCACCATTCTGAACTTGTGTTAGGATTCCAGCTACAGCGACGTCGCTTGCGTCAGTCTGGACACTAAAAGGGAGAGCAAAATCTGGGTTGGCCATCACAGGAGCTGTGATGAGCATCTCCTTGATGGCCTGAAATGAATTCTCTGCTGCATCGTTCCACTGGACTCTCTTCGGTTTACCTTTTAGCAAATCCGTCAGAGGTCCCGTTAGCTGGCTGAATTTGTCGATGAACCTTCGGTAATAGTTCACCATACCGAGGAATCGACGCAGTGACCTCACCGACTTCGGGACCTCATACCCCAGGATCGCTTGAACGCGATCCGGGTTAGGTCGCAATCCTTCGCGGGAAAGAATATAGCCCAAATAGGGCAGTTCACTGCAGCAGAAATTCGATTTCCCCAGATTTATGCTTAGGTTGGCGGATCTCAACCTTTGTGCCAGCTCAGTAAGGCGCTGGATATGTTCTTCGAATGTGTTGCTCGCCACCACAATATCGTCTAAGTATACAAAAATAAAGGGTTCGAGGGCACCGTATCCGAGAACCATATCCATCACTTTACTGAGTGTACTGGGGCTATTGACTAGGCCGAATGGAAGCGACGAAAACTGGAACAAGCCTTTACCTGGAATCGAAAACGCGGTGTATTTTCGACTACTGTGTTCCAGGGGGACCTGCAAGAAGGCTTGGGTCAAATCGATAGTTGACAGGTATTTGAATTGGCCTAGGTGGCTCAAAATGCGATTCTGATGCGGGAGAGGGTAGGCGTCACGTACAGTGCGCTCATTCAATAGTCGAGCGTCGAGGCATAGCCTGACCTCTTCTGTGTTCCTCTTTTTAACTGGAACTACGGGTAGAGCCCAGTCTGAAGTCGATTTTTCAATCACTCCTTCCTCTAGCATTTTGTCCACCGCACGGTAAATTTTTGCCTGAATTGTTGGGCTCCAAGGATATGGGTTTTTCCGAATAGGAACTGCTTTTGAAAATTCATCCTTGATCTCAATTTTATGCTCCAACAAATGTGTTTTACCTAAAGGGCCATCTCCTGCTACCAGAAACATGTTCTTGACTTTTTCTAGCTCAATTTTCTGTTCTTTACTGAATTCATCTTCTATTTTTAGGGTTTCCTGAATTCGATCATCCACGGCCTCTACCGGACTGTCAATGGTCGGCTTGATGTTGAATTTCCGCCAAAAATCAATTTCCAGGATGCATTTCCTGTTGAGATCTGGAGCAATCACTATAGGTAAGAGTTTTGTTTTACCATTAAATGTGATTGGAACTATACATTCACCTGCAATCTTCAAATTTTCTCCCGAAGCGGTTTTTAAATTCAACTTAGACGGTTCTAATTTTAACTTTAACATGGATATTATTTTTAAACCTCCAACACCTAATATGGTTTTGGCAGCGCCACTATCTAGAAGTCCGATTACCGAAATTCCCATAAAATCGACTTTTGCGAATGGTCTGGGGTCATCGCTTAATGTGATGAGCACCGTAGCAATTTCTTCACCTTCAGCTACGCCTCCACTCACTCGTGAATAGCCGAGATTATGAAGAATCTCTGGTACATCGGCTTCTTGAGGTCTTGTGGAGTTTCGGGTAAGACTGGCTCGCCTCAATGAGCAGTCTTCTTCCCGTTTTTTACCTGGCAATAGGGACATTCGGGAGAAGAGAAACCTGGGAAACCGCACGTTTTGCAAAACAGTATGAGCTGCTCCCGACAGGTCTCGAAAGAATGCCCTACAACGTGGCAGTTGAAACATACATTTCGCTTCAGCGGAATATACGCATTAACTACACGTTCTAAGGCATTGTTTCTGCTTGGGCCGGCTACGGGCTCGTAGTTATTTTGCGAATCGTAGCGGTTTGAATTCCGGTTTTCTTCATCCCTTGGCTTGTAGATATTTCTGTTCGCTCCTTTATCTTTCCAAAAATCCTTTCTATTTTCATTGTAATTCTTTTGTTCTGGCCTGAAGTTTCTATTATTCCCTCTATTTCTATTCTGATTTTGATTTGATACTTGATTTTTAAATTCTATGTTTTTTCTATCTTCATAATTTTCGCTGATTTCTCCGTACTGATAATAATTTTCGTATTCTATTTCCTCTATATTTGCATTCCTGTAATCTCTTCTAACGTCGCGATTTTTGTACGTTTGCCAGTTAATAGCATCGTACTTTTTCCCAAACTCTTTCATCGTGGGAATGTCCTCCACTTTAGCGGAGAGCATTGCCGTTCGCACATCTTCCCGAGCGTTTCGGAAAAGACAATTGAATTTTCGGCGCTCATCCCACGGCTCATTCATTCCCCGAAAAATTCTGACCATGTCTAAGTAGTAGTCGTGGAATTTTTCTTTCGCACCTTGTTTCCTGCTGGTGGCCTGTCTTTCATAGACATAATCTGCGTCATATGGGACAAATTCAGATTTTAAAGCTTTCACTAAATTCTCCCACGATCTTAGCTCTCCCACACTATTTGCGTCCATAAGCCACGACCTAGCCTTATGAGTGAATAGGTAATGGGCATTGTGGAAAAGTTCTTCCCTGGAACAGTTTTCTGAACGGGCCATGAATTCGACCTCGCTCAGAAACTCATTCAACTAACGGCCATTATCCATCCCATCATAGCTAATCTTCCACTTGTGGATTGGAAGCCGCATCCCCCTTTCCATGGACCTCTCAGGAGCTATGCTTCCTTCGACATTTCCTTCTGGCATTTTTGTCGGCTCTTTTCTCGGATCATCCCTTATGGAGCTGAACGAATTTTGAACCGAACTGTTCCTTTGCTTCAACCAATCCAGAAAATCTTCTGGTTTGTGTTGGACTTTTTCTGTTGCTGAAGCCAGAGGTTCCTCTAAATTGTACGTATTTTGAACTGTCTTGTAATGTGATTCATTCTGCTGATTTGCTTCCAACACTTGTATACGCTGAAGCAGCTGGTTTACTGTTTGCATCAGTTTTTTATTTTCTTCGGCAAGCCGTTCAACATTCCTATCTGGCACAACATTTGAAATGACGCGGTTTCTATTTTCAGTTCTCTGAACGTGTGCAACTTCCTCATCATCTATATCCTCATGAACGTTATTTTCATTTTCATTATTCAAATCATTTAAAGGATTCACAACTTCGTCATTTGATCGCAATTGACCAAGACTTGCATTTATTAGATCCAATTCGGCTTGCCTTACTTCTGGGAGAGGCGAGGATAGTGAAAAGAAAACACCAAGTAACTTTAAACATTCTGATGCAATATCAGCCAAATTGTTCACATCTTTTTCGCCGATTGTTCCGGTTCTGAGCCGTTCCAAACGGAAAACTATGTGAATCAATCTGGTTTTGAATAGTTGACTTGGTGCACTTTTCCTTCCTCGCTTTTCCAGGTGAAGTTTAATTTGTGCTACCTTATCACCACACACTTCTAACTCATCATCAATCGATGTTCCTGTAGGGACTAATTTTTTTCTAATACTTGGATCTTCTTTTTCTCTTTTCAGATGTACACGGAGGGCACGTTCATTGAGCTGTCTCTTTTCCAAGCTATCGATGCTACGAATGGCCAGCTCGTATTCCAGTTCATCAATTGTTAAGTGCGCACAGTTCATTCCATAGTACAACACATAAAGATGGGACATATCCATGTTGATAAAATTAAGGTAAAATTTAAATTATTTAAATATGTATTCAAAATACAGAAATATACAGAGAAAACCAAGCAACCTAATACTGCAAAATAAATAAATAAATTACCTAAATAAAATTAATTACCAACTATTTTAACCTCACGATTCAAATAAACAAATTAAAATCAAATCACAAATTAATACACAATGTTTGAAACTTATTCTAAATTGAAATAAATAACGAAATGCGTAACGGAAATACAACCACTAATAATAAAACTAATTTAGAATATAATGCACAAACAAAGTATGATTAATTTAGATAAGTTAGTTGCAGTTTATTTTATGTAATGCTAATAAATCGTTTTTGATTTTGGTGTTTTTATTTCCCGCACAATCCGTTCCTCTTAAAAATTTAGGAAACTTTAAGCCAACAATAACAAAACAATATTTGAATTAAAAAGGAATAATTATTTTCTATTTTTGTATGATTTTACGAGCTATTGGAATTCAAAGCGTTTTTTTACTCAAATTGGATTGGAAAATCAAACATTTATATCACAGATTTAAATTATTATTGGAGCATTATACTGATTTAAAAAACGAATACTGAACGATACAAACTTAATTATATGGCCAAAGACAATCAGATTGAAGAGTGATATTATACCATCAAATTACATGTAAGTGTAAGTTGATTTTTTAAATTTTTGTTGAAACTCACGAAATGGCTGGTTTCAACCTTTGTGAACAACCAAGACCCCTATAAATCTGTTCAAACTTTTGTGTGGGTGGTAACTTCTCCACTCGCTCTCGTTGGCTTTTTTTTGTGCTAATGCCAACCGGTCTGCCAAGGTCTCGGGCGTTTTCCCAGAGACTTCCAAAGCAGTAAAAATTGCGCTCAAAGAGTGTTCCCTTGCACTACCGAAAATATACAAGTATATTTTGAGTTGGGCGCCAGAGTGTAACCAACGGTCTCCCAGACTGCTCAGCCGAGCAAAAATCCCCCTCTAAGCCTCAGGGTCGGCACACTCGATAATTTATTCGGAACAAGGAAACACCTTAAATGCGCGTTAAAGAAATCCCACCTTTATTTCCCTATCTTGGGTTACAAATCTGGCCACTAGCACTTCCCCTAGGGTATATTGGGTTGTCCTACCTTGTGATTGCGTCTTACAGGCGGCGAGCGGGAACAGCTGTGGCATATGGGCCCCGGAATAGCTTGTCCAAGACGACGGGTGCCGGTAGGACTCTTGAATATCGGTCCCAGCTAAAATCAACGGTCTCTGCGGCGCTGCTTGTCCACCTATGACGTCTAGGCCGGCGATTGTTGGGGGCTGCCTGGTCGCACTGCTCTAATTCCGAACACCACGAGGGGGGAATTCAGGTGCAAATGGTCGACTCCCGCGGTTAAGGGACGGGCGGTCGAAGACTAGGCCAGGCACAGCACGGACCTAATGACGTCCAGCAAAGTTGACGGATGCTGATAATGCGGCCAAACCGGTTCAAGCCCTAGAACGGCCAACCCGGGCAGACAGATGCTTCCACGGCGGCACGACGGAATCAACCTTAGCACGGCCAGTGCTAATTGACGGACACTGGCAAGGCGGATGGTTTTCTAAGCCAAAAATCGGGGTCCTGGATGTTCAAACGCTCTTCACAGCTGGTTGATGGCGTTCACAGGATTGTGTGGCTTCGTCGAGATCTTCCATCCAAATGAAGCGGATCTTGCATGCGGTCTTTGACCCCGATCCAGGTCAAAGGCTTTGTGGTGCATCCATGGATTCCTCCCATCATGCCCTCTTGTCATTCTTGGTAATGGTGCTACCAAGACGTACAGCACCATCTATCCGCCAAATACGCTCCCGTTGACCTAATCGCGCTGGTTGGTGGTGCGCTAGGGAATGTCAGGTGGTCCTCCTTCGTTGCTCACTAAGGCGCTTCCTTGCATGGTACGCGCTTTCATCAAAGATCCCTACTGAACTAGGCAGTACAGGTTATGCTGGTTACACATGGTGAAAATTTTTTACTTGTTTTTTTTTTGGTTTTGTCATCATTTTCGTATATCAATGATAATTAAAAACGAATTACTTAATTAAAATTTTTATTCAACACGTTACTTATTCATACCACTTACTCACTCAGTGATCACAGCAGGTCTAAGCTCGTACTGGCACACCCATTCCGTAGACTCCCGGCATCCATAAGTTCAATTCAGGCACTGTAAGGTGCCCTCGCCGGAATAAGGAACTGCGGAATTACGTCATCTTCTAGAAAGAATAGGGGTTTTATAAGTATTTTTCATCAATATACATGCAATCATAGTACTTACCATCACCACGGCAGATGGGCCCATCGCGTTCCGATTCGTCATATCTGCCGAAAAATCCCGAATTTGTCCGGATAAAGTTATTCTGCATTACAAAAAACAGCTCACGACGAAATCTTCCGAAGACAAAAATACGCGCGTAAACTTAGGCTTCCACACGGTTAATTGTAAATGTGTAGAAATAGCAAAAGATTAACTACGTTTGGATTTACATTTTACCATGAAGTTCATTGTAACAATAATAATCACAAGAAAATTATTGTGATACCGTACTTCTGTCATTTTCGGCAACTATGAATTATTTTGAATTTACGATATACTTCATGGTGACTTTGAAAATAATGGTGATTTCATAATTAAATGCGGTTGAAAGATATTTAGAAACTACGATGAAATTGATTGTTAAATTGAAAATCATTGTTCAGTTATCTTAATACCATGGTCTTTGCTATTCGGGACGTTCTTACCAAGCCTCGAACCCGAGCTCACCGCTTGAAAGTCGAGGTCCATACTTGCTGCTCTATATGAACATCATGAGTAGGCAACGATTTTACTCGATGTGATGATTTTCTTTCAAAAGACTTTCAGGTTCATAATTTGTACTTAATTCCCACTTTCAAGTTGTTAAAAAGTTCTTCCGGAACTAAATGTGTACTTCACATTGTTGTTTCCCAAGTAACGATGTGTTTGTTTATGCAAACACGTGTTGGAAGTTCGGAAAAAGTAGATTTAAGCCTTTAAATCTACTTCAAAGTTTCTATAATGCGAAGTTGCTTTTGAACGCCCGTTGGAACTAATAAAAAACTTTCAAGTTTACAAAATAGTACAACAGAGATTTTTTAAGAACTATTGAGCTGTACAAAAAGACTTGCAACCCTTTGATAGCTACTTGATTTTGAAAAAAAATGGGAAGTACGTAACAAGTAGATTGTTCTTCTTCAAACAAACTTTAAAGTTCCCAAAAAGTAGAAACAGAAACCAAAACAGTACTTTAAAGCTTTTTTTGAGTATTGGCTGAACTTGATAAAGAATGAAGTTCCATGGACCTCGAAAAAGCATTTTGAACAGCAAAAAAGTTCCACAGAACTTTTGTACAGCTATATATGAACTTATTAGTTCGTTCCTTAAGTGATATTCGAACTTTTGGTTGCTTGGGTCGCAGCCACAGCCAAGTCCGGTCGGGATGTCAACGAAACATACATGATGCATCCGACCAATTCTCGGTACGGTTCCGAGATCCTTTTCGACTCTTCTCCTTTCGGAAGCTTCAACTTATTCTCCATCGGAGTGGACACGGGACGGCAATCCTGCATTTGAAAACGTGTCAACAGACTTCCCAAATATCGCCGCTGGCTAATTCGCATCACTTTCTTTTCCGTGTCACGATCAATCCGCATACCCAAAAAATTCTTCACGGCACCTTGGTCGCTCATCTCGAATTCTCGAGCCAAACCCAAGCAACCAAAAGTTCGAATATCACTTAAGGAACGAACTAATAAGTTCATATATAGCTGTACAAAAGTTCTGTGGAACTTTTTTGCTGTTCAAAATGCTTTTTCGAGGTCCATGGAACTTCATTCTTTATCAAGTTCAGCCAATACTCAAAAAAAGGTTTAAAGTACTGTTTTGGTTTCTGTTTCTACTTTTTGGGAACTTTAAAGTTTGTATGAAGAAAAACAATCTACTTGTTACGTACTTCTCATTTTTTTCAAAATCAAGTAGCTATCAAAGGGTTGCAAAAATCTCTGTTGTACTATTTTGTAAACTTGAAAGTTTTTAATTAGTCCCAACGGGCGTTCAAAAGCAACTCCGTATTATAGAAACTTTGAAGTAGATTTAAAGGCTTAAATCAACTTTTTTCGAACTTCAACACGTGTTTGCATAAATAAACACATCGGTTACTTGGGAAACAACTATATGAAGTACACATTAAGTTCCGGAAGAACTTTTTAACAACTTGAAAGTGGGAATTAAGTAGAAATAAAGAACCTGAAACACAGAAAACAGACGTACAAGCTCGAACAAAAAACCGTCAAAAAAGTGTGTAAAATTTCAAATGCTATCACCAAAAAATACGTTAGAAACTGACTGCAAACAGTGCCATCTATTGCGCCGTTCAAGAGTTACAAATCAACTTTAAAGTGCCCAGTTTACGAAAAGGCGTAATCGTAGCCAAAAAACAGAAATTAGTTTAAAAAGGGTGTTAGCATTTTTACACAAGTTTCGTGGGCTAGCTTGTACGTCTGTTCTCTGTGCCTGAAAGTCGTTTTAAAGAAAATCATCACATCGAGTAAAATCGTTGCCTACTTATGATGTTCATATAGGGCAACAAGTATGGATCTCAACTTTCAAGCGGTGAGCTCGGGTTCGAGGCTTGGTAAGAACATGTTATTTAAATGTAATGTGAGTTAGTAACAAATATAGTTGATTAATATGAATCAAAATAGCAGACTTGAGAAGGCAATTGAAGGAGCGGAAGAGTAATTTTTTCGATTTTTTATGCTGCTTATAAAGTGGATTTTGAAGCTGGTTAGAAGTTGTTTGACGATTTATGCGAACTTTTTGTCAACTTTAAAGTTCGTTTAACTACTTAAAAATTGAGCTGAAAAGAAGTTATATTAGCAAACTCGATTAAGCTGATCAAACCTGATAGAGGAATGTTATCCGAACTTTTGGTTGCTTGGGAACACTGCTTGATCGTGATCACCAACTTTTCCGACGGACTCACGATAAGTGTATCGTCCACGTACAAGACGATAATCACCTGCTGCTTCCCTGTGCCTCGATAGTACAGACACAAATCGTTTGGGCTCCTTTTGAACCCTAGCCGCTCGACGAACTTGTGGAACCGGATGTTCCAAGACCTGGACGCCTGTTTTAAACCATAGAGCGACTTATTCAATCGACAAACAAGTCCGCTCTGCTGCTCGAAGCCCTCTGGCTGAAGCATGTACATCTCTTCGGAAAGTTCGCCGTTGAGGAATGCCGTTTTCACATCCATTTGGTGGACGGCCATTCCTTCCTCGTTCGCCAAAGCCAGGACAGCTCTCAGCGTGTCCATGCGCGCTACCGGGGAGTAAGTTTCAGAGTAGTCAAACCCCAATTTCTGGCTGAAGCCCCTCGCTACTAAGCGGGCCTTGTAGCGCGGCGGCTGGTCATCTTCAGACGGCTTAAGCTTGAATATCCACTTGCAGGATATTGCGGTTCTTCCTTCTGGCAGCTCTGCTAAGGTCCATGTACCGTTTCTAGCCAACGCGTCCATCTCCTCCTGCATCGCCCGCTGCCACCGAACCCAGTCGTCACGTTTCTGTTGAATCCAACCCAATTATGGGTTTCTTTCGCTAAGCGTGAGCGAGCATAAAAGAAAATGTCAAAGTGTAGGAAACGTGACGAAACAAAAAATAAATTAAGCTGGTCTCTTTGATTCCAGACTCCGAACAGACAACACGCGTCTTTCTGCTGCTCCATCCGAATTCTCAGTGGCGACGAGGAGAATCTTCTCCATTTTTTTTTTAAAAGAGTGCTTTTAAAGAAAGTTTTTCGGCAAGAGTTTGTCGCAATTGTGTATTGCCTGCGTTTTTTTTTTGTACGGCAACAGTATAAAAAGTGTGTTCCGGAAATTCACGGTCGTGCCTTTGATAGTGGCGACACAAAAGAAGAGTTGGTGGAAAACTCTTGGCGGTCGATTGTGGCCATCTTTCCTTCACGCCACGTGGAATTTTTTACTGGCGGGAAAGGATTTATTGGTTGCTGTTGCTGCTGGGTGTGAGTTGCTGCTGCTGCTGGGCGTGAGCTGTGGTGCTTCCGTCGGGATCTGCTGTTTGTTGTTGTCGTGCCTTTGGACGGGTTTTTCGCTGGCAATAAAGCGTTGGTTTAACCTCGGTCGGTTTTTGGCTGGGTTTTAGCTGATACAGGTACGTTATTTATTACCATTTTTTATTACTGCGTGCATCGGAATCAATTGGATTTTAATTTTCTATAGAAAACACATTTATTTCGTTTTGGATTCCTGCGAAAATGCCTCTGATCAGTAATATAGACCCTTTTGTTCCGAATTCTGTTTCGTTTGCACAGTATGTGGAACAAATGGAATGGGTTTTTCGTTGCAATAAGATAGTGGAGGCCGATCGCAAAACATATTTTTTAGCTATGTGTGGGCAGGAGACATACAGTGAGTTGAAATTGCTTCACCCGGGGCAAGATTTAGAAACCAAAAGTTATGCGGATATTATTGCTTCATTAAAGAAAAGATTTGACAAAGTTGAAACCGATATGTTTCAACGATATAAATTTTACATCATGGCGCAGGAAGAAAGTCAAAAAGCGGAAGATTTTATACTCAATGTCAAGCTCCAAGCTGAAAGTTGTGCATTCGGGGATTTTAAGGATACTGCAATCCGGGATAAATTGGTCATGGGCGTGTTTGACAAGGAGGTACAACAAAAATTGTTGGAGTTGGAAGATTTAACACTATCAAGAGTTGAAAAAATCATCGTTAATACGGAAAGTGCGGGCATAAGAGCTCGTGAAATTAATGACAGACGACTAACAGTCGTCGCAAATGTTGATACTAAGGAAAGAAATGTTTTTAAACCAGATTATCGTTCAAGAAATCGTGATGTAAGGGTTTCGGAAAGAAATCGTAATTTTCGTAATGGTAATAGTAGAAGCAGGAGCCGTTCTGTTTCTGGTGGTCGACGTTCATTTTACTGTACCTTTTGCAACAAAACTGGGCACACTAAAAAGTATTGCTATGCTATGAGTTGAGAAATAAAAAGAAAAATTTGCGTGTGAATTTTGTGTCGAGTCCAGTGACACAGGAGTCCAGTGGTACTGATTATTTCAAAAGGCTAAGGGAGGAAGTTAAATCGAGTGATTCGGAATCGGATGAGGAAGTTTGCATGCAAATTGTTACCATCAAAAATATCAGCGAACCTTGCGTTGTTGACGTGCAGATTGAGGGTTGTTTTTTCCGTATGGAGGTCGATAGTGGTTCGGCGGTGTCCGTTATGGATGAGCATGATTTCAGGAAAAGTATGAATCATTTGGGGCTTTCCCCGTACAAAAATCAGCTGGTAGTTGTTGATGGTACCAAACTCGAGGTCGTTGGTATGGTTAAGGTGGAGGTTTCCATGCAAGGCCTTGTAAGAAATCATTTGGAATTAATAGTGCTGCGAAATAATCAAAATTTACGAAGAATCACTCCTCTTTTCGGTCGCAAATGGTTGGATGCTTTCTTCTCGAGCTGGAGAACCGCTTTTACGTCGTCATCAGTAAATCAGATATCCAATTCCAGAATTGAAGAGGTGATGGACGATGTGAAATGTAAGTTTAAACATATTTTCAATAAAACTTTTTCCGATCCAATTGTAGGCTATAAAGCAGATTTAGTTTTGAAGGAAGATAGACCAATTTTCAAAAAGGCGTATGGGGTGCCTTTGCGTTTGAGACAAAAAGTAATTGAACATCTTGATTTTCTTGAAAGAGAGGGAGTTATTACACCTATTGAAATGAGTGAATGGGCTTCTCCGGTTATTGCGGTGATGAAAAAAGATAACGAAATTCGTTTAGTTATCGATTGTAAGGTATCTGTTAACAAGTTAATAATACCAAATACTTATCCGCTGCCAGTAGCGCAAGATTTATTTGCTTCTTTGGCGGGTGCTAAAGTATTTTGCTCTTTGGATCTTGCTGGAGCGTATACTCAGCTTTTATTAACAAAAAAATCTAGAAAATTTATGACTATTAATACAATTAAAGGACTTTTTTGTTACAATAGGTTACCACAAGGTGTTTCATCATCCGCTTCGATTTTTCAAAAAATTATGGACCAGATTTTGAAAGAATTGCCAATGGTGTTTTGCTATTTAGATGATGTTTTAATAGCAGGGGTAGATTTTGAAGATTGTAAGAAAAAACTTTATATTGTTTTAGAAAGATTGACTAAAGCAAATATTAAAGTCAATTTAAAAAAATGCAAGTTTTTTGTATCTTCTTTACCTTTCCTTGGGCATATTCTTACTAGAGATGGTCTCAAACCTTGTCCACAGAAAATCGAAACCATCAGTGAAGCGAAATCTCCAACAAATATAACAGAACTAAAGGCCTTCTTAGGTTTGCTAAATTTTTATGGCAAATTTATTCCCCAATTGTCTGCCAAATTGAGTTGTTTGTATAATTTACTAAAGAAAAACGTCCGCTTTCAATGGAATGATGAATGTGAAAAAGCTTTTGTCAATAGCAAAAAATATTTATTAAAATCAAATCTTCTAGAATTTTTCGATCCGGACAAGCCGATTGTTGTTGTTTCGGACGCCTGCAATTATGGAATTGGTGGAGTAATTGCACATGTGATAGACGGAGTTGAAAAACCGATATCATTTACTTCATTTTCACTTACAAAAGCTCAACAATCGTATCCAATATTACATTTAGAGGCTTTGGCTGTTGTTACGACAATTAAAAAGTTCCATAAATTTCTGTACGGGAAAAAAATTACTGTGTTCACCGACCATAAACCGTTAATTGGAATCTTTGGACGAGAAGGAAAAAACACAATGTTTGTAACTAGATTGCAACGTTATGTCATGGAGTTAACAATTTATGATTTTGAAATTGTTTACAGGCCATCCACGAAAATGGGTAACGCGGATTTTTGTTCCCGTTTTCCGCTTAAACAGGAAGTGCCTAAATCATTACAACGTGAATTTATCAAAAGTTTGAATTTTTCGTCCAGTCTTCCAATTGATTTTAAAATAATTGCTAAAGAAACAGCAAATGATAAATTCTTGAAACAGTTAAGGTATTACATTTTAAATGGTTGGCCTACAAAAGTAGAACGAAATTTTAGAGATATTTACGCGCATTACCAAGATTTGGAAGAAGTAGACGGCTGTGTTTTGTTTCAAGATAGAATAATTATTCCTTTGTCGTTACAAAAAAATGTACTAGAAATTTTACATCAAAATCACAATGGAATTGTTAAAATTAAACAACTAGCCCGCAGAAGTATTTATCGGTTTGGTTTAAATCAAGATATTGAGCAATTTGTTAAATCGTGTCAAATCTGTAATCAAATGGCCATTGTTCATCGTCCTAAAATAAAAAACAGTTGGATCACAGATGAACAGATGTACAAGCTCGAACAAAAAATCTTCAAAAACTTGTGTAAAATTTCCAGTGCTCTATTTCAAACAAGCCGTAAAAAATGACGAAAAAACAGTGCCATCTATTGCTAGATTTGTAACTTTTGAACGGCGCAATAGATGGCACTGTGTCTAGATAGCTCTTTTAAATGTAACAATTTTTCGAAAGGACACAATAGTATTTGAATTCAAAAATGAATAAATTTAAATACAATACGACGAATTATTCTACACAATTTGATTAACCACGAAAAATTTTAAGCTGAGGAAAATAGCATCATCATGTTTCTTTCACTACAGAGATTGCCGAAATAACAAATAGATGTACAACCTTTAATTTTAATATTCCAGAAACCAGTGCAAAATTTCAAATGGTATCATTTAAACAAGCCGAATAAACTTTTAAAGTTCCTCATTCTTGGAAGAGTACAATCGTATATGGTCTCAAAAATTAATAAATTAACATCGTAGCAGAATGGACGGCTTCAATATATTCACAACAAGGTAAATTTGCCTGGTTCATTTTACCTTCATTATTTTTTAGTAAAAAAGACTAACTAAGAAATTCGGACAAGCCAGACGAACCAGTTGTTTTATCCAGTTGAGTTTAAAATTAACAATCTCATGAAACAATATAGATTCTAGGCTTTTCTGAGCGAGCATTTTCTTGTATCATATCTTTTTCTATTGAGTGTTTAATGTTAGTTTGAAGCAATTAGAAAAAAGCTTAAAGCTATAAATTTACATGACGCAAATCATAAATGTGTTGCGAATCTTTATCATCAATTCGCTCAAAACTCGTCAAATAGAAATTCGACATTTTCATAACTGACTAATAGTTTGTTATTTTGTTTTGTTTACATTTCACTTTCTTCTTGACAGTTCTCTCTGGTGTCCTTGGAGACATCTGGTGGCTCAATCAAAACTCATAAAATTGATTGAAAACGGTCGTTGGAACTTTACACACGTTTCAAGGCTTAGCTTGTACATCAGTTCATCAGTGGTTGGATACCTGTAAAGCAACCTTTTAAAAGACTTCACGCAGATTTCTTTTATTTCCAACAGAAAGTTTTCCTAGTAATAATAGATAGTTGTTCCAAGTGGCTTGAGCTGGACTATATGCGTTTTGGAACAGATTGTAAAAAGGTTTTACATAAATTTATGGCTGTTTTTGCCAGATTTGGATTACCCGACGTAGTAGTCACTGATGGGGGGCCACCATTCAACTCACAATACTTTGTACAATTTTTGGAAAGGCAAGGCATTCAAGTTCTAAAAAGTCCTCCTTATAACCCCCAAAGTAACGGTCAGGCAGAGCGACTTGTTCGCTTAGTAAAGGAAGTTTTCAAAAAGTTTCTTCTAGACCCTAAAATGCAAAAAATGGATATTGAAGAGAAAATTCAATATTTCCTGTTCAATTATAGAAATACATGTCTTAAATCAGGTCAATTTCCTTCAGAAAATATTTTCAAATTCAAACCGAAAACGTTAATAGACTTGCTAAATCCAAAATATGATTTTAAATTGAATTTGACGCAACCATTTCATGATGCAGATAGTAAAGTACGTACTAAAAAAGTAGTTTTAGACCCATTTTTAAATATTAAAGCAGGGGAACCTGTTTATTACAAAAACCCCAAAAAGACTGATATAAAACGTTGGATAATTGCAAAATTTATAAAAAAAATCTCATCCAACGTTTTCCAGATTTCACTGAGCGGCAGAATGATCCTGGCACATCGGCAACAGCTACGTTTGGCAGAAAGAAGTCCAAGGCGAACGGGGGCGGTGATTGTTTCGGAACCTTGCCCGGAAGTTCGATTATCTAAACGAAGACGAGAAGACGACTTTTTGGTACAATCCGATATGTTACCGAGTCAGCAGAATGAAAGAGTTTTTGCCTCACAAGAGGCGTTCGAAATTCAAAGCGATATGTTGTCGGAATCGTCCGACGATTTCTATGGCTTTCCAGCGGATTCCTTCGTATTTGGCGATCGAAACAGGCCAAGTAATTTAAGCGAATCTGAACAA
The DNA here is from genome assembly GCF_029784155.1 of Uranotaenia lowii. Classification (NCBI taxonomy): domain Eukaryota; kingdom Metazoa; phylum Arthropoda; class Insecta; order Diptera; family Culicidae; genus Uranotaenia; species Uranotaenia lowii. Next base: position 138,960,664 of record NC_073691.1, read on the forward strand.
AAGCATGAAGCAGATGTATTGGATTCCCAGCATGAACACACAGCTAACATTTTAAGAAGATCTAAAAGAAGAAAGCGAGAAAAGAAATCGAATGAATATGTTTATTATTAGAAAAAAAAATTATAACATAAGTTCAAACATTAACAACAATATTGAATTATAAAAATAATAAGTTAAAAGATTCCGTTTGGTTTGGAATAGTTTTTTAATTGTAAATTAGCTGAAGAGGGAAGAATTGTTGAATCCAACCCAATTATGGGTTTCTTTCGCTAAGCGTGAGCGAGCATAAAAGAAAATGTCAAAGTGTAGGAAACGTGACGAAACAAAAAATAAATTAAGCTGGTCTCTTTGATTCCAGACTCCGAACAGACAACACGCGTCTTTCTGCTGCTCCATCCGAATTCTCAGTTTCTTCATCTCCTTCAGCGAATCCGGCAAGTTCTCGACGTACGACACGGCATTCAGGGCAAAAGCGGCGTAATCCACTTCATAATCCTTGTGCCAAGCCGGCGCAGACTTCGCGCGGACCGGACGATTTTCAGAAACACTCTCCGTCTGTTCTTCGGGATACCACTCTTCATTAAAACTTGCAAACTCTTCGTCCTCTTCTTGCGCGCCGTCGGACTCTTCAAAATCACTCACTTCTTTTTCGTGTTGTACACGATGCACTTTTTGTCTTTCGTGATTTTCACGATTCACTGTTTGTTCTTCGTGTTCTTCTTTTTCAGGTTGCACACAGATGATGGGAAGACTTTCCTTCTTGTTCTTCACTTCCTCCGATGACTGCAACTCCTCCGGAATCTCCACGAAGTCAACGTCGTGCGCCACGACGATCTGCCTCGTTTGCGGGTTCCACACACGATACCCATTCGGTGCGTAGCCAAGAAAAATGCCTCTCCACGCCTTTGCGTCCAACTTCCGGCGGGTCTCTTTCGGAACGTGGACGTACGCAGTGCAACCAAACGTCCGCAGCTTACTAACATTCGGGCGTCGTCCCTCCCAAACCTCGAAGGGAGTCGCATTCAATTTATTTGCACTGGTGGGGCATCTGTTCGTCAAAAACACAGCAGTCTCGACGGCTTGCACCCAGAATCCTTTGGCTATCTTCGCATCGTCAATCATGGCTCGAGCTCGCTCAACTACAGTCCGGTTCATTCTTTCGCTGGTTCCATTCTGTTCGGGTGTGTAAGGGACGGTCCATTCAATTTGGATCCCCTTACGCCGGCAAAACCTGATAAAGCTCTTGTTCTGGTACTCACCGCCATTGTCGCACTTAATTCGAGAGATTCGATTCCCGAATTTGGCCGTAACCAACGCCTCGTAGTATTCAAAACAATCAAGCACTTCAGTCTTTTTCTTCATTGGAAAAACCATCGCGAAATGGCTCCAATCATCCACGAACGAAACGAAATATCTTTCACCGTTCAGTCCGGTAGGCGTAACTGGTCCACAAACGTCCGAGTGGACAACTTCTAGCACTCGCGACGACCGTTTCCCTTCTCGCACCGGAAAGGGCTTACGCGTTTGTTTGCCGATAACACACGATTCGCACACGATCTTTTCGTTGCTCGAACTTCGCTTTACTGGCGACAATCCGTCCACTAAGTTCTTGTTCACCAGCAGATCTAACTGTTTTTCGTTCAGATGTCCGAATCTGCGGTGCCACAACTGCAATTCTCGCGCGATTCGACCACACGCGAACAACGATTCACTTCCGCAAATTTCACTTGTGTATAAATCCAGCTCGTAAAGTTTTCCGCGACGCGAACCGGTAGCGACAGTTTCGGAACCACTATAGATTTTTACTTCGCCTTTATTAAAAACAACTCGCATTCCCTTGCTCTCAACCTTCAGCACAGAAAATAGGTTGAAGCGTAGCGATGGCACAAACAGCACATCCGTAACTGTACATGGAATGATCACACCTTTTACGCGGGAGAACAGTCTCACCGTACCAGAATGTTGAGCCACGATTGAATCGCCATCCTTCGCCACTGCAATTGTCACCGGCTCTGCCAGTGGGCGCAAATCCTCGAAAAGCTCCCGATCCTTAACGAGATGATCAGAGCATCCGGAGTCAATGAACCACTGCACACGATGCGGTTCGGTTGACTTTTCTTGCCGTGCACAATTCAACGCCACAAACGACACTCCTTTGCTGTTGGCCAAATTTGCCTTCACTTGTTGTTTTCCTTTTTGCGACACTCTCGGGCAATCCGACATTTTATGCCCCTCTTGCTGGCAGCCAAAACACTTAAACTTCTTCTTCTTCCTGTTTTTCTGCTGCGCTCCGGCAAAAGCTGTGACGTCAGCTTTCGGGGGAAACAACTCGACATCTGACCCCTTCTGTTTGATCTCCTCGTCTAGGAGACGACAGCGCACGAAATCAAGTGTCAGTTTATCTTCGGGCATTGTCTCAATCGCCGTCACGACGGTGGAGAATTTCGGTCCAAGTGTTAGGAGCAGATGACAAATAACATCCAGCTCATCGATATTTGCTCCTGTGTTGCGGTACTGCCTGACCAAACGGTCAAAATGCAGAAAATGCTCCTGCAACGAACCCGATTCGAAACGCAACGACAGCATCAGCCGCTTCAAATGCATACGGCTCGCTATGCTTTTTCGCTCAAACACCCGGACGAGAGCGTCCCAAATCTCCTTCGGCGTGCCCTTCTCCTGCACGTACTCCAACTGGGAGTCGTGTATACGGGACACCAGGAGCGATTTGCACTTTCGGTCCTGTTTTAAACGCCTTTCCCGTTTCGTCGCTTTTTCGCGGATCTCTTCCGCCGAATCTTCTGCTTCCTCCTTCAGTTCCGGAACATCATCCGCTTCTGTCTCGATACACTCCAACAAATCGTGTTCTTCGAGAAGAATTCTCACGCGGAACTTCCACGCAGTGAAGTTTGTTCCGTCGAACAACGGGAGCAGGAATCGCTCACTTTTCACTTCCTCGGCCATTTTACACTTTCACAAAAGTCTTTACGCACTTCGCGAAAACCGGGCACCATAACCTGAAGTGATATGGTGGAGGAAGGAACACTCGCGGTTGAATAAAAACTACTTCGGAGACGATTATAAAAATAACAACGTGGTTTATTCTCTGGTAGTTTTACAAAGATTGAAAACAAGCGGAACACAGTGAACGCAAATAATGACAGCGCTATCACATAGGCGGGTACGAATAGATGGGGGCACATTGATAGGGTTTGCAATACTCAACAGTAGCGAGGTGAAGTTCACCTGAATTGAGCTCGATAAAAAAGTATAATTCACCTAGAAAAAAAGGTGAATCCAAATAAGGTAAAACTTACCTCGTAGCGAGGTGTAATTGACCTGGATTGAGCTAAACAAAACGGTAAAATTCTTCTAAAAAATGTGCCTAATATGTGAAAATCGGAATAGAATAGTAAGTGTTCTTAAATATCATTTAGTTGTGCTGGTTCTCGTCATAATACTATTGATTTTGTTTCAGATCGGCCCATAGAGCTTTGAGGTGTATTACACGTCATCCTCCAGCCGGAAAAGCCGAACCTGACCGGATTAGTCGAACGGAGGAGGCCGCAGGTGGATTCAGCGACCATAGCGGCTCAGAAGAACGCGAAGCCGAATTACCAGTCCCTATTTATCTCCAATAAATATCATTTTTGAAAGAATTTTGTAGTTTTTTAATTCTTATTGAAGAAAACAATTAAACCAACCAGCATTTACCTTTTAAATCAGTAAATGGGAAAACGGTATTATTTACTATTTTGCTAGGTGAATGCGAAAAAGGTAAAATTTACCTTTTTGCTAGGTGAATGAAAAAAAGGTAAAATTTACCTCGAAAGAGGGGTGGAAAAAATTCACCTCGCAAAAAGGTAAATTTTACCTTTTTTTATTTTCCGTGTAAAACAAAAGAGATATAACAGCAGGGGTGCCAGGTGGTTTTGCCAAAAATCAGGACACCGCGTATAAAACAATCAGGATTTTTCAGGACACCACTAGATTGATGGAAATATATTTCTATATTTCTATATCTATATTTCTATATGCTGACTATAGTCAGCAGTTCTGATAAGATTGCATAAATAAAGGCGATATACTGGTGCAGTAGATGGCCTAATTTATGCAGTAGAAGTGAGCATTGATATCCTATAGGCTGTTACAGTTGATTTTTAGAACTTTTATTATGGTGTGATTTGAGCAAAAATACAAGACATTTATCTCGAAAAATACCATTCAAATATCATCTGAATCTGATATTATACTATCGGATTAATAATTTTAATTATTATCATTTATTATTATTTATATTTTATTACAAATTTGTTTGATGTTTTCATCATTTAACTACAAATTAGAATATAATTGTGATGCTATATTGAAAATTAGGACAAATCAGGACGTTTTTAAGACAGTTTTTCAAAAATCAGGTCAATTTAAGAGTTTTTCAAAAAATCAGGACGGGCTCTCGAAAATCAGGACAAATCCTGAAAAATCAGAACACCTGGCACCTCTGTTGAACAGGTGATATAGAATTCTCAAAAGATGTCACTGCTAGTTTGCTAAAAATGTATAGCGCTACCTATTGATCAATATTGGTTTTAGTACAAATCTAACGCCATCTGCTGATGTTTTCAAATATTTAAAATTATGCGCCTCCCAGAGCTGCCACCTGGGTTTTAAAAAAAATCTGTATCAGCCAAATAACAAATCAACACTTTAAATATTAATTAAGTAGAAAATACGATTATTAAAATCAGTTTCTGAATATAAAACTTCTGGAACCTTATTTAATTTCATTTGCTCTTGAATTTAATGCTATCATTTAAAATTTTCAATTTTAATTGTACTACAAAAAATAAATTATAAAAATGTGATTAGTCTTTTTTATTGTTCATCACATACACATACCCTACACATAATTCCAATTTTTTTTATATAATTTTGAATAATAATAAAAACATATTAAATGAAGGGTTAATTCTGAAAGTTAATACTTTTCTTTAGTGAAGAGTCTCAATCATTTGCAATAATAGCCATTTCAGATTCAGAATATCAAACCTTAAGCTAAATTTTAAGTTAATTTTTTTATTTTAAAACTTTAATGTTATTGTGTAGATGAGCTGAAAGCAGTATCGGTGACATAATTGTTGTAGATCTTGAAATCCAGGAGTGTTGGTTAAAATCTCTAAAAGATCTTCTGACTGTTTAGCATGATAGATTGCCTTGTTGCCGAAAAATAATGGAATTATAAGGGGATACACAGTAAACGAAAATTACCGAGTTTGGTAATTTTTTTACCGAAATCCTAACATGTGTAAAACGTTAAACTGTTCGGTAATTTTTTCGGTAAAAAATAAGCGAACATCGGTAAATGAAGAATCTTTTAACCGATGTTCGTTTATTTTTACCGAAAAAATTACCGAACAGTTTAACGATTTACATGTGTGCACATGTTAGGATTTCGGTAAAAAAATTACCAAACTCGGTAATTTTCGTTTACTGTGTAGTTTTAATTCACAAGGGAAAGATTAATACCGAAGCAATCTGATTTTGGAAGATTTTTGCGTCCCGAACTCTTTTTTTTGTCAGATTTTTATCTACTCTTTTTATTTTCTGGCAATTAGTAACTTTAAAACTGAGCAGTTTAGAGTGAAATCGATCAATGATAATTGATGAAGTAACTAACCTACATGAACAAAAAAAAAAGTAAAATCTTATCATTATTCTTATTCATTCAACGATACAGATTAGAGGAAAGAATGTCAAAAAGTGACAAATTCCCGGAATAAAAACAATACATATTTCGTCTAGATGATTTTCGTATTTTAAAAAATGAGGAAACATACTTATGGACTTCTATGATTTTTTCTCATGATAAATTACTCACAGTCTTTATGCAAATTGATCATTAACTTAAAACCTTTTTTTCTAAATCTTTTTGATATTTTACACTTTTGCTAAAAAGTGCACAAATTTTCTCAATGAACCTTGTATTTTCTAAATTTTTATCGGAAACAAGAACAGATAAAATAAATAAAAATTTGCATTTAGTGCTCCTAAATAAATCGAAATCAGTTTTCAAATTCCTTGCACCTCGAAAATGTGAATTTTGTTTCCTTGTGTTATAGTTTTGAATGCATATTTTGGGTTCTGGAGATGAATTTGAATCTCAATCGCCAACACCAATGCTATCATATTGAAACAGCTTTTATAAATACTTTTTTGTTTTTTTTTGGGCTCTAAAAACTCATAGGGAACGCAAAAATCATAACACGTAATCTCTTTTTTCGATTTATTGTTTCTGAAATCTTTTGAGAAGATTTTTTAAAATTTAAACTCTTACTATGAATATTTTTCTCTGTGTTACGATTGAATTTGTTTAGTGAAATATTGGTGACTAAAAGACAAAAAGGAAGATTAGAAAGTTAGACGGTCAATTGAAGTCATACCTACGTTTCTTAAACGCCTACTGGAAAACTGATCACTCCGATGGATAATTTGACTAAAATTTAATTTTTTTTACAATGAAGGCAATTAAACACTCTTAGAACGACCAAGATCTGTTAATCTATTAAGATGGTAGAAATTTCTAAAAATAAACAAAATTGAAAATCACATGGTTTCGTACGTTTACAGTTTAATGTTTTTTTTATTGTTTCCTTCTAAATCTGAGCAAATAATAAAGAAACTGCATAATTGAAATGTATGACAATAGCAGAACAAATATTTGAAATATTTCAGCGTAATATTCACCCCCTATGTGCCTTTTTCCGTTTTTTAATTTAATTGAAATTCAAAACAAAATCAAGAATTTAGAAGCTCTGAATTTGAAGCTAATATAAAATTAATTACGATTAGCTCGTGTTAATTTAGGAAGCTGAGGGAAATTAGTGACAATTACAAAAAAAGTTGTCCTTACATTTCATTAAAAGCAAATTCAAAATCAACACTCAACAACACACTTTTGTTGAGTTCGCTCGTCTCTCTTCATGGGAACGGTCGTGTTTATCGTTGCTCCTCAACTGCGGTAAAAATTAAAACCATTTAAAAGCGTTGGTTTTCAGGCACCCGTTGCGCCATGGCCGGCGAAGGCCTTTCCTCGGTCCTCGGCCTTAGGCCGATGACATAGTGAATACGATGCGATGCGATGCGGCGAATGCGGTTTAATGCGGTGAACCACATTTGATGAAAATGTATGTGAATCGCTTAAACATGACATAGGCCGATGACATAGTGAATACGATGCGATGCGATGCGGAGAATGCGATTCAATGCGGTGAACCACATTTGATGAAAATGTATGTGAATCGCTTAAACCTGACATACTCAACGCTGCGAAGCAGATGTCAATTTGTTCCGCCGCACGAGTTCGCGTAGGCTGCGTCCGTAAAATTTCCGCCAATTCGCATCGCATCGCACTCACTATGTCATCGGCCTTAGGCCGATGACATAGTGAGTGCGATGCGATGCGAATTGGCGGAAAATTTACGGACGCAGCCTATGCGAACTCGAGCGGCGGAACAAATTGACATCTCCTTCGCCGCGTTGAGTATGTCTGGTTTAAGCGAATTACATACATTTTCATCGAATGTGGTTCACCGCATTGAATCGCATTCACCGCATCGCATCGCATCGTATTCACTATGTCTTCGGCCTTACGAATCACTTTTAGAAACGAAACAAGTGCTATTTAGCAAACTGCGATTGCTTTTCGGTAATCGCCTTGAAGCGAATAGTGTGGTGCACAACGAAATGCTGACCAGATTATACCGTGTACCTATATGTATATTCCTAGCTTGAGTGTGGAAATATCTGGTGTTGTGAAGCAATCTGTCCTTGAATTCGGAACAGTGGTACTTGAATGCAAAGGTGTTTTCAAAGACTCGAGAATTGCCCATGTTTCGGTCTTTGAATGCCACCAGCTGTTGAATCACAGTGCAACGACGGGAGGAAAGTGTACGTTCCGTCGTTTTCTACACGAGTTACTTTCGCCGGTACTATTTTGACAGACTTTCTGGAGGTAGGAAAAGTGCTAATTCCTGTGCGTATGTACACCCCGAAGCCCATGGTGTGTAAAAATTGTCAGCGATATGGCCACACACATCGTTACTGTGGCAATAAAGCTAAGTGTGGAAGATGTGGTCTACCGCACAAGGCTTCTCGCTGCCCCTCCCAAATAGGCCTGTCTGCACTGCAAAGGCACTCACTCGTCTATTCGTGATTGTTCGTGAAACGAGCACAAGCTTCGAAAGTGAATCTCATCCGAAGATCGAACATGAGCTACGCAGCAATTGTTCGATCATCTTTGCCAGATCTCAATGGACCTAACCAATTTGCTGTTCTGAGTGACACCAACGATGACCAAGAAACAGCAAACCAAAATGAAACGCTCTGTGTCTCAAGATCGGAAACACAGCGGAAACGACAGAAACCATCTTCTCTCCCTGTAAGAACTGCTACAAAGCGGGTTAGAGAGAGTAAGAATATATCAACGGTCGAGGAATCTACAGTCAGCCAGAAAACCTTTGATCAATCACATCCATCTCGAAGCTCATGTACTACAGAAATTCCAATTCGAAAGCCGACACCACCGATGTCGAAGCAGTCGACGACGCCTCTCATCAACAACGAAAAAACGGTCACCGATCTCATCATTTTAGTTTCTCTTGTATTCAACTTGGACGATCACTGGACAGAAATGCTGCTTTAACTGAAACCCATTTTGAGCTCAATTTTGGCAAAGCTCATTGAAACCCGGCCGCTTTTGCGAAATTTTTTGCCAAATGTTTGAAATACTATTGTTTTAGTTTTAAGTGAAGTGCGGCGCTTTTATGGTTATTTACCGAGTGTGCCTTGTAGAAAATAGATTGGTGTTAAATAATAATAAAAAAAACACACTTTTGTTGAGTTACTTATCAACAAAAGTAATTTGGTATAATTCAGTCCAGGGAATCGCAAGTTACAGCTGCTTTAGTTTGGTGGACTGACTTTTTTTTTCAATATTGAGCCTTTCAAGTGATAAATTAGTTTTTTTTTGTTGAATAAACACCCCCACGGAATGGAAAATTTTGAAAATTTAAAGCACATCTACTAAGAAAGGTTCCAACTTTTTATAGAAATTCGAGCTTTTGCGGGTATTTTATAACGGTTTTTGCCGCTTGGGGGTGGTGATCACCCTGATCGACCCCCCTCCCCATAGGACCGCACCTGATTGTGGTTCAAATTTATCGTCTCTTTCAACGTAAAGGATAAGTACATGAAATTAAGGGCACGGAGAGTCAGATCAGAATAGACGCAAATAACTGGAAACAGCACCTTATGTGCGCTTGTTTTCTTGATCGCTCCCAATTTTGTCGGAGAATGTTCTCAGAACTAGAAACAAGTATCGCTTTACACTTTGATTATCGTTTATTCCAGCTTTTCTCGATATATCCTAGCTTGCTCATAAATCCAATAAAGAAATCGATGTAAATCAAATCTAGCTGGAATGCCCAGATTTTATTTAAAAATTCCCGTATTTTGCCAGATTTTCTAAATCAAATAAAAAAACTTAATTTTCCTATTAAAATTTTTTAGATGTTGTTTTGAAAACGATTTTGAATTTTTTTTTCAATATGAAAATAAGTTTTCGTTCAATCCTCAGATACAATTTTAAAACTGCTGCTGTGATTCAAAGAAATCTTCATATTTCTAGTAATTTTATTTCTTAGTTCTATTTTTTCCAAAATCGTCCTGAATTGTCCGACCAAAAATAAATAAAAAAAATTTCAAAGCAGTACCGTCAAACGGGGCAACATGCAAAAGCAGGGTTAGATGCAACATTTGTATACCACAACACTCATTCAATTTTTATTTCAATATACTGTGATAAAGTTATCATTGAATGATAACAAATTGATGGTGACATAGTGTTTAACATCGTGAAAGAGTTTTTTTTAAAGTTTTTGATTGTCATAAAAAATTTAAAAAAATCGAGCAATAAATGTACAATTTTTTACAATTTTCGATGCCGTAAAAAGCTTTACCTAGTATGACGGATTGGCTTAATGATATCACATACAAACTTTATATTGCTTTCATTATCCTATACCAACACTGTTGGTGTATAAATATTTTTCGGACAATCACCAATTTTTTTTAAATAAATTTTTTTATAATTCAGTTAGCTGTCTGGGGCAAAATGCAACAAAATGCAAATCAGAACTAAATCTTATAAATCGCGTTTCCATATGCTGGGATATGATTTGCATTATGCGTTTGTTAACATTTAAATTTCATCTATTCTAAGAATTATTTTCATAATTTAAGCTAAAAGAATATTTTGTAGTATTTTTTTACCCCTAAATGTATGCAGCAGATTAACAATTTTTCTTTAAAAAAAATTTGACAGAAAAAATGGAAAATTTAAAACCAAAAATTAATGCAATTGGTGCATTATGCGTTATGACATCACTAATCTGCCCCTACTCGCATAACAGTCCCATATGAATTTTCGTCATTTTTCATCTAACCTGACAGTTCGTCATTTTGAACATAGGGCTTCAATATAAAACAATAAAAAAAGAGATTTTGTTCTAGAAATTTTGAAAAAAATATCAATTCGTGTCTGTCCCATATGAAATATACCCGCATAACAGTCCCATATGTGAAATACCATGGATTTGTTTACATTTCAATGCTTCTTTCGGGGAAATAGTCTTTGATTTATTGCTTTGAAGCATTTAAGAAAGGTTTAAACTCACTTGATGTCGAATTATGCACACTAGTTCTCAAATGCAGGTCAGTAAGAAGGAAGGAATGTCTTCCTGAGCAAAAAACTAACAGATGCAATAAAAATCGTAAAAAGATTCAACTTACAATGCAGAATTCACAATATTTTTCCAAAAGTATGTTTCTTTTTCTGATAACTGCATTTAGAAGTTCAAAAATGATCAAATTTAAGTCTTAGAAAGTAGCTTGGTTAGCAAAACATATTCTGTATGGGACTGTTATGCGATTAGATTTGAAAAAGGTCTCAAATATGCTCGCATAACAGTCCCATATCGAATAAAATGGTGCTCCCGACGTTACCGATGGCCCAATTTCTAAAATTGTAGGTTTTACGATTTATTATGACAACCTAGAACACATTCCATCAAACGATTTTCGTTTATGCTGACAGTTGTGGTCATAATTAAAAAATATATTCCAAAACAGAAAAAGCTGATTTTCTCGCTTGCTTGTTTTTGCATATGGGACTGTTATGAAAGTAGGGGCAGTAATGTATCAAAAACTATAAATTTTCAAACGTTTTCATTTGATTTTTCATTAATTACAGAGTTTCTTGCATCTTACCCCTTTTTCTTAGTAGGGTGAAAATCGAATGTTTTTGTAAATTTAAAAATATCTGGTAAAACCAATAATTTTTCTGACTACGTCAGTTTGGTGTCCCATCAACCTTAAAACTTTTGATGTACAAGAGGTATGATTATCTGTAAGCATTAAGATTTTATAATCCATTGAAGTTGAAAAGTGTTGCATGTTGCCCCAGTTGACGGTATACACTGTCTCTAAGTATAATCATCGATTTTTATCTATTACTAGCTGACCCGGTGCGCTTTGCTACACCTTGTAAATATCAATAAATTGTGTGAAAATAATTTCACTACAAATAAATTTTCGATATCTTTATAATGAGAGCTTTCACATCAAATTATTATAGGAATACAAAGAAGATTAGATTATTTGAAATGATTCTATTTTAAACTTGATCTGAAATTGTTTTTCAATAATGGTTTAAAATTTGATATTAAGAACTCTTTGTTATTCTCATTTCTCCCCTGCAGTGTGGGGATGGTCCACGAACTGCCATAACAACTTTTTTCGTAACCAAATAACATCACATTTCACATATGGCTCCATTTGCTTGATAAGTTTTCAAGCTATTCATACATTCCTTCTTCCCGTTTCTTCTCTGGAAGAAGGAGAGGTCGTAAATCTTTAAACATTCCTTTCATGTAAAATATGGTTTCTTTAGCTTGAAAAGTTTTAAAACTATGCGACAAAACCTCCCCAATTCCCGACTCTATGGAATCTCTCTTTTAAAAAATTAAAAACATTTTTCGTGCTCGAATACGTTGGATAAGTTCTCAAATTATACAAAAAATGTGCGGAACTCCTTTTCCCCTTCCTTATTCCCCACTGGAAGGTGAAAAGGGTTTTTTATAACCATAGAATCATTTTTTGTGCCCCATACCCTCCCTGTTGAAATTCGGTTAAATTTATTTGATGAGGCCTTGAATTTATCAAAACAAACGTATGACACCTTTCTTCTCTTTCATAAATATCCCGTGAGGGGAACCAAATAATCTTGGAAATATTTCTTGTATTAAAATACTCTTCCTAATTTGTTACCATCTACTAGTTTAGCACTCGAGTTATTAAAAAAAATGTATGGGAGCTCCCCTTCCCCCTTCCTATCGAATCTGTGGAAGGAGGGATAAGCCTTGATGAATCATCGAAAAAAAAATTCTACACAAATACCCGCTGCAATTTTATTTGAATAATAAGTTCTCCAGTGATTCAAAAATGTTGTGTAAAAAACCTTCCTCCTCCTTCCCCTCCCGTTGAAGAGAGGGGGGTCTCGAAGCATAAAAAAACATTTCTCGTACTCAAATATACTTCCATGATAAATCTTCTTCCCCCCCAGTGGAAGGAAAGATGGGTCTCAAACATTGTAGAAACTTGAGTCCTAGCCTTATACCTTCATATGTGAAATTTTGATTCATTTGCACGATTAGTTATCAAATACTGCGTTAAATTGTATGGAAGACCCCTTCCCCCCTCTTTACATTACCTCAATCGAAAGGAGTGGAGTCCCAAATAATCATAGAAACATTTGTCGTACCCAAATAACAACCCAAGTCAAATTTGGTTCCATTTGCTTGATTAGTTTTCGAATTTTTCATAAAATTGTATGGAAAACCCCTCCCCCTTTTTTATCTCCACACTGGAAAGACGGAGGAGTCTAAAACCATCATCAAAATATTATTCCTACCCATACACCCTCGCATACCAAATTTGGTTCCGTTTGCTTGATTAGTTCTCGAATTGTGTGAAAAGTTGTATGGGAGCCCCCTGTTTGCCAATTGAAAGAAGGGAGGGGTACCAAACCAGGAACATTTCTCGAAACCAAATACCCTCCCATGCCAAGTTCGGTACCATTTGCATGATCAATTCTCGCGTTATGTAAACAAAAGACTAATGTGTTTGGGAGACCCCCTCCCCCTTCCTGTAAAAGGGAGGGGTCTCAAACCATAATAGGAACCTTACCCGGCCTCCAATATCCTCACCTGCCAAGTTTCACGTAAATCGGTTCAGTAGATTTCGAGTCTATAGGGAACAGACAGACAGACATACAGACAAACAGAAATTTATTTTTAGACCCCGTTCGTTTTTGGCGACATTCGATTTTGGCAACATTCGATTTTGGCAACATTCGATTTTGGCAACATCCGATTTTGGCACATGTGCCAAAATCGAACGGTTTTTAGAAACAACATCACCTTTTAGTTTTCGTTATACCAGGACCAATATATTTAAGACAAACACCATAAATACGTTTTTGTGTTCTGAAATAGTGATTAAATGCAACAATAAAAACAAAAGTTTTTTTTTAAATTTATAAAGTACTCAAAAATGACAAAAAGATGAAAAATTTAAAAAGTTAAAAAATAAATTCAAACAGAAGACTGAAAATGACAAAAAACAACTAAAAAATGATGAAGTATGACAAAAATAGCAAATTTGACGTATGAAAACAAACATTATAAACAAAACAAGAAAAATATAAAATGCACCAAAAATGTGATGAAAAAAAAAAATAAAAAAATATCTATAAATGGTCGGAAATTGACTAAAAATAACGTTTTTGATAATAATAATAGTTATTTTGTAAAAAGAACTGAAAAAAAATGTTGAGAAAAAAAACCTTTCGATTTTGGCAACACAAAATATACGGGCGTGTTGCCAAAATCGAACGGGGTCTGTAGATATATGTATATATAGATACTCAAATTATTTAACAATCCTCCGTTGAAGTTTTCCATTTCAAATTTTCATTTTTAGTTACGCAACGAACGGGGTCAGCGTAATACCGAAGGACCTCAACCCCCAAACTGCCCCCAGTTCCGGCCGATAGAGAAATACTGGGCAATCACGAAGCGGAGGCTTAAGGCAAAGGGAAAACTTGTTAGGAACATGACTCAAATGAAGAACTGGTGGAATCAAATCGCCAAAACGGTGGACGAAAAGGTAGTGCGCCGCCTAATGTGCCGTATTACGGGAAAAGTACGAGAATTTCTTCGAAACAGCAATGAATAATTTTTTTAATTTTTTTTTTATGAAAAAGTAAAGAAAATGCTACATTTGTATGAAAAACAAATTATGAATTCGTTAATAAATGACTGAACTACACGCAATTGTTTGTGTTCCAATATTAAATGAAGCAGACTTTACATTAAAAGCTGTTAAGGAATTAGGAACTTACGATACTTACTAACATTATACTCACCGCAATAATAATTAGAATATAGAATATTACATTTGAGTTTGGACTGTTAACAAATATCTTATCAAAATTATTCAAATTTCAATGCATAGTTTTTGAAGCTATTTAAATGCTTATTTTATAACTGCTAGATGACTGTCGCTCCGTAACGCATTGATTTACTACACCCAAAATAATTTAGAAATTTTTTCTACGGGATTTTTCACGTAAACGAAGATTTTGTTGCGTCTTATAGATTTTATGTGATTGTGTCATAACTTGTTTCCTTCCACATAGACGATTCATGAAATTCACGTAAAGTCTATTTGGATGATTTGAAATCTGTTTTAAGCTTTTTTTAACGATCGTGAAGCACGCGATTCTTATAAGAAGAAAAACGACCCATAGCTGCAGTACTCGACCATTCCTCAGTCTTTGTTTGCTTCTGTCCCCACAAATTTTACGCGAAATTTTAGTAAAAGAATATTGTTTTCTTGCTCAAGGCATTCAGGGCTTTCCCTGGGAGGTCGGAGGTGGCAAAACTGGTGGTCCACGGATGCGTCTACCGGTGAGTTAAGATTGCAGGAGGCAAAATCATATCCATTTTTAACTTTTTACTATAACCTTACAGGCACAGCAACACAATTTCTACGATTAGTAACAGCAGCAGTGAATACGGATGCAATATGGTAACTTACAGTCTCTGGAGAAATATTCCGCGACCAGTACCCCGTAACAGCTACGACCCAGAAGTCGGTCACAGGTCACTTTGGTGTTTTTTTTTATTATAGTGACTGTTAAGTGAATGGTTAGTCTCATGTGAATAAGTGCCTAATATCATAAAGTGCATTCAGAATAAACAATTTTCACGTAAATTTATGGTTGATATTTTATTTAAAATGATTTAAAATAGTATGAACAAGTAAAAGGAACAATAGAACTGATTAAAACAACACCTCAACACTAAATTTATTTCACGTAACTTCCACCTTCCAACCAAGTTGCAACGGTCTTAAATTCACGTAAATTTTAGATGACATTCATGAAGCACCGATTCTTATTAGGGGCTTGTTCAAATGTTTTAATCGTAGGAGCTACGTGAAAATCAATTGGATAAAAATTATATAGTTTTTCACGTAGCCGCTACGTGCAAATTATTTTGGGTGTAACAATAACAGCAATCAATACAGTGACCACACTAACGCGCACGCAGCCCTTTAAAAAGAAATTAAAATGAAAATTGTTATTATGGTGTTAAAGTGGTGTGAAATTATGATAAGCTCTAAAATGCTAATGTATTTCGGATTTCTACATCGAGTATTTTTAAGATCAAAGCAATCGATGGCTGTTACGACCACCAGCTGCAAAAAACATTCAAAATTCCTCGGTCGTGGAAACCGAACTTCTGACACATCTTGAATAAATTCATTTACCACAAAAAAATACAGTTACTTATCTTATTGTTCCGAATCAGTCAAGAGTTTCTGGGTGTCTTCTAAGAATGGTCCTGGACCGGTCCGGAAAGCGTAGTACCAGCCACTTTGATTCGGCCACTTTCAACAACTTCATTACGATAAGCATTTATTTCACTCCACTAAGGGTTTCAAATTAATAACCCACTTAATAACTATGAATCGAACGATATACATAAAAGACTTTACCACTGTTCAACTTATTGAAAAATGGTGAGGGAAATATAAATTTAAAGAAATCACGAAGTAAAACGCGACCGCGGAAAAAAAATGCGACCGCACTCGAGCAAGGCCAACTTCGCTCTCTAAAGTTTCGACAGCTGCTACAGCTTATACACAAATAAGATGTCAAAAAAAATGAGCGGTATGTGGTGCTAAATTTATTCAAGAATCAAATAAACATTTATTGTGCAGTTCACACTCTACTGGACTTCACACTTTTAAAGTGTGACGGTAGAAAACTGTGACCAAAAGTGTGATCTGTCATATTTTTGGGTTTGTTGTTGTTTTACTCAGTTTGTTGTTGTTTTGTTGGATGACAGTCAGTCGCTCGGACGATTCGCAGCTGCACCAAGGAAGTGTTGCTAGTAATCACGATAGAAAAACTGTTTTATTTGTTTTATAAAACATTTCGATTCTTCAATGTTTTTTTTTACAGAAATTAATTGTTGTGTATGAATTTAATGTTTTCAATGTTTTATAATAAATAAAATACGTATTTTCAAGAGCTTTTAAATCCTGTTTTAAATGTTTTTATTTATGAATGCTCATATTCGATACAAAATAATTCCTGGCAACAAAACTTAACAGTTTTGAACTGTGATTGGAAAAGTGAGTCGAAAATCCAACTTCCAATGCAAAATACGATACATAAAAGTAACCAATAAAATTTGAATTTTGAGTTTTGGCCAGGTGAAATACTCCTGTGTTCGTTGGCCAAATAGCACTATTCGGTACATCTTTACCAATTATGAACACGTCGATGCTGAAAAAATGTTCTTTACCTATATGGGTCCCTAACAGAAGAATCGTCAGGATTTAGAGTATTCAATGAAATATCTAGCGCCTCTTACAGCCAACAGTCACCTTGTTCTTTGTATATCGCAAAGTAAGCTGCAGTTCTTTGTGCCTTGGATAGTATCGCCACACGCCACATTCCTTAAAAAGATATAGGTATTACCACATTATCAAGACGTTTCTTTTCCATCACCTTTGTCTGGGTCCCCTCACATTGCTCGATAGCAGGCAATGAGAGGGCAGATTACCTCACAAAGGTGGGTGCGATAGAAGGCATCATTTACCAGCGTGAAATCGCCTTCAAAAAATTTTACTTCTTGGCTCGGAGAAACTCTATTGTCAAATGGCAGCGCAGATGGGACGAGAATGAGTTGGATCGTTGGTTCTTCTCGATTATCCCAAGGGTAAGCCTTAAGCCCTGGTTTAATAGATTGGACCTGAGTCGAGATTTTATTCGTATATTTTCTCGTCTCATGTCCAATCATTCCTTGAACGAGGAACTCTATCATATCAATATTGCTGGCAGCAATTTGTGTAGCCAAGATTCTCTTCGGGTCCGAGTAAAACCACCCTGCACGCCAGTAAGAGATGTACTAGCTGCGATTTTCATATTTCTCTATCTATTGCCTGTTCTCTTCAAAAAGTGATGAACTAGACCTAAGTTAACAATTGTGAACATACAAAACGAGTTTGTACTCCTTAAAGCCTCCAGATATGAGCCCTTTCAAATAAAGAAATTTCAAAAAAAAGAATGCGTTAACCTTTCAAGTAACATCTCACTTATCCGTGTGACTCACTGCAACGTGCGCTATGATAGTCGACTCATCTCAAACTGTTTGCGATGTCGGTTTTCCACATAGGCAAAGAGACAGGTCAGTCAGAGCTTTCGAGTCACCAAGCTGGATGACAACTCATCTTGTTCCTTTTCCGGGTTGATTGTAGTCAATCATGCACGGAATTAGGCGACACGACGCTTTTCCTTGTGGCAGGTTGTTGAGAAAGTTGAGCTACAAATATTCTACCCTATATGTCTGGAGATGTAGAGAATGGAAGGTCCAAGCATAATGGCGTCCGACGGCCGATTTGTCTAAGACTAATGCCCTGATGGATGGGCAGCAAGATGGCAGAGGCGGCAAAGGGCCACAATGATGACGCCGGCACCAAGATGACAATGAGATGATAATATCGTATGCCTGAGTGACTATACGTTGAGAAGGGAAGGCCTCTTTGTATGTCCTCTGTTGTTCCGCCCGTTATTGCTACCAGTCAGTGATTCGGGTTTGGTCCCCGGCACCGGTCGATTGTACGAGTAAATATATACGGTATGGCTCAGTTTGTTTTTCTATCCAGGGAGTCAGTCTGGTGCACATCTGCATGGAACAAGAGTGTAGACCGAAGCTGTTGTGGCATTTGTCGGATGGATACCAAAACAAGTCATGTCCTGGCAGTCCTGGCTGGGTGGTCAAGCCTTGCATGACTGGCTTCGACCTACCCACAAATGGAATGATGAAGACGATCCGTGTTGGCCTCCGGATGTGGCCGATGCTCGTGTGAAAGCAAACGTCTCGGCGGTGTCTTCCCAATTCATCATCTTGAGTAATGTTGACTCTATCAAACGACACTTTAATATTCATGACTTTGCCTAGTTTCCATCATTCATCGTTACTCATTCTGACACAATTTCTACGCGAGAACCATCCTTAAGTAGCAACAGTCGGATGACGATACGGAAAAATGCACCTCCATACCGAATATTTGTTCTAGCTGTCCAAGGCAAAGGGTGAAGCATCCGTTCTGTTTGAACGGAATGACGATCTATTAGTATGCAACGGGTGCCAACTTTGGACTAGGAAAGGATACGTGTCATCTTTTTTTTCCCTCTGAGCGCTTTTCATGACATTCGTCAAAGCTACGTTTGTTTTTGTTGGCAATGACTTCACTAAAAAGTAAATGCTTAAAGAATGAAAACTTGTTAACAAGGCCGGGACAAAAATAAAATTCTTCCTTTTTCAACCCAACCCGAACCTCCCTTCCAACTTTAGATATTTCGGAAAATCCCTAAGGGGAGAACAAATAAAATTAAAAATATGAGCATAAATGATCTGAATACTGCACCTGAATTCTGAATCTGAAATCTGAAACTGAATTTAAATTCTGAATCTGAATTCTGAATCTGAATTCTGAATCTGAATTCTGAATCTGAATTCTGAATCTGAATTCTGAATCTGAATTCTGAATCTGAATTCTGAATCTGAATTCTGAATCTGAATTCTGAATCTGAATTCTGAATCTGAATTCTGAATCTGAATTCTGAATCTGAATTCTGAATCTGAATTCTGAATCTGAATTCTGAATCTGAATTCTGAATCTGAATTCTGAATCTGAATTCTGAATCTGAATTCTGAATCTGAATTCTGAATCTGAATTTTGAATCTGAATTCTGAATCTGAATTCTGAATCTGAATTCTGAATCTGAATTCTGAATCTGAATTCTGAATCTGAATTCTGAATCTGAATTCTGAATCTGAATTCTGAATCTGAATTCTGAATCTGAATTCTGAATCTGAATTCTGAATCTGAATTCTGAATCTGAATTCTGAATCTGCATTCTGAATCTGAATTCTGAATCTGAATTCTGAATCTGAATTCTGAATCTGAATTCTGAATCTGAATTCTGAATCTGAATTCTGAATCTGAATTCTGAATCTGAATTCTGAATCTGAATTCTGAATCTGAATTCTGAATCTGAATCTGAATTCTGAATCTGAATTCTGAATCTGAATTCTGAATCTGAATTCTGATTCTGAATTCTGAATCTGAATTCTGAATCTGAATTCTGAATCTGAATTCTGAATCTGAATTCTGAATCTGAATTCTGAATCTGAATTCTGAATCTGAATTCTGAATCTGAATTCTGAATCTGAATTCTGAATCTGAATTCTGAATCTGAATTCTGAATCTGAATTCTGAATCTGAATTCTGAATCTGAATTCCTAATCTGAATTCTGAATCTGAATTCTGAATCTGAATTCTGAATCTGAATTCTGAATCTGAATTCTGAATCTGAATTCTGAATCTGAATTCTGAATCTGAATTCTGAATCTGAATTCTGAATCTGAATTCTGAATCTGAATTCTGAATCTGAATTCTGAATCTGAATTCTGAATCTGAATTCTGAATCTGAATTCTGAATCTGAATTCTGAATCTGAATTCTGAATCTGAATTCTGAATCTGAATTCTGAATCTGAATTCTGAATCTGAATTCTGAATCTGAATTCTGAATCTGAATTCTGAATCTGAATTCTGAATCTGAATTCTGAATCTGAATTCTGAATCTGAATTCTGAATCTGAATTCTGAATCTGAATTCTGAATCTGAATTCTGAATCTGAATTCTGAATCTGAATTCTGAATCTGAATTCTGAATCTGAATTCTGAATCTGAATTCTGAATCTGAATTCTGAATCGTAATTCTGAATCTGAATTCTGAATCTGAATTCTGAATCTGAATTCTGAATCTGAATTCTGAATCTGAATTCTGAATCTTAATTCTGAATCTTAATTCTGAATCTTAATTCTGAATCTGAATTCTGAATCTGAATTCTGAACCTGAATTCTGAATCTGAGTTATGAATCTGAATTCTGAATCTGAATTCTGAATCTGAATTCTGAATCTGAATTCTGAATCTGAATTCTGAATCTGAATTCTGAATCTGAATTCTGAATCTGAATTCTGAATTTGAATTCTGAATCTGAATTCTGAGTTCTGAATTCTGAATCTGAATTCTGAATCTGAATTCTGAATCTGAATTCTGAATCTGAATTCTGAATCTGAATTCTGAATCTGAATTCTGAATCTGAATTCTGAATCTGAATTCTGAATCTGAATTCTGAATCTGAATTCTGAATCTGAATTCTGAATCTGCATTCTGAATCTGAATTCTGAATCTGAATTCTGAATCTGAATTCTGAATCTGAATTCTGAATCTGAATTCTGAATCTGAATTCTGAATCTGAATTCTGAATCTGAATTCTGAATCTGAATTCTGAATCTGAATTCTGAATCTGAATTCTGAATCTGAATTCTGAATCTGAATTCTGAATCTGAATTCTGAATCTGAATTCTGAATCTGAATTCTGAATCTGAATTCTGAATCTGAATTCTGAATCTGAATTCTGAATCTGAATTCTGAATCTGAATTCTGAATCTGAATTCTGAATCTGAATTCTGAATCTGAATTCTGAATCTGAATTCTGAATCTGAATTCTGAATCTGAATTCTGAATCTGAATTCTGAATCTGAATTCTGAATCTGAATTCTGAATCTGAATTCTGAATCTGAATTCTGAATCTGAATTCTGAATCTGAATTCTGAATCTGAATTCTGAATCTGAATTCTGAATCTGAATTCTGAATCTGAATTCTGAATCTGAATTCTGATTCTGAATTCTGAATCTGAATTCTGAATCTGAATTCTGAATCTGAATTCTGAATCTGAATTCTGAATCTGAATTCTGAATCTGCATTCTGAATCTGAATTCTGAATCTGAATTCTGAATCTGAATTCTGAATCTGAATTCTGAATCTGAATTCTGAATCTGAATTCTGAATCTGAATTCTGAATCTGAATTCTGAATCTGAATTCTGAATCTGAATTCTGAATCTGAATTCTGAATCTGAATTCTGAATCTGAATTCTGAATCTGAATTCTGAATCTGAATTCTGAATCTGAATTCTGAATCTGAATTCTGAATCTGAATTCTGAATCTGAATTCTGAATCTGAATTCTGAATCTGAATTCTGAATCTGAATTCTGAATCTGAATTCTGAATCTGAATTCTGAATCTGAATTCTGAATCTGAATTCTGAATCTGAATTCTGAATCGTAATTCTGAATCTGAATTCTGAATCTGAATTCTGAATCTGAATTCTGAATCTGAATTCTGAATCTTAATTCTGAATCTTAATTCTGAATCTGAATTCTGAATCTGAATTCTGAACCTGAATTCTGAATCTGAGTTATGAATCTGAATTCTGAATCTGAATTCTGAATCTGAATTCTGAATCTGAATTCTGAATCTGAATTCTGAGTTCTGAATTCTGAATCTGCATTCTGAATCTGAATTCTGAATCTGAATTCTGAGTTCTGAATTCTGAATCTGAATTCTGAATCTGAATTCTGAATCTGAATTCTGAATCTGAATTCTGAATCTGAATTCTGAATCTTAATTCTGAATCTTAATTCTGAATCTGAATTCTGAATCTGAATTCTGAATCTGAATTCTGAATCTGAGTTATGAATCTGAATTCTGAATCTGAATTCTGAATCTGAATTCTGAATCTGAATTCTGAATCTGAATTCTGAATCTGAATTCTGAATCTGAATTCTGAATCTGAATTCTGAATCTGAATTCTGAATCTGAATTCTGAATCTGAATTCTGAATCTGAATTCTGAATCTGAATTCTGAATCTGAATTCTGAATCTGAATTCTGAATCTGAATTCTGAATCTGAATTCTGAATCTGAATTCTGAATCTGAATTCTGAATCTGAATTCTGAATCTGAATTCTGAATCTGAATTCTGAATCTGAATTCTGAATCTGAATTCTGAATCTGAATTCTGAATCTGAATTCTGAATCTGAATTCTGAATCTGAATTCTGAATCTGAATTCTGAATCTGAATTCTGAGTTCTGAATTCTGAATCTGAATTCTGAATCTGAATTCTGAATCTGAATTCTGAATCTGAATTCTGAATCTGAATTCTGAATCTGAATTCTGAATCTGAATTCTGAATCTGAATTCTGAATCTGAATTCTGAATCTGAATTTTGAATCTGAATTCTGAATCTGAATTCTGAATCTGAATTCTGAATCTGAATTCTGAATCTGAATTCTGAATCTGAATTCTGAATCTGAATTCTGAATCTGAATTCTGAATCTGAATTCTGAATCTGAATTCTGAATCTGAATTCTGAATCTGAATTCTGAATCTGAATTCTGAATCTGAATTCTGAATCTGAATTCTGAATCTGAATTCTGAATCTGAATTCTGAATCTGAATTCTGAATCTGAATTCTGAATCTGAATTCTGAATCGTAATTCTGAATCTGAATTCTGAATCTGAATTCTGAATCTGAATTCTGAATCTGAATTCTGAATCTGAATTCTGAATCTGAATTCTGAATCTGAATTCTGAATCTGAATTCTGAATCTGAATTCTGAATCTGAATTCTGAATCTGAATTCTGAATCTGAATTCTGAATCTGAATTCTGAATCTGAATTCTGAATCTGAATTCTGAATCTGAATTCTGAATCTGAATTCTGAATCTGAATTCTGAATCTGAATTCTGAATCTGAATTCTGAATCTGAATTCTGAATCTGAATTCTGAATCTGAATTCTGAATCTGAATTCTGAATCTGAATTCTGAATCTGAATTCTGAATCTGAATTCTGAATCTGAATTCTGAATCTGAATTCTGAATCTGAATTCTGAATCTGAATTCTGAATCTGAATTCTGAATCTGAATTCTGAATCTGAATTCTGAATCTGAATTCTGAATCTGAATTCTGAATCTGAATTCTGAATCTGAATTCTGAATCTGAATTCTGAATCTGAATTCTGAATCTGAATTCTGAATCTGAATTCTGAATCTGAATTCTGAATCTGAATTCTGAATCTGAATTCTGAATCTGAATTCTGAATCTGAATTCTGAATCTTAATTCTGAATCTGAATTCTGAATCTGAATTCTGAATCTGAATTCTGAATCTGAATTCTGAATCTGAATTCTGAATCTGAGTTATGAATCTGAATTCTGAATCTGAGTTCTGAATCTGAATTCTGAATCTGAATTCTGAATCTGAATTCTGAATCTGAATTCTGAATCTGAATTCTGAATCTGAATTCTGAATCTGAATTCTGAATCTGAATTCTGAATCTGAATTCTGAATCTGAATTCTGAATCTGAATTCTGAATCTGAATTCTGAATCTGAATTCTGAATCTGAATTCTGAATCTGAATTCTGAATCTGAATTCTGAATCTGAATTCTGAATCTGAATTCTGAATCTGAATTCTGAATCTGAATTCTGAATCTGAATTCTGAATCTGAATTCTGAATCTGAATTCTGAATCTGAATTCTGAATCTGAATTCTGAATCTGAATTCTGAATCTGAATTCTGAATCTGAATTCTGAATCTGAATTCTGAATCTGAATTCTGAATCTGAATTCTGAATCTGAATTCTGAATCTTAATTTTGAATCTGAATTCTGAATCTGAATTCTGAATCTGAATTCTGAATCTGAATTCTGAATCTGAATTCTGAATCTGAATTCTGAATCTGAATTCTGAATCTGAATTCTGAATCTGAATTCTGAATCTGAATTCTGAATCTGAATTCTGAATCTGAATTCTGAATCTGAATTCTGAATCTGAATTCTGAATCTGAATTCTGAATCTGAATTCTGAATCTGAATTCTGAATCTGAATTCTGAATCTGAATTCTGAATCTGAATTCTGAATCTGAATTCTGAATCTGAATTCTGAATCTGAATTCTGAATCTGAATTCTGAATCTGAATTCTGAATCTGAATTCTGAATCTGAATTCTGAATCTGAATTCTTTTTTTTTTGTACGCTTTATTTTTAGAGGGATTAACCAAATGTTTTCACCCTCATTTTTAAGTTTGAACTTTCTACATCACACTAGATTTCACTATATAATGCACTGTTTTTAAGAAATTCAATAAGTTTTTTCTCACTATCCTTGTTGTTTTCAAGGATTTTTTCTAGTCCACCTTCTATTTCAAAGTTTTGTCTCTGGGTGGAATATTTTCTGCAGTCTGTCAAAAGATGTTTCACTGTTATCACTACACCACAAGAACTACACGTTGGTTCTTCCTTCGCTTCCAGTATGTGACCGTGAGTCAACCTCGTGTGTCCCGTTCTTAGTCTCGTGAGAATCCTTTGCTCCTTCCTGCTTTTGACGTCCGTCCATTTTCCTGTGATAGATTTTATTTCTCGAAGTGCTGTGTCCTGTTCGTTCCACCATTTTTGTCCATGTGATCTCCACAGTATTTGTCGAACCCACTTTTGCGCGTCCGCTTTGGGTGTTTTTATCTGGATAATTTCACCGTCTCTTCCAAGATTTGCCAGTCTGTCTGCTTGTTCATTTCCAACTATTCCAATATGGCTCGGAATCCAAACTAGTGCTACGTGTTTTAGATTTTTGTGTTTCAAAATGCTTTGAATGATTGGATGTTTTACTCCACTTTCTAGGGCTGAAAGCACGCTGGCTGAATCTGTGAATATTGCTGTTGATCTATTTGCAATCTGGACGGCCATTTGAATTGCTAGCGCTTCAGCTGAAAATATGGAATACGAGTTTGGCAGTTGACTAGCAATATTTTCATCGGCTTCGTGAAATATCCCAATTCCAACTTTCCCGTTTGCTAATGATCCGTCGGTATAGATTTTTTTGCTGCAACGATATTCAGTGTTGTTAAGATGAACATACATTGCAGTCGCAGATTTTTTATTTCCTCCGGTTTTAAATCGATTTTTTATGGTCCAGTCAATTTTGGGAAGATTATTATTCCAAATTTTAGCATTTTCAGTTTGTAGCTTTAGAACAGGGGGGATTTTGTGGTTAGTGATACCTTCAAGAAGAACATTAGCTCTGTTTAAGATATAGTTTTCGTTGAAATTTACCCTTTCAGCTATCCAAGTAGCTTTTCTTGTCCAGTTTTCGGCAGCAAGATATTCAAATGGAAGAACACCGTTTTCTACGTATAATGCTGATATTGGTGTAGTATAAAATGCACCAGATGCCGTTCTCAACATATTATGGTAGATGGTTTTCAGTTTTAATATTTCTTGCGGTTCAAAGCATTCCCATCCGTAGAATAGTTTGGATATCACAGTAGCAAAGCCAATTTTTAGTAGTGTTTCACGACTACCATATCTACTAATTATTTTAAGAAAACGATTTCTTATTTCACAATCCTTTTGCAAAGTTTTGATGTGAGAGTTGGCATTTCCTTTTTGATTTATGCTAACGCCCAATATTCGCATGTTTCTTTTTCTTAAAATTTCTGTTCCGTTTGCTGTGAGCGCTTTCAATCTATAGAAATAGTGCCGACCTTTCGTTCCGGAGCAAGTGTGAAGAAGAGAGCTCTTTTCGGCATTTATTGAAAAGCCATTTTTTTCTGCCCATCGTATCGTTGCATCAATCCCTTTTTGTAGGTTTTTTCTACAAATTGCAGAAAATTTACTCCCACAAATGAGTAAAATGTCGTCGGCATATATTAATACGGTTGTGCATCTAGGAATCGATTCGAAGACACCGTTTATCACCAACAGAAATAATGTTGGTGAAATCACGGAGCCCTGAGGTACCCCGGTTTCTTGTTGGCGTGCGGAAGAAAGTGCACCACTTACTCCCACGCGGAATATTCTATCCTTAAGAAAATTTCTCACCATTTGGTAAGTTCTGTTTCCGATTTTCGATTTAATCAGAGCTTGTAATATACTTTGTCGCCAGGTTCGATCGAAAGCTTTCGAGAGGTCTAGAGACACGAGCTCTGAATGTTTGTTTTCGTGACGGTGTTCCGTTAAAATATCTTTTAATTGGCTAAGATAACTAGTGGTGCCTCTGCCACTACGGAAAGCATGCTGATTTCGGCGAAGGATATTATTTTCTTCTAGGTAATGCTGTATTCTACGATTGATCATCCTTTCGTATATTTTTGCAATACACGAAGTCAGAGCGATTGGGCTAAAGCTTACAACTTCGCCAGGTTTAGGAATTGGAATGATTCTGCTTTCTCGCCATTCCGCTGGGTAATCTCCTTTTTGCCAAAGAACGTTGAAAAATTTTAGAATTATCCTTTTTGCAATGGGTGGCATGTTCGTAATCATGCTATAGGTAACATCATCCGGACCTGTTGCTTTACCAGCGCACTTGCTGAGAGCAGAGTTCAGTTCTGCTCCTGAGAAATCAGTATCCAAAGTTTCGTTGACGGAAATAGACGGGGGTAGCTGACACATGTTTTGATCAGGATAGTTGTGCGTGAAATTATCTTGGAAATTATCTGCAATGTGATTTGCTATTTCTAGTGGGTCTTCAGTATATTCTCCGTTTATCGTTAATGTAATGGTTCGGCCAGTTTTCTTTCCTGTAATTTTTCCGAATCTTTGCCACATTAGGGAGGCTGGTGTTCGGTTCGTACTGCAAGTTTCCGCTTGTGGGACGAACCACGCTAGGCCTACTATTGTGTGGTGGTTGCTACAATTCTATCTGTCTCAACCACTGCAAGGTAGTAGGCCCGTGAGGAACAAATCGATGAAATGTGATGAAAAGTTTTCAAATTAAAATTACCCTTCCGCTCAATTTTCAACATCTTTCATCTTATTCTAATCTTCTATCCGTCTATAATCTTTCAATTCTTGAATATTCTTTCTCAAAGAATATAAATTTCACCGATATAGCCGATAAATAATTACACAAAATAAAATTTACGGTGATTAACTCTTCATTTAAAAGAATCTGAATTCTGAATCTGAATTCTGAATCTGAATTCTGAATCTGAATTCTGAATCTGAATCTGAATTCAGAATCTGAATTCTGAATCCAAAAACTGAATCTGAATTCTGAATCCAAAAACTGAATCTGAATTCTGAACCTGAATCTGAATATTGAAACCCAATTTTGAGTCACAATGATAACATGATCTTTGAATTGTTCTTCAACATACACCAACTGTCCACTAGAAATGAGGTTGTCGCCGCATTACTGATTGAATCTTGACATAGCATATGAGATCCTCAGACCCAAAGACTTTTATGCACTTGAACCCCTTTGGCTCCAAGAACCTCATATGTCAACGTACCTAAATATATCGCTACTTTCGCTCGATGGGCTCTTGATGACGGAGCAAGCAAAAGGATTCAATTCTGTGTGTTCAAGGGATGTTCAGAAATTGTGTAAACGTCTTGATGGCTGACAACGCCGGTTTGAACGACATAGTTTCAGCTGTTGCTCGACAAAAGTGTCCTTTATTCAATTAAACATGAAAGGAGCGATCTGGTGCGCTGTCAGGTGCTATATACTAGCAAGGATGTAGAAGGACAAATTTCATCACGTGTCCGAATGTGTTACTGGATCAAACATATCAAACAATCCTCATCGCAACAAAGCTCAGGTAATTAAAGGCATTGCCCAGAGCTAGTATCATCTCACCATGATGATGCCGTCTCGTTATCGCCTCTAAATATGTAGGAACCGGCACTGTCCAGTACTCTGGTTGAGCAAACTAACGATTCCAGACTGTTATTCGTAGATACGAGTTTAAAGAGCCGCCAAATGGTTTACATATGTTGATATGTAGGTAAGTAGCTGCTAGTCCCACAATAGCATAGACCGGATTCTATGTTGTTCACTTTCCACATCCCCGATGTTCAGATCGTGCTCGAACTCGTAATACGCTGGTAATTGAAGTGATTTACATTCTTGTTTGCTAATTTTCCGATTATTCTGTTCCGTTTCCTGAACTCGGTTAGGCTGGTTGGCGAAGACCATACAAAGATTAATATATAGGTACATGTATAGGTAGTCGGAAAACACACAACATGTGGACGAGGTGGTATTTTGTCCCGGAAATCACTTCTTAGCTGGTATAGAAATTGGGTAGCTGCCCCTATTCTGAGGCTGTAACTATTTGCTAACGAATAGATGTAGGTAAGTGAAGACAAAGATTGGCGCTCAACTCTAAGCAATTCTGAAGGAGCTATTGTGAACATATTCGCTCAGTTTGCAGGATCGGTTTAAGTGCAAGCCAAGTCCTATGGGAAATTGAATGTATACACAACGCAAACAACCATGATCTTATGATTTAGATTCGATTCTCTTCAAATTGATCGAACGTCTTAATAAGTTTGCATACAATTTCAAACCAAGCAAGATTTTAACCAACAGCATTTAATTTTGAATAATTCCATGAAGCTATGGGAAATTGACGCATTTAACCATTTTTACATCGTGTCTTTATGATAAAAAAAGTTATCCACCGATAAAATAAACAAAATTCGGTGGTTAAATCGTGCGCAAAAGGGTAGACCCGTTAGCACAGAGAACAGACGTACAAGCTCGAACGAAAAAATCTTCCAAAAAGTGAGTAAAATTTTAAATGCTGACATCCAAAAAATACGTTGAAAATTGACTTGAAACAGTGCCATCAATTGCGCCATTCGAAAGTTACAAATCAAATTTTCAAGTGCTCAGTTTTCGAAAAGGCGTAATCGTATATGAACTGATTGATGATTAAACTAATGCCGTTCCAAAATAAACTGGTTGAATTTATTGCTCGATAAATGGAATAAGATCTAACTTTGGCTGGACAGAATTCCACTTCGTTTATTTTTGCACTACTGAGGCAGTCTAAATGACTAACAGTTTTACAATCAGTTTTTGCACTTCTTAGACGGTTATCGTCAGAGGAAGAATCGGCTATATCCAGTCAATGAGGAACATTCTCGACGATCAGCCTTACCCATCAGAACTGAACCTATCCATCTCAAAGCGGGTTATTTTCGAGTATCACTTTGGCATCCCATTGTTCAAAATTTAGTACTTAAAGCTTGAAGGAAATAGTTATTAGCTTTTAAGATATTTTTCCGTTATGCAACGTGACGAAAGTGTTACGAAACATCAACAGCTATTTTCTTGAATAATGCCAAACAGTTAATAAAAAACCGACCAAAAATTTTTTTCTTCAGTTCGGTTTTGACAGTTCTTTTTGGTGTGTTTGGAGACATCTGGTGGCCCAGCAAAAAAAACAAAAATTTGTTAAAAATGTTCGTTGGAAATTTTACAAAAGTTTCGTGGATAAGCTTGTACGTCTGTCATCGTGCCTTGAGTGTGGTGAAATTAAGAAAAAATTCGCGAAGCGAATCGATACAAAATTTATAACGGGCACCTGGCGGATCTCCTGTTAGAAATTTATCATCGAAAAGCCTCGCCTGAATGATTGGAAGAGATACGAGAGGAAAAATTATATCTAGTTCTAAATTTGGCAGACATTCTGCGAAAGATTAAAATCGATAAGGAATTCATAACGATTGGCTAAATCAACATCCAAATTTACCAAAAAATACCTACAAAAGCGACCGTTCTCCTTCCATGGCGCTTTCAAATGTTTCATAAAGTTTATACCTACTCTATTTTGCTTGGATCTGGATTCCTGCCATTAAGCTAAAAATGTGATGAAGTGATAAAAAATGAATAATGTTGTTTTCTTGCAGAAGGTGGATAAATCTGCTGAGCTCGTTATAGCCTAGATGGAATAGACAATATAGATGGTAAATATGCTGCCCAAATATTGTAGTCAATATACATTTTTATTAGATATCTCAAAAACAACTTGACAGACCGCCACAAAATTTTGCGCATGTGTGCGCATTACATTACTATGACCTGGATTACTATTTGAGTTTATCTTCAAACAACTGAACTGATTTTCATAAATTTACCATGTTGACAAACTGAAATATCACAAAACTGAAATAATTGAAAACCAACCACTTTTAATATTTTACTATGAGCTTCTAATCTACTTGAATTCATATGAATCAAAAGTTGTTCAATACGAGTTCAACGAAATCAGTCATCTTTGATACAAAACACCCACGTTTTAAATGACTTTTTGGGTTTAAGGTCGTTTTCTGAAAAATCCACATTCAAAACCCAAATCGGAACCCAATTTTTCAAAAGGCGTTTGATAGCAGACATTTGAACAATTTCAAAATAGTATAGTTGATGAAAATCGGTTCAGTAGTTTTGATTTTATAACCAACACTATAATCCAGGTCTTTATTGTTTATTGTTTATTGTTTATTATATTGGTATCATCTGACAAAGGTGGGTGTCTGAATGAATAAAACTTAAATCTAGGTTTACATAAATCGTTTTCTAGTTTCTAAGTCGTTCACTCATGCTATGCTCAATCCGTTGTTTGAAAGTTGCAATGGACACATTAAAATCGAATAGGGTATAATTACGGAGGAAGCATATTTTTGCGGCACGAAGGGGGTCGTTACTGCCATAGCGCGTACTTCGTGTTTCCAATGAGAGCCAGTCTCGATTACGAAGGGTTCGTTCTGGAGCATAAATGTTACAACGGGAAAGCAGCCAACAGCAGTCAATTTCATTTCTCAAGATCTTTGCCACGAACAGTGATCGACCAATGGAATGACGATCCGCCAGCGTATGGAGTCCAAGCAGAGCACATCGTTGTGGATAAGGCGGTAGATTTAACGGGTTTTCCCAAGGTAGTTCACGGAGAGCATACCGCACAAATCGCCGTTGAATTGCTTCGAAACGCGCAACCCACAAAGCCTCAAACGGCCACCATACCAGATTCGCAGATTCCAATATTGATCGAACCAGGCAGCAATATAAAGCTCGTAGGCAGACGGGATCGGTGAATTCTGTACTCAGGCGTATAATGAATCCCAGCATCCTGTTGGCCTTCTCGAGTACCACAGAGTAATGGGGCTTAAAAGTCATATGACGGTCCAATAAAACTCCAAGATCCTTTATCTGATCCACACGTTGCAGTGACTCACCCAGTATGCTGTATTCATATATGAATTGATGTTTCCTCCGACCGAATGTAATAACACAACACTTAGCAACGCTTAAAACCAGTAAATTATCAGCACACCAGTTCACAACCATGTCCAGGAAGCCTTGTAACTCGTAACAATCAGCTAAACTGTTTATGACCAAAAATATTTTTAGGTCATCCGCATACAGGAGAACTCCACAGCCAATCAGAAGCAAATTAATGTCATTACAGAACATTGTAAACAACAGAGGGCCCAAGTTGCTACCTTGTGGAACCCCAGACTTTGGAATAAAATCAGGAGATTCTGCACAACCAATTCTGACAGCTAAACGGCGATTCGTAAGATAACTTTTTATCCAAGCACACAGTCGTTCAGAACATCCCAAACGTTGCAATTTTTTCAGGAGAATATCGTGATTCACTGAATCGAATGCAGCCGAAATATCAGTATAAATTGCATCAATTTGCTTTCCGCCATCCATTTGTGATATGCAATATGATGTAAAAACTGTCAAATTCGTGGTTACCGATCGTTTAGGGAAAAATCCGTGCTGATTTTCAGAGATCCAGTTCCGACAAGCTGAGAAAATTACATCGTTTACGATCCTCTCTAATACCTTCGAGCAGGCAGCTAGTGATGTGACACCACGGTAGTTGAGAATATTTTGCTTATCACCTTTTTTATAGACTGGGCTCATAAACGATCTTTTCCAGAGGTCGGGGAATTTTTGCTGTTCTAGGGACCGGTTAAAGATGTGAGTAAGTGGTTTCACTAAAAGAGTACGACACTTCTTAAGAACGCACGCCGGAATTCCATCCTGTCCGGCTGATGTAGTATATTTCAGTTTACCAATGGCTTCAAGAACCATTTCCTCGCTTATAGAAAAAACATCCAGATTCAACACATCTATGGGTAACCGTGTGACGGCTGCGAAAATTTGATCAGCAGTTGGCGATAGATCAGAGAAAACACTGGAGAAGTGCATCGCGAAGAGGTTACATTTTTCGGCAGAAGACGTTGCAATTCTATCATTTAGTTGGAGTACCGCAGGCAGACCGGATTCCTTCCGTTTTGAGTTGACAAATTTCCAGAACTTTTTCGGATTGCGGCGAAGCTCCCTTTGCGTACGAGCAACATAGCGTCGATAGCAAAAACGGTTGAAACTGCGATATTTTCGTGTAGCAATGTTCAATTTCATTTTAGTGAAAGGGCACCTGGAGCTAGTGAACTTTCTAAGTAATTTAGAACGTAACTGTTTTAACCGCTTTAGGCGTCCATTACTCCAGGGAGGTCGAAAAGGAGGTCGCACCAAGGGTTCTGAGTTGTTAAAAACATCATCCAAAATTGAGCTAAATACTCTCACGGCAATATCAACGTCCGTACAATTGAGGAAATCCGTCCAATTGATTTCAGAAAGGACTCGATTCATCGTGTCAAAATCTGCGCGATTGAAGTTGCGAGCTGAAGTATCGAACGCCTCATCAAAAACGATAGGGTTTGGAAAAGAGATATCAAAATTGAACGGAGGATGGTTTATGAACCTAACCAGCTAATTGTCCTTTTTTGTGCTAGGCTACTCTTGTAACCCCATTCAAAAAATGAATTTTTATCTAAAAATTAGAAGTTTTAGAACTTTTCATTTTGGGAAAAAGCAAAAAATTTTGTGTATCTAGCTTTAGCCGTTCCTGAAATATCACAACGACAAGGTACAGTTCGGGTTGTATAGACCCTAACCGTATAGGAAGTAGGATTGTTCGATCTTGCAAGATGGATCCTTTAAACTCAAAATTCCGATTTTTTGGATCGCTTCTTTAGCGTTGGAAAAATCGATTACCTAAATCGGTTTAATTTCGATCCGATTTTTCGATCTTTAGAAGTTTTGTAACCAGCATAACCTTTACTGCTTGGTTTAGTGAGAATCGTTTTTTAAATCCGCGTATTATGGCAAGGAGGCGCCTTACTGGGTAAGGAAGAAGGACCACTCCAAAGTTCCCGAGAGCATCACCACCCAACGCGATTAGGTCAACTGGACCCAATTTGGCAACAGATGGTGCTGTGAGTCATTATTAGCAGCATTATCCCGCCAACAAGGACAATAGGGCATGATGGGAGGAATTTATGGATGGACCACAACGCCTTTGACCTTTGTACGGGGTCAAAAACCTCATACTTGTTCCGCTTCATTTGGATGAAAGAGTTCGAACAAACAACACGTTCCTGTGAATGCCAACAGCTGAAGTTTGAGTGATCCATACCGAGCATCCAGGTAGCAACCGTGTTGGACCCCGTACAGGCTAGCCACTAACAGCTTTCGCAATTCCTTCTCCCATCATGTCCCTCTACAGGACCCCGAGTTTTGGTTTGAAAAACCGACCATCCATCAAGATTGCCAGCGTTCGTCAACCCGTGCTGGTCGACCTAGGCGACACTGAACCTCGTGCTGCTACCGAATACGATCGCCCAACAAAAACGTGCGTCGTTCGAGTGCCCCGCAATTCTCCCTCGTGTGTTAGGGATTGCGCCATGGCCAATTCCGACTCCGACACTTCGGAGTCCAGCCCGGACCAGCCGTGCTAGTGCGTGAGAGCAATGCCGATTCCGTCGCCACGTGGGTCTAAGCCGTTGACCTTCCGGAGACCGCTATCCCGTAACCACATCAGGACCAAGCCTGGTCCTAGCCCGCATCGTCGGCTCGTTTGCTGCCCCGGCCTGCCGTTTGTACCAAGCGACCAAAAGGTAGGACAAAAACCACATAAGGGGAATATTGTGCCAAAGTGAATTAAGGTGTTATCGGGAAAATAAAGGTGGGACTTTAACTAAGCGCATTAAGGTGTTTCCTTGTTCCGAAACTAATCGAGTGTGCCGACCCTGAGGCTTAGAGGGGGGGTTCTTGCTCGGCTGAGCAGTCTGGGGAACCGTTGGTTACAGTTTTTTTCTATTTATTCCGAAGATTTTGAGATTCAGTTTCGACCAGCATTTTCATATCTGCACCATCCAAAAGGCTGCTTTTCATTATTGATACTGCCATACTACCAATATACTCGAGACCGACCAGCGTTTTATTCCTCTATACAATTGAAGAAAACCTGAACTTTTATCGAATGCTCAAGTAATCGAAAGTTCTATAGAACAGCCACTAGAAGGCTTACTCAGCTTTGAATTAGGCATCGATAGCATTTTACTCAGCTCAAGAATTAAGTTCTTATCGAAACTTTCAAGTGTCATAGTCGGTAGAAGGCTGTTCAGCTTTTAAATGAGACCATGATAAAAAGTATTTCTAGAAAATTAAAGCGTTCATTTTATATCTACATTTGAATTATTACATTCCCCAAATAGTTATTTTAATATTGTCTCAACTCTTAATAAAAACAATTGATACTTTAAAAATTTTAATGCTTGAAGAATCGAACAAGAGCCTTGCAGATGATAGCTGAACACATTACCTTTGTACCATGACCTATGGCTGAATTGATGGATTCAAAAACACCAGCAAACATAAAAACTCCAGAATGTAGCCTTTTCAAAATAAGCATTTTACCTATTGAACTAACTTAAAATGATTTAATCAGTTACAATTTTAAGACTCGGGACAAATATTTAAAAGATCGATCTTGCAGAGATCAATCCTTTTACTTCGATTTTTTAGGTTGATCAACCCTTGAACCATTCAGCTGAATCAATCTTTTAAAGAAGTACGAACAATCCTAATAGGAAAGTTGACGATTTTAATTTATTTAACAGCTTTGTAGATAACTGCAAAATGTTTTGCTTTCGAAATATATAAGATTCATTTTGGTTTAAAATTTCTTAAAATTTTGGTCAAATTTCTTAGAGCTTGAAAATAATCAAAAAGAAAACTTATGTATGTATGTAACTTTTTATCAGAAATCAAAATTACTCACAGTCATCGGGAAATTTTATTATTGATTCAAAACTTTAATTTTTTTAAATACACAGAATGTTTAGGGGCCGTTCACTAATTACGTAAGCACAATTTTGGAAATTTTCAACACCCCCTCCCCCCCTGGTAAGACAAAGTAAGATTTTTCAAACACCCCCCCCCTCCCCCTCTAGTAAGATCTTACGTTTTTTATTCATTGAGAAATTGACACGTTTTTTTTTTTAAATAGCTTGAAAATATTAAAAATGTGACATACATGCTTCAAAGCATAGCACTTTTGAAAAAAAATAAAAAACTGTATTTGAAAAGCACAATCTATACAAAAAAAAAAAACAGATGACATGATTAAAGAAAACATTATTCAAGACGGTAGCATGTTTGGGGTAACAATAATTTTCAATAAATTTCCAAAATCGAATAAACAATATAAAACCAAAATTCCGATTTAAAAAAGAGTGATCAGGTTAGCACAAGGTTCCATATAAAATTGTTTTGTTTTCTACCTGAAAATCATAAAAATCTTTTTTAAAAAATATCATTCTATACTACTAGTATTGGGGCAAAATGTTTAACTACAATCACGTTGTCAACTTACCTTAAAAGCATAGACTCATTCAGTGATAAGCGATAAAGTTTTAGGATTTTTTTAGGAATTCATAGACATTAAGAGATAAATAACATAACATCAAAATTAACCAACAAATAGGTAGTGAGTAAAAAACCTGAGAAATATGGTTTCGAATGGCTATGGCTGTGTTGAATTTTTAATGTAACATTTCTTACGTAAGATTTTTGGGAACCCCCCCTACCCCCCTAGTAAGAGATCGTAAGCAAATGTAAAACCCCCCCTATGTGCTTACGTAATTAGTGAACAGCCCCTTAGCCCTCCGAAACCAGTAAAAATCTCTTAATTTTTTTCTGCACAAATTAAAAAAATGGAATTGTTGCCTTATACTATCAGACATTGATCCTTCATGTCAAGCTTTTTGAATTATTTTTCAAAAATCGTTTAACAAAGTTGAAAATATTGAGTCTTTTCAAAAATAGAAAAAACAGCTTTTCACATTATTCATACATTCTTTGTTGCAAGTGTGTTACATTCTAAACAAAGAATGAAAATTCCATTTCATTCGTGTCAGTTGAATAAAGTTTTAAATTGAGAGAATTTTAAAATCAATCAACCTTTCTAGGATGTGAGAGATTTTGCAGCAATCTGTTGGAAAATTTCAATACAAAAATTTACTCACTGCATGGATGAAAAACTCTACGGGTTGTTATCAAAACTCGTATGGTTGGCTCTTCCATATCACAGATTTTTGGTTGAACCCATAATATTGCTTAATGAACATCGATAACTACGAACAAACTGGAGTTGAGAGCTTAAATTTTCTTGCAGGGCGCTGGCTGTTCAACTTCCACTGTAAAAAAATAATAGCATTTTGTTTCAGGGCCATGGCGGCGGCTACCCCAGCAGAAGGAAAAAATTCACAAACAATGCAGAGGTTAATATAAAAAATCATGATCATGATCATGATCGTATATATATAATTAAAAAAAATTAATAAAAATGCGTTTCATTAAAAACAAAAACAATGCATTTTATCTTTTCAAATTAATTTAATTAATATTTTGAATCTACGATGTCCTACGTTTACGGGGAGCAGCATTTACAGTAGAAACAGCCATACGAATGATTTAATGAAAATTCCTGTAGGATTCTTAGCATCGATGTGATCGCTAATTCAGCCATTGATCATTTCGTGGCAAAGTATCATCTGATTGTTGGCTTGAACGTATTTTCGGGTCAGAACCAAACAACCATATTTATGTTCATGTAGACGAGTAAAATAACTGATAAATCAATATATATTTCTCCGTGTAGGTAGTATCACTGAAAATTTCATCATCAATTTCATCCATCTATTAAAATGTTATTTACAAATTAAAGTGTTGCATTTTTTTTCGAATACAGTCCTTCATTTTTATCGTCAAAAATATTCTCATGCGCTTGGTTAGGCATGGGCTATGCTTCGAAGTTGTTTTAAACTTTATCATGTCGTTTATGTCATTTGACAAAAATTTATGAAATTAGGATCATTGATTTGAGCAGACTATTGCTGTATTAAGATGAAAGTTCCTTCCTTAGTATACCCTAGAAAAGAGAATAGGTGCCTTAAGATAGCATCATGTTAATTGAGCACTTGAAAATAACGGTCCATCCATAAAACTTTCAAGGAAAAGTAAAAGTTTCTGACAAGTGTATGTTCATTAACATTTTCCTCAAACAATATCTCAGCACCATAAACAATATACCGGCATCAGAAAAGCTTTCTCTACAGTTCCAAAGAGTTTCTTACAACAACTTGACACTCCCCACAAATGGATGCACAACGAATTTAAATCATTGAAGCATCCATGGTTCCACACCGGGGCAATAAATGTTATGACATTCATTCCAGCGCAATCATATTTTCGAGTCCCGGTTATGAATAATTGAACGACTTTTTGCTGTCAACATTCCACAGATCGGTAATCAATTTTATCACCTATCATAATACAGCGGCCAACCGTTTGACACGTGAGGGGAATGTGATAAACTAAATATTCAACCACAGAATATAAAAACGATTCGCAGATTATCTCCGGTTCAGTTCGTGGTGATTGAAGTTTCTTTAAATGATTTGAATTTCGATCTAAAGCCTCGAACAGTTCGACGTAGATTAGGGCGGTCCGAAATAATCTCGAAGTGTTTCGGAATAAACACGTTATGGGCTAAATTGGTCAATTATTCCTTCATAGTTCAACGGGGTTAAAAAAAATGTGACATCAATACGAAAAAAAGTATTTCTACAATTTCTGCAAGGTGTGAGCTGCTCTTCAAACTTGACGTTATTTAAAAACAAGTTTTTGAGACCGTTCAGTGATGTGTTGCCAAAATCTCATACAAGAAGAACATACTTGATTATCGTTGAGCTATTTCCGAAACTTGATCAAATGAACTAAAATTTAAACCTTATTTTAACACATAAAATATGTGCCGTTACTCTCCAAGATGTCAATCAATATTCAGCTATTGATTCTAACAGTCGTCCTTCTACCTCACATTTGTAGGTGGTAAATTTTTGGTGCTCCAAAAGTAACAGCATATATATCTAAGGGAAGAATAGAGGTGGCAATAGCAGCATATCGTTCGTCAGACTTTGTAACTCGGTGAAAGTTTGTCTAGCTAGGGAGATGGGGAATGTGCCAAAATCTGGCCGTTTTATGCCAGCTGACAAGTATACCTATTGCGGGCTTTTTTTCGGGAGCGATGCGGTGGAATGGGCGAGTTGATTCCATATTTCTGAGACAAACTTCAGTTCGAATTTTGTTAACCGAGCCCCTGATAGCATTACAAAGTTCGTCCTGAACAACCGTCTTCGATGTCGTGGATAGGCGAGCTGCTCCATTACAAAGTTCCTCCCGGTGATGTGTATGGAGGTAGAGTTATAAACTTTGGTTAAATTTTCAGATAGAATTGGGCTTGCCATGTACCACTCAGGGTGCTGAAAAAAGTTTTTTGTCTGTTTGAGTTCTTGTCACATTATAGCATTCAAATCGTTATTCTCTGAGGACTGTAAGAATACATTAGAA
The DNA here is from genome assembly GCF_029784155.1 of Uranotaenia lowii. NCBI lineage: Eukaryota > Metazoa > Arthropoda > Insecta > Diptera > Culicidae > Uranotaenia > Uranotaenia lowii. Next base: position 138,999,831 of record NC_073691.1, read on the forward strand.
CTATTTCGATTTGCAGTTTGCGTACTTTATTCAATCTCAATTGAAGTGCATCCTTTCGAGGTAATTGGTTTCGACTTATGGACGAATAAAAGCTAGCGTTTCTTTATTTATTTTTTTAAAAAACTACCTGCTCATTATTTGGAACGTCATTTATTCACCTGAAGCTCGATTCACTCAGTCGTTGGCTGCACAAAACCGACCAAATATGAATATAAGATCGAGAAAATTAACATCAGAAACTTTATACTCCCTCGTTTAAACAAAAACAATTCTACGTGGAAATAGGGAAATATTTCAGACTCCGCTCTAGAATACCAACATTAGAATATTATTCATACTTAAAGAGATGTATTCAAACTGTAGGATTTTATTTATATTTGTTAGGTTGATTAGGAAGGAAAACTCATAACATATTGATTGGTTTTGTTTTCACTATTCAAGAAGGCTTGAATATTTATTAGTTTTCAGTAACATCAATATAAATTTATCACATTGATGACAAAAAGTTTTATTGTCACTGAATATTCTTAAAAAGACCAACACTGCTAGCTCATCATACTATGCTGACAAAGAATATGCCCTTAATCTTTCTGACGAAATAGGGACAACATATCTACACTCAGAAAAATACTATTATGTATGCCATAAGATTCTCTTATGAAGTGGCGCCATAAGAAAAATTAATGAAATTCATAAGATTGTCTTATGACGCGAATGAATTCTGAAGATGAACGCCTACTTCAATGAGAGGTTGTTGCTTTTCATAAGAGATTCTTATGGAAACAGTAAATCACTTTCTAATAAAAACAATTCTCGATATTTCATGCTGAAAACATTCACTTTATTGTTTGCCAAATTTGTTTAAAATTAAATCCTTCATGGTCACCATCAGCAGCGCATCAACAGACGGCTCCATCAAAGTTTTTTGTCGCATCTTAATCTTCGACCTTTCGTTTTTTGCCGATCAGCTTGCTGAAAAGTAAACAAACAATGTATTTTAGTTTACTGATATACTCAACGTTCACACCAAAAACATCAAATCGAACTTACCATTCCGGAGATAACAATAACATTTAACATTGAAGGAAAACTATAATAACTATGAACTGGCGATTGCTTCGTACTGTTAGATTATGAAAAAAAAACTGATGCTATGAATGAATGTGTTCATCATTTTTTCACAATGCCGTTTCTTCTATTTTTCATTAGAACATCGTATGAAAATTGAAAGAATTTCATAAGACTCTTATGAAAAATTAGTTTGGACGCAAAAAAGTGGTTCATAAGATGTATCTTATGAAATTTATAATAAGATTTCCTCTGAGTGTACGTTTGTGATTGTATCCCGTCTGATATCTTTGTGCCAATCAGCATTAATCAATCATTCGTGCTGACGGGAGGACGATTCGGTGTACCGTTTTCTGCCCTCTAGAGAAAAACAACAAATGCCAGGATTTCGCGAAGTTGTCCTAGCTCGATTGGCAATACTGACGGAAAAAACAGATTGTGTTGACAACAGATTTTCGCCTTGATGACACATTTTTCCTTCAGCTTCGCAACAATTCGAGATCAACGTTCCACATGAATTGTATTTGGAATTTAGTCTGATACTTAGGCAGTCCAGATGAGTGAATGTGATTTTTGAGCGAAAAAAATAGAGTTAAACTTTCCTTAAAGATATGAATAAAACAGGAAAGTAATCTAACTATCTCCCACAATACTCTCCAAACCATCATGTGAACATAGTCCACTACCAAATATTTGAAAAATCTTAAGATTTTGCAATCTGACGCAATAAAAATGTTTGAAATCAGTTATTATTTGACGAAATGGCATGCATTTCAAATTGAGTGTTCTGGTCGGGGCGTTCGAACGTTTTGACGCCTCATTAACAGTGATGAATACCATTCTTAAAAATGGAAGCTCATTTTGAAGCTTAATAACTTTCTTATTTTAACTATCATAGAAATGTGGTCTTGGGATGAAATATTTTTCATAAAGGGTGATACGGTCAAAATTTAGTCAATATCAACTTGACGAATTTCTTTTAAATTTGCATTAAAAAAAACCTGAACACCCCTTATTTTGAAGGTGTGTGTGTAGAATGTTGCTCCTATTTTGATTTTGGAATTCACTCTTCAGTTTTCAAAATGCCGTCCAAGGAAGAAGAGCAGCGTATCAAAATTTTGCTCGCGCATCGCGAAAGTCCGAGCTACTCGCACGCAAAGCTGGCAAAATCGCTAAATGTTGCCAAATCAACCGTTACAAATGTAATTGAAGTGTTTGGGGAACGTTTGTCGACAGCCAGGAAGTCTAGATCGGGGGGAAATCGAAAACCGGAAGCCGCTGAGACGACAAAGAGAGTGGCCGGTAGTTTCAAGCGAAACCCTAACCTCTCTCTCCGAGATGCCGCAAATAAGCTGGGTGTATCGTCTAAAACCGTGCATCGAGCCAAAAACCGAGCCGGACTATCGACTTACAAGAAGGTAGTGATGACTCCAAATCGCGATGAGAAACAAAATACAACGGCCAAAGCGACGATGCTGACGAAGTTTGACTGCGTGGTAATGGACGACGAAACCTACGTCAAAGCCGATTACAAGTAGCTTCCGGGACAGAAGTTTTATACGGCAAAAGGAAGGGGAAAGGTAACAGATATTTTCAAGCACATGAAACTATCAAAGTTCGCAAAGAAATATCTGGTTTGGCAAGCCATCTGTACCTGTGGCTTGAAAAGCAGCATTTTCATAGCTTCCGGGACTGTCAACCAAGAAATTTACGTGAAAGAGTGTTTGAATAAACGTTTGCTGCCTTTCGTGAAGAAACACGGTTGTTCCGTACTGTTTTGGCCGGATTTTGTATCTTGTCATTATGGTAAAAAGGCCATGGAGTGGTACGCCGCCAACAACGTGCAGATGGACAAGAACCCTCCCAACACGCCAGAGCTCCGCCCAATTGAGAAATTCTGGGCTATTGTCAAGCGGAACCTAAAGAAGACCAAAAAAACTGCTAAGGACGAGCAGCAGTTCAAGGCAAACTGGCTTTCTGCGGCGAAGAAGGTGGACAAGGATGCTGTACAAAATCTGATGGCAGGGGTTAAGCGTAAGGCCCGGCAATTCGGATTTGGAAAAGCGGAAGCCAAACTGAATATTTTTCCTGAATTTTATACTAATTAAACTTGAAAAAGAAATTTAATTTGATTTTTTAAATAAACGATTTCACGGATTTACTCGCGTTTTCGCTTGACCAAGTTTTTTGACCGTATCACCCTTTAGTTAAAGTTTTTTTTTATAGGAGTTTAACCCATTTAGGTCATTCTTCCTCGATGAAAATGGTGTTTAACCCATTAGGGTAATTGGGGTGGTTTTTGGCTCAGACTTCATGCAGAAGATTGGCTTTCCGAAGGAAAGTCAGAACCTTGGTCTCTTCTTCCAGGCAGTTACTCAGTTTAAGCTTTTGAAAAAACCGAATTCAAAGAAATTAACCCTAAGGGACCAAGGTTATTGATGATAAACTGGCTTTTCATGTTTCTTCCGAAAAAAGGTCTCAAAAGCCGATACAAACTTCAAGCTCGTTGAGCGACCCCTACCCGTGATCTGAACTAGCCCAAAATGGGCAAGGAATATTGTACCAGCCCTAGAGTCAATTTGAGGTTGCATTGCATAGCTTTTTAAAAAGTTGGGTCATTTGGAACACTCTAATATACATAGATTGCAGATAAATCAGTTGTTTTAATTCAATACATTCAAGATTAGTTGCTTTCAAGAAAAAAAAACATTGAAAGTAATATTTATTATTTCGTAATTATTTCCCCAATATTTCAGAAAATTTTTAATAGCAATTCACTGTTGATGTGAATCTCCGATTTATTTTTAAATTTATAAAAACGTTGTACTAGCCCTATATAATAAACTTAAACTTTTGGGATGAATCATCCAATAGGATAAAAACCTTCTAAAAAAAAACTTAAACTATAGATTTCGAGAAAACATTCACAGGAATGATTCAGAAAATTAATAAATTTTCACAATAAATTATCGGTCATATTTGGCATGCATGCTAGAAAATGTATAAGTAATAATCCAATGAAGTTTTGTTCTGTTATCTGCAGAAAAATGAGCAAGTTAAACCCGGTCTCAAATCAAATGTTTCAAAATTCCAGACAAAAAACTGACTCGTTGAGCGACCCCTTCCCGTGTTCCAATCTGGCCCAAATTTATTTATGGGATCTTATGCTAGACCTAGGATCAATTTTAGCCTGCAGTGTTAAGTGCCAGCTGGTTACTGTGTACCCCGGGCAACCTGGAACCGGATTTGCGCCAGCCAAAAAGTTCAAAATGCTAACATTCAAAAAATACGTTAGATATTGACTTGAAATAGTGCCATCTATTGCGCCGTTCAAAAGATACAAATCAAATTTTCAGGTGGCCAGTTTTCAAAAAAGCCCAGCCAAAAAACAAAAAAAAAATTGTTCAAAACTATCGTTGGGAATTTTACACAAGTTTCGTGGGCTAGCTTGTATGTCTGTTCTCTGTGGTTTTATTTACGTTATGTAAATATCTTGTTTTACATTTTAATCAAGCATGTGCACAGGAAGCAGACAGTAAATCTGGACACTTGAATCTATATTCTCGCTAACGAGACGATACAGGGTATCCCATTATGACTAAGCACGATTTAAAATGAACACAATTTAGGAACAAATTTTTCATATTTATGTTCTCTATAGTATTTTTTAACAGTGAATCAATAAAAATTTAGATTCCAGTCAATCGTACGCCGGTGATTCAATATCTAAGACTGCTCATTAGCTTCAGCACAGACTGATTTGCGAAGACTTTGACCACTTTTTTCCAGTCTTTTGTGAAGTTTTCGATAGAATCAGCATTTTTTACATGTTTCCTCACCGAATACCAACTTACACCGATTTTCCACACAGCAGTTATAAATAATTTACGAGCTTTTGGTTCGATAAAGCCAGCTTGTTTTTGACTCGATTTCGGCTTCTTTGGTTTCAATCTTACTTTGGTACGATTGACAGTGCTGAGAGGGGATTCACATTTTTGGCCCCATCATGAACTGAGGCAGTTTTCTAACTGGCGGAAGCACGCATGACTTTCCGGTTCAAAGTTTTGTCCACCGGACCCGGTTTCAAACCAACTTTGTTTGTCCACGAAACTGCTTCATACTTCCGAAAAGAATTTCAGACAGCTCCAATGCTTACTTTTTCCATGTTCGGCAACTTGTCAGGGCCGTAGAAAAAATTATGTTTTAATTATTTTCAAATTTATTGAGTAAGCGTCTGTTAACTAGAAATAATTTGAATCCAATTCTAGTCTTTTCAATAATCATCTCGAAAATATAAATCTGAGTATTCGGATTCAGAAATGTATCTTATAGAGTGTTCCATTATGTCTCAGCACGATTACAGTGAATCCATAAAAAATTAGATTCCACTCAATCGAAGGCCAATGATCGAATTTTCGATCAAGGGATGAATCATCCTACAGGATGAAAATCCCAGAAAAAAAAGAATTTTCGATCAAAGACTGCTCACTAGACTGCCCCAAATTTGTATGGGAAATTCAAAACCTGTGAAATGTTATACGCTGCAGGCTAAAATTGATCCTAGGCCTAGTCCTAGATCTCATGCCAAATTTGGGCCAGATCGGATCACGGGAAGGGATCGCTCAACGAGCCTGAAGTTTGTATGGGATTTTGAGACATTTTGTTCGGGAGAAACATGAAAATCCAGTTTTTCATCAATAACTTTGGTTCGCGTCGGCCGATTTCTTTCAAAAACGGGTTTTCTTAAAGCCTAAATTATGAAAAACATTTCATCCGAAGACTGCATATCGATAAGAGTTAAGACAAAAAAGTTATTAGGCTTCCAAAATGGGCTAACTTTTTTAAGGATGGTATTCATCACTGTAAACGAGTCGGGGCGGTCGAACTTATTGACGCCTCATTAGCAAAAAAAGTTAGCCCATTTTGGAAGTCCAATAACTTTTTTGTCTTAACTCTTATCGATATGCAGTCTTCGGATGAAATGTTTTTCATAATTTAGGCTTTAAGAAAACCTGTTTTTGAAAGAAATCGGCCGACGGGAACCAAAGTTATTGATGAAAAACTAGTTTTTCATGTTTCTCCCGAACAAAATGTCTCAAAATCACATACAAACTTCAGGCTCATTGAGCGACCCCTTCCCGTGATCCGATCTGGCCCAAATTTGGCATGAGATCTTGTACTAGGCCTAGGATCAATTTTAGCCTGCAGCGCATAACTTTTTCAAAAGTCGGGTCATTTGGGGCACTCTACTGCTCACTAGCTTTAGCACAGATTGATTTGCGATGAATTTGACCACTTTTTCCAATTTGCGAAGTTTTCGATAGAATCAGCAGGCTTCACATGTTTCCTCAAATACGATTTGGCAAGGCCCCAAAAAGTTTCAATCGGTCTCGCTTGAGGACAATTTTTAGGATTCATCTCCTTCGGTACGATTAATTGTATTCATTGTGCCAGTAGTCACAAACGGTTCGAAAAGCATGCCACACTCACATATGGTTGCCAAACCATTGCTTTTTAACCGATTTTTTCGGTAAAAATTGGTGTCTCCGTCTCGTCAATAATTTGGTCATCCCGAACAGTGTAATACGGTAACGCACACCGATTGAATATCCACACATCAGTTGATCATATTATTTTCGAATTCTTGATTTGACAGAAACAACTAGTTTTTTACTTGGCTTCGGATTGTCCTGCATCTTATATGTATTTAGTACCAATCTTACCTTGGTACGATGGACTGTGCTGATAGAGGATCCACGTTTTTGGATTCATCCCAAACTGAGGCAGTTTTCTTACTGGCGTAAGCACGCATGACTTTCCGGTCCAAAATTTTGTCCACAAATTGTCTACGAAGATGCTTTCCTCTCCATACTATATTGAATTCAATTTCAAACCGTTCTAATGCTTATTTACTTTTTCCATTTTCGACAACTAACTCAGATAAATGTTGGACACAGTACACCGTTTGTGCACGATATATTTGCACTTTTCCGGAAAAATGCTCCTCATTTTTACGAAAATTATGAAAAAATGGAAGTTTTAAGTAAAACTGTAAACAGCAAAACCCAGCAAAAATAAGCTGTTCAAACGTCATCCAGAATGAGCAGGGTTGTATCAAAATCGTGCTTAGACATAGCGGGACATCCTATAGCCCTTTGCATGAATTAGGAACTCCGGTAAATACATTATCTTACTGTTGAACAAAATGTGTCTTAATATTTATCCAATATATCACTGGAAGCACAAAGATGGAACGAGCGATAAACTTTACCCTTAGAAGTGGAGGTAACAAAACAGTAATCGCTCGACTCGGATAAACATTGTCACAGGAGCTAGGAGCGTTTTTGTCTACGAAACGCGGAACGACGACGCTCTGCTAGCAGTGTTTACTCTTCATTTACATTTATTCAATTATCTCCCGATACTCGGCTTGGAGCACGCAGCGTGTCTATCTGTCCGGAAGGCCATACATTTCCGGACGACGATGGGGACTCGACTACACTGTCCTACTGGTTTGAACGGGTAGGAAATTGAATTTCACGCTCTATCGGTGCGTTCCGTCCGGTGAGAAAATTTATCATATCGAATCGATTGTAGTTAAACCATGTCTACACAATAGATTGTTTAGGTGTTGGGTAGATGAACACTAGGGTGTCCCAAAATTGCGTAACTTCTGGGAATCTGGGGGCTCACCCTCCAAATGGTAGATTAGGATGTGCAGAACAAACTTTTGTTTGGGGCCGACTGAAAAAAAAATGTTTGGAGGTTCCGCAAGCGCGATCTTTGAAAAAAGTCCCCTTTCAAAAGATTTGATTTTAAATAAATTCTGGGTCCAAAAATTTTCATGAAATTTATATATTTTATATTTTTTCAATTTTGTTCGAGTTAAATACTACACGTAAAAAATGAAAAATGAACCAAATTTCTATCAAAATGTAAAACAAGCAGGGTATTTCCAAGAAAAAAAATTTTTGGTTCAAAAATTTTGAATTCAACTGACCAAAATGTGTACCAAGCGTAAAATATTTTTGATGCCAATGCCATCAAAAGATGCGGATTTTCGTGCACTTAAACTTTGCTAAACTAAGCATGTTGTTTGTATCATCGTGTGAAGAGCTATTTACGGTTCAATGCTTAATAAAAATCACAATTTAGGATATTTTTTATTTAATTTATCAAATTTGTCTTAATAAATACCTACTTTAAAATCAAAATACTTGCAAAAAAGACTTGGATGGTTTAAGGAAGTCATCAAAAGGCCATATGCCAATTTTGAGCGGAATCGGACAACAGGAAGGGGTTGCACTGAATCTCAAGTGTGAAAGGGATTCTGAGACATAGTGTTCTAAAGAAGCATAAAAAACTGGTTTTTCATCATACATTTTTGTCTTTAACAATGGATTGCTTGATTATGTAAATTTTATTAAAATTTCAATTAAGACTAACATTTCTCCTGAAGACTGCAACTCGATTGGACTTAAAACCAAAAAGTTATGGCTGTTCAAAGATTGTATTTTGGTTACAAACTGTCCTGTAAAACGCAATGAGTAAAATGTACTCATTGTGTGTTAAACGACAATTTGCCACAAAAATACAATCTTGGAACAGTCATAACTTTATTGTTTTAAGTCCAATCGAGTTGCAGTCTTCAGGAAAAATGTTAGTCTTAATTGAAATTTTAATAAAATTTACATAATCAAGCAATCCATTGTTAAAGACAAAAATGTATGATGAAAAACCAGTTTTTTATGCTTCTTTAGAACACTATGTCTCAGAATACCTTTCACACTTGAGATTCAGTGCAACCCTTTCCTGTTGTCCGATTCCGCTCAAAATTGGCATATGGCCTTTTGATGACTTCCTTAAACCATCCAAGTCTTTTTTGCAAGTATTTTGATTTTAAAGTAGGTATTTATTAAGACAAATTTGATAAATTAAATAAAAAATATCCTAAATTGTGATTTTTATTAAGCATTGAACCGTAAATAGCTCTTCACACGATGATACAAACAACATGCTTTGTTTAGCAAAGTTTAAGTGCACGAAAATCCGCATCTTTTGATAGCATTGGTATCAAAAATATTTTACGCTTGGTACACATTTTGGTCAGTTGAATTCAAAATTTTTGGACCAGAAAATTTTTTTTTCTTGGAAATAGCTCGCTTGTTTTACATTTTGATACAAATTTGGTTCATTTTTCATTTTTTACGTGTAGTATTTAACTCGAACAAAATTGAAAAAATATAAAATATATAAATTTCATGAAAATTTTTGGACCCAGAATTAATTTAAAATCAAATCTTTCGAAAGTGGACTTTTTTCAAAGATCGCGCTTGCGGAACCTCCAAACATTTTTTTTTTCAGTCGGCCCCAAACAAAAGTTTGTTCTGCACATCCTAATCTACCATTTTGAGGGTGAGCCCCCAGGTTCCCAGAAGTTATGCAATTTTGGGACACCCTAATGAACACCCATTTTTCGTTAAATGATTTTCTTTTATGATGGATTAATTGATAGGCTTTGCAAGTATTACAGTAGTTTTTCGATTTTAACACGCTCAAAAAAATTCACCGCGAATATGGGGAAGCCGTGAATTTCGCGAAACTTTAAAAAAGTGCGAAAAAGACGTTATTCTAAATGATCGAATATAATGTCTTAAGTAGTGCATGTCCTACATTTCGGCCATGATCTTGGCCATCATCAGAGAAATTCTAAAAAAATGTATTGTATTAAAAATAATTTTCTTCTTCACATATTAAGTGTGTTCGATTTAGAGAGTGTGTAACGTAGGAAATTGACTAAATAAACTGTTTTAAACAATATTTTGAGTCAAAATTTTTGACTGAGAAGCCAAAACGTCCACAATATATACAATCATTTCCAACGTTCACGTTCGCAATAATAGAGGCAATACTTGTTCAATATTAGAATCATTATGTTCACTAACTGAGAGAAATAAAACAATTTGGAATTAAAGGGCTTAAGTGATGGTTTTACATGTTTCCGCGAAGAAAACATATCATTTCGAAGCTGTGGAACTTTGCGGTTAGTGTCTATATGACCCGAACTGCACCTTCTCGAAGCGATATCTCAGAAACGGTTGAAGCTGGATATATGAAAGAAGCTCTACAACTTCTATTTTTAGATTTTTAAATAAGGTTACCAGAGTCACCGATAAAAAAGGACTATTAGTAAGTTAGGGTCATATAAAGCCGCATTATCGTTTTGGATATAAAATCAATTGTAATAACCCGATTTTCATAAACTGTACCATTTTGAAATCGTCTCAATATCTTCTTTTGCATGCTTTTAAAATATTTTGGTTATATTTTTTTGTGGTTTTAAGAAATCGACATTAAAGAAGAAATGTCCTTAAAAATGGGTCTTTTGCGACAAACATTAATAGTTTTACCCAAGTCGCATTGAAAAACTTTTATTTATTCAAGTCTTTGACTTCCGTCATACAGACCAGGCCGTCAAATTAACTTATGTTTAAATTAAAGTTAAGTTAAAGCTAGGGATCGTCACGGGTTGCACATTTAAACATTGATTTTGTTACATTGAAGTCAAACAATTATGACACATCGTTGAAGACCTGACAACATCGATTAAGCGGGTGGTTTTGTCCGAAAACTTCTCTGCTTCTAGGTAGCCAGAAGGTGGTTTGGTTGCGCAAACGGCATGCTGGGGCATGCCAACTCAAGCTTTGGAGCAATTGTTGACAGTCAACAGTGTTTGTCAGGATATCGTATACAAACATTCTCTGCAAATATGTTCTTCTTTGACTCAGAGATATAACTGTCTGGACCAGAGGGGGCCAAACCTGAGCCCTCGAGTCCCTGGTCGTTCCTCTGGAGACTCAGTGGAGGGTTGGCACACAAGGCCTTCTTTTGTGGCTAGCTCAATCTTGAGCAGGAACGGAGCTCCTCAAGGTCGGCTTTTACAAGATGCTGCTGATCAAGGACCCGTCGGATATGGTTAAACACACTACCGCTGTAAAATTTAGTTTTAATGTTTTTTTATTAGAATACCTGTGTGTTGTGTGTAGTGTGTGTTCGTTGGGCCGGCCTTTGCTGCTACTGCTGCTGCTCCTCGGAACGCTCTGGGATGTGGATTCGTTGTGGCTAGGCAGTCGACGAGAATTGGCGATCACGATGCCAATTCCTCATCAGCTCCTCAGGCCGGAACGGAGAAAGGGCTACGTTCAGCTTACCAACCAGTGGACTCCTATTGGGAGGTCTCCTTCTACCCGGGCGGATCTTGGCTAACCAATCTGGTCCGAAGAGCAGACGCGTGGTACCAGATTGGAACTTGGTCGAAGCGAACTAGTCCTGGATGGCATAAGACTTATGCTATGAACTTTTGGATCCTGGAGGGATAAAGCAAGCACTTGTTTCCTTAGAGGGCTGCGTTTTTTCGCGAGGTTTGTTCAATATCGCGCTTTTACCTGATTCGCATATTGTATAGGGCACTTTTATATTTTTATACTTTCTTTTGTTACACTCGATTGAGGTGTTGTGATCCTCGATCTTCACGTACCAGTGGATCAAGCGGAAAGAACCCCTTTTTTGTATTTCTGGTAGCTTACCTCCAAAATTTGTGCTTTATACCAGATTTTTAGCGACTGGACTAATTAGCTTTTTTAATTTGTGCGTTCTCAGTTATCTCGTTCTAGTACAGCATTTTGTGTATTTGTTTCAGTGTACCTGTGTTAACATGTTGTGTTCTTTTGAGTCCTGTATTATATTTTAACTAATCCTACCTTGCTCTGATGAAATAATATATCAAATAATTAACTTACATTGAACAATAAACAAATAATTAAAGCAAATAAACAAATGACGACTTACTTTATGAAAACTTTACCGAGTTAAATATCGCAACGGTAACAGAGACTATATAGACAGAAGAGCGCACCTTTGTGGGTAAGGTGGTAGCCTTACGGGGTCTCTCCAGGGCAGTCGACGCAGTGCATAACGAAGAATTTTTTTTAAATTCGTTCGATCCGTTCGATATGAAAAGAGTGGTAGGGTGCACAAAACGGGTGCCGCATATTCCAAGACACTTCGTACTAAGAGCACCAGTACCGGTAGGTGCTATCCCAGGTGTTAACCCGGGACACATTTTCGGTCTTATTTTAGCTTTAGCAGCTTATTTGCGCACCGGTAAGTGCTAAACTGGTTTGAATTTTTGCCACTGGTGACGCATCGATAGGTGTTGTTGTTGTTTGTTGCTATTTTCTCTTCAAAATTTTCCCTAGACACTTTAGCACCTGTCAAATCAGGAGCTGGTCGGTATTCATATTTGACTCCTGGCTCGCTTTTTTAACACCCAGGAACAAAATAACACCTGGTTTGAAACCTTGCGGTGCGCCGTCGAAGTGTCAAAATGGAGTGTTATTATAGCTTTGACACCTGACCGCTGCTGATACTCTAAAGAGCAGAACACTGTATTGAGAGCATATGGGTCCTCAAAGCTCAAAGTATTTCGTCGCGGGAATCCAAGCATAGCGAAGGCCTTAGCTGTTGTTGTTGCGGTATGGTGATTAAACGAGAGCTTCTGATCAAAGGTTACTCCTACATCCTTAATGGTGACAACTTTTTCAAGCGGAGTGCCACCAAAAGCGTATTCAAAGACCACTGAGGTTCTGGTTCTAAAAAAGCTGATGCACTTGCATTTATCGGCGTTTACTTCCATCCCATGTTTTCCACACCAGTCTATTGATGTCTTCTTGAAGCGCAGCACAGTCCACTCTCGAGTCAATGATCCTGTAGATTTTCAAACCATCTGCGAACAGTAGTTTTGGCGATTGAAGGAAAGTTGCTAGGTCGTTAATGAAAATTACAAAGATAAGCGGTCCTAAGTGACTTCCCTGTGGAACACCAGACGGCATATCAAAACTAGTAGAACGAATCCCTCGAAAATTTATAAAACCATGACGATGTAACAGGTATGAATGCAACCATTTGGTTGCCCATTCTGGGAATCCGTTGCGCTTAAGTTTCTCCATCACGACCATATGCGGCACTTTATCGAAGGCTTTGGCAAAGTTGACATATATTGAGTCCACGTGCAGTTTTTTATCAGTTGCAGCATACAATTCACTGGCATAGCACATCAAGTAGGCCAATGTCGATATTTTCCGGATACACCCGTGCTGGACTTCGGCAAGTAACGGTGTAGCTGCTGGGCCTTTTGTACATCAAAACTTCAAGAACTTTTGAAAAACAGCAGAGGATTGAAATTGGCCGGTAGTTCTCTTCACGATGAGCATTTCCGGACTTATGAATTATCCTAGCCGTTGGAAAATCGAAGTGATTTTCCAACGGCTAGGAAAAAAACCTTTTGAGATGGATCGGTTAAAAATTAGACAAAGCGGTGTTGCCAGCGAAACAGCTATTCTCGAAACTAACGACGATGGAATTCCATCTGGACCTGAATCTTTCGATGGATCGAGCGTACTGAGAACGTTTAGCACCTCCTGATCGGTAAATAGAGGTTGCGGTAGCCTGACGTCATAGTTCGGCAGATTTCCAAAATAGGTATAAGCACAGTCAGGAGTTGAGGTGCTGCTGAAATATTCAGCAAATAACTTCCAATGATTGATATGTATCGTTTAAAGGCAGTATTTCGCAGGGCTGAGTACCCAACTTCTACACGAGATGAGATCGATTTGTTTAATCGGATTTCTCCTTGAAGTAACGCTTCCGGGCTTTGCGAACTGAATTACGGCTTCTTCGTAGTTCAGAGTTCCACCAAGGGAGAGAACGGTTTACGTCGGTTTGGTCGTCTAGGAGGGGTGTTCTCACGCAGTATATTTACCCCAAAGTTGGTCATATTTAAAAGGTAGAAAGTGCACTATCGATATCCAGATTGGCAAACGCTTGATATGCTTTTCTGTTCAACGGCAATCATTACTGATCGAAAGTGATAAACTTATTTTGAAGATACTTACCTATTTGAGTAGGGGAGAGTAGGGTATGATGGGCCACTTTTTTTCTTTGCTTCATAACTTCTATAATATAAAAGATAAAAAGAAAAAAAAAATAAATGGAAAGGTTTTCAACATTTTCAAGGTATCATTAGGCATTTTTTTTATTTTTAAAATCGATTAATTTCTCGAGTTCTGACTGTTTCGAAAAAAGTATTTTTGTTTTTGATTTTGGAAAACTGTGGGGAAACGTGGGCCACCCAATCCAAATTGACTATATAACGTGCAAAGTTTATGTATTGACCCAAAACTGAAATTTCATAATTCATTTAGATATTTTAAGGCAATTTAAGATAAGAAAATAAAAAAGAGAGCTGTGTATGATTGAATAGTTCTTAAAACCTGGCTCGCGAACGTTTCGCAAAATTCCCTATATATGATTTATGTTCGTCTCTATCGCATGAGAAAAGATGGACAAAACATTTTTCAAAACTCTTCATTTGGCATCAGAAAACTTTACAGATAGTAATAACTTATTTTAAGTTCTGAATGTGTATAAAAACACTAAAATATAGGTGACCCAAGATACCCCACAAAATGTGGCCCACGATTCCCCACAAGCTATGATATGCAAATTGGCTGTGTTTGTGTGACTTATTGATGTTTCATCAAAAATTCCTTTTCCACGTGAAAGAACATGACAAAACTAAGATCATAAGCGTATGAGCATATTTTTGTTATGTACTTAGGTCTCTCACGGATGTAATTTTGCGGGTGCTTGTTTAATTGTGTAAGTACATTTTACTAGTTAAATAAAAGGAGCATGGGATACGTACATAAGTCATATAGAAAAACATGCTTACGCAAAGCGACGACGATTACAGTTGGATTGGGATTTTTATCTCAACACACAGCTGAGATATTTAGAGTGGCCCACGTTACCCCACTCTCCCCTACGAAATCATATAAATTCAACATATTGAGGACCAAATGTGGGATGAATCGATTTTTTCTTTACGCTTTTCGTTAACCCCTCGTTTCATGATTTTTTTAATTTTTCCTTAAAAATCATTTTAAATAGTTGAAAATGATGTGTACATCATGAAAAAAAAAAATTAAAATAAAATACGATTTTTCCATTTTTCCATACATTAATTGTTGCAAATTTGTTACTTTATGAAACGAAGGGTTAAACAACTACTTCGGTACTTTAAATTTATCTATCAAATAGGGTAGAAGCACTAGTTATTGAACAGGTACCAGATATTGAACACTAGTAAAACATTTACCGATTAAAACAATAATATACAGTAGAAAAATGAATCAAAATTCGTTGTGCCACTATTGAAGCAATTTCTACCGATGTTCAAATTTTTATCAAGAATCTCGGACTCTTAAAGCCACAATCCCCGAAACTTGAATATGTGTTCAAATTTTTGCTTGGTTTTTTGACTGGATGAAGAAAACAGCCTATTTTTGATTGGGGGAAAAATTGGATAAAAGACAAATAAACGTCTAAGATAATGATATAGTGTTTTCAACTAAGTCGTTTTGAATGATTTCTGGAAGAGTGGCAGCCTTTATTATCCTTATTTTCTTAAAATTTAACAAATTAAAGTGTTCAATCATTGGATCACAGAAAACGCCAATGTTTCAATTATTGAACGTTCAATCTTGCGGTACTCGTTTTGTGAAGAAATGCATGTACCAGTTATTGAACAAACATCGGTTGGTGTTTGGAAATGTAAACAAACTGTTTCTTGGTTGCTAGCTCAACCAAAATCGCCCCTGCAAGGCATACTATCAAGCGAAATACCCCTGAATATATGCAATGATATTCAATGTTTACGTGTTCAATAATTAGAACATTGCCTGTTCAATATTTGAATCATTGTGTTTAATCATTGGAACAAAAGTAATTTTGGATCAAAAGGCTTAAACAATAATTTCAAAACATATTTCCACGAAAAAAATATATCGATTCGAAGTAGAGAAATAAGCTTAAGCTACGCTATCAAAATTTTATTAGAAAAACCTTTCGTTATTATTTATTGGCCACAAATGTGTTGAAGATGGTGTTCAATATATAGTGTTCTTACCCTAATATTGTTAGAAATGAAAAAATGAACCTTTGATTAACTCTCAAATATGAAATTTGCATATTTGGTCCATTTTATGTTGAAATAAGGCACGGCATATTCCGGAAATCTCTCATTGTGTATTTTTCACGGTTCTAAATGTAATAAATCACAAAAAAATGAAATTTAATGTTCAAAAAAAAAAATTATCAGCTCAGTTTTTTTATTCATTAAAAAAAAAACAATGGATTTCAAGAATAAAATCACTGAGTTTTTGGGTTTTTCTTAAATATCCATTTATGGCGTTTATGATTTGGCTCACCACACTCCCCCATACCAAAAAGCTCATTTGAGTCCCCTGATAATGAACGCTAACTGTTCTCAGCAACAAACAAGAAAATAACATTAAAAACTCAAACGCGGACAAACTTTAATCATGCTGAGAACGTAGAAAATATTATTTACTAGAGGAAGTATGACAAAACCAAAAAAGAGAATTTTACTCAATGAATCTCAGTGGAAGAATATTCCTTTGAAGAGATCCATTTTGATGATTAACAAAATAATTATTTATTTATGAGAATTGATAATAATAAACTAAAACTCAATTATTAGAACAAAGTTTACTGCTAAGAAAATTATCCAAAAAATAAAAATTGCTAAATTAACTAAAAACTTTTGTTACTTTACATGATTTTTTGAATCAGCTTAAATTTAGCTGATATAGTGGAATTTCGTTATTCAAACCGGGATAGTCACAATTTTTTTAAAAAAACATCTTTTTTTTTGGCCGTTTTGTTTTTCGGCTCAATTTTCATACGCCTTAAAAACTATAATCAAATTTTTTATTCATAAGTAGATTGGGAACATGTAGAAAATTACAAAATGGTATTGATTCGTCTAGACCATAGGTCGGCAACCTGCGGCTCGCGAGCCGCATGCGGCTCTTTGAATATATAACTGCGGCTCTTTAGTTCAATGTGTGAAAATTTTGAAAATCCTCGAATTTTTTTTAGAGTAAACGGACGCAACATAAGTTCCTTCAGTGTAGATAATATTTCCCAGAATTCAAAAGGAAGGAATTCTGAGAACTACTATAAATAGAACAAATTAACAGCATCTTGTAAGATTGCAACCCAGTTGAAATTAAGAAATCAGTGAACGTTCTTCAGAAAGGTCTGATATACCATTTGGAAGCCTGCAGAAATTTTTCTTCGGGGCACGGGAAGTCATCCGTTAAATTTGAACAGCAGATGATGATTCTAATAATGCTTTGAATACTGATAATAATTGTTTTGTGCATTAAAATTTCTTTCTAAAAACATTTTGTTTTCAAATTTTTCAAATATTGTATTCCATCTCTCAATGTTCTTTTTCAAATCTATGAAAAAAAAAATCAAGTTCTTCGTTCTAATATTGAACATGAGTTCAAGTGAACAAAATTTTCAAGTTTGTTAAAAAATATTTTTGTAAACCGGAAGCTGAGTGCTGGTCTAATTTTAGAATTTCATGTATAATATGAATATTTTTAAGAATTTATTCGAAGGAGAAACTTTATTTAGTAAAGAAGCATTTTCTTCCATAAACTTATTATATCTTCTAACAACTTTTACATCTTTTTTTTTTTAATTCTAAACCTTATTCCTAATTCTGTAATTATTTTTAAAACGTCATGGCTGTTCTAAAAGTCGATTTTGATTTTTTAGTCTTTATCAGAATTTTGGTTTTGGTTTATTCTATGAAGTGATGATCAAAATAACGTCAACAAACTAAAATTCGAGTTTAAAAAATCGGTTCGTTGAAAAATGAAATACAGCGAAGCCAAGCCAAAATTAGATGTGTATTATTATGTAAGATTTATTATTGTTATGGGAGATCCGAGATAGCTATGAAAACTTTCATCGGACCCCAGCATATTTCTACATCATCGGTTGAATCTATTCTTGACAATTCCAAAAATCCAAGATACACTGAAATACAGTAAATCTGTCAAGAATTAAAAGTATTTTAAAAATATTTTTTCGACTGTTTGAAACATTTGAATTTTTTTTTTGAAATATTGAAAAATTAGAACAAATTATTCACAGAACGAATCTTAAAACATTAAAATTTGTTAACATTTTCGGCCAGGGAACCGCCAACAAACTACTATAATGTTTAACAATACAAAGTCGCCGCAAGTGAAAACTGAGAATTCATTCAACAAATTAAAATATCTGTTTGAAAAAATCAAATCGATTAAATTCCAAACACTAATTGTATAAAAAATTTAAAATATGAATTTGTGATTAAAATTCATAGAAACTTTGACAGAAGGATAAATCTGAATCTATGATATATTTGAAACTCAGAGGTTTAGACATTATTTTTAAGATTTCATTATTATGGAGAAGAAACAAATTGGAAGGGTTATGATTTTGGACAGAATTAAGAATTTTAACTTAAATTGTCGTTATCGAAAAATATAATTTTTGTAACCTTTTTTTGATTGTATCAGAAATCAAAATGAGAACTAGAGAGCTGAATCGGAATGCTTATGCTTGTAATGAAAAAAATTCAAAAGATTTTTTATAACCACATTTTAAAGACCACATCTCTCGACCGATTATTAAATTTTGTCAAATTTTGACTAATTTTTTTTTTCAATCCGTAAAATGAGCATTTATGAATTAAAATTTGTTGGTTTATTTATTCTAAGGCCCGAAAAATATTTATCTATTTAAAATGATAGTTTTATGCGCATAACAAACAAATGAACCTCAATGGATTCAACGGATGTTTAAAATAAAAAAAAAATTGAACGCTTATTTGTAGAGTTTGAAGAAAAAATAATAGAGACTTATCCTCGTATAGTTTTTTATATTAATTTACATCTTGTAGTATGCATTTTTATGATATTTTCAATGCTTCTTTTTAATATTTCAACAGAACATATCGAAAGTCTATTTTTTATCTGGGAATATTTAGGTGTAAGGAAAGAATTGCACCAAAGTTTAAAATGATATATTTTATCAGGTCATAATGATAAATCGCCAAAATTTCAACGTTACTAAGCTGTACCCGTTATGAAAATGTATTGATTCAGAAGAATGAAAATCGCTTCCGTTTGCCAATAAACAACGGAAATCTGTGGCGTTGTGAAAAATGGTAATAAAACTAAGTTAACATCAGGATGCAATATATCCTAGCGATCACCATTATTTGTAGTAAGGATAAAATGAGTTGCGGCTCTTTGAAACTTGGACATTTCCTTAATTTGCAATTTTTGGCTCTTCTGTCTCAAAAGGTTGCCGACCACTGGTCTAGACCATGGGTGGCCAAACGTTTTCAACAGGCGGGCCATATATTGGAGATGATATGGGTAGGCGGGCCACATCACCATTTTTTTTTTTTGAAAATTCGGAGCGAATAAATGAATAACTGATTTAAAATGATGATATAATAAAATAATTTTTGTTTTCAGGTTTCAGGTTCAGGTTTCTGATGTTTCTATTTACATGGATTAATTTGAGAAATAATTTGAAAAATTACTGAGAGCTTGTTTCTTAGACCAAATTATTGTCTTCATTACTAAATTTGAAACATTTTACGACTATAATAGCGTATGTGTTCATCCAGACCAAATTTATATAGATGAGTACATATATGTGTATGGAGCAATAGTTATGTCAAATATATTAGTTTTGAATTTAAGTTTTGAATTTCTGTTGGGTTCATTTGTTGCAAAAATGTCTGATAGTATCGGATTTTCTGAGTATGTACATTAAATTTTGTTGATGGTCTTACAATTTTTCAAAACTCGATTTCACGGCTACGGAACCTTCTTCTCCATAGATAGTAGACCTTCAAATGTATTCAAGATGAACTAATTCCTTTATCATTAGAATTTCTCGCTGAACTCTGAGACTCTCAAGATTTTGCTTGACATGAAATATATCTTGCTTGGCAAAAAATATCGTTATACTTAAAAAAAATGATAAATTTAAACTTAGAGACGTCAAAAACAGAACAGATCTGGACCATTTTTTTATTTAAGTTTTTGAAAGTGGTGTTTTATTTTTTTTCAGCAATTTGCACAAGTTAATAATCATGGTTTAAAAACAATTTAAAAAACAGTAATCAAATATATAATTTTGATCATGACGGCGCGTTTTTAACAAAATATAATAAAATAATCGTTTTAACAGAATAATAATAACAAAGGTTTTCAGTGGTTTCGAACTTTTGCGAATTTTTGACAATTTTAAAATCTGACGGATTTGTGACAAGCTTTTTTAAATTTTCCCTAAAATAACAAAATATGATGTTTTGCAGATTTCAAAATTTATATTTTATTATATCAAATGTAAAATTTTTTCCGTAAAAATAGAACTTTATTTGAAACCTACAGAACTTTGTAATTTTCAACAGATATTAAAACATGACACATCATTTTCAAAGGAAAACATTTATAACAGTTAGTAGTGTAAATATATAATATTATAAATAAGCTGCAAAAACTGTTGAACGCTACCGTCTGCAAAAATGAGCAAATTTTAAATTGGGTCAAAATCTGAAGAAATCTTTCGAAAATTGTCATATAATGTATCTATTTTCCCATGATATTTACAGTGAAAATTTCGTTAGTTTCAATGGAAGCTGACAAATGAAGTAAATTCTTCGTCCTAAAATGCTTAAAATACTACAATTTGGCAAATTAATTGTTTAATTCGTAAATACATGTTTTGATATACGGCATAATATCGTACTGAATTTAACCGAGTTTTTTTTAAAATATCATATTATTCTCTCCGTGAAACCTTAAAGCCAGTCAAAATTCAAACTGGTGTCATGCATCCATTTAGGATAAGATTGTCAGAATTTTTTCAGCACGTATCCGGGACAGACAAATCCGGGCTATTTTATTAAAAACCTGGCAAAATCCGGGCTTTTGTTTCAAAATTGACAACCAAAAATCCGGGCAATATCCGGACAAATTTCAGTAATTACTCATCAAAACTCAGCACTCAACAGAAGATTTTGAATCGTTTTCTAGCCTTCAAAAGTACCTTTAATGTTAATTTTTACAAAACATTCATTTAGGACGCATAAATTAAATATTTCAACAACACAATTTGTATTTTTTTTTGTTTAAATTGAAAAATAAAGTGAATGAATCCGGATAAAATCCGGGTTTCTTTTCATTGAAATCCGGACTTTTCCTTAATTTTGTAATAAATTTCCGGGCAAACCCGGATAAAACCAGGAAATCTGTCAACCTTAAAATAGGAGCTCTTATCACTTTAATTATAATGGTACAAGCAATCAAATAAGAAAATTTCATCGCAATACACATTTGTTATTCGAAGGTATGTTCATGTGTCAAATATTGGAAAATTTAAAAAGTATACAGGTTTGTTCTCCAACTTTTGTTTCGAACTCTTTAATGATTGTTACAGATTTTGAATAACTTCATCTCAAAATGGTACAAATCTAAAGATCTAAGTTTCAAATGTGGTCATTCTGGAAAAGGCTTCGCGGGCCACAAAAAGACAGCCACGGGCCACATGTGGCCCGCGGGCCATGGTTTGGCCACCCATGGTCTAGACCATAACGGATAGTAAAAACACATCTTACTTGTTCAAGATAGAAACCAAAAATAAATTTTATTGAGTTTTCAACCCTTATTACAGTTTTTCCCGCGAAAAACTATAACAAATTAACAACAAAATGTTCAAACTGGCAACACTCAGCACAATACAAAACTGGCAAACGATTGGGTACAAAGTGACCAAACCTTTCTTTACTGATTATAGACCACACACAGCACAAGTAGTAATCTCAAAGATGGTATTCAATATTTGGTGCTTTTATCCTACTATGTCCTTTTCGTTTTGTAAATGAATATTTTTTTAATTAACAGCTATTATGTAGCTCTATTTCACTTAAAAACTTTCAAAGTTGGCACCATTAAAGGGGAAAATGCTTTCTTTGGAGGCAGTGCATTTTCCCGTTCGGAAGAAGTGCGATTAAAATAGTCGTTTTGATGATTCGCAGAGAAGCAAGCAAAAGATAAAAAATGGGCAGACGGAAAAGCCGAGTGTTTATGACATTTTGTTAAGCCGACCAATAAATGACTCTCTTAAGAGCACATCAAGTCAACACTTTTGCCGTAGTTTGGCTGCATTTCGTTTCCACTCGGCGGAGGGTTTCGGATAAACATATTCACGGTGCATAATTTACAATTACAAAAGGGTACTTAAGCTGGCTCGCTTCCTCTTTGGATTGGCTCTTCAATTACGGCCGCTTGAGAGAGAACTGGAAAAACATCACAGAGCAGCGTAGTCCATCGCAATTGCAGTGGCATTCGGGTGAAACAAACAAAACAACACAAAGAAGGGCGATTCTGGTTATGAAGTCCTCAACACTCCTTCCGCACCCCCTTTTTCACGGGAATCCCCATTTCCAGTGGGAGTTACGACTCTCTTATTTGATGACACTTTGCATGACTCTTTAGCACTTTGGCCGGGTGGTGTAAGTGTTCCAAGTTGCTCCCAGCATCCGTTCCGTCGTAAGTATACAAAAGGTGTAGCAAAGTGTACTTAACGGACGACGGCGTCATTGGTAAGTTGGTACTACGATCAAAACGGAACGGCCACGATGGTTTGGAAAAAGTGACGTTTGGCTAACGGAAAACTTGCTTCCACTTGAGTTTTCCTACGACATCCATACATTGACAAACGAGAGCGCACAAAACGATGAAAGAAAGAGCAATTGCATTGTTTATGTTTTTCAAGGGCTGTGCGTCCAATTAGAACCATAACCGGAAGGGCCACGTCCTTGGGATGGTCCGAAACATTGAAAGTTTAATATCAAAAATAACGTGATTTGAAAACCATTAATTGGAGTTAAATCCTGCTTCCAATTTAAATATTTTTGAATCATAGTTTTCATTAAAAAAAAAAACACAAAAACCATTTTTGAAGGAATTAAAGGAAAAG
This sequence comes from Uranotaenia lowii, assembly GCF_029784155.1. Classification (NCBI taxonomy): domain Eukaryota; kingdom Metazoa; phylum Arthropoda; class Insecta; order Diptera; family Culicidae; genus Uranotaenia; species Uranotaenia lowii. Next base: position 139,022,886 of record NC_073691.1, read on the forward strand.
TTGATTCTTAAAAAAATCTTCAGCATATTAGTCTGGAACAAATATCAAATTCTTCTTTTGTCAATACCCCTCCCCCTTCGAATTTTCAGAAAATCCCGAAGGAGGGAATAAATAAAGTTCAAGGTATTTTATTGAAAAAAATTAAAAATTCTTGTATACAAATATACTAGTTTACTTAGTTTTACTTAAATTTACTTAGTTTTTGTCCATCTTGTACCAATTTATTGAAAATTAGGGTTAGTTTTTACTATCCTCCCATCCCCCAGTTATGAAAAATATTCTGTCAATTTTATTCAATGCGGTAGAGACGAACACAAATCTTACAAAAGGAATTTTGCCAAATCGTTGGGTGGCCCACGATTCTCCACCATTTTAAAAATCCGCAGCCCGTGGCGTAGAGGTTAGCCTTCAAGTCTTCTAAGCCAGCGGATATGAGATCGAATCCCGGTCACGGCATACATAGTACACTTTTTGTGGGTTGGTGGTTTTAGCATTTGCAAGATGATGCCATCATATCCTTGAAAGATGTACGCTTATAGTTAAGAAAAAAGGGGAAAAAACCAAGAATATTATTTTTTTAAACAGTCAGAAATCGGGGATAATAATAGGGGAGATAAGGGTATAATGGCCACATGAAGGACGCTAATTCAACCATAAAAAACATATGAGTTATTATAATATGTGAGTTATTTCATTGTTTCGTGTTCAGACATTTTCTAACGGGCTAAAACTTGAAAAAGTGAATAAAAACCTTCAAAAGGGCATTTTAAAACTTTTGGCCAAAAGCTGAAAATCAGTCACTGTAGGGGCATAATGAGAACCCCCACTGGGGCAGTATAAGCACCATTAATCGAGGCACAATGAGCATTTTCTGCCGTAGAATCTAGCAGCGAATTCAACTCGATGATGTCAACATAATTATAGAGCTACAGCTTATCTTGTTTCATTCGACGGTGTGGCCTATTGGTAAGCTGACGGAAAATAATTAGAAGACTAGAGTTCGATTCCTGGTCGAGGTGATTTATTTCCATTCACCATTCATGATCGATGCATTTTACACTAAACGGTGAGTTGTACATATGTAGATGCATCAAACAAAGCAATAACAAAATAATGTATATGTGTTTGTAGAACACTAACAATTCACACACACTCATTAATTATGTTTCTGGTGCTTTGTTTGGCGGATGATGCTACTAGCCGTATAATGCAACAATCGAAATAATCGATCATGTTTGGTAGATGAAAAAAATCTTCGAGACCAGGAATTGAACTCGAGTCTTCTGATTAACTTTCCTACACCTAACCAATAGGCTAAATCGTCAGATGTAAACGGTTTTTCTTTCTTATTCAGTTGACTTCATTGAGCAGAATCCGCTGCTAGATTCAACGGCAGAAAATTCTCATCGTGCCCTTATCAATGGCGCTCTATGCGTTTTTAAATTGATTACATATAGTGATTTAACATTTAATAATGATGAAAATTGAAGAACAATGTGTAAATTAAGTTGCAGTGCGTACTTCATTGATCAAGATGATTTAACGATTATAAGAGCTTATTTTCCGGTGCTCAAAAATTATAATATTTCCGTCACTTGAGAAACTAGTTGGTTTTTTAAATATTCTGTAAAGATGATAAGGAGATTTCTTTTTTGTTGAAAAATTAATACTGCAGGAACTACAAAACTGTTCCTCATAGAAACTGATTTGAGAAAATTCGTTCTTTCGTGGAAAAGAAGAGTGCTTACCATGCCCCGGGTGCTTTTATCTCCTGTATATTAATAAATTTAAAAAATTGCTTTAAGATACTTTAGAAATGTAGAAAACCATACCATTATTTTATTTTAACTTTTATAATAAAGGATAAAAAAAAATCCATCTTTAATCCTCTGTTTTAACAACACAACATCGTTCAACAAGCATCAGTTATCATAAATACAGTTTGAGTTAAATTGAATTAGATCTGAACAAAAAAATAATCTTTGTTGCATATTTTCATTAATTATAATCGGTCATAGAAACATACTTCTCTCAAAAACAACATCCTTTCTAAGCAGCATGATTTCAACGCTAAACGCTATGGAACATGAACAAACATTCATTTTCAGAGCGCCAGAAACGGTCTCCACTATCGGTAGCTTTATCGGTATATTTTATGGTAATAGGGTTTGATTATTTTTATGTCAAGTTCAACGATGAGGGAACGTTTTTATGAACCAAAAGCTACAGAAGATCATTTTTTCCATCCCCACAACTTCTTCGCCCAACGTCCACGTCTCATTTGCCTATTCTGCCTGATTCTTATGCCGCCTTCCGACGCATAAATTTCAATATCAAAAACATTAAATTTCGTGTGCCTTGTCACTTTCTTTACCTTCCCCATAATCAAGGCCTAGCCCAAACTACTAGTGGCCTAAAAATATCTCTGAAAAAACGGATGTTACTCTCAGCTCATTCAAGGGTAAATTATCATAGTGGCGGAGACTCAAAACCAGTAGTATATTTTTTGGTTATCTCTTCTTCACAACAAAACAAAAGTAGTACCTAAGCATTCGAAAAAAAATAAGCCGTTTTAAAAAAGAGCTGTGTTTCTCGTTTTGGGGAGAAGCGATAATTTTGTCTGTGTTGACTGTTTTTATTCTCTCGGTTCCTCGTTTATTAGTCCAAAGGTGACAACGTGTTGTTAGTCACGAGATTTACGCACGTAAAATTAGTGCAGGTAGGATGGCAGCCAAATTGAATTTGGCTTGACCAGAAGAAAAAGGTCGTCAAAGACAAGTTAAAGATTTTGCATTGAATATGATGAATTTGACCAATAGTAGATAATCAACAAGTTATACCGGATGTTTGATTGCTTCAATTATGTGACTACAGTAAAATAACCGTATGAACAAAACACAAGCACTAATTTAGTTTTTAAGTTTTTTTTATTATCTCTACATAATTTTCGAAATATAATCTTAAGCAGATTTACACCGAAGAGCTACACGAAAGGCAAACCATAAAACAATATTTTTTCATCATACTATCTGGCCCGGTAAACTTCGTTTTACCTTTGAATATTTAAATCGTTATACATGTTTAACTTCATCTACACGTCCTTAACTACTTCGTGCACGTGTATCAATTTTTATAAAAATCATCTAAGATTGTGGTCAAACTAAACTGAGTGTAAATCGATTTTCTGTTTATGAGAAAAATCAAAGTATCTTTCTTTTTGAAAAGTCGTAAAAAAATACTCAATCAAGATGCCGGTCGTCCTCGTCCAAATTGGCGAGACTTTTGTTCACGTCTGCCATCAGATTTTGCACAGTCACCTTATCGACGCAGAACGCATGTTTGCTTTGAACTGCGTCTCGCTGCTTACAGTTTTGTTTGGGTCTTCTTACGGTTTTGCTGAACTATCTTCCAATATTTTTCGATTGGGAGTTCTGGTGTGTTAGGGGGGTTCTTATCATCAGGCACAACCTGAATGTTGTTAGCGGCATACCACTCCATGGCTTTTTTTTTTCATAATGGCAGGATGCCAAATCCGGTCAAAACAGCACAGATGTGTCATAGAAAGGCGTCAAACGCTTTTAAGATACTCTTTTACGTAAATTTCATGGTTGACGGTCTCGACTGCAACGAAAATGTTGCTTTACAAGCCTCAGGTATAGATAGCTTGAAACTTTTAAAATACTTAGGTGTGTTGTCAATCGCAAAAAACACCAGTTTTTGAAACTCAATTTATCGCTTAGTAGCTATCAATATTTTTTCAAAAAGTATTTAAAACACTAGAAGAAGACCCAAAAGTTGATTCTATATACTTTTTAAGAGATTTCTGAAGTTAAAAGTCGTAGTAAAATGAGTTTTAAATTCATCGAAAATTTACACCTTTTTGATTACTTTATTTCCTAACTACAAAACGCCAAATATTTACCTGGCATCGCGGATTGCTTCTTCATCTGACTGTAAGTTGCGGCAAACCCGAAGCAATCGACCATGTGCCCGCTCGGCTAAAATCCCGAGTCGATGGGTGGGGTTGGGTTAGAGAAACAAGAGAGATCAATAGTGGGAAAGATCACATGCGGGATAGGGGAATAAACAATATAAAATCTAAATTCCGATTAAAAAAAGAGAGATCAGGTTAGCACAAGGTTCCATATAAAATTGTTATGTTTTTTACCTGGAAATCATAAAAATCTTTAAAAAATATCATTCTATATTACTAGAATTGGGGCAAAAATGTTAAACGACATACACGTTGTCAACTAACCTAATAGCTCTGACTCATTCAGCGGTAATCGATAAAGTTTAAAGATTTTTTTTGGTGAATCGTTTTAAAATTTAAAGTCTATCACTGAAAAAACTGTCTAGAAATTCATTATTTAAAGCGCCTTATATTGATTTTTGAAGATTTTTCGAAGTTTGATGGATTCAACGTGGATTTACAGCGCGCCATTTTCTTTTTTGTTTCTATAAATTTCTCAATGAAAAAGATTGTTATGATGGAAAGCGAAAAGCGACGATCTTTTTAATAATGTGATTTATTGTTTTTGATGAAATGTTGATTTGAATTGGCTCTATTAATTTTATAGAACCTGATTTTTTTTTTTTTTAATCATTGAAAGAAATTATAAGATAAATAACATAACATCAAAATTAACCAACAAATAGGTAGTGAGTAAAAAAACCTGAGTAATATGGTTTTTCGTATAGCTGTGGCTGTGATAAATTGTCAATGTAAAATTTCTTACGTAAGATTTTTGGAAACCCCCCCTTCCCCCCTAGTAAGAGATTGTAAGCAAATGTCAACCCCCCCCCCCCCCCCCCCTATGTGCTTACGTAATTAGTGAACAGCCCCATATACATACATGGTGAAGGTCCAGCAGTTAATCGGCAGAGCTTGATTGCTCGTGTTCGCCGGTTTCATCACGTTCACCGTGGTGAAATTGGCTAACGCGTCGTAGTACTGAAGCGGAGATTGCAGGTTCAAGTCCTGCCGGTGAGCCGTTGTATCTTTTTCGAAAAATTCATGATATTTACGGCTTATGTTCTCACGTCTTTTGATACCTCATGTTTCTCTAATTCTTTCCATCACCTACAAAAATGTGATCATTTTCAGGTACAAAGATGTACCAAGCGATTTCATAACATCCGTGTTGATTATTATAATAACTTCAATGTGTTCGAATTTAAGCATTTCAATTTATAATCCTTCAATAAATTGAGACAAAAGAAAACAAATAAGCTTATAGAGAATGTTAGTGCATAAAGTGACAATCAAACCTACAAATCCTTTAAAAACTTCTGACTTCATGAACTTATCTCCCCGTACATAGTTGCTATTATAATTAATGAATAAAAGCCCTAAACAAAGAGCATTCTGTAACTGCATTCACGACATCATGAAACCATCAGGACCAATAGGATACTTCCAGTCAGGGTAGCATCTCTACGAAAAAGGGAATTTGCAAATCACCATCGTCCTGGTGCTGCATCGATGCTCAACCATCATCCCCATCATCACCATCAGCATCATCATGATTCGCTGGGAGGCAACGGATCTGAAGCCACAGAGAAGCATCCTTTCGTCCAACCCGGCGCGTTCGTCGTCGTATTTGGTCGTTGCATTATTGCAGGCGGTAGCACATAATTAAACTGCAAGAGATTTACTGCCGAGTGCCGGAATGGACATTACTTCAGTCCAGTCCTTCCGGCAGCTTTACGACAGGACGCGACCATCAGCGCTGATGGAAGCAGCGGAGAAATGGTAATTTTGTGATTTATCGCGCGTTATTATTAGCGCTTTTCCATCAGCCAGCAACGAACCATCTCAGTCGTTGAAAGCTCTTTGATTTTGGCGAGGAATGGTAATAAATTTTGCCTCTTCTGAAAATACTGTACTGAATAATTAGGTTCGCTAAAGTTGAGGACTCTGATTAGGATTAGAAAACATCAACGTGTTCCACTGAATTCTGAATAAATTGCATTATGAAACTTCGCCGAAACTTTATGCGGGAAATACTTTTCACGAACAATCTTCGGCCGTACACAAAATACTGAAACAAATTGATTGTGACAATCATGTAGCATTAGCTTGGGCAACCACAACCACATGTTGCGACAAATTACACCAAACATTTGCGGTCGGTAACATCCCCGCCCCCGTCATTGAAGTTGGGCTCCTGGTGAAGGAGTGTTTGTAGGCTATTTTTTCATAACGTCTTAAGCTTGAAACAGTTCCGCCTTTTCTAATGCTGAGTACGTTTAAAGGCAAATTCATAAGTTTAAAATAGCATGTTTTTTTTCAAACAAAATTTTCTGGCACATGACGTTTCCATACTGTAGGTCAACCCCGGTGCCACGACCGCAATCAATTTCAGAAGATGAGGATTTAACAAGTCAACCGATAGTTAGCGAGCTGTGGTCTCTTTGATGTTTCGATACAACCCTTTCGGTTTAATCTCAGCTCTGCTCAGTGCTGGGCTAAGTGCTAACAGCGTGTGGGCGGTACTATATTTGTCAAACCCCTGCTGTCTGTGATTAAAGGCGGGCATCATCGATTCCGGTGAGTTCATAAATAACCAAATTATAAGCTGACGTTAATCGATATTTCTAGTGGGTTGGATGCAAGAACTCTAGATTGCCTTCGGCTTCTGATCTTTCATTGGAATTTTTTTTTCTAGAACCTATTGGAAGAGAAAGTTTTTTGCCTTGGCCTATAATACAATAGGGGAGAATGAGGATACTTGATCCCTGGGGATACTCGATTCCTTAGCTATATCTCGAAACTGGAATGTCTTACAAAGATCAAATGTTCTAGAAAAATGTGCCAAAACGAGCAAAACAACAATGCTTGTAGTTTAAAAAATTTTAACAAAATAATTGTTTGAGTAATTGAACTTTGTTTGAAAAATTTCACAAAATGTAACTTGAAGATCTTTTTTCATCACTTTTAAATGTTCCTTACATGGTAAAATTATGAAAAAAATATTTGTTCCAATGTAGCAATCGTTCGAGCGTAAAATGAACTTCATTTTGCCATATTTTCAAAGCAATGGAAAACTTTCAACTTTTTTCAGAAAAAGTTTTCTAAAATGTTGATTATGGGTACAATTGATCCCCTAGAGTTGGGTACAATTGATCCCCCTTCCAAACGGCATATTCTTCTTCTGAATTGATCGTTATGATTGCTGATTACGAAATTACTAATATTTATCCAAAAACTAATATTTATCAAACAATTGTCTGAAGTAAAGAGCAAAAATAATTAATTTTCTCTTAATTATAAAAAAAGCGCCTTTAAGTATGCAATGTTATTAGCGTTGAGACAAAGTTATACAATTTTCTTCTTATGTCTGCTATAAATTGTGAAATAAGAACAAACATGACCAAAATAGTCAATTAACATTCTATCTTGGGGTTTTGTTTGATTTTTATACAAGGATTAGGGCTTCCTGAATAAAAGATCAAGTCTCCTTCGATAGGGGATCAAGTCTCCCCTAACTTCAGAAAAATCGCAATTTTTTTACTCCCACGAAAATGCTTCTAGTTCATCAACGGGTTCAATGATCGTTCCAATTTTTGGAGCATAGAAACTTGAAGTTACAAGCTGTCAGAAAATGTCAAAGACGGCGAGTTGCTAAATTTTTCCAAAAAAATATGGTGAAAATAAATAAAGGGGATCAAGTATCCCCACTCTCCCCTATACATACATATTTAAACGTATTTTTGGAAACATAAATCTTCAGTTCATTTATTTCTTTTAGGCGTAGGGTTGATTCTTTTTAACTCTACTCATCCCGGAGGGGTCAAATGGCATATTTTGAACTTTGAATGGTGATTATTTATTTATTTATTTATTTATTTATTTATTTATTTATTTATTGCTTTAATTATGTAACGTAAGATACAATCTTATGATTACGCCTAATATAATTATTTTTGCGCGAATTTTACTTAGGGGAACCGGGGGTAAGACCGTCACCGTAGGAGTTTTACTAGAAAACCTAGATTTTTGGTGCTTTAAAACACTGTACATGTTAGTGATGCGCAATCGACTGTAATTTTTCGCGGATGGAATTTAAGGTTTAATTCGTGAAAAAAGCTCCAAATCCTATGTTGTTGGTGTGCAGTTGGTATCTTTCCTTGTTGGTTATCGCTGAGATTCGAGTTGAGGTAAGTTAAATCTTTAAAGCGGTACAAATTTTAATATTAAAAATATGCCTGTTGTGGGGGTAAAACCGTCACTCTTTGAGTAGGGTAAGCCCGGCATAGTTTGTGAATAGGCATATTTTCTCCTACTTCAGATGCCTGGCAAGTACCAAATGAAAACTATCCGGGTAGCTGGACCCAAGAGAGCCTTACTCTTGCGAAAGAAGCTATCGTTTCTGGGACTTCTGTCAAAAGTGACTCCAAGACTTTTAAAATCCCCAAGACCACATTTCAGGAACATATGTCGAGGAAGATGGCAAACTAGAAACTAGTGAATAGAGGTGTTGCATGAAGGAAAATAAATCAAGTCAGAAAACTGGCAATTCCATTTGTTCATGTCTTAAGACAATAGAAATTCCATGTATTCAAGGTTTGGGCAATTTAGAACTTCCCTATTCAATGGACAATGGACATTTATTTTTTTTTAATATATACATTTATTTTTCATTCGAAGGCTCATTTGCTGTGAAGCCTAAGGAACCGAGTTTTGTTTAATGTTTTCCAGAAGGGAATCCTTTTCCTGGTAAACGGTTCGGTTGAGACTGCATCCTAGGTGTTTCATCTTGCCATAGAAAGCTATCCTCGATCAGGTGATGTTTTGTAGTGGGAAACCATCGTCGAAACTCGTAGATCAAAGCTTCAGCAATCGTACAAGGACAATGGACATAAAAATTCTAAAAATATGTTGTTTAAACCCTAGACATGTAACACCCCTCCCTCTCTACCTTAATCAACTCCCTCCAACTTAACTGTCCACGAGAAATGTGGACGGCATCCTAAAACATTTAACATCACTTGAACTAATAACTGAATTTAAGTTTAATTTTATGTGTCGGGTGATAGCTATACACAATTTCTAGTTTCTTGATTGCATATTTTGGAACTTGTTTCGATAAAATCTTCGGAACTGATAAACTGATAAATGTCATACTTATGTCCATCGTACAGATTAATAATATCTTTCATTGAGCGGTTTTTGGATGTAAATCGGTAAAGCTTATGTTGAGAAAATTAATAATCAATTTCAGGTGCCGGTCTTACCTCCACTAGTTTATGAATACTGTTTTTGTCACTGTTTTTATAAATCATTACTATACTTATAAAAAAAGTTTGAAATCACTGTTAGCGTAGATATCCTATTGAAGACAATCTAAGCAACGATTTTGTGAAGAAAATAGAACAAAATTTGTTTTCAGTTCTTGCAAAATGATCAATTTCCTTAGGGGGCGGCTTACCCTCAGTTCCTTTCCCTAACCTACCTAAGGAAAGGGTACGATGGCCGAGATTAAAGATCTCCACTGTTGGCGATCCGGAGCCAGCGTCTTCACTTGCTGCCAGTCAAGGTTTGCGTCATCCGTGCAGATTTCAGCGGCTAGACTAAGCCGACACGAGCTTTGGGCCTGCCTCTTCTTCGAAGCCCATCTGGATCAGGGATGCTAGGTGGTTTTGTCAAAAATCAGGATACCGCGAAGAATAAATTCAGGATTTATCAGGACACTTCTTATTCATGAATATAATAAGTTTTACTTAGATTGCATAAGCAAAGGCGGAATACAGATGCAGTAAACGCCTTTCTTTATGCAACAGAAGCAAGTAGCTTCTTGGTTGGGCAGCACACATTAGGATTTTAGTTCGTTTTTCAGCAAACCAGGAAACCAGCAAACATGTTTCATTTTGCTGACGTTTCCAGCAATTGCTCTGGTTTGATGGAAATTTCCAGCAATCGATTCGTATTGCTAGAAAATCAGTATCGTAATCCGGGGTAATATTGATCACTTTTTTCAATATTTTTCGATTATTTTTCCTGTTAAAGGGAATGTGGCATGTTTTATAATTTAAAAACCAGTACTAGACTCCTATGAACGCAAAACATGGTTCCAGGAATTTATTGGACTACTTTAAATTTTATTTAAAAATCGATTTCGTTGTTGTTCAGGAATTGATGTTTTGGGGTTACATTGATCAGTCTCCATTTTGACGGTTTTAAAGAATATTCTTGATCATAAAAGATACAATACACCTCCATAATTGTTTACAAATTCTTATTTGCTTTTTGCTTGCTTTTTAATGTTTTCTTTTAAAAACAATTCTAATCGAAAAAAACAATGATGCTGCATACATCTAGGGGTAAAAATTATAATAATTGCTAAATTGTTTTAGCTTTAAAATACAAATGAAATTTTACCTCCAAGCATTCCCCTAGGCCCACCTACTATTTTCATTTTCATTTTTTCTTTAAAGTTAATCATTTGATAGGATTCCTATCCACTTTTCCAATAAGGGTTAACTCTCGGAAAATTTTCTTGCTTTTTAAATATCCAAAATTTATCATTAAATGATTATAAAAATCACCGTATCAAACGCAATCACAGATAGACTACATTTTGATTGACAGCCGGCACTTCTCGGACATCATCGACGTCAGATCACTTCCATCTGTACCGTTGAGCCGTCAACACGTACGCCGGAGCATCGTATCGTTGCTGTGTACCTGCAGGAACATTTTACATTATTTATTTTTTCCTTACCTGTATTTCAATCAGCACTTTTCAGTGCTAAAATTATTTTCATTTTCTTTTATTCATATTTTCTCTTTCCTTTCCAGCATGGGGAAGTCTTCGGCCGGCTCAAGGGCCGGAAGAAAACGGATTGCTGAACCTAATCCAGGGCCATCTGCCAAAAAAGTTGAAATTTCCAATTCATTCGATGTCCTTCATAACATCGGTGATGAGGAAATATTCATATTTAATTCTGATAAGAGTACTAAGAAACCTTCTTCTTCTTCTTATACTCTTAAAAACGAAAAGATTCCACCAATAACGGTCACGATTCCTGACTTCAATGCCTTTCGAAAAGAAATCGTCACTTCCGTCAAGGATGTGAAGATTTCTTTTCAGATCGGTCGAAGGGGAACTGCTCGTATATTGGCGGAATCTTTTAATGATTTTCAAAAGGTTTTAAATTATTTGAATAATAAAAAACACAAATTTTTTACGTACGACACTAGAAGTGATCGTCCTTTTAAAGTTGTACTTCGTGGTCTCACTGGCGATCAGACACCGGATGAGATCACAGCTGAATTAAATTCTTTGTTAGGTTTTTCTCCAATTCAAGTAATTCAAATGAGGAAAAGAACCAACACGAATAATATCAGTAGTGTTGGTTTTGCTCCTGAACTTTATTTGATCCATTTTAAAAAGGATCAGGTTAATAATTTGCAAATTCTTGAAAAGGCTCGTCTTATGTTTCATTGTCGAGTCAAATTCGAACCTTTTCGTAAATCTTCTACCAATTTTCTTCAAAATATTACGCAATGTCGCCGTTGTCAAGCTTTTTGTCATGGCACTAAAAATTGTAGAATGAATGCCAGATGCATGTTTTGCGGCTCATTCGATCATGAAAAATCTAAATGCCTTTTTGGTGGTGATAAGCCAAAAACAGAATTTTTTAAGTGTGCAAATTGCGCAGGTAATCATTCCTCGAATTCGCTAGACTGTCCCATCAGGGCAAAAATTATTGCTTCTAGGAAAAATCCCAAAGTTTCCAGAAAAGTTTCTTCTCCTCCTTCCTCTTTTTCGTCTTCACACGTCGGGCCGGCAAACAACCTGCCTGTTCGCATTCAGCCTCGGTCTACATTGGAATCACGGCTGGGTAATACCCGAAGTGATTTTAATGTTACCTGGGCTGATTCTGCGCCCCAGACTCGTTGTTTATCGTTCTCAGAGGTGGTTGAAAATGGGTTTCCCTCTTCAGGTTTAACTAATAAAAATGGGAAAAAACCAAGTCTCAACGTTCATGCGAAGGCTTGGGAAAATCCCCGAAATTCAAATACTTTTTCTTCTCCTTCCTCTTCTGATTCTAACAATTTTGTTGATTTGGGTGAGATTACTGAGGAAAAATTAAAATTTTTGCATCAAAATTTAATGGAAATGATGCAACTTATGTTGAAAGCAAATTCAATGTTTGAAGCTTTCCAAACTTCTTTTAATTATGCTAACAAAATTATTATGACTTTACGATTCCCTCATGGATCCAAATAGATGTTTAAATATTATGAATTGGAACGCTAGATCTTTGCTGGCTAACCAAGACGAGTTCTTTTTATTTTTGAAAACTCAAAACATACATATTGCTGCCATCACTGAAACTTTTTTAAAGCCAGACAATAACTTGAAAAGCAATGCTTTCTTTAAAATTTTACGAAATGATCGACTTGATCGACAAGGTGGGGGTGTAGCTATTGTCATCAATAGTCGTCTCAAATTTAGACTTCTTCCTTCTTTCAATACAAAAGTCTTAGAAACAATTGGAATTGAATTAGAAACTCCTATGGGGAAAATTATAATTGTTGCCGCATATTTGCCTTTTCAATGTAGCGGTGAACAGAAAAATTTTTTGAAGGGAGATTTACAAAAACTCACCAGAAATAAATCTAAATTTTTTATTATTGGTGACTTTAATGCAAAACACCGATCTTGGAATAATATTTCATCAAATTCAAATGGGAATATTTTGTTTAATGACTGCTCTGCAGGTTATTATACTGTTGAATATCCTAATGGGCATACTTGTTTTTCTTCAATTAGAAATCCCTCCACAATTGATTTGGTTCTAACGGATTTAGGCGAGCATTGTAGTCAATTAGTTACTCATGCGGACCTCGATTCAGACCACCTTCCAGTAACATTTTCTTTATCCCAAAGTCCCATTGAAAACCCTTTAAAATCAACTTTTAATTTTCAAAAGGCTAACTGGGAGCGATATATGAATTTTATTGAACGTAATCTAGATGTAAACGTTCCATTGAATTCAATAGAAGATATTGATTTGGCTGTAGAAAATTTGACAACTTCAATAGTCAATGCTAGAGCCGCTTCAATACCTAAAGTTAAACATAAATTTAATCAACCTTTAATTGATGATGATCTTCAGTTTTTGATACGACTGAAAAACATTCGTCGACGCCAATTTCAACGAACTAGGGATCCTTATTTGAAATTAATTTATTGCGACCTTCAAAAAGAGATCAAACGTCGTTTAAATTTCATCCGTAATGAAAATTTTGCTAAAGCAGTAGAGGACATAAAACCCTACTCAAAGCCATTTTGGAAATTAACTAAAATTCTAAAAAAGCCCCAGAAGCCAATTCCTTCTTTGAAAGATGGGGATAAACTTCTTTTAACTAATTCAGAAAAAGCTCAAAAATTAGCCCAACAATTTGAGTCTGCTCATGATTTTAATTTAAACGTTGTAAGTCCAATTGATGCTCAAATTTCCCTAGAATTTGATGATATTCTTTCTAAGCAAATTGTGTTTGAAAGTTCTTGTGAGACAAATATTGATGAACTTAAATTGATTTTCAAAAAATTTAAAAATATGAAAGCCCCGGGGGAAGATGGGATTTTCTATATTCTTATTAAAAAGTTGCCTGAAAGCACTTTAAATTTTTTAGTTAAAATCTTCAATAAATGTTTTCACTTGGCTTATTTTCCCAATAAATGGAAAAATGCCAAAGTAACTCCAATTTTGAAACCTGGAAAAAGTGCTTCAGAGCCTTCAAGTTATCGACCAATTAGTTTGCTTCCTTCTTTAAGTAAACTATTTGAGAGAGTTATTTTGAATAGAATGATGATTCACATTAATCAGAATTCTATTTTCCCTGATGAACAATTTGGTTTTCGTTATGGACATTCTACTACACATCAACTTTTGAGTGTAACTAATATGATTAACGCTAGCAAATCTGAAGGTTATTCAACTGGTGTTGCTCTTCTTGATATTGAAAAAGCTTTTGACAGTGTTTGGCACAAAGGTTTAGTAGCTAAATTAGCTCGATTTGATTTTCCTGTATATCTCACCAAAATTATTCAAAATTATTTGACTAGCCGAACTTTGCAAGTAAGCTATCAAAATTCATGCTCTGAAAGGATACCCATTAGAGCTGGTGTCCCTCAGGGTAGTATACTTGGGCCTATTTTATACAATATTTTTACTTCTGATCTTCCTGATGTCCCAGAAGGAAAAGGTAGAAGATTATTTGCTGACGATACTTTGCTTTCAGCCAAAGGTCGAAATTTACGGGTGGTACGCAGTAGATTGCAACAAAATTTAAATTCCTTTTTGAATTACTTGAAAATGTGGAAAATTTCTCCTAACGCTTCCAAAACTCAACTTATTTTATTTCCCCATAAGCCAAGAGCAAATTTTTTAAAACCTAATGAAAATCATTCCATAACTTTTAATGGGGTTTCATTAGAATGGTCTGATCACGTGAAGTACCTGGGACTTACACTTGATCGGAATCTTACTTTTAAAAATCACATTGAAGATATTCAATCTAAGTGTAATAAATATACTAAATCTCTTTATTCTCTCATCAACAGGAAATCCAGGTTGTGTCTGCGAAACAAGATGTTAATCTACAAACAGGTATTCCGACCAGCGATAATGTATGCAGTTCCGATTTGGTCTAGCTGCTGCGCGACGAGGAAGAAAGCCATCCAGAGGATTCAGAACAAGGTTCTGAAAATGATTTTGCGGCTTCCACCTTGGCACAGCACCGAAGATCTTCATCGGATTGCGGGCATTGAATCGATCGAAGAGATGGCCAACAAAATCATCTCCAACTTCAGAGGCAAATCGATGCAGTCTTCCATCGCAGAGATTCGTTCTCTCTATAATTAGTTTTAATTTAGGATAGTTTTAGTTTTTAGTAGTAAGTTTAAAATATTTTTTGACATTACAGGATGTTCTCCTACATAAAAATACATGATTGCACTCAGCAAAATTAATTCAAATAAATAAATTATAGTGATTAACTAGCAGACCCGGTAAACTTCGTCTTACCATGTTAAATTTGGCGTCCATTTTCTATTTTTCCTAGTTTTCTTTACATTTCCCTTCTTTCCCTTTACTCGAATCGTCCCGCTAAATTCTATCAAAATTAAACCAAAGAATTTAAACTCAACGGGTCTTTTAAAATCTGTATTCCATTCAGTAAATTTATTCCGTTTTGTTATATTGTTTTAATATCGGGACAATTTTTGGAGTATTTGCCGAATATTTTGCCTAACGCAGTGCTTTCAGCTCCCAATTAGCTTTTGATGGTGTATTTTTTAGAGCTGAAGAAATAAAAAAAACATAAGAAAATAAATTTTACTAAACTTTTTCAAACAGCTTTTTATTCACCATCTTCATCCTTCGAAGCAGTTTGAATTAAAATCCATATTTTCACCAAAATCATTTCCAAAAAGATTCGCCTGATTCTTAAGTTATAGACTTAACACATTTCAACTTAAAGTGTTCCCAAACAGCACTTGTCATGGCATTAAATCTGGCGATTTTGCGTATTACAAATTCCTTTTTTTTTTATTCAAGCAAAAAATGCTAATTAATTCCTTTTAATTCCTTTGAACTTTGAACAAAGAAAAGATTGGTTTTGAAAAGAGGAAAATATATTTTTAGATATATTCACCCATTATTTTAAAGATTTTAATTGAAGCAGTTCTGATTTCAAATTTTCGTGAACATTGTTGGTGGTGATCTGTGATTTCATTTAGGATTACGTTATATTTTTAAGACTTAATAACATTCAATTGAAAAGCAGATTTTTTTAAATTTAATAATTTTCGTGAACATTGTTGGTGGTGATCTGTGATTTCATTTAGGATTACGTTATATTTTTAAGACTTAATAACATTCAATTGAAAAGCAGATTTTTTTAAATTTAATAGATCGAAAAGAAATAATCTTTTCAGGCTTCGATGGTTTCATTTAATTCCTGGAAATTATCATATAAACAAAACCTTAATAAAAATTATGTGTCTATTTCACTGTAAATCTCAATTTTGAAAATTTAAACACCGGTTAAATCCTAAAGAATATCACCACAGTTCAACTTTCATATTCTCTGAAAAAAGGTATTTAAAAAAAAAAGTTATGTTGACAAAAAGAAATATCGAAGTATACATTTGTCCCATTTATTGGGGCAAGTGAAAACACATAGGTCTTTTTCAGATGCGTCAGTGAAAAGACTTTAAAATTAATTTAATACATGTTCTTGTTTGTCTGTTTTATCAACTTTCATTGCTATATCCTAAGTTTTTCTCCGGAATAAATTAATGCTTGGTACTTCAAATTCACTGAATGCTGTCTGCTGTTCAACCAAAAGACCTTGATTTACAAAGACCTTTATAATAATTTTGAATATCCGCTTCAGATTCAACACTCGGGATATCCTTTCTAGCCATTCTGGAGATAAAATTCTTAAATTGTAGATGTTTCATAGCTAAATGGCGCGTTTTCACTTATTCCATCTAAGAAATTACAGGAATTAATATTATTTTAAACACTTTCAGGTCATATTAAAAGTTCATCATAAAAATCTGCTGCCCCTGGAATATCAATCACGAAACAACTTTTCAACAAAACAGTGAATCAAAAGTCTCTTCTATATAGCCAAAATATGTAAAACAAAAACACGCTTTTCATATTAAGTTTGTACTTGAATTGTGTGTAAGCAAACAGTTAACGTGTAAACAGTTTTTTGGTGAATGATTTTAAAAAAAGAGTTAAGTATATTTAATTAAATTTTTTTTTGGCCCAACAATGATTTAGATGAAGAAATAATGTATATATTTTTTGTAAAAGTTGATAGCTTACATTTGCTCTAGTCTACTTTCTTATTTGAAAATTCTTCCAGAAAATGCATATCCTCACTTTTTGTCATTAAAAAGTAGATTATTTTATTGATAACTTCAATTTACGTTTGAAAAAAATCGAATTCGGTCTTTTAAAACTTCAATCCTATCTAATCCATTTCAAAGAACAGACTCTTGTTGAGAGGACGAATGACCAAGTTGGTTAAAATCCTCTATAAATAAACAAAATAGAATAGAATAGACTCTTGTTCAGTTAATGTGTCTAGCGTTCTAGGCGTATTGAATTATACGAAATTGAATGTAAAGCTTCCCAATTTCTTATTTTCAAACGTCCGCAAAGTGTCATAACATTATTTCATATTTATCTTTACCAAATTCATATTTTTTGGACAACAATATACTACTTAAATTAACACGAATTTAAAAATGGTTTTAATATTTGAAATCGTTTATATGGTTTTGATTTGATCGATAAAATATCAATCCGTGTCACATCTAGGCGTTATATATTACCATGTGCTGTGTACAAATAAGCAAGAAAAAAAAACACATCTAGGTTGCATATCGCCCCCACGTGCTTAAGAAATATAGGTACTTGGTTGAGAAATAGGCGCCTAATTTTAAAATTTTTCCAGTGATCAATGAACAGTATGCTTTGGTTACTATTATCTTGCAACGACGTTTGCTAGCGACGCCTCGCCCATGGAGACGAAAAACAAACCCCTCGAAGAAAAGAACATATCTAAAAATGGATGCCTGACTTTTCAATTCAGATTTTGGCAAAACAAATATTATATGTTTTATTCGATCAGCAAAATTCCAACCTGAGTCACATCTAGGCGACATTCATAACCATGTGCTGTAGAAATGAGCTAGGAATCAAGGAAAAAAAACACATCAAGGCATCATATCGCCACCACTTGCAATGAAAGTATGCTTGGTTGAGAAATACGCGCCAAAATATTCTCACTGATCAGTATGCTATGCTATGGTTACTATCTTCTAACGACGTCAGGTCGAGACGCCTCGACCTTGGAGACGAAAAACAAACCGCCCAAAGGAAAAAAAATCTCGAAAAAATGGAAGCCATGACTTTCATTTCATTCAAAAAACTACAAATTTAATAATTACGGACAATTGATGCTACTTTGTGTTGTTTTTATTCGATATAAACCGATTCGCATGGCTACAGAATATTCTAAAAATAATTTCATTCGAATCGTTTGGGTCATTTCGGAGGAGTAGTACTACAAACACCGTTACAAGAGAATTTTATATAATAGATAAACTATAGGGCTCTGAAAGTTCATTATTGAACCGAACACCTAATTTAATGTATTAATGTAATATAAATGTAATGATGAATTGGTACTAATAAAGATATATTTAAAAAAAAAAAAAAAAAATCGACGTCAGATCCTGTCGAGGCGCCAACATCGAGTCAGACCACTATCTGGTGATGGTGAAGATGCGCCCAAAACTCTCCGTAGTGAACAACACACGAAACCGGCGCCCGCCTCGGTTAAATATCGCACGACTGAAGCAACCTGAGGTCGCGGCAGACTACGCGCAATCGTTCGAAGCAGCGCTGCCGGCAGAGGGCGAGCTTGACGAAGCCCCTCTCGAGGACTGTTGGGATACCATCAAGACAGTCATCAACAGTGCTGCGGAGAACGTCATCGGTTATGTGGAGCGAACTCGACGGAACGACTGGTTCGACGAGGAGTGTAGGAGGGTGATGGACGAAGAGAATGCCGAGCGGGTGGCAGTAGTGCAAAGAGGCTCCCGTCGAAATGTGTAAAACCATCGACAGCGTAAGAGGCAGCGAGTCCGAATTTTCCAGGAGAAAAAGCGCCGCCTGGAGGAGGAGGAGCTCGAGGAGCTAGAGCAGCTGTATCATTACCAAGAAACACGAAAGTTCTATCAGAAACTCAACGCATCCCGCAAAGGCTTCGTGCCGCAATCCGAAATGTGCCGGGATAAGGACGGGGGCATCCCGACGAACAATCGTGAGGTGATCACAAGGTGGAAGCAGCACTTCGATGAACACCTGAACGGCGCACATGCAGGAGATCAAGACGGTGGAGGAAGGTACATCGCCGGCGTAGCCAACGACGTAGAGGAGCCACTCCCAACGATGAGTGAAGTTAAGGAAGCGATTCGCCAGCTGAATAGAAACAAATCGGCTGGGAAGGATGGCATCGCAGCTGAACTCATCAAAATGGGCCCGGACAAGTTAGCCGATTGCCTACACCGGTTGATAGTCCGGATCTGGGACAGAACAGCTACCGGAGGAGTGGAAGGCGGGGGCAATATGCCCCATCTTCAAGAAGGGCGACAAATTGGGCTGTGAGAACTACCGAGCGATCACTGTCCTCAATTCCGCCTACAAAGTGTTGTCCCGAGTCCTACCCTGCCGCCTAACGCCACAAGCAAACAGATTCGTGGAAAGTCATCAGGCCGGCTTCATGGAGGGACGGTCTACGATGGACCAGATATTCACATTACGGCAAATCCTCCAAAAATGCTGTGAACACCAAGTCCCTACGCATCATCTATTCATCGACTTCAAAGCCGCATACGACACTTATCTGCTTTGCCGATGACATTGATATAGTCGGCAGATCATCTGCGGCGGTGGAGGAGATCTACCGCAAACTGAAACGCGAAGCAGGAAGGATTGGGTTGATGATTAATACGTCCAAGACGAAGTACATGCTGGCCTGCGGATCCGAGACCGACCGAATCCGCTTGTCCAGTAATAACAAGGTCACAATCGACGGCGACGAGCTGGAGATAGTCAAAGACTTTGTCTATCTCGGCTCCCTGGTGACCGCAGACAATGACACCAGCCGTGAGATCCGGAGGCGAATTATCAGTGGAAGTCGTGCCTACTATGGACTCCACAAGCAACTGCGGTCAAGAAGACTTAGCCCTCGCACGAAGTGTAACCTGTATATGACGCTCATTAGACCGGTTGTTCTCTACGGGCACGAGACATGGATATTGCTCGAGGAGGACCTGCGTGTCGTATCCTGAGTCACTTTTCACTTTTCGTGACAAATTTCCTCGCGTTTGGGAACGTTTATTTCGACGCGACTTTCTTCGGCAACAATCAGAATGTTTTACTCATGTTTGCTGCTCTCTCATCCATCCTATCAATTTATTCCTCTCTCTTTTACGCATCAGCAATTCTATATTCTGGAAAATACCATATCTCATTCAAATGGTTACCTAAACGTTTGCGCTAAAACACTGAATGAAATTCACTTCTAATTATTATTAAATCCTTCATCAGTAAAGCTACATTTAATTGAGTAATTTATTAGTAATCTTTACCTTATTCACTACACTGCGTACACTCGGAGTATTCGAGCGATGAGTGTTAAGAACCATCTTTGGCGGCGTACACGAAAACGGAGTGTGGAGGCGAAGGATGAACCACGAGCTCGCGCGACTCTACTGCGAACCCAGTATCCACAAGGTAATGAAAGCTGGCCGGATACGCTGGGTAGGACATGTTGCGAGAATGCCGGACGACTGTCCTGCAAAACAGGTGTTCGCTACGAATCCTGTAGGAACAAGACAAGCGGGGGCGCAACGAGCGAGGTGGTTAGACCAAGTGGAGCGTGATCTGGCGAACGTGGGTTGCCCGAGAAATTGGAGAACGGTGGCCATGGACAGAGTGAATTTTAGGAATTATGTTCGTCAAGTTATGTCGTGAGACGGAATACTATGTAAATAAATAAAATAACCTCAAAAACGACTATATTTGTCGACTGGTTTATCGATTTTTGTACCGAAAGTTTTTGAGGCCAATCATCCCGTCTCATCAAACTTGATTTTTTCAGCACTCGACGTAATTATCCAACTCGGAAAGTCTCGTTGAATAAATTTACGACTTGTGCTGAACAAATCCACTTTTTACAACTTGTTGCATAAATAACTGCAAAAATATTTTTTTTCCTGCACGAGTCGTAAATTTGTCCCACGAGGCTTGCCGAGTGCCGACAAGCGATGAAAAAAGTCGAGTTTTACAACGATTATTCGTTAGAAAAATCAGAATTTTTCAAAACCTTACTTCGTAATGAAAAACAAACATTTTATTACGGAGTTGCAATCAGGGATGCCAGGTGGTTTTGTCAAAAACAAACACCATGAAGAAAAAATCAGGATTTTTCAGGACACCCCAATTCTGCATATGATGCATAAATAAAGGCGAAATACAGGCACTGTAGACGCTTTATTTTATACACTTAGGCAAGCATAACCTTGGCTCACCTACAGTTGATTTGGAAAAAGACCATTTTAATATTATCTGAACCGAACATTACTATCGCTTATACTATTTTATTACGGATTTGTTCGATATCCTGTTAATTTAACTGTAAATTCCATCACAGTTGAGATATTTTTTGAAAATCGGGTCAATTCAGTACATTTGAAAACCATTTTTAAAAATGAGGACAATTTAAAAAATCAAGAACGATCTTTCGAAAATCACAACAAATCCTGATTTATCAGGACACCGGGCACTTCTGGTTGTAATCAAAGTTTGATGACAATCATGACATTATAATTGTGTTTTGCAGATGAAGAAAACAGACAATTTAAATGAAATGGGACTCCTTTCAATCGAAAGAAGTTAGTTTAACAAAAACTATCCAAAGTCCCCAGCAGGTTGTCTGGATATTCTGTTCAAGTAGTAATGGAATACCTAGTTAACTTCTAATGTACAACCACTGACCATGGCCAGTGGTATAACGTATAACTATGTAGAAATAGAATAGAGACAAAATGGTTAACGATAATTTATGCGGAAAACTACACCAGCACGGATTGGGAGGGAGAAAGAGAACGAAGGGCGTAGAGATAAACTGCGAATTGAGTGAAAGGGAAGAGAGCGCATCTTCAAGGCAATGGACAAACACAACTGTTAGCTGGCGGGTAGTTCAGTGGGCTGAAAAACAGGGCTCATAAAAGTGGCGACCTCTTGCCTGCAGCCGTATCTGATGGCGTGGATCTTCGTGGAGCATTATTCGGTGGTTTAGGATAGGTTTTCGAAAAGGGCACCCAACAGCGGTAGCAAAAGCGATATGACAGTTTTATAACGTCACAAAGCACCACTTTTTACTGACGTACGACAAACTCGAAGAGGTTACCACGCAATTTGATTTGAATTTTTATGATGTGTCTGGCCGGGGTGTTCGTTTTTTTATGATTATTTTCTAATTCCTGCTAGGAGTGATCCTGGAGAAATGAAAGATGCATATGAAGGACGGGAACAAGCGAGATCCAATCGGATCGTTGGCGTTTTGTAACCCCATGTTAGCTGCCGAAGAGCATGTTCGTTATCGTATCTTTTTAGCATAATTTATGGGATACCTAGAAACATGTAGAAGAAGAAAACATTGAATGAGGAAGCTTTTTTTCTATATGACAATCAACTATGAGGTTAATGATATCTTACTCGTGACCTATATTTCAATAAAAAAAAATATCTGAAGTTAACACAACTACTGTTTGTCAGACCATATGTAATTTTTTCTCCGCGGTAAAAAAAAAATGAAAAAAACTACGCGATTTCCATGACTTTGTTTGCAAAATATCGTTTGCGCTTTCTACCGTCTGGTAATTGATAAAAAATCCTAAATCCGACTTGTTATTTAACTAAGTTGACAGAACATTTGCCTGTTGAGCCGATGTCCATGCCGTCCGCCAACTGCATCGTTAAAATAAATTTGCGAATGACACAAAGATGTTTAAACGACTATAAAGGGTGATACGGTCAAAATTTGGTCAAGGGAAAACGCGTGTAAATCAGTGAAATCGTTTATTTAAAAAATTAAATTAAATTTCTTTTTCAGTTTAAATAGTATAAAATTCAGGAAAAATATTCAGTTAGGCTTCCGCTTTTCCAAATCCGATTTTTTTTTTTTTTTTTTTTTTTTTTTTTTTTTTTTTTTTTTTTTTTTTTTTTTTTTTTTTTTTTGTAGCGGCCCACCACACTCCCCCACACCAAGAGGCTCAATTGAGCCCCCTGGTAATGGACGCTACTGTTCTCAGCACGTCTGGCAGCAAAACAAAGAAATTTCAACGCGAACAAAATTTTAATCATGCTGAGAACACAAAAGTTTATTATTTACTGCGAGGAAATGTATGCTATAATTAAACAATATTACGATAAGGATCTCAATGGAAGAAAATTTCCTTTAAAGAGATCCATTTCTTTTTTTTAATAATGTTAACTAATCAAATATTATGCTACATTTACTTAAGTTTACTTATTAATAGTTAAAAATACGACAAAAGAAAACTACGATGCTACAAAAACAAACAAAATTTGATTTAAAAAAACTGGTTGTTGATCGACTTTTTTAACGATTCAATTTTTCTTTTAATAACTGTACTACTTTGACTTTAAACATGGAACGGTTGTTGATGGTCTTTATTTCAGTAGGTAAAGCGTTGTATATTGTAGGTCCTATAAAAGAAATTCTTTTTTGCCCTAAAGATGTCATGGATCGGCATCGTTGCAAGTAATTATTTTGACGGGTATTGTGGGTTCTTAATCCCGTAGTAAAATTAAGGTTTTGGTTATTGCTACTCGAGTGTATATTATCATGAACATATATAACGGTTTGCAAATTACAGAGTTCGGTTATTGGAAGAATGTTGTGCGTTCCCAGAGAGTATAGCTGTTGGGTAGGAAAAAGCAGGGGTAGTCTGAAGATGTTTTTCAAACATCTATTCTGTAGGGTCTGAAGTTTTTGAAGATGTGACAAGGAGGCTCTTCCCCATATCAAAATAAGATAGTTTAGATGAGACTGAATAAATGCATAGTAAAACTTTAAAAGAACATGTTGGGGTACTAAGTTGCTTAATTTCCACAAAACACCGCAAAGAGGAGAAATTTTTTTTACTAGGTTCTCTGTGTGACAACTCCAAGAAAGTGTTTCATCCAAGAAAATTCCTAGGTACTTGAAGTAGTGAACTCTCTCAATAACAATTCCATCCATAATTGGGTCATTATTTGACAGTATTTTTTTATGTGAAGAACGAAACAACATATATTTGGTTTTTGTATAGTTTAGAGAAAGCAAGTTGCATTTAAAATATTTTGATAGTAACTTCAAATCATTTTCAATTTGTTGAGTTATAACATTCGTTGATGCAGCTGAATAAAAAATAGCTGTATCATCAGCAAATAATCGAGCTGTGCCTTTCAGTGGTAAATTACAAAGATCGTTTACATACAAAAGAAAAAGTAACGGACCAATGTTGCTTCCTTGGGGTACACCAATATCAATGTTTCTCAAATCGCTTCTAGTATTTTCGATCGCTACGAATTGTTTCCTTTCCGATAAATAACTGCGAAGGATGTTGTTAGCAGCACCTCTTATTCCGTATTCATTGAATTTGGACAATAATATGTCGTGGTTTAGTGTGTCGAAGGCTTTTTTAAGATCCAAGAACAAAGCACCAACGATATTCTTTGAATCAATTTTTGAAATAATAGAATCAACTAACTCTGTGATAGCAATTAGCGTACTCGATCCAGGTCTGAAACCGTACTGCAATTTGTACAGTATATTTTCCTGATTTAAAAAATTTTCAATTCTATTCATTAGAAGTTTTTCAAAAACTTTACTAAAAACACTTAAGGTTGAAATTGGACGGTAATTATTTACGTCATGTGGATCACCTGCCTTAAAAATGGGAATAACTTTTGCAACTTTAAGACAATCCGGATAAACTTCTGTCTCTAACATGTGATTAAAATATTGCATGAGTATACCAGAGAAAATTTCGTTGTTATTTTTTAACGCATCTACAGGAAATCCATCAGGTCCACGACTCTTTTTATTTTTAAGAGATAGAATTACTAGTCGAACCTCGTTGACACTAGCTGGACGTAAAAATATTGTATTTTGTACACTATTAATATGCGACAAAGGATCACTGCCGGGATCAGATGGGATTTCATTAGCTAGTTTTTTCCCAATCGTAGAAAAATGTTTGTTAAATTTTTCACAAATCTCAGAATTGTTTGTTGTTACGCCTTCTTCATCAGAAAGATTTATTGGAGCGGTGATTTTATTTTTACCAAGGAGTGTATTTATGTTTCTCCAAAGCTTGGAATGTGGAGTGTTGTTTAACAATCGCTCGTAATATTGTTTTTTGCATTCTTGTTTTTTAAAGTTTAACTTTTTGTTTATATGATTCAACATTTCTTTGAGTTGGACATTATCGGGATGCCGTTTACAACGTTTCAAATGGTTATTTTTGATTCTAATCAGTGTCCAAAGGTCTAGAGACATCCATGGACAATAATTGCCTTTTAGTTTTACCTTTTTATTGAGTGTTTTAGTAGACATTGAGAGAAAACGGTTGTAAGTTGTTGTAATGTGCTGTAGGCCATCATTAACATTTTCTGGTAGTTGAATATTATTTAAATAATTTCGAAACAAATCGTTAAGTTTGGAATGATCAATAATTTCTTTCTTCAGAATTGTTTCCCTCTTATCACATAACAATTTTAGGGATGTAACAATTTGTAAATGGTCACTTACATCTGTAAAAATAGTATCGTTTTTAAGTCGGTCGATGTCAATCTGCTTCGAAATAACGTGGTCAAGGATATTTTTTGTTTTTGGTCTTGTTGGAAAAGTATTTGTGCAAGCATAACCGAAAGATTCTAAAATTGACTTATATTTCATCACAGTGTTTAAATTAACTAAATTCACGGGGATATTAAAGTCACCAACAATAAGACTCGAATGGTTAACAGGAACAGATGCTAATAAGGATTCAATTTCATCACAAAACAGGTTAAACGAGAACGCTGGTGGTCTATAAATACCATGAACACTGAAAATTTGACCACTCAGACATATTTCAACACTTATTCTGTGAAAACCCTCAACAACTTTGTTTTCAATTTCTTTAAATTTCAAATTCGTTTTAATATACATCACTAAGCCTCCATATGGTTGATCACGACATGAAAATATTGAGGTGTATCCTGGAATGTTATAAATATTACAATTATCTTTGACGAGCCAAGTTTCACAAATGACAATAACATCAATACAATTATTTAATTGATGAATAGTTTGTAGCACAGAATCAAATTTACATAAACTATTCATACTGCAAATATTCCACTGCAAAATTCTTAAATTACCCAACTCATTAGCACAAGTACTTAAATTAAATTCATCTATATTTTCATAGTATTTATTAATTAAACTATCCATTAAATTATCTTTATACTAAGGTTAAACACTTACAATTTTTTTTTTGAATGTTATTTACTTGATCCTGAATCAGCATTGTTCCTTTTACGTTTTGGTGACGGAGTTTCTTTTGGAAGTGTGGAACTGCTCTTTCCCTGTTGAATAACGTGTTTGCTCATGAAACGACTCAAATCTAGTTTTGTTTTTATAATCTCAGGTTTAGAAATGTCTGTTTGTTTAATAAGAATGGCACCACCCCTACCAGGCCAAATATATTTAACTCCCAGTAAATCTTGGTACTCGCGTAGTTCATTTAAGATTTCCATAGATAAAGGCGTAAGCTCATCTCTAACTGTGACGTTTAAAGGTTTTCCGTTTACTAAAAATGATGGATCCACTAAGGTAGAAACAAGTTTTCCAAAACTTCGTTTCTTGCTAAAAATTTCTTCCTTAATAAGTGTATCTTTTAGAAATACTTTGATTGGTGGGAAATAATCGTTTGATTTATTAGAAGAAAACAATCTGACAGCGTTTTCAATGTGCTCAATTTTTAATTCATAGCCGAAAGACCCACAAATTTTACGGACCAAATCTAGGGTGTTCTCACCACTTTTAAAAGGCACCCCAAAAATCATCATGTTTTTCGAAATAGCTTCTTTGTTAAAACGGTCCAGGTTAATTTCTAACTTTTGAACTTGATCCGTGAGTTTAGAATGTTTAGATTTGAGACCAGATACTTCTGTTTCTAGAGCATCATTACGGGATTTTAAATCTTCGAAGCCTGTCTGAATTTCGTCAAATTTCGAAGATAAAAACTCCTGTGACGCCTCTATTGCAGACGTAACTGATCTCATATCCGTTTTAATAGAATTCATCTCATTGGAAACAACATTGTGAACAGTCTGCTCTATTTTCATGTTTATGCTTTCTATAATTGTTTCATGATCTTTACGCAACGATATTATTTTGGCATAAATGCACGCGCAATTCGAATCGCAAAAGTATTGTTGTGCCTTCATTTTTCGAGCGGCACTGCCAATCAAATTTTTACAACGCAAATGGACACTTTTAAAACAATACGAACATGTAATGATTTTATCAAGATTGTTTTCCACATTTTTGCATTCAGTACAAATTACTTCATCATCCCCGTCCATGTTCGTCAGACCAAAATAAAATACAGCTACAAAAGATTAAAAAAGAAACAAAACTTGTTTGGATACCTCACAATCAAAACTTAAATTAAAACTGATATGACTTTTATCAATGTTATATTATTTACAAGGAAAAAAAGTATGCGATAAAATGAATAAATAGATAAATAAGATAAATAAGTGGCGAAATTAAAATAGTTTAAGCTGCAAAATACTAAGGACAGCACAGGACAAAGACACGTAAAAAGATAAACAGTTTAAAAAAAAATAACTCAGTATCAAAATATAATATGTGAAACAAAAATTATGCGGAATCAAATAAAAATATTAAGGACTAATTAATTGGAACATATTAAAATCAGTTTCAGAGAATAAGAATAATAAAAAAAATTATTGAGAAAAGAAAGAGAAAAATCTGTCGATAATTTTTAACATTGCTTTCCAAAAGAAACGATTTCCAAGTTTATACAGTACATTTCACGGCAATCAATCAAAGTACCAGTGACAAGTCACCAATAACCAGCAAGCGCTGATGTTGTGTGCTACTGACGGAAGCAAAAAACTCTTTCGGTCATCTACTCGTGTGTGCTGGCTGCGTTTGCCTAATCTTCACCGCTAGCGATCGAGATTCACTAACAAGCTAGCAAGTGCAAGAAACACAACCCTTTGAAGTGCGCAAATAACAGAGTCACACACTTTCGCTCTACTCGAGTGTTCCGAGGTTGGCTAAAACTACACCGCTCAGCGACGAGATTCACTAACTGCTGAACAAGTGATAGAACCACAACCGTTTGGGCCAAATGGGCCGTTTTTTTAATTGATTAACCGAAACAAAGCGGTGATCGCAGCAGATACGATTGGAGTACCTGCTTCGTCAACGATTTGCTGCTGTTGCGGAATAATTTTGGAAACGTTTGTTAAGGATAGGAATGAAATATTCACTTTACTCACCAATCTAGAGACAAGTGATACTTGATCAACAGCTCACCTCACAATAGCTTTTCTGTTGTTGTTTTTTCGGCGTCGAGAAAAACTGAGTTTTTACACTTATCAGCTGTTAACGGCACATAAATTTAGTACGTGATTGCACATTAAACACTTAATAACGCCACTATGATGTATCACAGATTTAAAAGAAAGTATTTTCAATAAAATTATCAACTTAATGCGAGATTACGAAAACAAGACGTGCGACCAAAAACCAGTGCTACCAGATACTGCCGGGCCTTACGCTTAACCCCTGCCATCAGATTTTGTACAGCCACCTTGTCCACCTTTTTCGCCGCAGAAAGCCAGTTTGCCTTGAACTGCTGCTCGTCCTTAGCAGTTTTTTGGTCTTCTTAAGGTTCCGCTTGACAATAGCCCAGTATTTCTCAATTGTGCGGAGCTCTGGCGTTTTGGGAGGGTTCTTGTCCTTGGGAACCACCTGCACGTTGTTGGAGGCCTACCACTGCATGGCCTTTTTACCGTAATGGCAAGATGCCAAATCCGGCCAAAACAGTACGGAACAACCGTGTTTCTTCAGGAAAGGCAGCAGACGTTTATTCAAACGCTCTTTCACGTAAATTTCTTGGTTGACAGTCTCGCAAACTATGAAAAGCCAGAGGTACAGATGGCTTGCCAAACCTGATATTTCTTCGCGAACTTTGACAGTTTCATGTGCTTGAAAATATTTGCTACCTTTCCCCTTCCTTTTGCCGTATAAAACTCCTGTCCCGAAAGCTGCTTGTAGTCGGCTTTGACGTAGGTTTCGTCGTTCATTACCACGCAGTCAAACTTCGTCAGCATCATCGTGTACAGCCTCCGGGATCGCGCTTTGGCCGTCGTGTTTTGTTTATCATCGCGATTTGGAGTCACTACCTTCTTGTTAGTCGATAGTCCGGCTCGTTTTTTGGCTCGATGCATGCACCCAGCTTATTTGAAACTACCGGCAACTCTCTTTGTCGTCTCAGCGGCTTCCAGTTTTCGATTTCCCCCCGATCGAGACTTCCTGGCTGTCGACAATCGTTCCCCAAACACTTTAATTACATTTGTAACGGTTGATTTGGCAGCTTTTAGCGATTTTGCCAGCTTTGCGTGCGAGTAGCTCGGATTTTAGCGATGCGCGAGCAAAATTTTGATCTGCTGCTCTTCTTCCTTGGACGGCATTTTGACAATTGAAGAGTGAATTCCAAAATCAAAATAGGAGTAACATTCTTCACACACACACACACACACACACACCTTCAAAATGAGGGGTGTTCAGGTTTTTAAATGCAAAATTGAAAGAAATACGTCAAGTTGATATTGAACAAATTTTGACCGTATCACCCTTTAAGGCCGGAACAAAATTGAAATCCTTCTTTTGTCACTTGTAGTTGAAACATCAGGAGGGAGTTATGATAAAAGATTACACAAGGTAACAAAATTCACATTTTTTTTCAGATCCCAAAAATTTTAGAGCTAATTTTGATTTAATATGGATTTTTACATTAGATCTTTAGTTATCATATTGGCATCCAAGCAAGAAGAGCTACGAATCAAATTTTTGAACATGCGAAATCCACACGCACGCAGAAATATCAAAATCGTTGAATGTGACCAAAGTTCGCCAAGAAATATCTCGTTTGCAAGCTATCTGTACCTGTGGCTTGAAAAGCGACATTTTTGTTGCAACCGGGGCCGTCAACCAGGAAATTTACGTAAAAGAGTAGGTATCTTCAAAAGCATTTGCTGCCATTCCTGAAGAAACATGACTTGTCTGTGGCATCCTGCTACTATGGAAAAAGGCCATGAAGTGGTATGCCGCTAACCACATTCAGGTTGTGCCCAAGAATTAGAACACTCCAAACACACCAGAACATCACACAATCGAAAAATATCGGGTGATAGTTAAGCGGTTAAGCAGAACCTTAAAAAGACCCAAATAACTATTAGCAGCGAGAAGCCGTTCAATGCAAACTGGCGTTCTGCGGCGAAGAAAGTGGATAAGGTGACCGTACGAAATCGGATAGCAGACGTCAAACGAAAGGTTCCCCAATTGGGAATAGGTCAACCGGAATCTTAATTGAATATTTTTTCCGTCTTTTACCCATAATGAACTTAAAAAAATGATACGTTGACTTTTTAAATATACAAATTATCGATTTACATCGCAATAAGAAAATCATTGGTTTACATTTAATACATTTATTTATTCCTGTGATACATTTATTTATTCCTTACAACATCTTTATTTGTTCCAAATAAGTACTGAACTTACTGGTACATTTAATTTCACTTTATTTTTTTTATCTTATTTTAATCGCCGCCGGGATATATTCTTATTTAATTTTTGGCATTTCGGCGAGTTGTGAAATTCAAGGTAGAATATTTAGAAAGAACATGAAAGTATTATAGATGGAAAGATCAAAGCTAGAGCGCTTTGGGTAGACGAAATTGAATAGTTGGTGAAAATGTGAGCAGGGCTTTTGTTTTATGAACAGCTTTTGAACTACTTGCGTGATTCTTTGCCGCGCGCCGTTTCAATGTTTCAACATTGAAACGGCGCGCGGCAAAGAATCACGCAAGTAGTTCAAAAGCTGTTCATAAAACAAAAGCCCTGCTCACATTTTCACCAACTATTCAATTTCTTCTACCCAAAGCGCTCTAGCTTTGATCTTTCCATCTATAATACTTTCATGTTCTTTCTAAATATTCTACCTTGAATTTCACAACTCGCCGAAATGCCAAAAATTAAATGAGAACTTTTTTTGTAAAGAAATGAATCCAACTTAGATGAAATTTCAGGGACTAGAAAGGGAAAATTGATGTTGAAAAACATGCGAAAAAAAATTCGCCTTGTCTCCCGGTGAGACTTGAACCCACATCTTGCGCCTCTCCGGGGCCCATGTATTAACATTCTACTACAGGAGACCAACCTGGCGTATTTTTTTTTTTAAACTTACTACTAAAAACTAAAACTATCCTAAATTAAAACTAATTATAGAGAGAACGAATCTCTGCGATGGAAGACTGCATCGATTTGCCTCTGAAGTTGGAGATGATTTTGTTGGCCATCTCTTCGATCGATTCAATGCCCGCAATCCGATGAAGATCTTCGGTGCTGTGCCAAGGTGGAAGCCGCAAAATCATTTTCAGAACCTTGTTCTGAATCCTCTGGATGGCTTTTTTCCTCGTCGCGCAGCAGCTAGACCAAATCGGAACTGCATACATTATCGCTGGTCGGAAGACTTGCTTATAAATAAGCATCTTATTCTTTAGGCACAGTCGGGATTTCCTGTTGATGAGAGAATAAAGAGATTTAGTGTATTTATTACATTTAGATTGAATATCTTCAATGTGATTTTTAAAAGTAAGATTCCGATCAAGTGTAAGACCCAAGTACTTCACGTGATCAGACCATTCTAATGAAACCCCATTAAAAGTTATGGAATGATTTTCATTAGGTTTTAAAAAATTTGCTCTTGGCTTATGGGGAAATAAAATAAGTTGAGTTTTGGAAGCGTTAGGAGAAATTTTCCACATTTTCAAGTAATTCAAAAAGGAATTTAAATTTTGTTGCAATCTACTGCGTACCACCCGTAAATTTCGACCTTTTGCTGAAAGCAAAGTATCATCAGCAAATAATCTTCTACCTTTTCCTTCTGGTACATCAGGAAGATCAGAAGTAAAAATATTGTATAAGATTGGCCCAAGTATACTGCCCTGAGGGACCCCAGCTCTAATGGGTGTCCTTTCAGAGCATGAATTTTGATAGCTTACTTGTAAGGTTCGGCTAGTCAAATAATTTTGAATAATTTTGGTGATATATACAGGAAAATCAAATCGAGCTAATTTAGCTACTAAACCTTTGTGCCAAACACTGTCAAAAGCTTTTTCAATATCTAAAAGAGCAACACCAGTTGAATAACCTTCAGATTTGCTAGCGTTAATCATATTAGTTACACTCAAAAGTTGATGTGTAGTAGAATGTCCATGACGAAAACCAAATTGTTCATCAGGGAAAATAGAATTCTGATTAATGTGAATCATCATTCTATTTAAAATAACTCTCTCAAATAGTTTACTTAAAGAAGGAAGCAAACTAATTGGTCGATAACTTGAAGGCTCTGAAGCACTTTTTCCAGGTTTCAAAATTGGAGTTACTTTGGCATTTTTCCATTTATTGGGAAAATAAGCCAAGTGAAAACATTTATTGAAGATTTTAACTAAAAAATTTAAAGTGCTTTCAGGCAACTTTTTAATAAGAATATAGAAAATCCCATCTTCCCCCGGAGCTTTCATATTTTTAAATTTTTTGAAAATCAATTTAAGTTCATCAATATTTGTCTCACAGGAACTTTTAAATACATTTTGCTTAGAAAAAATATCATCAAATTCAAGGGAAATTTGAGCATCAATTGGACTAACAACGTTTAAATTAAAATCATGAGCAGACTCAAACTGTTGGGCTAATTTTTGAGCTTTTTCTGCGTTAGTTAAAAGAAGTTTATCTCCATCTTTCAAAGTAGGAATTGGCTTCTGGGGCTTTTTCAGAATTTTAGTTAATTTCCAAAACGGCTTTGAGTAGGGTTTTATGTCCTCTACTGCTTTAGCAAAATTTTCATTACGGATGAAATTTAAACGACGTTTGATCTCTTTTTGAAGGTCGCAATAAATAAATTTCAAATAAGGATCCCTAGTACGTTGATATTGGCGTCGACGAATGTTTTTCAGTCGTATCAAAAACTGAAGATCATCATCAATTAAAGGTTGATTAAATTTATGTTTAACTTTGGGTATTGAAGCGGCTTTAGCATTGACTATTGAAGTTGTCAAATTTTCTACAGCCAAATCAATATCTTCAATTGAATTCAGTGGAACGTTTACATCTAAATTACGTTCAATAAAATTCCTATATCGCTCCCAGTCAGCTTTTTGAAAGTTAAAAGTTGATTTTAAAGGGTTTTCAATGGGACTTTGGGATAAAGAGAAAGTTACTGGAAGGTGGTCTGAATCGAGGTCCGCATGAGTAACTAATTGACTACAATGCTCGCCTAAATCCGTTAGAACCAAATCAATTGTGGAAGGATTTCTAATCGAAGAAAAACAAGTATGCCCATTAGGATATTCAACAGTATAATAACCTGCAGAGCAGTCATTAAATAAAATATTCCCATTTGAATTTGATGAAATATTATTCCAAGATCGGTGTTTTGCATTAAAGTCACCAATAATAAAAAATTTAGATTTGTTTCTGGTGAGTTTTTGTAAATCTCCCTTCAAAAAATATTTCTGTTCACCGCTGCATTGAAAAGGCAAATATGCGGCAACAATTATAATTTTCCCCATAGGAGTTTCTAATTCAATTCCAATTGTTTCTAAGACTTTTGTATTGAAAGAAGGAAGAAGTCTAAATTTGAGACGACTATTGATGACAATAGCTACACCCCCACCTTGTCGATCAAGTCGATCATTTCGCAAAATTTTAAAGAAAGCATTGCTTTTCAAGTTATTGTCCGGCTTTAAAAAAGTTTCAGTGATGGCAGCAATATGTATGTTTTGAGTTTTCAAAAATAAAAAGAATTCATCTTGGTTAGCCAGCAAAGATCTAGCATTCCAATTCATAATATTTAAACATCTATTTGGATCCATGAGGGAATCGTAAAGTCATAATAATTTTGTTTGCATAATTAAAAGAAGTTTGGAAAGCTTCAAACATTGAATTTGCTTTCAACATAAGTTGCATCATTTCCATTAAATTTTAATGCAAAAATTTTAATTTTTCCTCAGTAATCTCACCCAAATCAACAAAATTGTTAGGATCAGAAAATGAAGGAGAAGAACAAGTATTTGAATTTCGGGGATTTTCCCAAGCCTTCGCATGAACGTTGAGACTTGGTTTTTTCCCATTTTTATTAGTTAAACCTGAAGAGGGAAACCCATTTTCAACCAC
Organism: Uranotaenia lowii; assembly: GCF_029784155.1. Classification (NCBI taxonomy): domain Eukaryota; kingdom Metazoa; phylum Arthropoda; class Insecta; order Diptera; family Culicidae; genus Uranotaenia; species Uranotaenia lowii. The sequence continues at coordinate 139,057,054 of NC_073691.1, forward strand.
CTCTGAGAACGATAAACAACGAGTCTGTGATTCCAATGTTTACATTGAAAGAGTGTGGATGCTCGTTTTTTCAATTTGGATTTTTGGCTATTTTAAACTGTTGTATTGTCATTATTATTAAGAAGAACTGTGATAATTTTAGCGATAAATTCACAAGTATACCTTCTGTGATAAATAAGTGACCGTACTAAGATGAGTGGCGAGGATGCTGCTCCAGATGGAGCAGCATCAGTACTTAACCTCAATCAACCGACACTAAATCCAGGACAAGGAAGGATGGAAGAAGACATGGAAACAACTAGCAGAGGAAAGGATCACGTCGACGCAGCAAGTAGAAAAACATTTAAAAACTACAATTACCAAAATGGGGATTGCCGTCCGTATCGCGTAATAGTAGAGAACACAGATGTAGAAAAACGAAAAGTTGTTAACAGGTTACAAATAGGAATAATGCTACACCAAAATGGTTTTGACAAATGTATCGATGATATCAGGAAGACAGCTAGAAACAAAGTAACAGTGTACGTAGGGAATATTAAAGATGCCAATAGATTGGCAAATTGCCAGAATCTAAATCTACAGGGATTCAAATCTTATGTTCCAAAACAATTCGTCACGGTGACAGGAGTTATTTCTGGTATACCACTTGAAATGAAAGACGAAGAAGTAAAACACTTTATCAAGGCCAAAGCAGAAATAGATTCCGTTTTTCGTATGCATCGCTATAAAGACAAGAAAAAGGAACCCACGTATAAAATGGGTGTAGTTTTCCGTACTAATACTTTGCCAAATAACATCAGTATATATTCTGTGATACACAAAGTCCAACCGTACATTAGAAAACCGATAATCTGTTTTAAATGTCTTCGTTATAACCACTTGTCCAAAAATTGTAAAGCGTTGATTGAAAAATGTATGTCATGTGCTGTAGAACACTCGACAGAAAATTCTTGTAACGTTTTAAAATGTTTGTACTGTCCAAATTCTAATCATAAGACGACTGATAGAGTGTGTCCTAGATGGAAGAAAGAAAACGACTTACAGGCAATAATGGCCAAGAAATGCATGACTTACCAGGAGGCAAGGCAGTACTACGAGGTTCCAACTGAAAATATGTTTGACGTTTTGAGGACTACAGAAGATTTTCCAACAATTGCAGAATCATACTCCAGAGTTGCAGCTAGCGGGCGTAGTTTCCCACAACAACTCCAACCAAAGCGAAGTGAGTGGAGTTCAAACGACAAGAGAAATAGATCTAAAAAAGAAAATAAAGAACCAAACAAACTTAATGTAGAAACAGATAGTGTACCAGGAGTGGCTAGTATTTTGGGATTAAATCAAAACGAATTCGCCAAAAAACGTAAAATGGAAGAAGAAAAAGAGGAAACAAGAGGCATAGGGATGTTCAATAAGTATAAAACAGGAGAGCTAGAGAGGTTTAAAAATGAAATTGAGGAAACAATTAAAAAACAATCACAAGAAGAACTGAAACAAATAATTTCAACAATTAGCATGAAATTAGAAACTATTATGAAACCACATGGCACAAAAGGAGGAGAAATATCAGCTTGCATCTTGGGTGAATTAAATAAAATGCTAGGATCTGCAGGAGACAAATAATGTTCACCGGCGATTTCAAGGTGTTACAGGCAAATATTCAAAGTTTATTTCGAAACAAAAACGAACTAACACACGAACTGTATACCCAAAACTATGATGCAGCATTGCTTTCGGAAATCTGGGTCAAACCAGAACAGATTTCTACTTTACGATGGAATATTCAAGGCTATCATCGACATCTGGCACCCCGTGCTGACGGGTATGGAGGAGTAGCAATATTCTTGAAGGAGGAATTTAAATTTGACAACATTCAATTACAAACAACAGACGATTTTGAAACGCTGGGAATATTCATACCTAAATTAGATCTGGCTCTAGTAGTCGTCTATGTGAACCCAAGAATATCAAACGATAATTTAGAAACCGCCATAACAACACTCTTTAACGAAACAGCTAGATTCGGTAAAGTAGTAGTAGGAGGTGACTTTAACAGTCATAATGTAATATGGGGATGCCAAGAATCAAACGGTAAAGGAACAATTGTACATGATGCCATAATAGGAGCTAATTTATTATTATTGAACACCGGAGCTGTAACTTACATTCCTCCAGTTTCCAATCAAAGATCTAGTGCTATAGATCTAACGTTGTGTTCCCTAAATTTATTTAATGTGGTTCAATGGAAAGTTGTTGATAAAAATTTCGGAGGAAGTGGACACTTATTTATTGAGATCTGTCTGGATTTAAGGATAAACCGTAAACAAAAATACTACTACGATAAACAAAAAATATCGGAGGAAATGGCACAGGTTGAGCACTGGGAATTCGAAGACTTGAAAGATCTGTCTAAACTTTCCCAGAATATAACTAAAAAACACAAAAAAATAAGCAAACATACACCAAAATATTACTGGAGCTCGGAGTTGTCACAGCTCTATGAACAAAAACAAAACGCACTACGTAGTTACAATCAATGCTGTAGTAGTGAAAACCTAGTTTTGTGGAAAAGATCTTCTGCTATTTTTTTGAAATCCAAACTTGAACACATTAAAAACAAAATGATAGAACTCTCCAGCTCCATTGATCCTAGAAATTCACATGAAAATTGGAAACTCGTTAGACGATTAAAATTCCTCCCTGTTACCAACCCTAAAAACAATCCTATAAACACCTGCAAGGATATGGCTTCACAGTTTCTCACCAGCAACTTTGGCCCATCAAATTACAGAGAACCTCTCCCACCAGCAAACAATACAAGAACATCCATATTAACCTATCGACATTGGAAAAACTTCATAAGAAACAAATCCCCAACATCATCACCAGGTACAGACTATATAAACTATAATGCATTAAAAAATTTAGATCTACATTCAGTTACAAAAATAATAGAATTGTTAAACGGAATGTGGCAAAAAGCAACTCTAGACGATCACCTAAAGGAAATAAAAATTATCCCTATATTGAAGCCCAACAAACCACCAAACGAAATAAGTTCCAGCCGACCTATAGCGCTTTTACCAACCGTTGTAAAAATATTAAATGCAGCAGTATTAGTAGACATCCAACAAACGTGTGAAAAGAACAATGTCATCCCAGATTTATCTTTTGGTTTTCGCAAAGGTATGTCTACTGAACATTGTATTACATATGCAACAAACCTAATCAAAGCAGCACGAAGAGCCAACTATACCACAATTGGTGTCTTCTTTGATTCTTCAAATGCTTTTAACACAGTCGACATTGATAAATTATACAGTATCATGATACAAAATGGTTTCAACGAAGATACATGTACATGGATCTACAACTTTTTAAACAACCGGAAAACCCTCATTCACACCGATCAAGGAATTATCAGCCAAACTATTTGTACTGGAGTACCACAGGGCGATGTATTGTCACCTGTTTTATTCAATATTTACACAGCTTCTTTGCATAATACAAACCTTGACCCAGATATAACAACTTTACAGTTTGCAGATGATTTTTTAAAAATTGTCAAAGCAAAATCTTTAGAAAAAGCCATTAAAAAGATGCAATCAGAAATAAACCGATTTATGACAAAAGCTACGGAGTTAGGATTACGTCTTAATAGCTCAAAAACAAAGGCAATGCTATTTAAAGAAAGTGATAAACAACTCCACTTAAGAATGGGAGGAGAAATCCTAGAAACTGTGAGGAGCTACAAATATTTAGGTATAACACTTGATCAGGCACTCAGATACGGTATACATGTTAAAACGCTTAAACAAAATGTGTTGGACAGACAAAACATGCTAAAAATAATCAGTGGTATAAGATATGGTGGCACACCAAGAGTGATGATGCTGTACCATAAAGCTTTGTACGGGAATTATCTGAACTACGGCGCAGTAATCTACGGAGGAACAGCTAAGAAATATTGTGACATGTTAGAAGTAACGAATAGACAATGTCTGAGAATTGCTACAGGATGTACTAAAACTACACCAATTAACACACTAGCAGCAATAGCTGGAGAAGAACCGCTGACATTCAAACGCACCTATTTAGCAAAAAAACGTATTGCATTGCATATCCATCGTAACGATCTAATTGCACAACAACTACACTCTTTAGATTTGGACAACGTTCAAAGTGAAGTAAAGTACACTTTTCTAGAAAGAATCTACATTAAAAACGTACAAGAATTTCAAACGATATACACAGAAACAAAACCAGAAATAGAAATAAGAGTCGAGATAGAAGATCAAATGATAGGCTCAACAATGAAAAAGAATGAAACATCTCCAATCGTTATGAAAAAACTGGCCCTAGAAATGATAAATAACCATTATAGTCACCGTGACCAATGGTACACTGATGCTTCTAAAAGTACGAACAAATGTGGCATTGGAATTTATGACGCTTCTTCCGATACAAAGATAAGCATTTCCTTAGTAAATAATGTTAACATTGCAACTGCAGAACTTTTAGCTATAAGAGTAGCTTTAGAACAAATACACAACGAAGAAAGAACTGGAGTTGTAATTTTCACCGATTCCCAGTCGGCCTGTAAAATTTTAAAAAGGGACATAACAAACAAAAAATTTGATCAAGTCACGCACGACATATGCTCACTAGCTACAACAAAAAATGTAAAAATACAATGGATACCATCACATGTCGGAATAGAGGGAAATGAACATGCAGACGTTCTAGCGAAACAAGGATTAGACGGACCAATATTACTCGAGAACAAACTGAGACTCGATGATGCATACATGAGATACAAATCAGAATCACTCGAATCCACGAATTTATGGTACAGGAACATGGTGCACAATGAAAGTAAAGGAATCAAATTTTATGAACTACAATCAAATTTCTCTACCAAACCCTGGTATTGGGATATCGAACTAAGCAACATTCAAATTCGCACTTTGAATCGCTTACTAAGTGGCCATGACTATTCACCCTATTATTTAGGAGTGATGAAAATTCGAGACACAAAATTGTGCGAACTATGCAACACGAATTTTACCACCGAGCATGCACTCCTCAAATGCATTCAGTTCAATCATATAAGGAATCACTATGATTGGGATCGATATTCCAATCTGATCGAAATTATTCAAAATTTTGAAGTAACAAGACTAAAGGAAATCCTCAGTTTCCTAGAGAAAGCTCGCATGAAAATTTAAAAAACAGAAAGTATGATCGAAAATTATGAAAAAAAGGAGCATCCCTACGAAAAAACGAAAATCAACATATAAACAAGTAGTGGTGATATAGAGTATAAAACTCTCTGCCAGTCAAACAGATCCATACATACATACATACAACGAGTCTGTGGCGCAGAATCAGCACAGGTAACATTAAAAACACTTCGGGTATTACCCAGCCGTGATTCCAATGTAGGCCGAGGCTGACCGCGAACAGGCAGGTTGTTTGCCGGCCCGACGTGTGAAGACGAAAAAGAGGAAGGAGGAGAAGAAACTTTTCTGGAAACTTTGGGATTTTTCCTAGAAGCAATAATTTTTGCCCTGATGGGACAGTCTAGCGAATTCGAGGAATGATTACCTGCGCAATTTGCACACTTGAAAAATTCTGTTTGTGGCTTATCACCACCAAAAAGGCATTTAGATTTTTCATGATCGAATGAGCCGCAAAGCATGCATCTGGCATTCATTCTACAATTTTTAGTGCCGTGACAAAAAGCTTGACAACGACGACATTGCGTAATATTTTGAAGGAAATTGGTTGAAGATTTTCGAAAAGGTTCGAATTTGACTCGACAATGAAACATAAGACGAGCCTTTTCAAGAATTTGCAAATTATTAACTTGATCCTTTTTAAAATGAATCAAATAAAGCTCAGGAGCAAAACCAACACTACTGATATTATTCGTGTTGGTTCTTTTCCTCATTTGAATTACTTGAATTGGAGAAAAACCTAACAAAGAATTTAATTCAGTTGTGATCTCATCCGGTGTCTGATCGCCGGTGAGACCACGAAGTACAACTTTAAAAGGACGATCACTTCTTGTGTCGTAAGTAAAAAATTGATGTTTTTTATTATTCAAATAATTTAAAATTTTTTGAAAATCATTAAAAGATTCCGCCAAAATACGAGCAGTTCCCCTTCGACCGATCTGAAAAGAAATCTTCACATCCTTGACGGAAGTGACGATTTCTTTCCGAAAGGCATTGAAGTCAGGAATCGTGACCGTAATTGGTGGAACCTTTTCGTTTTTAAGAGTATAAGATGAAGAAGGTTTCTTAGTACTCTTATCAGAATTAAATATGAATATTTCCTCATCACCGATGTTATGAAGGACATCGAATGAATTGGAAATTTCAACTTTTTTGGGCGATGGACCTGAATTAGTTTCGGCAATTCGCTTTCTACCAGCTCTTGAGCCGGCCGATGACTTCCCCATGCTGGAAAGAAAAGAGAAAATATGAATAAAAGAAAATGAAAATAATTTTAGCACTGAAAAGTGCTGATGGAAAAACAGGTAAGGAAAAAATTAATAATGTAAAAATGTTCCTGCAGGTACACAGCAACGATACGATGCTCCGGCGTACGTGTTGACGGCTCAACGGTACAGATGGAAGTGACCAACCTGGCGTATGAATATTATACTGGTTGAGTGTCGACGTCTATCGGAATGAAGGGAATAGTTCTCCCATGTGATCATAATCATTTTTCTTGGTCTATTTCTATTCCCATCTTTTCATCTTACGGTAGTTGGACTCAAATTTGGATATTTTAGGCACGGCAAGATTTGCATTGCCTTCTCATATACTGCACGGGTTGTCAGTTATGATGAGAAATGATGCGTTTGCCGTATTTGGATATCCAACCAAATTCGGTGTTTGGCACCGCCTTATTTTCTATTTTTAAACTGTGACCCAAAGATGGGTCTTGACTCAAACATTCAGTCAGCGAAACTTTTTTTGTAAAGAAATGAATCCAACTTAGATGAAATTTCAGGGACTAGAAAGGGAAAATTGATGTTGAAAAACATGCGAAAAAAATTCGCCTTGTCTCCCGGTGAGACTTGAACCCACATCTTGCGCCTCTCCGGGGCCCATGTATTAACATTCTACTACAGGAGACCAACCTGGCGTATGAATATTATACTGGTTGAGTGTCGACGTCTATCGGAATGAAGGGAATAGTTCTCCCATGTGATCATAATCATTTTTCTTGGTCTATTTCTATTCCCATCTTTTCATCTTACGGTAGTTGGACTCAAATTTGGATATTTTAGGCACGGCAAGATTTGCATTGCCTTCTCATATACTGCACGGGTTGTCAGTTATGATGAGAAATGATGCGTTTGCCGTATTTGGATATCCAACCAAATTCGGTGTTTGGCACCGCCTTATTTTCTATTTTTAAACTGTGACCCAAAGATGGGTCTTGACTCAAACATTCAGTCAGCGAAACTTTTTTTGTAAAGAAATGAATCCAACTTAGATGAAATTTCAGGGACTAGAAAGGGAAAATTGATGTTGAAAAACATGCGAAAAAAATTCGCCTTGTCTCCCGGTGAGACTTGAACCCACATCTTGCGCCTCTCCGGGGCCCATGTATTAACATTCTACTACAGGAGACCAACCTGGCGTATGAATATTATACTGGTTGAGTGTCGACGTCTATCGGAATGAAGGGAATAGTTCTCCCATGTGATCATAATCATTTTTCTTGGTCTATTTCTATTCCCATCTTTTCATCTTACGGTAGTTGGACTCAAATTTGGATATTTTAGGCACGGCAAGATTTGCATTGCCTTCTCATATACTGCACGGGTTGTCAGTTATGATGAGAAATGATGCGTTTGCCGTATTTGGATATCCAACCAAATTCGGTGTTTGGCACCGCCTTATTTTCTATTTTTAAACTGTGACCCAAAGATGGGTCTTGACTCAAACATTCAGTCAGCGAAACTTTTTTTGTAAAGAAATGAATCCAACTTAGATGAAATTTCAGGGACTAGAAAGGGAAAATTGATGTTGAAAAACATGCGAAAAAAATTTCGCCTTGTCTCCCGGTGAGACTTGAACCCACATCTTGCGCCTCTCCGGGGCCCATGTATTAACATTCTACTACAGGAGACCAACCTGGCGTATGAATATTATACTGGTTGAGTGTCGACGTCTATCGGAATGAAGGGAATAGTTCTCCCATGTGATCATAATCATTTTTCTTGGTCTATTTCTATTCCCATCTTTTCATCTTACGGTAGTTGGACTCAAATTTGGATATTTTAGGCACGGCAAGATTTGCATTGCCTTCTCATATACTGCACGGGTTGTCAGTTATGATGAGAAATGATGCGTTTGCCGTATTTGGATATCCAACCAAATTCGGTGTTTGGCACCGCCTTATTTTCTATTTTTAAACTGTGACCCAAAGATGGGTCTTGACTCAAACATTCAGTCAGCGAAACTTTTTTTGTAAAGAAATGAATCCAACTTAGATGAAATTTCAGGGACTAGAAAGGGAAAATTGATGTTGAAAAACATGCGAAAAAAATTCGCCTTGTCTCCCGGTGAGACTTGAACCCACATCTTGCGCCTCTCCGGGGCCCATGTATTAACATTCTACTACAGGAGAATGTTTGAGTCCAACTACCGTAAGATGAAAAGATGGGAATAGAAATAGACCAAGAAAAATGATTATGATCACATGGGAGAACTATTCCCTTCATTCCGATAGACGTCGACACTCAACCAGTATAATATTCATACGCCAGGTTGGTCTCCTGTAGTAGAATGTTAATACATGGGCCCCGGAGAGGCGCAAGATGTGGGTTCAAGTCTCACCGGGAGACAAGGCGAAAATTTTTTTTTCGCATGTTTTTCAACATCAATTTTCCCTTTCTAGTCCCTGAAATTTCATCTAAGTTGGATTCATTTCTTTACAAAAAAAGTTTCGCTGACTGAATGTTTGAGTCAAGACCCATCTTTGGGTCACAGTTTAAAAATAGAAAATAAGGCGGTGCCAAACACCGAATTTGGTTGGATATCCAAATACGGCAAACGCATCATTTCTCATCATAACTGACAACCCGTGCAGTATATGAGAAGGCAATGCAAATCTTGCCGTGCCTAAAATATCCAAATTTGAGTCCAACTACCGTAAGATGAAAAGATGGGAATAGAAATAGACCAAGAAAAATGATTATGATCACATGGGAGAACTATTCCCTTCATTCCGATAGACGTCGACACTCAACCAGTATAATATTCATACGCCAGGTTGGTCTCCTGTAGTAGAATGTTAATACATGGGCCCCGGAGAGGCGCAAGATGTGGGTTCAAGTCTCACCGGGAGACAAGGCGAATTTTTTTCGCATGTTTTTCAACATCAATTTTCCCTTTCTAGTCCCTGAAATTTCATCTAAGTTGGATTCATTTCTTTACAAAAAAAGTTTCGCTGACTGAATGTTTGAGTCAAGACCCATCTTTGGGTCACAGTTTAAAAATATTAAATGAGAACTTTATTTTTTTTTAAACAAACACCGGTTTCCTATGTGTCGCTTTTGGAAAAATGCCACCATTTCCTTTGGGTAGCCTTGTTTGTTAGCTTGCTAACAGGATCAGAGTTTTCAGCATTTATCTTCCAACATCGATCCGTTTAATTGCTGCAGAATGAAAATTTAACGGAAAAGTATCATCAATAGAACTTGTGAGTAATGATTTATCAGGATTGAAATTTTATCACAGATGACCAGATGTACAAACTAAGCCTTGAAACGTGTGCAAAGTTCCAACGACCGGTTTGTAACAATTTTGTATTTTTTGGCTAAGCCACCAGATTTTTCCAAGGACACCGGAAAAAACTTTCGAAATATGAACAAAACCAAACTAACAATAATTTAGTGAGTTTTGAAGGGGTCGTATTACTTGGACGAGTTTCGAGCAAATCGATGTAGATCTTTCTCAGATATTTCATAATGACCATTTTTAAAGATGTTTTGCTAATTGCTTCAAATCAATATAGCTGCGTAGGACAGTCAATTTTCAACTTGTTTAAGGTTGTAAGTTAGCTTCATACTCAGTAAAAAGAATGAAGATAAAATAAACCAGATAAATTAACCAAGTTTCCAGTTCACAAGTAACATGTTATTGTGTTTTGTAACTAGAAACAAATTGAAGCCGTCTGTTCTACTAAAATGTTGCTTTATTTATTTTTGAGAACTCATCTTTCGAGAATGAGGTACTTTCAAAGATGATTGGTAACTCTTCAACGGCGCAACAGATGGCACTGTTTCTCGTAAATTTTTAATGGATTGTTTAAACATTATCATTTGTTATTTTACAAAGGTTTCTGGAATATTTTTTTTTGAGTTTATCTGTTTATCTGTAATTTTACTTTCCTTCGTAATGCCACCCCATTGAAAAATGTGAATTTTACATGCGATTTGCATGTTAATCTCCTTGCAAGTACAAAGATGCTATGCTTTTTTTCATATTTTTTTCCAGCGTTGATTGTTTTAAATGTATAGTAAAATTACAGTTTATTACAGTGTACAGTTAAACTATTGCTCTTTCAACTGTTTGATTTATTGTAAACGTACAAAACGAGTTTGGCTCTTGAAAACCTCAAGGTATGAGCCGTTTCAAATAAAGAGATTGCAAAAAAAGCCGTTTTATTTTGTTAAATACATAGAGGAGAGTGGGAATACTTGAACCCCTTTTCTTATTTTCACCATATCTTTTAGAAAAATTTAGCAACTCGCCGTCTTTGACATTTTCTGACAGCTTGTAACTTCAAGTTTCTATGCTCCAAAAATTAGAACGATACTTGAACCCGTTGATGAACTAGAAGCATTTTCGTGGGAGTAAAAAATTGCGATTTTTCTGAAGTTAGGGGAGACTTGATCCCCTATTGAAGGAGACTTGATCTTTTATTCAGGAAGCCCTAATCCTTGTATAAAAATCAAACGAAACCCCAAGATAGAATGTTATTTGACTATTTTGGTCATGTTTGTTCTCATTTCACAATTTATAGCAGACATAAGAAGAAAATTCTATAACTTTATCTCAACGCTAATAACATTGCATACTTAAAATTTCCATTGCATTTTAACATTGCATACTCAGCGGAAAATTTCCCTAAGGAATTTTATAAATTGGCACAAAAACCATCAGCTGGCTCGGCTCCACAAAAGAAACAGAAACGATGTTGATTTTTCAGTACAAAATATTCAATTTTCCCATACAAACCTAAAAGTTCAAATTTACTCATGTAAACGTTACTTAAAAATTCTTCAAAAAATCGTGGATGAGTTTTGGACCAAGACGAAGCTTTTAAGACCCCAGGGTTTGGGAAATTCAAAAATTACCCCAAATCGACTCAGTCTATTAACACAGTTCTATTCTCTGTAGTTCTTTTGAACGGCGTATAAGCTGGACGAGGAGTTTTGAGTGTCTTTCTCATGGAAGATTGAAGTCTATGGTAAATGTCTTTGCTAAAAAAATACATATATAACTTAAGTATTGAAAACAGAATAAAGTTATTAAATAAGCTAAAATAAACTTAAACGACAGTAAAGTGAACCAAAGTAAATCATCACTAAAGTGCTCCCCTTACCAAGCACGGAATTAAAATCTGCAACGTATCAGCAACGAGTGCATGATAAATTATTCAATGAAAATATTTCACTCACAAAATAGGCTCATAATTGTCGAACGCCTGCAAATGCGTTTCGGATGCACCCGTAGGCATAATTGTTGTGTGAGATGCAATTAAATGCAGAATTTGCTCCAATTAGATCGACTTTGGTCAAGTTGCACCAAGTGTGTTTGTTATAAATTATTCTACGATTTGGTGTCGGGAATCATGGCTGATTCCATAAATTAGATCAGTATTTTTGTGGTGCCGATATAATTGAACCATATGCAAATTACAGCCTAATTCCGCGCATTAAACATTTTTGCAGTGAGCAGTTTTAATAGATTGCCTGAATTAATTAATCGTTGCGAAAACATTTCAATGATTAGGATAGCGGGTTCAATTGAGTTAGGCTTGGTGGTACCGTATTCTTGAGTTTTTGAATTGATTAATTGATTTTTTTTGATCTATTTTAAATTTGAATCTATGAGATATTTGTTTTAACATTAGTTATAAATTTAAAACAAAAACATTCATTATGATTTTGTTCTAATTGTTTTTTTCTCGATATCAAAAACATGTTCCCAGATATTCACCAAAGCAAATGATGAGAATTTGCAAACTCCGGGCAGCACCATGGTAAGTTTTCATTCGCGCTCTTCGATTTAGAGAATGCTTCACCAATCCGGTTGATGGTACTTGGCGAATCGTTCGACATTCACCATTCCGTCCTGTGCCGGAACATCTGGCCCGGATACTCCTAGCACTGAAGAAAGAAAATCAATTTGCAACTACATAAGAAAGAAGGGTTTGTCGCAGCCTCAGGGCCGGTCGGTCGCGAACGGAAGGAAAGGTTCACTCCATTAAAATCAATTTGATTCTCGAAGTGACTTTCCAACTTAATTAAACAGGCCAACCTTTGGCTGTTCATCGCTTCCGTTCCAGTTTAAAGGAAGGACGGCTCGGTAAAAGTGTTCAACGACCCGGAGGAGTAGAATGTTAGTTCTGATGAGTAGAACCGGAATTGAGATTTAAGGCTTGATAGTATTTAGGTCAGAAGTTTTTTTTCCCTCAAACTGTACCTGTTAATTAAATCAAGCAAATCATACAATAATTTGCTTGTTTAAATGATAGCATTTTAAGTTTTACACATGTTTCTAAAATTTTTTGTTCGAGTATGTTAGAGTGCCCCAAATTTAATATAGGAAATTTAAAATCTGTGAAATGTTGAGCTCTGCAGGTTGAAATTGACCCTAGGCCTAAGACAAGGTCCCATGCCAAATTTTGGCCAGATCGGACCACAGGAAGAGGTCGTTCAACGAGCCTAGACTTTGGTCCTTAATTAAACAAAATCTGACCATTGGAATATACAGGTCTTCATTCAAAGCTTTTTTCTTAACTAGCCGATTGATTTTTTTGAAAAATTTTCTTAAATCAAGAAAAATATTTTACCCGAAGACCACACATCCTATATATCTATATATTTTACCCGAACTTGCATTCTACACATGAGTACAGTGAGTTTAAATAGGTGCGTGTTGAACTTGCGTCACAAGTTGTGTGCAAGTAAATACATGCTTGCACTTTGAATCCAAATTGCACCGTGAAAACTGATGATAATGCTTCATGTTTCAAAATAAATTCCACTCGCTCATTTTCACACTTTTCGTTTTTTCTAACTTTCTATCCTTCTATAAAATTGAATAATCAAAAGATGTCTCTACTAAAAAGAACATAACTTTTCAGTGATAAGGCCGATAAATCAAGTAACAAACATTTATAACGGTGAATAATCTTTTCTCAAGAATTACCTCAAGCTACCGACCCATAAGTTTTCTCTCAGCGCTGGGCAGACTGTTCGAGAAACTCATTCTCAATCGTCTGCTCCAGTTTGTTGTAGATCACAACATTTTATTGCCTGAACAGTTTGGCTTTAGACACGGCTATTCCACCACACACCAATTTGTAAGATTGATGAACACTATTCTTAGAAACAGGGCAGTATCCAAGTCCACAGCAATGGCTTTGCTGGACGTTGAGGAAGCTTTTGACAACCTATGGCACGAAGGGCTCTTGTACAAACTCTGTACATTTAACTTCCCACTACACCTTATAAAAATTATCCGTAGCTATCTCCAACATATGTAGGTCTTTCAAGGTTTCGTTGAACGGTTCTCTATCAAGAACGTTCTCTATCCCAGCAGGCTCTCTGCTTTATAGCCAATACACTACTGACATCCCTCCCCTTGGAGATGGCTGCAAATTCTTTAAATATGTTTGCGGATGACTTTGCAATTGCCGTCAAGGGGAGGAAGCCACGTGGAATCACTAATAAACTTTTTTTTCATATTGAGGAGAGAGTCCACTGCGACCATTAAGTTGATCTATTGTGGTTTACCCCGTGTTATTATTTTTACTTTGCCATGCTACTTAACACCCCTGCACTATTGGTTGAAGTTGCAGTTGTTTACCGGTAGCACTACGAGCACACACATTACTAGGTAGGATCTCCAAGTGCAATCTAAGTTCCCTTGAAAAGATCCATGCACTTGCATGTGCTGCATCATTGGCGTACAATTCCAAGGTATACACGGCTAGCATTTCACTAATCTAAAACCGCCAACCTTCATCATACTATGTGTGCCAGGTTATGTCACGACCGGGATTCGATCTCATGATCGTAGGCTTAGAAGACAAGGATGCTATCCTCTAGGCCACGATCTGCTGGCTAAACTTCAACGATGCCTTGACGCCTTTATAAACTACGCAAACAATTGGAAAATAAAGATCAACTCCTCTAAAACACAAACCATACTGTTCCTGCACAGGCAATCCCCTAAATTAGTTCCGCCTCCATATTGCGTTGTGATTATGGGAGCCACAAGGGTTGAGTGGTCCGCTGAAGTAACATAATTTGGGTTGTTGATTTACCAAAAATTATTATTTCGCTCTCATATTGAGAGAACACTGGTGAAATACTCCGTTATAACCAGATGTTTGTATCCGTTGGTCAAACGTAGATCTCACCTCTGTAGGGATAACAAACTGGCCGTCTACAAACAAATAATTGCACCCGCGATCTTTTACGCTGCTCCGGTGTGGGGATCATGCGCACAAACTCACAGGAACAAGTTACAAAGGACGCAGAACAGGCTTCTACGGATGATCTTAGATCGTCCCTTCAATGCCAGGATATCCAGCCTACAACAAGAGGTGGATTTTCCAAAAATTGATATCAAGATATCTGAAATTAGATCCAAATTTGTAGATAAATGCCAAACTTCCGAACATGCTTTGATAAGCAACTTGTATATAGTAGATTCATTGTAGATAGTAGAGTAAGTTAGTCATAATTTGTTAATAGTAAATCTAAGTAGGAATTTTCAAAATTACAACAAACTAATTCCACCTAGGTGGTTCCTACAAACAAATTCTTAAATATAGATGATTAGTCACTTGAAATAATGATAGTACTAGCAAAAATCAGAGCTTAAAAGACGAAAAATGTGTGTCATTTGAATCGAATTCAAATATGTATAGACGTTCAAACACGATAAATAAAAATAAATTTTAATGCAAACATTCTCAAGAATTATTGTTGGTTCATCTTTACGGAGTTATTTCTCACTATTGTTGATATTTTTTACCTTTGGGTCGGGCTAGTTTTTTTCAAGCTTAACTCTGGATGAGATTGGTTTTTTAAAGTAAATTGTTATCGGAACCTCACGTTTAGATTAGAAAAATCCAAATATGTTTTCATAGTTCTTGGTAATCTTATCTAAATATAGACTGTTCGAGAAATTATAAGCACACCTATTGTTAACGGTCATTTTGAATCAAATATTTTTCTTCGAATCCTACTGCCTGCGTCCTTTTGTTTACACATTGCTGTACGCGATAACATCCAATAACATTTAGTTTGTGATTACATTTCAAAATGCCTGGTCTATCTCCGGAGAAGAGAAAAAGTATCGTGCACAAGTGGTGTATGATTATAATTTATAACAAAAAATCATATAACAAACAAGTGGTGTACTGTGAGTGGATTCTCATTGAGATAATTGGCCAAAGAAGAGGATGTGAGCGTCGGGGCGGTATTAGAAAAGGGTAGGTAAACGGGTAAAGGAGTAGGTACGGTAAACATTGTATGTTTGAGGATAAACCGAGGAGTGGTCGAAAATCTGGTCCTTTAAATCCTGCTTTTGACAAAATGGTCAGGTACGCCTACAAACAGAAACCGTCGACTTCCGTTCGGGATGTGGCGAGAAAAGACGTACCGGAAGCAGAAACACCCTAATTTATTTTATTTACTTAGTATTCCGCCTCACGACATAACTTGACGAACAAAATTCCTAAAATTCACTCGGTCCATGGCAACCGTTCTCCAATTTCTCGGACACCCCACGTTCGCCAGATCACGCTCCACTGGGTCTAACCACCTCGCTCATTGCGCCCCGCTCGTCTTGTTCCTACCGGATTCGTAGCGATCACCTGTTTTGCAGGACAGCCGTCCGGCATTCTCGCAACATGTCCCGCCCAGCGTATCCGGCCAGCCTTCACCACCTTCTGGATACTGGGTTCGCCGTAGAGTCGCGCGAGCTCGTGGTCCATCCTTCGCCTTCACACTCCGTTCTCTTGTACGCCGCCAAAGATGGTTTTTAACACTCGTCGCTCGAAGACTCCGAGTGTACGCAGGTCCTCCTCGAGCAATATCCATATCTCGTGCCCGCAGAGAACAACCGGTATAATGAGGGTCATATATAGGTTACATTTCGTGCGAGGGCTTCTCGACCGCAGTTGCTTGTGGAGTCCATAATAGGCACGGATAAGATAATTCGCCACCGGATCTCACGGCTGGTGACATTGTCTGCCGTCATCAGTGAGCCGAGATAGACAAAGTCTTCGACTATCTTCAGCTCGTCGCCGTCGACTGTGACCTTGTTATTGCTTGTTATTGAACAAACGGGTTCGGTCGGTCTCGGATCCGCAGGCCAGCATGTACTTCGCCTTGGACGCATTAATCATAAACCCAATCCTTCCTGCTTCGCGTTTCAGTTTGCGGTAGATCTCTTTCACCGCCGTAGATGATCTATATCTATATCAATGTCATCGGCAAAGCAGATAAGTTGACTGGATCTGTTAAAAATCGTGCCCCGCATTTCGCACACCGCTCGTCGAATAACACCTTCTAGCGCCACGTTCAACGTCATGCAAGATCGACCATCGCCTTGTCGATGCCCCTTACGCGATTCGAATGAACTTAACAATACCGAAATCCGCACACAGCACTGGGTTTCATCTATCCTCGCCTTGATCAGTCTGATCAGCTTCCCGGAAAAGTCGTTCTCGTCCATGAAATATCCTAAAAGGAACCCAAATCAAGCCGCTTCTGCCACCAATCAAGAGCCCTTAAACTGTATGATTCAATATTTGGCAAAAGTTCTGGGTGCATTATCATAGAAAATGAAACGTAAGTGAAAGTGGACTTTCAAACCCTTCCTAAGCCACAATACTTCACTGTACGCAAGGACAAGTATATTCCCGGAACGGGGAAGGCCATTTTCCCTGAAAAATTTGTCAAGAAGGTGATGGTGTGGCAGACAATTTGCGAGTGCGTTAAAATATCTAGCCCGTACGTCACATCGGAAACGATGAACACTCAGAACTACATCAAGGAAAACCGATTGATTATTTCCGATGATCAAGCAGCATTATAGAACCGTCATATTTTGCCCCGATTTGGCATCATGTCATTACGCCAAAGACACACTATGATGCACTACGATGATGCATAAGCCAAAACGTCGGTTTTGTGCCAAAAAACACGAATCCGTCAAATTACCCCGAAGCACGGCCAATCGAGACTTTTTGGGCTTCTACGTAAGCAAAGCTACGAAAATACATAATACCAGCTGATGACATCGGAAAATTAAAAAGGACTGGCCAAAAGTGGTGAAAATGGTGGATAATGCAACTGTGCAGAAGCTTATGAGTCATGTTCGAGGAAAAGTGCGAATTCTGGCTTATGATTATAGATTTTCATCAAAAAAGAGTACAGTGTTGAGTATGACACAAATAATGATACAGTGTCCCAAATAAAATTGTATTAAACATTTTTATTATTATTTTGATAGTGTGCTTATAATTTCTAAATCAGTCTGTAATTGACTATTTTGTATCGCATCTGCTTGAAAACAAACATTTATAAGGGTGTAGCCAATAACCCAAAGATAAAAAAATACTAAAAACTAAATAAAAATTTGGATCAGAATGGGTTTTGTATTTATGATTCTAAACGACGAAAAAAAGATTTTCAACCATTTTGGCTATTTCCATTGCCTACTACTATGTGAGGCGTTAAAATCAATTAAATATTCTGGGTTTTTTTTGTGTAACATCGAATATCATTACTGCTGTACTCTGGTGTACATGATATTTTCACAAAGTAATTCTTTTGGACTTTCTGTAGATCTCTAGAGACTTTAAAATAAAACACTTTGTTTCATCGGGCTGATATAGCTCAGATGACAAGTCTGTTGCTTTCTGAGCCGATGTCCATGAGTTCGAGCTGAAGAATAAACAACATCGATCACAGTTGTACTGGATAAGTCTAAACGACTATAATCGAAATAAAAATCTTTCTGTCCTAACACAAATTTCCATGGAAAATTAAAACTCGTTGCGCTAAATCAGAATTGAATGAATCCTTTCCAAATTTTGTAGCGATTTATTTGGCTGTTAAAACAAACTAGGAGTAAAAGTAATGGGAGCTTTAAATATTTATAAATTTTTCATAAATGCTAAGCGCAACTGTCTTTCTGTAGCGTCTTCAGTTTGCTCCACACAGTTTCCGGCTTATAGCTTTTGACAAGCGGCTGCTCGATTTAGCTTAGAAAAGCAATTGCTAGTGTTTTTACATACCACCTAATGGCTATTTTGTCTGGTTAAGACCGGGCCAACTCATTTTTACTAAACCTTGACTAATTTTTAATAAAACTTCAACAAGTTGCAATCCCTATAAATTTTCAAATTTATTATTATTTATTTTAAGTCCAAACCACTCCAAACTTTAATCTTCACTCAAAATCTAAATAAAACCTTGAGTTCTTTTTTACCAATTAAAGGCTTGAAATTTTAATTCAACATAAAACACGTCTCCAATCCAAAATAAAATCATCTATCTTGGGCTGACTATAGTGCCTACAATTATCGAAACGGTACTTATCGACCAGTCGATTGTTTTCAACATACCAAGGCCCTTTTCGGCAGCAATTTTTTACAGAAAATCTTTCGGTTCGAGTGTTGCAATCCTCGAAGAAATGAGTCGATTTGTGATCGCTTAGCGATGGAGATGAAAAACCGCCAAAGATTTCTTTATTGATGTCTGACTGGCCGGTAGCTCTGAAACGCTCGAGATGGGAAATTAACGACCTTCTGAAGTGGCCGGTAATGGCAGCTTTTAGTGCTGATGGCGCAACTGGGCCGACATGATGCTTTTTCAGAGGCGAAAATGGTGTCTTGACATTTTTTTTTGCATAAAAATACCTATGCTTTCTTATTATTAGTGTTGAAAAGAATAGAGTACTTATAAAGATCATAAGTATGTATGTACGTATGTAGGGGAAAAGTTCATATAACGCCCCATGTGGCTAATACGCGCCACCCTTGTTTTAAAGAATCTGAAACATTTTAAGCCTGCAAAATATTACCAATTTGTTCTAAATGCTGTGATTGGTCATGGCAAGTATGAATTTTTCCTTAAAATGCTCCTGTGTCGTGATAATTTCACAATTTAGGTTTTTCTTCATTTCGATCTAAATTTTAAAACATTTTGAATAAGGTGTCACCAAGCAGAGAAAAACGAATAAGACAATATTTTCTGACACATCGATAGAGGAGAATATAAACTATGATTTAATGCTAAAAAATTATACCGAACTCGCTATGGTATGTTTTGTATGGGTATGTTCTATCACGGCCCATGCGCTCGTTATAACGCGCCAATCGTAGTAGGCTGAAAATAGCATTAATTTTTCAAAAAGGCCAATTTTCATTGAAAATGAACAAAAAGTCTAAAACCTTATTTTGAGCCTTAATTCAGCCCAAAAAATTTACTTTTATTTTTTTTTAATTTTTGATTAGTCCATTTTGATTTTATTTTCATTCAAAGTGTCTGTAAGTATTGGTGTGTTTTCGGTCTTCGGCTGCTTTCGGGTGTGTTCGGCTGCTAGGCGCGTATTGAATACACGGCGGCGCGTATTTGCAACACAGTTTTGTTCTGTGGCTTTGAATAAGGTTTTTAAAAATCAAGTTTTTGAAGCAACTATAGCAATTTGAGTAATAAAAAATCATAGGCATTTGTAGAAAACAATTTTCTTCAACGATTGCACTCATTTTTAACACAATTTGTACGTGGAATACATAGCAAATCAGCGATTCGCTTAGGTGGCGCATAATAGGGCATGTTCCCCTATGTATGGTTTTCCGCTCGTTGATTCCTGGTTGACTAAAAAAAATGCAAGCACTAGAGAGCTTTATTTTCTGAAACCAGACATTTATTTGACAAGATTCAATCTTAAAGTTTGGATATCGTAGCAACATGGTAAGAACAGTGAATAAATCAATGATTCATATCAAATTTGATTCGTAAATAAAAGTAATGCTCTTTTTATGAAGCTGATGTCACCTTTTTTCTCGCTTCCAATCCAAGGAATTCGAAAGTAAACAACAACGCAATCAGAACTGTCTCCGGAGAGAACAAAAAATTTAACGGAACACTTCGCATCTGATATTCGTTACATAGCTAAACATATTCACCTCAACCGAAGTTCGAAGCACTGCCATGCCACTGTTCCTTCTAAGCCCCGTATCAGATCCGGCTGTATTCTTGTGCTTGCGAGAAGTTTCCGCTGTCTTATGCTTCACCAGCTTTGCTCTAGGTACACATTTGTTTTTATACTGTCAGATTCGGTGGAAAAACTGTTTTCGGAAGAGAAATGTGGCGGTGAGATATTTACCACTGGCAAACGGTGGTTCGAATTTCTGAAATTTTGAAATCAAATATGTGCTAATTCTTTCTTATAGGAGATTGAAAATGGGAAAAGTGTATGAACTGAAAAATGTAGCAATATTAATCAGTTCTTTAAGACGTTAAATTTAACGTTCGACGAAATTTTTTTTTTTTTAAATTTTATAAACGCGTTTTTATTATTATTTATTTATTTATTTATTTTTTAATATTTTTTAAAAACCAAAAACTTCCCAATTTGAAGACATTTTGTTCAGTGATTGAAAGAAAAATTGTTGTTTCAATTTATTTCAGTTATTTTTCAATGTTGGTTTTCTAAAAGATTAAATAAGGGCGATCATTTTATCTCACGAAGGAGACCTGACAGAGTGCGGTTACTAGCGAGGCATAACGTTGATCTGTACAACCCTCAAAGTACTCTGCAAAGTGATGCTGAACACGATCCAGGAGAAAATCGACTCTACACTCCGACTGCAACAAGCTGGATTCCGATCCGGACGATCATTTGTCGACCACATCACAACGCTACAAATCACACTGGAACAAACCAACGAATTCCAGGACTCACTTCTGCTGGTGTTCGTTGATTTCGAAAAATTATTTGACCGACCTTACCACGAAAACATCTGGACTGCTCTAAGACGACGAGGGGTCCCAGAGAAACGAGTCCATCTCATCGACGCACTGTACGAACCAATCCAGGTAGCTGTTGGAGTGAGACAAGGATCATCGCTGCTTTTTCTCATCGTAATGGATGAGATCTTGACTGGATCGATTGACTGTAGACCAAACCAAGGATTTACGTGGAATCCTTCGACAATGGAGCAGCTAAACGACCTTGACCTGGCGGACGATATTGTTTTGCTCAGACCAAGCCCACCGGACGTTCCTATTTCGGTCGGTATTTTAGATGGTTTAATTGGTAGCCTTTTTATCTACTTAGACCAAGCCCACCAATGGTTGCTAAACCTCGAATCGAGTACATTCAGCAACATATCTATCAACCTATCATCGCACCAACAGTCGCTAACTTGATTCGAGAAATAGCATTCGAGCAGTAGGTTGCTACAGGATACGTTTATGTAGCAACCCGGTAGTAACGCAGCCGGTCGTCGCTATCAGAAAATAAACAAACACAAATACCAACCTGGACGGCAACAATGGGTGCGAAAAACAGTAAATAGATAAAACGCAACCAATCAAAACATCTAAAATACCGACCAAAATAGCAACGCCCGGTGGGTTTGGTCTTACTGATTTTCGCACCCTTTGTAGCCATTCTTCTTCTTCTTTTTACTTGAACAGCTTCAGCCCTTCAGCTCAGCCGTTCGGGGGTAAGGGCCAGTATAGTAGCCATTCAGGTTGGTATTTTTGTTTGTTTATTTTCTCATAGCGATGACCGGTTGTGTTGCTACCGAGTTGCTACATAAACGCATCCAGTAACAACCTACTGCTCGAATGCTATTTCTCGCATCAAGTTAGCGACTGTTGGTGCGAAGATGGGTTGATAGATATGTTGCTAAATGTACTCGATTCGAGGTTTAGCAACCATTGGTGGGCTTGGTCTCACCCAAAGACAACAAGACATGCAGAGCAAACTCGATGACCTCACCGAAATTTCCAAGGCAGCAGGTCTCAAAATCAATGTCGGAAAGACCAAGTCGATGGAGATCAACACAGGAAATCCTTCCAGTTTCGTGGTAGCTGGGCAGCAAGTTGAGAAAGTGGAGCCCCAGATCTCTCTACGAACAAAAATCCGAATCTTCAACTCAAACGTCAAATCCGTATTGTTGTACGGGTGTGAAACTTGGTGCACATATGTGGTAACGATGCGAAAACTGCAAGTATTTGTGAATCGCTGCGTGCGGAGTATCATCTGCGCTTGGTGGCCTGGCAATTGATCTCAAATGAGGAACTATATCGCCGGTGTCATCAAAGGGCGCTAGAAATCGAGATTCGGGAGCGTACGTGGAGATAGATTGGGCACACGCTGCGAAGAGATGAGAACGAGATTTGTAGAGACGCACTTAAATGGAATCCAGAGGGACACCGAAGGAGAGGCAGGTCTACAAACTCGTGGCGGCGAAGCCGAGTCGCCGATTTACGAACTGTCGACGAGAGTCTTGACTGGGACCAAGTGAAGACGCTGGCTCCGGATCGTCAGCAGTGGATGGAGGTCTGTTACCACGGCCCTATGCACCGGAGGATTGACGCGGGAACATTAAGTAAACAAGTGAGTAAATCATTTAATCCCCAGACTGCATCACGATTGGTGATGTAATAAAAAGTTGCATATCTCGGCACACATTGCATTAGTTGACTCTTATGAATTCAATGCAAATTTTAAACCGTCAAAACTTTTTTAAATGTTTCAACTTTTCAAAAATATTATGTTTAAATTTGTTACTTAATGTATCGGCCTTACCTGTGAAAAGTAGGAACATCTTAAGATTATGAATTTTTATGGTGAAAATTAGCGGGTAGAATTTATTTAGAAGCATTAAAGCTTAGTTTTTTTTTAGAAATGGGACAGTTACGAATGCGTGTATCTCAAAATCCATTCGTTTGATCTAAATACTTTCTATGAAGAAAATGAAGGTAATCTCATAGTAATTCATGGAGAAATTTGAAAAAATATCGTTTTTTTGTAGTAAAAAAATTAACTTCATTCTTGGCACTCCTATCGGCCTGCGCACACTTTTTTTCAGTCATGGTAAGCATGCCGATGCTAGATCTACGAAAAACTGTCATACGGTTAAAATTTTTCTATCATTTTAAAAGCACGTATAGTTTATATTTTTCTCAAAAACTCATGTTAAACCAAAATTTGAGAAATACGTTCCTCTTTGTTTATAAAAATGTATAGTTGAGTATGGATCCTGTAAGTAGTCCTACCGAAATGTGTTTAGTGAAAATTTCTCTGATTTAAACACTCAAGGCTTCTCGATCCTCCTCCGCCCTCTATTTTAGTGTTCTTTTCAGTGAATAACATTAAATTCAACCGTTTGAACTCATCTTTAGAGAATTATTTGATAAATTTTGCATTTTTCATAGAATTTTTTCTAGTGTGACATTCTTGCGTAGAGCTATCAACATTGAGACAACCACCTTGATGAAAATTTCGTATAAGTTGGTTGTGTTTTTATTCGAAAGTTAACACTAAAAGAGACCGTTTCCAGCAAAAAAGTGAAAATTACCCAAAAGTCACATGGGACATTCTTGCTTGGAACGGCAGTACAGCAGTTTCGAAATTAATAAATTTAATTATTTTTGAGCCACTTTTTTCAGCGTTTTAAATGGAATTCTTGCTGGAAAAATCTGACAATAACGAAGTAAAACCATCATGAGATATAAGATAAAGTATAATCGGTTAGTATAGATCGTAGGTTGCAAGGGTACATACAAGATTACTCCTTTTAGGCTTTTAAAAGCAACGAAAATCAAAGTTTTCGTTTTGGAAATTGTTATTTTCTTTCCACAGGAGCAGAATTTGGCAAATCATTATATTTTATACAAAATAACCAGCAAATATAGTTTTGTTGTTAATATTGAAAGAACAAAGCAAATACAAAATTAGTTAACGTTTCGCATAAAAACTAAGTTTCAAGTTGCTACTTCGAGTTATTTTTTCAAAATTTTTAGGATTAATTTAAAATTCATGATCAATTCATAAAACTAAAATCAAAAAAATTAATGAAAAAAAAAAATTTAAAATTAAAAGCCCTAAGTATTTTGTCACTTGTCACTTGGTTGAAATATTGGGTCTTGAATAGAACAGAAGATTGAAATTATGTTTTCCTTATTAAAAATTTAAATTTAAGGGCTTATGTGTCAAGTACACAAAAATTCACAATTAAATCACGGAGACAAAATTGTTTAAATTATTTCTAAAATTTAAAAAAATTGGCTAAAAAATTCGGCAAGTTAAATAAAGAATTGAATGAAAAACTGTACTTTAAAATTTAATTTTGAAAATTGAAACATAATATGAAAATGAAAAAAAGGTGTTTTTAAATATTTTAGATTTTTTTTAATGAACACGTTTTACCACAAACATTTACATAATTTAATTGATGACTCAAGACAACAGTATTTTGGTGTTTTTTTTAAATGATTGATTTGGTAGATTTTATCATCCTAAACTCTATTTTTTTCATCAAATTTGGTCGAACACTTTTAGTTTTGTTAATAAGAAATTTAAAATGTATTAGTTGTATGTAAAATCAAACATTGATAACTGTTTAACCAACAAACCTACATATATGAAAAAAAAAATTATTCTGATTCTGTTTATCAAACTTCATCCAATAAAGGAATAATATTATGATGAAAATGATACATGATCTAAAAAAGAAAAAATCAACATTTTTTAAAAGAAATGGAAAGATATCATATCAAGTATTTTTGAAATTACTGCAGAAAGTGTTAAAAAAAACTTGATTTCATTTATCATATTTCTTGTAAGCTGCAAAAAAAATTACATGTATGCTTAAAAAATATTTAAAATTTAGTTTGGTTAAAATCTTCTTTAGAGTTTGATAAATGAGAAAAAGTTAAAAAAACATACAACTTCCATAAGTTTTTTCGCAGAACACGAAATTACTTAAAGTCTTGAGGAAAGTTTATAAATTTTAAACTTTTGTTTTTAAATTATATGTTTTTGATTAAATTTTTTTTAAGTGCAGAAATTTCTCAAATACTTTTTATTTATTTTCAAAAGTCATTTCAATAACAAAAGCTGATAGAAATATTGCATATATAGTTTCAGGGTCTCAAGTTAGTCGAAATTACCATTTAAATTCATTGCACCTCTGAAAAATGTAAATTTTGTGGCCTCGTGTAAATTATGTGTTGTGTTAAGCATTTAGAGGAACAAAAACACGAAGAATATTTCATATCAGCATAACATTTGTAATGAAATAAACCATTTTTTTAAATAAAAAATTGGTACGTCTCAAACTCTGTTCTTATTTAGTTACACTTCTTAAAAAAACCATTCTGAAATGGTAGGCAAGTGGGGTTTTTGTATGTCAAGTTTTGAGTTCCTATACAAAAGATAAATTGTTATTAAGAATCAAAGTTAGTTTCAATTCGTAAACGTCAAATAGTGTCGTAGATCAAAATGTCTCAAACCAAAAGTGATGTAAGACTAAATTCCGCCGGAGGCGAGAAAAATTTCTGACTGCTTGTTAATTCTTATTTTCTAATACATTTGAGATCAAGTAATTTTCCGTCACTTCGATGAAAATTTTTCTTGGAAAAAATCTTCATGGGGGGGGGGGGGGGGGTTAAACCCCTAAAACCCCCCTCCCCCCCCGTTCGCACGGCCTTGTTCCTTAAGCCTTAGTTGAAGTCTCCAAAATTATTTACAAGTATGAAATAAAAATTACTTTGGTTTTCTACGTAAATTTTGAGTTTTAATGCCTTTAGTAAAAAAAGAATTTATAACCTTTGATTCGAAGTTGTTGTGAATCAGAATTTGCTAAATATTGTTTATGTTCTATTTTTATTTGACAGCAGGGGATTTTTTTTTATTATCTGACGGGTTTGCGCCGGGGGTCTTCAGATTTTCCCCAAAATTGAAAATTTGGTTCATTTTTGCGACTTAAAAACACATGTATTTTTTCAGATTTCTAACATTTTTATTTCTTGAGTTAGCTTCGGTTAGATTTTTTTGTCAATAAAAAATAACCATTTTTCAAAGCTACATAACTCTGTTATTTTTCAACGGAAATTATAAAATAGCACATCAAAATGCATTGAAATTTTATCAGCTTTCCAAATAAAATAGCTGGAAAAAAATAAATAAAGACCTTCAACATGAAAAGTTGTAAATAAACTTTAAATGGCGTCTAAAAGTACCGGCTGCACCACCGAATATTTTGCAAAAAATACCATTGAATAGCTCAATTTATGATGCAACTTTCATCTGAAGACACCAAAGTGGGCCATCAACTCCTTGAAGAGTTATGAAAGAAATAATGGCAACAAATCTCTTTTTTTTGCGACGAAAACAAACAATGGTCGAACAATTGCACTAACATATGGAGTGAGCGCGTACTTCTAACAACATGGAAACAAAAGAACTTTCCAAAGCAGGTAAAAAACACTATTTTTTTGTGCTTTGTAGACTGCCTCTACTCGCATAACAGTCCCATATGAATTTTCGTCGTTTTAGGTCAACATAGGGATTCAAAATAAAACACTAAAAAAAGAGGTTTTGTTCTACAAATTTAGAAAAAAATATCAATTTGTGGCTGTCCTATATGAAATATACCCGAATAACAGTTCTATGAAATACCACGGATTTGGTTACTTTTCAATGCTTCTTTCCGCGAAATAGTCTTTGATTTATTGCGTTGAATCATTTAAAACAAATTTAACTCACTTAATACCGAATGATGCACACGAGTTTTCGAAGGCAGGTATGACTTCCTTAGGAATGACTTCCTGAGCGAAAAACTATCGGATGCAATCAAAAATCGTAAAAAGATTCAAATTACAATGTGGAATTTACGATATTTTGTATGTTTCTTTTTCTGACAATTGCATTTAGAAGTTCAAAAATGATCAAATTTAAGTCTTAGAAAGTAGCTTGGTGAGAAAAAAATATTGTCGATTAACAGTCCCATAATGAATAAAAATGGTGCTCTCGACCTTACCAATAACTTAATTTCGAAAATTTCCGGTCTTACGATTTATTATGACAACCTAGAAACGATTTTCGTTTGTGCTGAAAGTGGTGATCACAATTTAAGAATGTATTCCAAAACAGGAAAAGCTGATTTTCTCGCTTGCTTGTTTTTGCATATGGGACTGTTATGAAAGTAGGGGCGTTAGAGTGTTGCAGCTAAACTGACTTCATGTTATATCCAAAAATCTAATAACGTATTCGTTTATACCCAGTTTTGCACCAGGTCACAACAAGTTTTGCAAATTTTGCTGTCATTTTTAGAAGTATATGCGCTCAGTTTTGCATCCGTAATTCCCCAGATTTGATTTAAAATGGACGGTGGAACACTGAAGATTCGTTTGATCGAGGTAGCAAAACACTGACGACAAATTATGTTCGTTCTAGCATGGTAAACCTCCAAACTGGGCGAATGGAGAAAACGAATACGGTAAAAGTATCATATTTTCAATGTCATATTACCTACAATGGAAATGATGCTTTTTACAGCCTTGGCTGGCCATACTGAGCTCTTCGATTATTTCTACATTTGTGCCACACTCTTTGTTAATGATCAATAGGAAAGGATTTTGGTGTCCCAGTGCTTAGCTCCCGATATACAAACTATGTAAAGCACGTCTATATTTCATTTTTTTAATCACATTTTTGTGATCCCAAACACAGGGATTGAACCTTCTACTATTGGCATTGATTATGCTTCACAATGATCTTTGATCGAAAAGTTAATAAGTTATATATCATACGACCAGGTTGTAAAAGCAACATTCCCATTATTTGTTATATCACATTAACAATACGATACTAAGAATTTTGGATAAAATTTAAAGTCAGTTATGCTGCA
The DNA here is from genome assembly GCF_029784155.1 of Uranotaenia lowii. Lineage (NCBI taxonomy): Eukaryota > Metazoa > Arthropoda > Insecta > Diptera > Culicidae > Uranotaenia > Uranotaenia lowii. Next base: position 139,085,266 of record NC_073691.1, read on the forward strand.
AACACTCTACAAAGCACGAAAAAGTAGTGTTTTTTACCTGCTTTGGTAAGTTCTTTTGTTTCCATGTTGTTAGAAGTGCGCGCTAACTTCATATGTGTGTGCAGTTGTTCGACCATTGTTTGTTTTCGTCGCAAAAAAAGAGATTTATCGTCATTATTTCTTTCATAACTCTTCAAGGAGTTGATGGCCCAATTTGGTGTCTTCAGATGAAAGTTGCATCATAAATTGAGCTATTCAATGGTATTTTTTGCAAAATATTCGGTGGTGCAGCCGGTACTTTTAGACACCATTTAAAGTTTATTTACAACTTTTCATGTTGAAGGTCTTTATTTATTTTTTTCCAGCTATTTTATTTGGAAAGCTGGTAAAATTTCAATGCATTTTGATATGCTATTTTATAATTTCCGTTGAAAAATAACAGAGTTATGTAGCTTTGAAAAACGGTTATTTTTTATTGACAAAAAAATCTAACCGAAGCTAACTCAAAAAATAAAAATGTTAGAAATCTGAAAAAATACATGTGTTTTTAAGTCGCAAAAATGAACCAAATTTTCAATTTTGGGGAAAATCTGAAGACCCCCGGCGCAAATTGTCAGATAATAAAAAAAAATCCCCAGCAGTCATGTTTTTTTAAATATAGCGAAAAGATGATATAATTCAGGATAGATAATGAAATGCATTTCAGGTGAAAGATATCGAAAAACAAAATGTAATTTGGAGTTTGTTAAAAAAAACATTAAAAAATCACAAAATTTTATACCATGAGGAGTGTTGTTTGGAAACATTGCAAATAGATATGTGTTAGGTCTGAAATTTGGTGATTTTTGCCGATTTTTGATAGAAGGTCCAGCAGTTGATCGGCAGAGCTTGATTGCTCGTGTTGGCCGGTTTCATCATGTACACCGTGGTGAAATTGGCTAACGCGCCGTTGTACTGAAGCTGAGATTGCAGCTTCAAGTCCTGCCGGTGAGCCGTTGTATCTTTTTCGAAAAATTCATGATATTTACGGCTTATGTTCTTTCGTTCTTTCCATCACCTAGGAAAACAAAACATTTTTTGGTGCACTTATATTGGGGTTAATCGAAATGGACATAACAATGTCTAAAATCCTCTGTGAAAGAAGAAAACAATGTAGAACGGAAGAACATTTATTTTGAAGTTTATCCTAGAAGACATTCGTTTTCAGCTTTCGCTGGAAATAAAAAAATACAAACTAATAAATTTCCTCGTTGCTTTTTTCTTCTAGAGGAAGGCATAAGCATTAAAATTTCTTCAAATAAAAGTATGGGTGATAAAAGGTGATTACAGGAAATTTGAATAAACAAAAAAAAAACTGTGAAGCGAAAAACAACGCATGAATCCACATTCGATATGATGGAAGCTCAAATTAACGTTTTCCCCAATTAATTAGACACTGTCCTTATTTACTTCTCTTGGGGAGTGAATAAAAATAGTTGTTTGAAGATTGATAGTAAGAATACTTGCATCTTTTCATTGATTGAGGTTTGTGTTAAGATCCACTTAATAGAATTTGACAGAATTATTACGAGAATAGTCCGAATTCTGCCCCGATTCTCATCATTTTGCGGTATAAAACCAATTTCATGAAAGTAAATAATCATTTACTCTCCACTTACATGGTACTTTTTCGTGAAAATTCAAAGGCTCAATAAAGTTTTGCTAGTAATAATAATATGGAATAGGACAAATTTTCTACTTCATAAATAGATAGTGAACGTGAAGACGATTTAATAATGGTATAATTTATGAAAGCTATTCTGTAGTTTTGGAGGAATAGCTAAAATAGTAATCCGGCTCTAAATGACCCTACCCGGCTAATTGTCCTTTTCTAACCGTAAAGGAAGCTTAAGTATGACTTAAACGCAGTTTCACGTTGCTACTCTCTATATTTTCACTGTGTTTGTTCTCATTGTTTTGGATGAAGATATGTGGAAAGAAAATACCTTAGATGAATGAGCTGTAACTTTTTGCACCTACTTGGAATAGAAATTTCCATACAAATTTCGAAGGTCTTTAAGGGTCGCCTTGATCGCCATAATCGAATTGAGCTTAAACATTACAGGATTGAATAAGCTTGCTAGCTAACTCGATGTGCTTTGCTACAACTTCGAAATACAAAAAATGGAAATTTCGACTTATTTTAAAATTATTTAAGATCAAAAACATCATATCAAAGTGAGTTTTATCCTTATTCAAAATCAAAAACTTAAGAGCTGCAGTTTGAGATGCAAATAACAGTACCACAATGATGAATATTTTTTATTTTATAAAATGTTCTTTTTTCTCTATCAATAATTGCTGTCTGGAGAGAGATGTTGAACAACAATTGAAACCATAATTTTCCGAAATAAAAAATATTGAAACATCTTTGTTTACCAAAACCCACCGCGAAAACCCACTGAATGTAGAGCTGATTTGTTAGTACGCCAATATTTTCGCCGGTGCGGGTAAATTGTTCAAAGCCTGAACTGCCAGCAAAACAAAACAAGAACAGAAAAACAAGGGAAATGTTTTTGCATCCGGCTACAGATAACTAACGTGAGAGAGAATCCAGCATTGGTGGAGCAGGGTTTTTATTATCCACACACTTTCGAAACTGCCACACTACCCTAATCTAATAAATTTTGGTAATTTGTGAATCATGCAAATGGGGCTTGTTTTATGGGGAAAATATTTATGAAAATTTCGCGATTTTTCGTTGTTCAGCTAACACAAGCGAGCGGCAGGTAGGTTTTCGAAGATACCAAAAATTTATGATTGAGGTATTTTGTATTTTTCCATCACTATTGAAGTTTAATGATTCTAAAGGTAGGTTTAAATCATTTTCGTGGGTGACGCTTTGAAATGCAATTTTTTGTTCTGCATACAGTTTCCGATACACACAAAAACTCCGTTTTTTAACTTTGATTTGTATTTTTTCCCCACTAAAGCTTAGTTCTTTTAGAAATGGGACACTTTCATTTGCAAATAGCTCGTTAACTAGTTATCGGATATTCAAAATTTTGACAGCATTTTGTTGCCTGTAAAAAGAACTATTCGGCCTATTTTTTTCAAAATTTAAAATTTACGCGTTTTTGAGATATGTACGATGCAAGAGAAAAAGAAAAAAATAATTTTGCACAGTTTCCTTTAAAATTCGTCATTATCAAATTGATAGCTGACAAAACCGTTGATTATTCAAAGAATTACTGAGTTTTTGTGGTGGATAAGTATGCAAACACTGTCAATAATGTCCACAAAGTTCAAATCAAGCATTGGAGTGAAGCACATGATCGGCAACAACGGTTAAGGATCATCAAGGAAGTCAAGTCTCATATCAGCATTTTTAATTTTCAATAAACGAAAAACTAAGGGTAGATCGCTGAAATGTCCAACACAATTTTCTCCGATAAGCTGAAAGTGTTGCCTAGTGATGACTCATAGAAATCCAACCTCAAACAACCATTTTTTGATAGTTCCAAAGCTCTTAAGCTGTAAAACCGGTACCGAAAAAAAAACGTTCAAAAATGTGGTCAAAAATAATCAAATTTGTTCATTTCGAAACAACTGTATCCACTAAAATGCTTTCAGTTTCCAGTTTCCAGAGAAGTATTGGACCATAAAGTATCAGAAATTGAAGAAGGAGAGTGAAGCCACCTAAAATATAGATTTTACGAAGTATAAGTTGCAGAAACTGATTAATACCATGACCGAAAAAAGTGTGCGCCGGCCAATGGGAGATACCAAGAATAAAGTAGAAATTTCTTTAACAAAAAACGGTAAATATTTTTTTTCAAATTTTTTCATGAAAGATCATAACATTACCTTCTTTTTCTTCATAGAAAGTATTTGGTTCCAACGAATGGTTTTTGAGATACAGGCATTCGTAACTGTCCCATTTCTAAAAGAACTAAGCTTTAGTTTCCTATCTTTTGCCTCATCCGCTTTCCTGTTTTAATAAAAATTCGCGATTAAGTTTAACAAATTCATAGGACAAATTCAACCCGGATAAAAGATAAATTCATGTTTTCGTTGGAATTGAAAACCCTGATGGTCAAATCAATTTCGAGTGTTTCATTCTCAGATACTCAGCATCAATGGCCAATTCTAACGCCGAGACTCCGAACTCATAATTTACCGCAATTCGCCAAGAACAACCAACAAGAGTGGAAACATTCGAAATCGAGCAAAAGGCTTTCGATCACTTTACCATCTGGTTCTGTTTCTTCGTTAATTGCATTAAAAGCCTAGGCAACTATTAACATCGCATAATCGTTGGCTTTTAAATCCCCAAAGTGGGTGTTCTTCTTGGTTCGATGCAAGAGCTTCGGTACGAATCAAAATGTGAAGAGTCATCGCCTCTGGGCTGAGGATTTGCCCTGCTGGTGTTCGTTTGTTTCATTCAGAATTTTCGTTCAGTAGCTTCAGTCGATTTGGAAAATAAATACGGCCTCTCATCATATTGCTCAAGATCGCCTGAAGCCGGAAGGGGTTTTGGCTATCGATTACCTTCTTGAGTGATTGCTTTCATTATCCGAAATAGCACTTCGCCAAAGAATAAATGGTGAAGAAATTCAATGCTTTGAGGTCTAGTACACAAGCTGAATATGAAAATATTGTTTTCTATTCCAGGTTTTGTTTTTTTTCCTTTTTTTCAAATTCGAATAAATGCTAACAAAGTTCCCTAGATAAGCAGCACTTCCACTTGAACAATCATTTAACTATTCTTCTGCAGTTATCATTCACCCGAAATTGGAATCACAGAAGAACTTTTTCGATTATAATTTCGCGTGAATAAATGATTTCCGTTTCGCATAAAGGCATGAGCATATCACATCTAGCCCGGTGGGAATGGTAGCTCCCCATAAAAGCGCAATATTCCTTCGTATTGTGTACTTTTCTACGTGGTGAAATATTTGCTGCACTGACTAATGTTCTTCTACCTTCCGACTTACTTCTTCAGAAGGTAGATATATCCGGCTGGTGGGTCGCTGATACGATTTTCCATATGTAAGATAACTTTTCCTCCAAGCAAACGTCACATTCACCGGATCCCTACATAGCATAGCGCAATGGTTATGGCAAATTGAATGTGCTTCAGTTAGCAGAGAACTTCGTTGAAATTTATACTACCGGATCTTCGAAACTAGCAGTGTCAGTGAGCTTTCGTGACTTTTCGTTTCTGCTTGTTTGAAGCTAAGAACTTGATGTGAAGTATGGTGTCGTATTTTTTCGGTTAAATCAAATAATATTTCCTCGACGTTTAAAATTGCTAAATCTACAGTGTGTTCAATCAGGGCCGTAGGAAGAACCGACTCATGGGGGGGGGGTTTTGGTGACTAATGTTTACCTATGATTTTTTACTTAACAACTCAGGAATAAAAAAAATTAAAACAAATTATGTTTGTAACTATATGATTATTCATTATTAAGTACTCATTAATATTTTACGTATGAAATGGTATCTTGAAAAAAAGACACGAATGCCACAAGGATGGAAAAGTGTCATTGACCAAACCTTTAAAAAAAAGTAGCTTTAGAAAAGTGGTCTTAGCCTAAAGGGTGAGCTATTTTTTTTTTACTAAACCTCTAAAAACAAAATATGAAATTTGCTTCCATCGATGGATAATTTTTTTGAATTTATTTAAAAGTCTTTTAGATCAAAGTTGTATGATTTGATCATAAAATAAGTTCTTTTTAGGGTAGCCCTCAATTTCTTAAAAATAAACTTATTCAATACTCAAATCAAACAAGCCCAATCTTCTAAACTCTTTTGCAAATTCCAAAATTCTAACCTTTGATGAAAATAAATACAATTTTCCAAAAAAAACAGGAAGAGAAAAAAAATACGAATCAAATTTGCTTGATGCAAATTTGAACTAAGTTTATGATTTTAGTTTGGAATTTGGCTTTAAAAAAGCTACTATATTAATAATGTTAAACAATACACCATGAAAATAAAAAAAATTGTGCAGATTTTTAAGTTAAATCAGGTTCTTGTTTCTGAAACAGGAAATATTTTTCATAAAGAAAAAATGTTTGATTTTTTTTAAATATAATTTGGAATATTTTGCATGAATCAAAACTTAGAAAATTAATTCAAATTCTATTTTATATTTGTGATTTTCAGCTGAATTGTGTGTACATACTAATTCTGATTAAAAACTTTGAAATCTGGAAATTGAATTGACAATTTTTTAAGTTAATGTTCTCTTGAATTTCTCAACAATTTTATGTTGATTGAAAAACTCATTCACAAGCTGAATCTTTTTCTGAATTTTAAATCTGAATTTAAACCTGAATCCAAAAATTAAACTTTGAATCTGTTTCTGAATTTCTATACGATTTTTGAAATGTACAAAAAATACGATTTAAGAATCTTAATTCCAGATTAGAATTTCATGAGCCAAATCTTAGAGCCCTCATTCATGGATCTATTATTGAAATTCTCTAGTCCTACTTTAATCTTATCTTCATTATTTCAATCATTTATTTTTTATCTGTTTTATGAATCTGATTGAAAATGAGAATTTCTAATGATGAATCTGAATCTGGTTTTCAATTTTGAACCGCCTCTTAGAAGCTTTTAATGTTGAAATTTTGTGTTAGAAAAAAAATTAAGAACTTCGAATTTGAATATAGAACAAATCTAGAGTTTGTTTTGATTAGGTCGTAAAAACCAATGTAAACAAAATTGGGTTATTGGCTGCAAAAGATTAAAAAACATGTTTTCTATGTCAGGTTAAAACTTGGCTTAATTTAATGAATGAGTAACTTTGGAAAAATAATTTTAATTTAAGACGTATGATGACTTTTTCATTTTCGAGTGTATTTTGGTTTTTGCGACGTTTTGCACTGCACTGGTTTGTCGTGCAAAACAAAGGACGCATAATTTCATTTTGGCGAGTTGGTTTATGCGTCCTTGTGTACGTTTACAAAATTTTCTGTGAAAAGTGCTGAATTTACAAGAATAATTTAAGAATATTAAAAGAAAATCGTTTGCTAAAGTAATTTAAGATTTCTTAGTATGATGGATGGCCATAAATTGTTGCTGGTAAGTAAAATAAATAGGTTTTTATTGTGACTGTGAAAATGAATTCCAATTTTCTTATTTAAGAAGGTGCTAGCGATAGATACATACCACGCACGCACTGAACGGTCGGAGGAAACACAGATAGTAGCCAGCATTATCAAGCCACATTCCCAGTTGATGACAGTCCCATCCAGCAACGATATCGGATCTCATTGAGCGGCTTACTTCCAGGTATTACATCGTAGTACTATTTCCTATTACTTTTAGCGTTACTTTACAAGCAATTCAAAATGAAATTGCGAAGGATTAGATCAAATCAATCGATTTTAAAGATAAAATTGATCGATTTACAAAAAGACGTTAACGCCAAATCAGTAATGCAAAAGGTCGCAAGTTCTTGTGCACTACCAAGAACGTTCCTAATGCATATTTAGGTAGTCCAGCATATTCTTCTTCTATATTTGAACTGACTACCGAGTCTACAGGCGTTTTTGAGCAATAATCTTAAAATGAGAATTTTAAAGATGATTCAAAACTTCAACCGCGATTTTCTCGAAACATCTCAAGTGGCTCATACGACCTAATCAAAACAAACTCTAGAAATCTCTTCTTTTTCCACATTCGGAAAACTATTATCAAAATATTGAAAATGCATTTGATCTTCGAAAAACATGATTCAAATTTCATATGAATGCAAAACCGAAATAGAACACGGGTTTCCTACTTTCTTATGATTATTCGAACTGAAAATCAAGAATCCCAAGCTTGATACACCATAAGAAATACGAAAATATGTAGAAATACAATTCTGGTTATAGGAATATGGAACCAGAAACTCCAAAATGGGTTAAATTTAAAATTTAATATTCAGACCTGAATTTCTATGATGAGGTTGCCAAGATTGGCCCGGATATTTATTATTGAATTTGGGAAAAGTCCGATCCGACCCGATTGCCCAGATTTCATTGGAAATGCCCGGATTTTGCCCGGGATGTTTATTTGTTTATGTTTATTTGGTAACAAATCAACGGATCACATGTTGATCCCAATGATTAAATGGATACAAAACAAAATAATTAAAATTATAAAAAAAGTTTACACAAACTACCTTGACCTAAACGCTATTAAAATTTTTCTTCTAAAGGAATCCCTCGATGTACCGAAATCAAAATGTTCAGAGTAACGGTTGAAAGTCTTGATCACACCGATCAATGCACTATTTGCCCCGTAGTTGTTTTGACGAAGGGGAGTGTAGAGCTGTAAATTCCTGTTCCGTAGTCCTTGAGGTCTGACACTTATGTTGATTGATTCCAATAGCGAAGGGCAGTCAATTTTCGTTGTCAGGATATCGGAGACAAACAAGGCCCGTGTGACAGCTCGACGGGCTTGTAGCGTGTCTAGGCTAATGAGGTTGCAGCGGTTCTCGTAGCTTGGAAGGTGGAACGGGTCAGACCAGTTCAAATGGCGTAGAGCATATCGCATAAACCGTCGTTGTAGAGCTTCGATCCGATCAGCGCCATTCTGGTAGAAAGGGCTCCAAACTGCCGATGCATATTCCAGGATGGAGCGAACGAGGCTGCAGTAGAGGCTTTTCAAGCAGTATACGTCTCTGAAGTCCTTCGTCACGCGGAAAATAAAGCCTAAACATCGAGAAGCTTTATCCACTATATAGTTTGTATGTGTCTTGAAGTCAAGTTTTTGATCAAGAATCACACCTAAATCTTTGATGTGGTTCACACGGGCAATTAAGTGATCCGAAAGGAAATAATCGGCGGAAATGGGATGCCTTTTGCGCGAAAATGTTATGACGGAACATTTATTGCGGTTCAACGCCAGGCAATTGTTGTTGCACCAGGTAGCGAAAAGGTCGAATTGCCTTTGTAGTGCAGCAGTGTCTTCGGGGCCTTTGATTACGTTGAACAATTTCAGATCATCAGCATAGGCGAGTTTGGGTCCGTCGAGCAGTAGAAGTGCGTCATTAAAATAAATAAGGAACACAATCGGTCCTAGATGGCTCCCTTGTGGAACCCCGGAAGTAGCAGGGAATTGTCTGGAATACGAATCCTTGGTTCGAACGGTCAGTTTTCTTCCGATCAGGTAGCTACGGAACCAATTCAATAGGCAACCACAGATTCCAAGACGTTCGAGTTTTGCAATAGCAAGTTCATGATTAACTTTGTCAAACGCGGCAGACAAATCTGTGTAGATTGCGTCGGTTTGGATACCCGCTGTAAAACTTTCTTGCACATAGGATGTAAAGTTCATTAAGTTCGTACTAGTTGAACGCTTGGGCATAAACCCATGTTGGTCATTGGAAAAATACTCCTTGCAGAAAGAGAAAATGGGGTCCAGAATTACCAGTTCGAATAATTTTGCAATTGCGCATAAGGCAGATATTCCTCTGTAGTTATTTATATCCCTTTTGTCACCTTTTTTGTGAACAGGAAACATATAAGCATCCTTCCACAGCGAAGGGTAAACTGCTCTGTCCAGCGAAGCTTGAAATATTCGTTTAATTGGAAACAATAAATGGGGCATAAAGCGTTTCAGAAATGTGGCAGGTATTCCGTCCGGTCCCGAGGAGAGAGAGTTTTTCATTTTTGCAGTTGCCTTTAAAATAGTTTCCTCTTCAATTGCAATCATGTTTAAAGATGCGTTTAGGGAAGGAACGTTTCGAACAGCGTTAGCTATTTGATCGGCAGAGATTAAATCAGTGGTAAAAACACTAGAGAATTTTTTAGCGAGCAGATTACATATACCGAGATCCGAACTTGCAGTTTCGCCCTCCAAGAACATGTTGGTTGGAAGTCCAAATTCTCTCCGCTGATCTTTAACATGTTTCCAGAACGATTTCGGACTATTCTTAAAGTTTCGTTGCAGTCGCGTCAGATAGTTCCTATAGCATCGGCAGCTAGCTTTTTTATACGCAGAATTAAGTTTACGGTAATGGTCTTTAGCGTCTTGTGTTTTGTGCCTATTATAATAGCGGAAGGCTTTGCATTTTAAAGTTTTCATCTGGCGTAATTCTTTGGTGATCCAGGGAGCTCTTGAATTTTCATTCACCAAACGTTTCGGAACATGACGATCAATAATGTAATTGATGACATGTGAAAAAGTTTCAGCCGCGGCATTGGGATCAGAAAGTGTAAGCTCGGATTCCCAGTCTACAGAGTCTAACACTTCAGAGATAGCTTGAAAGTCTGCGTTTTTATAATCGAGAAAGAATGCAGCTGGTTTTCTAGAAGAAATATCCAAGCCGGAAACTTCAATTGAGATGAGCAAAGCTGGATGATGACGAACCAATTTGACCAAAGGCACAGGAGCTAATTCAATTGTCGGCGTTCTAATTCCTTCATTCACGAAACATAGATCAAGCATACGTCCGTTTTCATTCTCGACGCTATTGATCTGACGGAGAGTGGCTGTGCTTAAGGAGTCAAAAATAGTTTCGGAGAATGCCGAAAATGAGGAACGAGCTGGGTCAGGATATAAAAATCCGCCTTGAGAGGGACACCATTTGATACCCGGTAAATTGAAATCACCGATGATTAATATGTCGTCTTCAGGTGAGGCAAGCGACGTGACTTTGGTGAGGCAGCTGGAAAACGAATCGGCAATACTCACATCTCGTGTACGATCCGGAGGTATATAGACCACACACACAAAGAGCTTCCGGTTACCGAGATCGAGGCGGACCCACACAATTTCCAGATCATCCCAGGAATTGTCGTCGATAGACACAGCTTGCAGGGTTGATTTGATGGCCAGTAAAACTCCGCCTCCGGTTGACTTCAGACTGTTACTGGGGCCACGATCGCAACGAAACACGACATAGTCAGAACTAAAAACCTGACTGGTGAAGGTCCTGGCGTTCAGCCATGTTTCGGTTAGGGCAATAACATCATGGCAGCAGCAGGAAGAGGCCAACAAATACTCATTAACGCAAGAGTTAATGCCACCGACGTTTTGGTAGAAAATGCTTATATTGTCACGCCGTCCAGAAGGCATACTGGGTAGTTGTTCGCTGGAAGGTAAAATTCCATCACCAAGCGGAAAACTAATCGGAACTGTGTACTTGCCTGCGGAGGCAGGCTGGAGAACCCCGTCACCACAATCAATCTCAGGGCCGAGACGACTGCTGACGGTGGCTGGAATCAGCGCGACTGAGTCGATGGGTTCAGGGGACTCCCAAAAGCCTGATTCGTTGCGTCCCGGTGTAGTTAACCCAGTAGAGATGGTGAAGTTTACTCCCGACGTTTCCATGCGTGGAACATCTTGCCTCACAGACGGGCCAAAGTAAGGTCTGCAAAGCGAAGGGCAATGACTGGTCGGATAAAAGGGTGAACATGAGTACTTGCCTGCATGCACAGGCTGGACAGCCCCGTTGCCTTCTTCGAACACAGGGCCGGGACGGCTGTTGACGCTGGCGGGAAACTGCGCGACTGTGACGAAGGGCTCAGGGGCGTCCATTATGCTGAGTTCGGTGCGTCCCGGTGATCCGATCGCCATATGTTCAGATAGTTCCTTTGGCGAGTGGTTGTCAGGTGTGTTAATCGGCATTTTTTTGGAACATTTCAGGTTAAAATCGAGTTGGAGAGGTCTGCAAATTGAAGGGCAGTCACTGGACGAATCGCAAAATAAAAAAGAATACTTGCCTGGCAACGGCGGTTGGAGAGCCCCGTTGCCTTCTTCGAGCACAGGGCCGGGGCGACTGCTGACGCTGGCTGGAAACTGCGCGACTGTGACGAAGGGCTCAGGGGCTTCCATAAAGCTTAATTCGGTGCGCCCCGGGGATCCAATCAGCAGATGTCGATCATTGAAATCGTGGGCGAAACTGATTGTTTCGGTCGTAGTTGACGAACTCCCGAAAGCTCAGTCCGTTTGGCCAAGTTTCAGGGTCCAAGGCCATATCCTTAAGCTCGAGATCAACGCCAACCTTGAACGACACAAAGCGCATAGTGGTTGTATCGGTGCCTTTGGATACGAGCTTAACCACTTGCGTGGTATCCGTTTGTAGGTTGGCCTTAACCATCGAGGCGACATCGTCCTCGCTCACATCTGGTTTGATGCGCGAAATGTACAACCAAAACAAATTATCTTTTTCGTTGCCACACATGGGAACAGAGACAACGTCGGAAGAGGATCGTTTTGCACCCAATTTACACGGTTCGCTTATCGGGGCATCTGGAGCACGAAATCTCTTAAGCGCACGACGATAATCAGGGCGGGCGGGTGTCAGTGTAGGGATTGGAGTGGGTGGTGGCTTAGCACAAGCTTGTTTTATTTCGGAACGAAGTTCAGAAATTGCTTCTGTAAGTTGAGTAATTCCATTCTTTTCGGGAGGGGGCGCAAAGGCGAGGCTACGAAAGTGAGCGTTTTCGAAAAGCCCAGCGCAGTCGTCGCACATCCAGAATGCGTGCCGCAACAACTTGAGCATGCTTTCGCCATAATCGCACGGAAGGTATGCAATAGGCAACGAAGAAATTGAATGCAAGTTTTAGCTTTCAATGTTTCACGCCAGGTGTCGCTCCAGTTACAGAGAGAGAGAGAAAAAAACTCGTAGAACGTAAACAAATAAAGCCTTCCTAGAACAAAACCGCCACTCCAGGTGATAATCACGGCACAAAATTTGCACACTTCAAATGTTTTTAGGGACAAACTAAAACAATGTTTAGTCGAACACGCACATCAATAAAAGCATAAACACTTATTTACGTATTAAAAAGAGGTATTCTCATAAAAAAAAGAACAGTTTAAAATTGCTAAAAAATATCACATAACAACAAGATATATCAGTGATGCCAATCCTCATTGATGCCTCCTCCATTGTCCTCATTCTCATTCTCAAATGAAACTTAGAAAAAAACAAATAGTATTGTAATTTTTTTATGTGTTCAAAATTTTTGCATCAAGTTTGAAAGAATAATCATTCTAGATTTTTTATGGGTAATTTCTGGGTTTTGACCAAAATTGCCCGGTTTTGCCTGGATTTGGTCAACAATTTTTAAATCGAATACACGGATTCAAAACATTTGTTCGGCCCGGATACATGCTGTAAAAAAATCTGACAATCTTATTCTATGCACAAGTGAGGAAATTTTGAAAAACTGTAGCAGAATTTTGTACTTGAGGTTTTTGTATTAGTTTTTAGTCCAGATAGTTACTCTTGAATATCTTTGCTCTACTATCATAATTTGAGTATGAATTTAAAATTTTGAGTGTAGAGTAGAATACCTTGCTTGCTTTTTTGGACACTCATGGGGGGGGGGTTTAACCCCCAAACCCCCCCCCCCCCCCGTTCCTACGGCCATGTGTTCAATAAGCTCGAATACAAATTAAAACCATGCTAATTAGACTGCCTCAAATTTCTATGGGAAATTCAAAACCTGAGAAATGTTGTGCGCTGCAGGCTAAAATTGATGCTAGGCCTAGTACAAGATCTCATGCCAAATTTGGGCCAGATCGGACCACGGGAAGGGGTCGCTCAACGAGCCTGAAGTTTGTATGGGATTTTAAGACATTTTGTTCGGGAGAAACATGAAAATCCAGTTTTTCATCAATAACTTTGGTTCCCGTCGGCCGATTTCTTTCAAAAACGGGTTTTCTTAAAGCCTGAATTATGACAAATATTTCATCCGAAGATTGCATATCTATAAGAGTTAAGATAAAAAAGTTATTAAGCTTCAAAAATGGGGTAACTTTTTTTACGGTGGTATTCATCACTGTTAATGAGGCATCAATATGTTCGACCGCCCCGACTCATTAACAGTGATGAATACCATCCTTAAAAAAGCTAGCCCATTTTTGAAGCCTTATAACTTTTTTATCTTAACTCTTATCGATATGCAGTCTTCGGATGAAATATTTGTCATAATTTAGGCTTTAAGGCTGAAGGCTGAAAGAAATCGGCCGACGAGAACCAAAGTTATTGATGAAAAACTGGATTTACATGTTTCTCCCGAACAAAATGTCTCAAAATCCCATACAAACTTCAGGCTCGTTGAGCGACCCCTTCCCCTGGTCCGATCTGGCCCAAATTTGGCATGAGATCTTGTACTAGGCCCAGGATCAATTTTAGCCTGCAGCGTATAACTTTTTCAAAAGTCGGGTCATTTGGGGCAGTCTAATGCTAATTTGCACCAACTAATAGTAATTAATAAGACAAAAATCGATTGAATTGATGAACAACCAACCATTTTTTTTGGAAAAATTTCAACTCAATTGATTATAACGAGCTTCAGAAGTTTGTTGCACTTAAGTTTGCAGTTACTTTATATGTCTTAAGAAGTTTATACGATACGAGCAAATGGCAATAAATACACATAAAACCCATCCCCATGCTGAGTAAAATTAGCGTGTTATAAATATGAAACCAAGATAGGTTCAAATGCGCCAAGCGTGCAAGTTCGGGTTGAAAGCGACCGAACGAGCCAGTTCCGCAGAGGTTCGCCGATAGCTCCCGAGAAGGCCGCACACGTGTTTTAGAAACCACGCTTGGGCAAACATTTAAAATGCATCCGTTTCCTCAGGGCCCCATTTCGGAGATTGGCAATCTCCTGCACCGAACCGTCGGAAATAATACCACAGCACCCTGGTAGTCAGGAGACGCCACAGGCGTAGGGCGATCAACGACCAACGAGGCGCCAATACTGCAAACCAATCAGCGCCCCTGGCCAAGGGCGGCTAAAGACCAGAAGAGCGGCAGAGACACACAAGTGCCAACCAATCAGCGCCCCTGGCGAAGGGTGGCTGAAAGCCAGAAGGGCAGCGGAGGTACCAAGGTACCAACCAATCGGCCCCAGGCGTAGGGCGGCCGAAGAGCGACAGAGGCACCAGGTGCCATCCAATCGGCCCCGGTCGTAGGGCAGCCGAACAGCAGCAGCGATACCACGTGTCATCCAAACGGCCCCGGTCGTAGGGTGGCCGAATAGCAGCAGCGGCACCAGGTGCCATCCATTCGGCCCCGGTCGTAGGGCGGCCGAACAGCAGCAGCGGTACTAGGTGCCATCCAATCGGCCCCGGTCGAAGGGCGGCTGAACTCAGCGGTCTCAAGGTGCCATTCAATCGGCTCCGGTCGTATTGTGGACGAACAGTAGCAGCGGTACCAAGGTACCAACCAATCGGCCCCGGTCGTAGGGCGGCCGAACAGCAGCAGCGGTGTCAAGGTGCCATCTAATCAGCCCCGGTCGTAGGGCGGCCGAATAGCAGCAGCAGGATCAATCGGGGCTATCCAATCGGCCCCAGGCTTAGGGTGGCCGAAAGAGCAGCAGAGGTTCCGAGGTGCCATCCAATCGGCTCCAGGCGTAGGGCGGCCGCATAGCAGCAGCGGCACCAGGTGCCATTCAATCGGCCCCGGTCGTAGGGCGGCCGAACAGCAGTAGCAGTACCAGATGCCATCCAAACGGCCCCGTTTATAGGGCGGCCGAATAGAAGCAGCGGTGCCAAGGTGCCATCTTTTTTTTTTAGTTGGTAACCACAGGTGGTAAATCTCGGTTTACGGATTGTATTCCAAGGCACGGCGAGCCACCGCGTCCCCCCAGTTTGCTACTCTGGGTCCATGGGTACAATGGGAAGACTCATGATATACTCCGTGTATACCCCCTTCTCCTTAAACTCCACCTGGGGCCGCAGACCTGGTTCCCACCTCGAACTGTTTAATACACTATGCTTCAATAGTGGGAGGTCTATTCGCGCTAATGCACTCCAAGGCAATACTCATTAACGAGACCACTTTCAGCAAAACCTCTCATCCTCACGACTCGACGCCTGAACTCTCCTCTAATGAATTGAGAACCGACATCTCCTCGCAATGACTCGAGATTCCCACACAAACCTCTCCTCTTCGCGACTTGAGGCCTGATCTCTCCTCTAACTACTTGAGATCCGACCCCTCCTCGCATCGACTCGAGGTTTACCTCTCCTCTGCACGATTTAAGGCTCGAACTCTCCTCTAACGACTTGAAATCTGACCTCTCCTCGTTATGACTCGAGGTGACCACTTGTACCCCTCCTCTTGTTGGTAAGGGGCCTGATCCCTCCTCTTACGACTCGGGACCCGACCTCTTATCATAAACACTCGGGGTTGACCACACAAACCTCTCCGCCTGACCTGAGGCCTGACCTCTCCTCTAACGACTCGAAGCCCGACCTCTTATCTTCAGGGTTCGAAGTTTGCCACCTTGCCTGTTGTGTGCCAGATCGAGAGCAGCTTATCCTAGACTCGCGCCTGTCACGGCACACGCGCGGGACTTAACGCAACGACTCGGATGATTCCCGACGAAGACGTCATCCTACTCCGACTCGAATGGCTCACCCGGCGTCGAGAGCCACTCTACTCGTGGGTATTCCCCGAACGTGGAATAACCCTTTCCCAACGATTTCCACTGCGAAGAAGGTCAAGTCTTGTCCCCGCAGCTTCTGTCGTTGAGAACCGCTCTACTCGGGTACCCCCCGAAGGTGGAGCATCCTACGCACGAACGTGGCGCACCCACGGCATCCGCTACGCAGAAGGTATTGTCTTATCTTTGTAATTTCAAACCGTGGGGTCGGACGCACTCTACTCGACAGCCCCCCGTCGATGGGGTCAGTCTACTCCGACCGTTGTCCGGTCTTCTTTATCCCCCTTGACTGGCAACCCTAGGATTTTTGGCCCGCGGATTTTCCTGCCCGTTGTGTGCCAGATCGAGAGCAGCTTATCCTAGACTCGCACCTGTCACGGCACACATTCGGGACTTGGAACGCTACGACTCGGATGTTTCCCGACGGCGACGACATCCTACACCGACTCGAGAGGCTCGCCCGGCGTCGAGAGCCTCTCTACCCGTGGGTATCCCCCGACAGTAGTTAACCCTCTTCCCTCGAGATCCGCTACGAGGAAGGTATAGTCTTATCCCCCCAGTTTCCCTCTTAGGAAGCGGCACTACTCGGATACCCCCCGACATTGGGATATCCTACACACGTTCGCGGCGCACCCCTGACCTCCGCTACGCAGAAGATGTTGCCTTATCTTTGTAGCTTCGATCAAGGGATCGGACGCACACTATTCAGATGCTCTCCGCCGATGGAGTCATCCTACACCGTTCGCGGACTGCCGTTGGTTCCAGCTCCTCTGCAGGGAACCAAGGTGCCATCTAATCAGCCCCAGTTCCGAGGTGCCATCCAATCGGCTTCAGGCGCAGGGCGGCCGCATAGCAGCAGCGGCGCCAGGTGCCATCCAATCGGCCCCGGTCGTAGAGTGGCCGAATAGCAGCAGAAGTGCCATAGTGCCATCCAATCGGTCCCGGGCGAAGGGCGACTGAAGGCCGAGGAGCAGCAGAGGCGCCAGAAGTGCCGTACTATCGACGCCCCTGTCGAAGGGCGGCCGACGAATGCAGAGCAGGCGAAGTGCCGCACAAAAGAGGTCCGTTCAACGAGCATACATCCCGCAGGGCGGTGAGTACACGCTAATAAGGAAAATGTGGAAGTGTTTGTTGCCAAAAATGTTTGTAGTATATACCAAAATCAATTGAAATCATGCTGGTTACCTATTTGTGGCACCGACCACGATCAGCCTCCATGAAAATTTTTCCAATTCATTTTGTTGGGCACGCTCCTCTGTAGAGATGTACCAAATATTCGGTTGGCCGAATATTCGGCGTCGAATACCGCCAAAAACCGTTAAGCCGAATATTCGGCTCACCGAATAATTGAGCTAAGTGTTCGGCCGAATAGGCCGAATTTTATTTTTCAAATTTATACAAAAACAAACTTCTCAAATTTTTACACTGATGTTGGATAATTCATTAAATATCCAAAAGTAATATTAAAAACCTTAAAAATCATTTTGTTTTTTGTTTCGATTATAGTCGTTTTAACATCTTCATGTCATTTGCGACTTATATCAACGATGAAGTTGGCGGACAAGTCATTGAAAAACTTATCCGGTACAACTGTGATCGATGTTTACTCTTGGGCTCGAACACACGGACATCGGCTCAGAAAGCAACTGACTTGCCAACTGAGCTATATCACAAGCCCCCCTTAAAAATCATGATTTTAGTAAAACATTTCAGATGTGTCCGTGTATTTTTCACTGTAGATAGCTTTATACTTTGATTATCATTTGTTCCTAATTTTCTTGATATATCCAGGTTTGCCAATAAACCAAATAAAGAATTAGAGAAAAGTTAAATCTGACCGGGAGGGCCCCATGTTTATTTAAATAATCCGGATTTTATCCGAGTTTATTCAGAAATAAAAAAAAAATAAAAAAATTAAATTTTCTGTTACAAAACGATTTGTTAGAGTAAATTTATTCGTTAGATACAATTTTAACACTGCTAATTCATTCGATGAAAACTATAAATTTCAAGTAATTTTATTTCTTTTTCCTCTTGAGCATTCAGGCCAGACCTAATAAATGTATAAGTTTTCACATTTTTCTACAACAAATTTTTGTTGGGCACGCTCCTCTGTAGAGATGTATCGAATATTCGGCGCCGAATACCGCCAAAAAACCATTAAGCCGAATATTCGGCTCACCGAATAGTTAAGCTAAGTATCCCATGTTTATTTAAATAATCCGGATTTTATCCGAGTTTATTCAGAAATTAAAAAAAAAATAAAAAAAAAATTTCTGTTACAAAACGATTTTTTAGAGTAAATTTATTCGTTAGATACAATTTTAACACTGCTAATTCATTCGATGAAAACTATAAATTTCAAGCAATTTTATTTCTTTTTACTCTTGAGCATTCAGGTCAGACCTAATAAATGTATAAATTTTCACATTTTTCTATAACATAAACAATTTTATTTAAATAATATTTTTTAGTCGGGGATAAGATGTAACAAAATGCAAATCAAACGGACACCCTGTAAATCTCGTTTCCATCCGCTGAAATATGATTGTTTGCATCACGCGTTTGTACACATTGAAATTTCATTCGTTAAAACGTTTATTTTTTATGATTTCAGTTAGTAGAATTTTGGTATTTTTTACCCCTAAATGTATAGAGTATCCAAATTATTGAAGGTGATGGAAGGTATTAGAGAAACATGAGCTATCAAAGAACGAAAGAACATAAGCCGTAAATATCATGAATTTTTTAGAAAAGATACAACGGCTCACCGCCCGGAGATTGCGGGTTCAAGTCCTGCCGGTGAGCCGTTGTATCTTTTTCGAAAAACTCATGATATTTACGGCTTATGTTCTTTCGTACTTTGATAGCACATGTTTCTCTAATACTTTCCATCACCTTCGCAAATTTGGATATTTTCACTTACAAACATGTACCAAGAAAAATCATATCATTATTATTGATACAGTATCCTTATTTTTTTAAACAGCTTTTATTGAAAGAAAAATGTAAAAAATAGTTTTAACAGAACAAAAAATTACCGGAATTGGTGATTCTATACGTAATGGCCTTTTTGGCATTACAAATTTATCCAAAATCATAAATTAGGTTTTTCATTAAAAACAAAGTTTGTTGCAAGTTAGCCCCGACTAGGGTATTATTCGCAGGTTTTTGGAAAATAGAAAATAACTGAAGAAACCACTAATTATTTTGACTACGTCATTTTGATGTCCCATCCACCTTCAAACTTTTGATGGACATAAGTTTTTTAGAAGCCATTGAAATTGAAAAGTGTTGCATATTACCTCAATTTATGGTATTATATCTTTGCCTCAATTTTTCTGAGCTGAGTTTTCTAGATTTATTAGAAATTTTAATTATGATTAACTTTCGAGAAAACACACTTCAGGATTTCGAGTTGAGCAATTTTCATTTTTTTCGAAAAAGCTGTGGTTTTCGATCGAACAAAAAAGAATGAAAAATAAAGTTAAAAAATAAGAAAATAACACAAAATAAATTTTGAAATATGTAGAATCTTTTGACACACATACTTCCTTGGCTCTGAAGGCCCCTGTATATTTATATATTGTATTCATCAGCTTCTGGCTTTCTTAAATATATTGTTATTGTTAGGTAGGGGAAAACTGTACAAGACGCACCAGTTAAGCAAAATCGCTATTCATAGCAATACCAATCATCTAAGAACGAAATTGAAAGTTTACGACAGTTCAGGGATCAGATTTTCGTATTATCAAAAAGATTATATTATATTTTCATTATTGATTATTGATTATTTATTGATTATTGATTATTTATTGATTATTGTTTTTGATTATATTTTTGTAAAAAACTAAAACAGCCAGAGAACACATCGCGGGGTAGAACGCCAGAACTAGTGGACAGAACGCACCATAGCGAAAGGGTGGTAAGAAATGGAACAATGATTATACGGAATATAATAATTAAAACATAACATGTTTAATAACATGTTTATTTTTTATTTATTTTTTTGTTTGTAAAATAACCATGCTTTGGCAAAAAATCATTTATGATGGCTTAACTTATTGAAAATTTCGCTATTCAAAATACACTTTATTAAATCCTTATAAGTTAAAAGCCTTCAGGTAGGCAAAGAAATCGATTTCTTGACTGATTTCGCAGCAATCATGGCGGCAAATAGTAAACGAGTAAACTACAACAAAACATGTGTAGTCTTCCGAAAGTGCATACAAGTGGAAAAACGATAAGTTGTAGTTTCATCAGATAGTACGCGCTGGGTTACCATAAAACTTTATACGTTACTCTTGAAAAATAACAAGTTTCAAGCTGATTCCATTCATCTTTCTGTTTCTAAAGAACTTAAGTCGTTTTTGTGAACTTTTCATCTAATAAGTGTATTTTTGAGAAAGAATGGCATGGGTCGTCTTACCCCGCTGCGCTGGTGCGTCTTGTACAGTTTTCCCCTACAGTTCTCAATTATTATTTGCTCAATCGTAAAATTTTTATCCCACCATTTAAGGTTTCTGGTTTGTACTAGACGACATTGAACATTTATCATTGTTCATCGCTTTTAAAGAGACCGCTTTTATTGATAGCAGACTCCATTCCGCTTCAATTATCCAGGATTTGCGCGATTTAACGATGTATTGATTAAAAAGACTGCCAACTGCCAATGATTGATTCGCGCGGATCATTAAAATTCACAGTTAAAACAAAACGAGTAGAATGCGCCAGATGGTGTCAATGTCGTTGTCGTCGTCGTCGTTATCGGAATCTGAACTGCTTTTCATAACTTTGCCGGCCGCTCTAATCGGCGGGATGGCATTGACCGGAAGAGGTACGTCTGGACCTGGACCAACTGTTTCTTTTTCCCTCTTCTTTCGAAGCATTTTAGATTTTTTTTAACGAACCGATAGCTATTTGGGCGCCACTTCAATTCACAAACAACGACTTGGAAACACCAACAGAACAGAAGTAGAAACTGTGGGAGCAAAAATAAAAACCGAAGCTAGAAGTGCGAAAGGAAACGACAGAGAACCATAATTGTGATAATTTGATTTTAATCGGTTGATATAAAATTGATTTTATTTAGCTTTCCTCGATTCTACCGCTCTAGTCGTTTTTTTTTCTTCTATTGCTGTTCTTTGTCTTTGAAGATTTTACCCCCATTTACCATCAGTCAAAGCGTAATGAAAAGTTTGATGATGATCTGAGGAGGAAAAATGAACACCATTGATCTCCGATTTGGTTCAACGCTTAGAACAGCCAGCTCATGAAGAATCTAAAGATCAATGTTCCATTGAGTTTTTTTTGGTTATTTTAGTTTCATTTCACAAAGTTCATAAAGTTTTTGAAAAGTTTGTCTACTACCTTATATTCATTGCATACTTAAAGGCGCAATATTCAAATTTTTAGATAAAAGCACTTCTTTGAGTCCTTTTAATCAGGAAATTATTGGATAAATATTAGTCATTGGATAAATATTGATAATTTCGTACATACCAATGATCAACATCCATTCAAAAGAAAAATATATCTTTTTGGACTCAGGGGGATCAATGAAACACGTAACATACATTTTTGAAAAAAAATTCTTAAAAAAAAATTTAAAGTTCAGTTATTCCTTTTAAAATATGGCATAAGGAAGTTCATATAAAACTCTTAAGATTGAAGTTTTTTTTCGTGTGGGAAACATTTTAAAGTGGGTTAAAAGTCACATTTTGCTATATACAAACAAAGTGTAATAACTCAAAACATTTTTTTAATAGGTTTTTTGTAGGGACGGGATGAATAAGCAAACAAGTTTAAAATCCCAGATAAAAGAAAAAAAATAGGTTTTTTGTTTTGTTCTTTTTGGATATTTTTTTTAGAAAATTTGATCTATGTAAGATATTCCAGATTCGAGATATCGGAGATATCGAGATAAATCAAGTATCTCCAGGGAAAAACATTCAACTACATAATTTACCGTTTATATGAGACGGATGCTGCTATAGTATGCTTTCCAGATTTTCTTCTGAACGTATAAGGAACGGGTATATCCAGGCTTTTTTTCTCGAAAACATGGCAAAATCCGAGCAAAGAATTTCAAAATATTCAACTAAAAAATAAGATTATAACCGGTTTAACCCTTTTAATATCGAACACTCGCCAAAATAACAAAAAGTCAAAATATGATTGTTACTATGTATTTTGCTTCATAAGACCCGCCACAAGGGTTTTTTGTTTCCAAATAACAGTTCAAAATGTTAAAATAGTTTTTTTTGGTACCTAACAACAAATATTAAAAGAATGGACACATTACAATTCCTCAAGGACACTCTACATTATGTAAGCGGGCCAGCTCTGCGAAGTAGGTAGTTCCACCTCCCCGTGGTGCAGAGTGGAAACGTGTCTACAGACTTGTCACCTGTAGGCGTACGGCCAAGAGAACTACACGTCACAACTTGGTGCAGCCAGCCGTGCAGAGGATGTGTGAGGATGCCAATACTTGGCGCGTGGTCAGCGATGGGTTCACCCGGATCATGACTGCCCTGCAGAGGAGTTGGAACCAGCACCAGTCCGGTGTAGGGTGACTCCTTCGTCGGGGAGCACCTGAGTAGTGTGCGTCCGATCCTGGCAGTAAAGCATACAAAGATAAGACTTAACCTTCTGCGTATGCCGAGCTGTTAGGTACGCCGCGCGTCTGTGTGTAGGATACCTCCAACGTTACCGTCGCGGAGTATTCGAATCGAACGCGCCCTCTGCGACGGAGGCTGTGGGGATAAGACATGACCTTTTCCGCAGTCGAACGCGCAGGGGGAAGCGTATTCACGTCGCGGAGTACTCTCGGGTAGAGTGGTCTCACGTCGCCGTCGGATGAGTCACTCGAGTCGGGTAGGATGACATCACCGTCGGGATTCATCTGAGTCGCAAGCGTTAAAGACCCGTACGTGTGCTGTGACAGGCGCGAATCCAGGATAAGCTGCTCTCGATTCGGCACACGGCGGGCAAAAAGCCTTGGGTTGCCAGCCAAAAGGGAGGAGGAAGACCGGAACACGGTCGGAGTAGAATGCCCTTTTGGCGGGGGACATTCGAGTAGTGTGCGCCCGATCCTAGCAGTAAAACATACAAAGATGAGACTCTACCTTCTGCGTATGCCGACCCAGACAACCAGAAGTCGTATTTTATTTTACAGATTATATCGTATAGAATTTTATTTAAACTCATTTTCGTATATCTGCACCTACAATGTGCGACCCATGCATATTCTTTATCGTATTTAAATGCATTGCATGATTTTATTATGACGATCCGTATATCTGCACCTACATTGTGCGGCCTATGCATATTCTTTGTCGTATTTAAATACATTGCATGATTTTATTACGACAATATAATCCAAATCAAGAATATGTGTGCTTATGCACCTATATGGCCTCCAAAATGATACGTATAAACTGGTTTTGCTGCATTATATATAAGGTTGCCAGAATTTTTTCCACTCCCATCCGGGCCTAGCAATACCGGGCATTTTTTCAAAAAAACCTGGCAAAATCCGGGCATGGATTTCAATTTTTCAAATCCAAAAACCGGGCAATAACCGGGCAAAATTTAGGTGTTATTATGTATAACAGCAAAGGAAAAATGCAAAAAAAAATTAAATTAATATTTTATTAATGTAATTGCAGACTTCCAAAAACTTTTTGGAACACTTAAATATTTAAAGGTTTATAAAAGTAAATCAGCGAAATTATTTGAAACAACCGTTGAAAATGTCCATACCGTTAATCGATTTTGCTGAAACTTACTCAAAAACTTTGATTTTTTTTTGGTTTTTTTGTGAAAATTGTGAAAAAATCCGGGCAATATCCGGACTTTTTTCACGATATCCGGGCAACCGGGCCGGACCGGACTTTCTCGAAATTTTGCATCAAATATCCGGGCAAACCCGGATAAAACCGGGCAATCTGGCAAGCTTAATTATATACGATATGTCTACACGTTTATTTGCACGTATATTTGTGTTGCAAATTCGAAATACCCACCAAATGGTTGGGGTCGTAACGTGTATCGGGTAGTCGCGACCCCGATATGTGGGACGACCTAATGTTCGAGCGGGTTTCGATCGATCTGCTTTTTGGAGGAGATTCCTGGCCCCGATTCGCGGATACGATTGAATCACGACGGGCGGAGGGCCTTTGGCCGTAACATGTGGCGCCCAGTAGATGGGCCTCAGGATCAGTCTCGAAGAGTCGAGACGGAGAACATGATAGGTGTGTGGATATCTCCAGACCCGAGGAGAGGCGAGTTGTTCTCGTTTCGAATTGGGTCAAGAGACGGGTTGATAGAGGGCCCTCAAGACACGAGGAAAGGCGTGTCAAGGCGTCTCGAATTGTGTCAAGAGGATGAGCGTTAGAGGGTCTCGAGTCACGAGAAGAGGCATAGGTCCTTCCGCCTCAAATTGTGACAAGAGGCCGAATGTGGGACTCGAGTCACGAGTAGCGGCGAACGGGCTGCGAACCCGTGAGTCGTAAATCCTGACAGTACAGTGGATGACGATTGCTGGTGTAGTACATATGAACGAATATTGCCGTGGAGCGCTTTGCGCGAGGTTGGTCTCCCATCACGGGTATAGCCCAAGGTTGCCGAAATCACAGAAAAATCTGTAATTTCACAGAATTTTGAGCAAATTTTCATCACAGAATCTGTGTCACAGAACACAGAATTTTGAACTTTTCACAGATTTCACAGAATTTTCAAATTTTGAATGGATTTCCGAAATTATAATTTTTGTTGGACAGAACCCAATTTAGATTTCTTACTTTGAATCAGAAAAGTATGATAAGATTGTTAATGGTAATTGATTTTGCCCAACTAAAATGTGAAAATGACCCAATTTTTCATGAATTTTCTATGAAATTCAAGGAAATAGCATCACAGAAATCTATCACAGAATTTTTGGGTAAAATCACAGAAAGTCAGAATTATTTTTCTCACTCATTTGTGTAGTCTATGGCCCGCTTGATGAACGGCGCTTTAAGCGTGCCATAGACTACACAAATGGCGTGAGCATATTCGATGATTCCATGACGATTGTTTGATCTATGCTCGCCCACACGCGATACAAACTAATTTCGCGAGAACACAAACGATTGCTGGCGAAAACAGCAACAGCAACAACAAAAAACCACCTCCACCCCGGCTGGGGCTGATTAAATGGCCTGAATTTTGTACGAACAACACTATACACCATGCCACACAGGGTGGTTTGTACAAAATATTTAGATCCGGACCGATTTTACTCATTTGCACGCTCATTCAAACAGTGCCATACACGAAGCAAATCGTATTCACAGCGACAGAATGTCATCGAATTTCATCGCATTTGTGCAAATGTTGTGTAGTCTGTAGCCCGCTTTAGGCTCTTAAGTGCCTTGGACCTATATGTATGTTCGCCCGTTTGTTGAATTAAAAGCTCAAACACCTCACTTCCAAAGGTTTACAAATTTTGTTACATACCCCATAATGTATTGAAATAAAGAAACGATTTTCGAGAAAAAACGATGACGTCTTGTTATGACAAATATCGTAGCAAGATAAACATGGTTTCATCATTCATCATTTTTTATTACAAATTGTTTTTAAAATTTTGTTCATATCACTTCTACTTTCATTGTTATAAGCTGTTCACGCAACTTTTACTGAAGTTGAAAGTAGAAGTGATATGAACAAAATTTTAAAAACAATTTGTTTAAAAAAAAAGATGAATGATGAAACCATGTTTATTCATCGATTTGTTGGTCGGTTTTTACTCGATATTAGGAGGGTTAAAAAAGTAAGTCATCTTATAAACGACCAAAATGTCAACAATCCAAACATTTCCAGTGGCAGATAGAGATAACCTTTATTCTCGCAACTTTTAGAATTTAAACATGACAAGCATCACCACTTAGAGCGTCAGGAACATTTATCCAAATGCTGCTTAGTTCATTATTTGTTGAGAATGTGTTGGATTGTTATGAAGTCTGAAGTAAAGCTTTTTTTTTACCGCAGGCCACAGATTTCTTTTCAACGATTACAATCGGAGGATAACCGAGAAAATTATTTATGTGGTTGTTAAATTTATTATATCTTAATTTTGGTTCTGCTGAAATCTTGACCATCGCCGCGATTGTTTCATTCTTTATCGACGTTTTTCGGCGGGTTTTAGTTTAAAAAAAATACGTATTTACCAGTTGTTTGGACTATTCGATTATTGACATGTATTGTTTAAGCGAAAAACGCACAAACACCTTTTTTGTTGAAATTCAATATCGGAGAAAGCATTTTCAAGGTGTTATTTTTTCTCGCATACTGAGAGGCACAGACATCAACAATTTGCATTATTTTAAAGCAAATGCTCATGTTCACATTGTCCACAATCGTACCCCCCATATGATGCAAGAGATTGGCTGCAGTGAAGTAACATTGATTTGTTAATAACCCATTCATTGGCCGATGGGTAAAAGTGGTTACTTTTGGGGCAATTCGTGCCACTGGCTCAATGGTACGAAATTCGATACACCATCAAAATGCATGGATATGGCGAAAGAAATAGAAAAACAACACGGTAGCAGAATGGGGGAAAAAATAATAACTCGACTCTGCCGATGATGATGATTGGCTGAGAAAAATTTATACGCAAAATTGTGCTGAAGGTGCATTAATCGGTATAAGCCAGCTAGTGCTTCGATATGTTATTCCTTTCAATCGGTTATCGATGAAGGTTTGTTTGCAATTTGATGAAAGATTTATTCAGTGAGGTGAAACTGTGAGATATGATATTGGAAAGGTTCGCTTCGAAAGTAGGTTTGAGGAGTTAGATTTCCAAATAGCAACTGTTATTAGAAAGCTTTCCGATACCTCAATGGTATGAATCATCTGCCACTCTTTTAAAGTTACATAAAAGGCAAAATAAATATACCTAATTGGAAAATTAAATTCAATCACAATCTATGGGAATAAAATACTCAACAAAACATGTCGCTTCAAGATGCGTGCCATGCCAGCAGACATGGATGGACAATGAACGAAACAACTTCAACCTTGAAAGACAGAAACCAGCCAAATCAATTACCCATTGGGCTACTGAAAGTCTGCTGCGAAGGACAATAAAAACAAACTGAATCATTTTTCATTGCCAGCCAGCACACTCCAAGACACATTCACTGTCATTTCGTTTCACAGATGTCACGGGATGTTTTGTGGCGCTCTGGGAAATTGTTCTTCCAAAAATGGTTCGCACTTAGATACACAGCTCGGCACAGACCATCTCGATTGTCCTGTTTAATGACCGTTTGCTCCATAATGTTTGCGTTACTTGTGCCAAGATATAGATGTTAACACTGTCGTTCGATATGGGAGTCACATTGTTTTAATTGAGAATTTTTTAAATCAATTTTACTTAATTTTTTAAACTTATTTTCTTTTTTGTGTTTACATATGTTTGTACCTATGCAATGCACGTAAATAAGAGGGTTCAAAAGAGCAATGTGTTCTGGAATCAAAACTTCACGTTTAGATTAGGAAGAACCATATATGTATGTATGTGTTCATAGTTCTTGGTAATCTTAATCTTATTTACATCTAATCAAAAGACACATGCGGTGTTAAAATTCATTTACTTTCTCGACAGTAAAGTGAGGAACAAGACTAAAAGGATACTACTCGATGATGGAGTTGATTCGGCTTGTCTTCGAATTCGACAATCTATTGGAAAGTTTACCTACGCTCTATGCTGAGTTTTCGTCGTTCGATTTTCCATTTTCCGCTGTGGCTCGTCGTGTAATGATTCAGTGTTGTTTATCCTGGATACAAGCCTGTCTTAGAAAATATTATTCTGACTTCTTTTACTTCTGACTACGAATGTTGCCAAAATCGAATGTTGGCAAAACTAACGGGGTCTGTATTCAATAATATTTTTAACCCGAGCTGTGCCTGTAGGTTTAAAACAGTTTAAAACGCTTACATTCAAAGTTTCCTACTGCACACAAGATTACTCCCTTGATGGCTGCTACGACTGCTTTTTATTTAGGTCCTATTAAAATGATTTTCTTATTATGCTAGGTTTTAAACTAAATCTAAAAACTTACGTCAGGTGAGATCAGACTGGCCAACTTCTTTCCACAATACACGGCTTTCAGCACATTAAACCTAAACATATAAACATTTAAATTTAACTCTCCTTCCGAAATTCGGCTATTTACGGTACGCATGGACTCAATCAGTTTGTTCAGTAATTCCTGTCGATTCAACGCCACTCGTACTCGATCTAAATATAAGCTTCCTATTAGCACTTAATCATTTTCTCTACTTTTTCTACGTACTCGAATTACTCCAAATCAATTTGATAACAAACTCTTTCTAGCTACCGAATTCATAACAGAACATAGTTGTGTAAACGTTCGTCATTTTTTACTGACACATATTTCTGTACACAATTCTATAGGGGAGAGTGGGGATACTTGATCCCCTTTTCTTATTTTCACCATATCTTTTTGGAAAAATTTAGCAACTCGCCGTCTTTGACATTTTCTGACAGCTTGTAACTTCAAGTTTCTATGCTCCAAACATTAGAACGATACTTGAACCCGTTGATGAACTAGAAGCATTTTCGTGGGAGTAAAAAATTGCGATTTTTCTGAAGTTAGGGGAGACTTGATCCCCTATTGAAGGAGACTTGATTTTTTATTCAGGAAGCCCTAATCCTTGTATAAAAATCAAACAAAACCCCTAGATAGAATGTTAATTGACTATTTTGGTCATGTTTGTTCTCATTTCACAATTTATAGCAGACATAAGAAGAAAATTCTATAACTTTGTCTCAACGCTAATTTTTTTTTTCTTTATTATAGAGACTTTCAGCCTCGGGCTGGTTCGTTCTCAACGCTAATAACATTGCATACTTCAAGGCGCCATTTTTTATAATTAAGAAAAAATTAATTATTTATGCCCATTTCTTCAAACAACTGTTTGATAAATATTAGTTTTTGGATAAATATTAGTAATTTCGTAATCAGCAATCATAACGATCAATTCAGAAGAAGAATATGCCGTTTGGAAGGGGGATCAATTGTACCCAAATCTAGGGGATCAATTGTACCCATAATCAACATTTTAGAAAACTTTTTCTTAAAAAAGTTGAGAGTTTTCCATTGCTTTGAAAGTATGGCATTATGAAGTTCATTTTAAGCTCAAACGATTGATACATTGGAACAAATATTTTTTTCATAATTTTCCCATGTAAGGATCATTTTAAAGTGATGAAAAAAGATCTTCAAGTTACATTTTGTGAAATTTTTCAAACAAAGTTCAATTACTCAAACAATTATTTTGTTAAAAAATTTTAAACTACAAGCATTGTTGTTTTGCTCATTTTGGCACATTTTTCTAGAACATTTGATCTTTGTAAGACATTCCAGTTTCGAGATATAGCTAAGGAATCAAGTATCCCCAGGGATCAAGTATCCTCATTCTCCCCTACCTATTCTATACACAACTCTACATCTACAGTAAGGGGCAAAATAAAGTGTCCAAATTATTTCTTTTCAATTTCTTTTATTTTTCTGGTTAAAATTTAACGAAAACACATCGTAATCATTTTTTAAATATTGTTTATTATGTTCTTTTCAATTTTTGTTCATGTTGCCCTGGTAAAAAAGAAAGTTTTCTGATAGAAAAAAAAGTTAATATTCCAAAAAAAAACAGGGGCAAAATAAAGTGTCCAGATCAGTACAGCTTCAAATAATTCAAACTGAAGGCAAACAAGAACGATTTAATAATGGAAATGGCCTCCTCTAGCCAACATCTCCTGCAACATCTCCTGCAAGCGCTTCGGCATACTTTCAACAAGGTTGTGCAAGTGTTGTGGGTCGAGTTCTTCCCACGCATGCTCCAGGGCATCAAAATAAGTATTTTATTTGTCACACCAGTCTTATCAATCAGAGCATCGAGGATGGCCCACAGATTTTGGATGGGGTTAAGATCAGATTATTGTGGGGCCATTCAAGGGGTTTGATGCGGCAGGAACGGAACAATGACTTCGTCAGATTAGCCGTATGCTTCGGATCTTTATCCTGCTGTAAAACGAAGCCTTCTTCGAGGCCCGTCTTGATGAGCTATACCTCGAGGTTTTCCCGCAGGATATTGCAATATGACTCAGTTGTCATGATTCCGTCCATTTTTACCAAATTGTCCACTCCACCCCAAGAAACCATCACGTTACGTCCTCCGTGCTTGATTGTTCCTTGGATATGGCGGTCTTGGAGCTCCTCACCCGACTTGCGCCTCATATGATCCCGCTTCTTCCGGTTGAATAGCTCGAATTTGGATTCGTCGACCCACAACAATGTTTTTCAGTACTCAAGCCGTTTATCGGCGTGTTTCTTGGCGAACTTGAGCCTTGTTCACCTGGCTGATGAAAGGCCTTCTCACTGCGATCTTGCTATGGTACTCCTTTGCATGGATGCGGCGACGGACAGTACGACGCAATACCGAAAATTGTAAGCTCTTCCTGTATCTGCCGGATCGTTATTATTGCGTTTTTCTTCACTTCAAGAATGATTTTCTTGTACGTTCTGGCATCTGTCTTGGGCTTCAGTCCTCTTCCCGGGCGATCCACCACCGATTCGAACGTTTTCATCTTCTTCATGATTCTTCATGATCATCTTGCTGATTTCGCAGTGCTTGGCTATCCAAGCAATCAAAAGTCCCATAAAACAGGTACAAAAACGCTTACTCAGCCCCATCATTGATATGAAATCCGTTCTATGCAGCTCATAATTTAAGTTCTTATTGATACTTTCAAGTTCCAAAACAAGTCTTAATGATCTTCTATTCAGCTTCCAGCGGCCTTTTCATTCAGCTTCCAAAAACCGTAAAATGAGACAAATTGCTCAATTGCTTCTTTCCTACATTTCCTACATATATCGCATCAGAATGGTTACTCAATTACCAAATAACTTCTTGAAAAATAACTTGCCCGGCTTGGTGATCGAACCCCGACCTTCGTGGTGAGAATCGAACACGCTACCACAAGACCACGCTTATATGTTGTTCTAACTGAAACTAAAACTCGAAGTGGTGATTTGATTTTGAAAGCACGTCAATGAACTTTGTGTGATTCAGTAAATCCCGTTTGAGCTCTTTTGTGCCTTTTATGTGATTTAGTAAATCCCGTTTTGAGTACTTTCGTGCCCTTTATGTGACTTAAGTCCCATACAACGTCCGTATTAATCTCTTTAGCAACTTTCAAGTTCGTTAATGAGTACATAAAGTTCACTATAAGGAATTGGGCAGTTGATACTCTTTGTCAGCCAATATGTAACTTTCAATGCCTTTATTCAAGTAAATATGTGACTTTTGGTTGCTTGGCCACTTCCCGGTGCGTTTGACCGTTATTCACATCACGAACAACCAGTTTCCGGATGGACAACGGAATGGAACTAGAAATTTATGCGTTCTCCATATTTTACAACTGTTTCGAATGTAGACACCTGTTTGAATACTCCAGAGCCAAGCCAGTTGTTTATGAAACGTTAAAATACACAAAACAAATAAATTCGAGGGGCCTCGCGATGGAAACTTATCGAAATTATTTTGATTTTTGAGTTGGACACTTTATTTTGCCATTTTTTTTTGGAATATTAACTGTTTTTTTTTCTATCAGAAAAACTTTCTTTTTTTACCAGCGCAACATTAACAAAAATTGAAAAGAACATAATAAACAATATTTTAAAAATGATTACGATGTGTTTTCGTTGAATTTCAACCAGAAAAATAAAAGAAATTGAAAAAAAAATTATTTGGACACTTTATTTTGCCCCTCACTGTATCTTATCAATCATCAACGTTTCCATCATCAATGTTTTTCTGACGCACAATGGTCGAATTTGCGTACAACAAATAACTTATGACATTTTCAACCGATTCTTAAAAACAACACTGTTCCTTGTCAAGCAAATCGTAATGCATGTATCTGACAGAAAAAAAAATAGTAATGTGTTTTTTTTAAATATGTCTTTATTCGTACCAATTCATCATTACATTTATATTACATTATTACATTACATTAGGTGTTCAGTTCAATAATGAACTGTCCAGAGCCCTATAGTTTACTAATCACTAAAATTTATTTATTCGGCTTATTTTTGCTGAGCACAATCAAGTATTTTTTGTAGGAGAACATCCTGTAATGTCAAAAATATTTTAAACTTACAACTAAAAACTAAAACTATCCTAAAATTAAACTAATTGTAGAGAGAACGAATCTCTGCGATGGAAGACTGCATCGATTTGCCTCTAAAGTTGGAGATGATTTTGTTGGCCATCTCTTCGATAGATTCAATGCCTGCAATCCGATGAAGATCTTCGGTGCTGTGCCAAGGTGGAAGCCGCAAAATCATTTTCAGAACCTTGTTCTGAATCCTCTGGATGGCTTTCTTCCTCGTCGCGCAGCAGCTAGACCAAATCGGAACTGCATACATTATCGCTGGTCGGAATACCTGCTTATAAATAAGCATCTTATTCTTCAGGCACAATCGGGATTTCCTGTTGATGAGAGAATAAAGAGATTTAGTGAATTTATTACATTTAGATTGAATATCTTCAATGTGATTTTTAAAAGTAAGATTCCGATCAAGTGTGAGTCCCAAGTACTTCACGTGATAAGACCATTCTAATGAAACCCCATTAAAAGTTATGGAATGATTTTCATTAGGTTTTAAAAATTGAGCTCTTGGCTTATGGAAAAATAAAATAAGTTGAGTTTTGGAAGCGTTAGGAGAAATTTTCCACATTTTCAAGTAATTCAAAAAGGAATTTAAATTTTGTTGCAATCTACTGCGTACCACCCGTAAATTCCGACCTTTGGCTGAAAGCAAAGTATTATCAGCAAATAATCTTCTACCTTTTCCTTCTGGTACATCAGGAAGATCAGAAGTAAAAATATTGTATAAGATTGGCCCAAGTATACTACCCTGAGGGACACCAGCTCTAATGGGTGTCCTTTCAGAGCATGAATTTTGATAGCTTACTTGTAAGGTTCGGCTAGTCAAATAATTTTGAATAATTTTGGTGAGATATACAGGAAAATCAAATCGAGCTAATTTAGCTACTAAACCTTTGTGCCAAACACTGTCAAAAGCTTTTTCAATATCTAGAAGAGCAACACCAGTTGAATAACCTTCAGATTTGCTAGCGTTAATCATATTAGTTACACTCAAAAGTTGATGTGTAGTAGAATGTCCATGACGAAAACCAAATTGTTCATCAGGGAAAATAGAATTCTGATTAATGTGAATCATCATTCTATTCAAAATAACTCTCTCAAATAGTTTACTTAAAGATGGAAGCAAACTAATTGGTCGATAACTTGAAGGCTCTGAAGCACTTTTTCCAGGTTTTAAAATTGGAGTTACTTTGGCATTTTTCCATTTATTGGGAAAATAAGCCAAGTGAAAACATTTATTAAAAATTTTAACTAAAAAATCCGGAGCTTTCATATTTTTAAATTTTTTGAAAATCAATTTAAGTTCATCAATATTTGTCTCACAGGGACTTTCAAATACATTTTGTTTAGAAAGGATATCATCAAATTCAAGGGAAATTTGAGCATCAATTGGACTTACAACGTTTAAATTAAAATCATGAGCAGACTCAAATTGTTGGGCTAATTTTTGAGCTTTTTCTGCGTTAGTTAAAAGAAGTTTATCCCCATCTTTCAAAGTAGGAATTGGCTTTTGGGGCTTTTTCAGAATTTTTGTTAATTTCCAAAATGGCTTTCAGTAGGGTTTTATGACCTCTACTGCTTTAGCAAAATTTTCATTACGAATGAAATTTAAACGACGTTTGATCTCTTTTTGAAGGTCGCAATAAATAAATTTCAAATAAGGATCCCTAGTACGTTGATATTGGCGTCGACGAATGTTTTTCAGTCGTATCAAAAACTGAAGATCATCATCGATCAAAGGTTGATTAAATTTATGTTTAACTTTAGGTATTGAAGCGGCTTTAGCATTGACTATTGAAGTTGTCAAATTTTCTACAGCCAAATCAATATCTTCAATTGAATTCAGTGGAACGTTTACATCTAAATTACGTTCAATAAAATTCCTATATCGCTCCCAGTCAGCTTTTTGAAAGTTAAAAGTTGATTTTAAAGGGTTTTCAATGGGACTTTGGAATAAAGAAAAAGTTACTGGAAGGTGGTCTGAATCGAGGTCCGCATGAGTAACTAATTGACTACAATGCTCGCCTAAATCCGTTAGAACCAAATCAATTGTGGAGGGATTTCTAATTGAAGAAAAACAAGTATGCCCATTAGGATATTCAACAGTATAATAACCTGCAGAGCACTCATTAAACAAAATATTCCCATTTGAATTTGATGAAATATTATTCCAAGATCGGTGTTTTGCATTAAAGTCACCAATAATAAAAAATTTAGATTTATTTCTGGTGAG
Organism: Uranotaenia lowii; assembly: GCF_029784155.1. Classification (NCBI taxonomy): domain Eukaryota; kingdom Metazoa; phylum Arthropoda; class Insecta; order Diptera; family Culicidae; genus Uranotaenia; species Uranotaenia lowii. The sequence continues at coordinate 139,120,119 of NC_073691.1, forward strand.
TTTTTGTAAATCTCCCTTCAAAAAATTTTTCTGTTCACCGCTACATTGAAAAGGCAAATATGCGGCAACAATTATAATTTTCCCCATAGAAGTTTCTAATTCAATTCCAATTGTTTCTAAGACTTTTGTATTGAAAGAAGGAAGAAGTCTAAATTTGAGACGACTATTGATGACAATAGCTACACCCCCACCTTGTCGATCAAGTCGATCATTATGCAAAATTTTAAAGAAAGCATTGCTTTTCAAGTTATTTAGTGGTATGAATAAGGTTTAGCAATTGCTTCGGTAGCTTTTACTTAGCTCGAAATCAATCAAAGCAAAAGTCCAAAGCATTTGCTTAGTTTGGTATGAATAAATATTTGCTTAGCGGATGTGTACTAAAGTCTTAGAACATAGCTTTTGCTTCGAAAAATAGAGCTATCCAACCAGCAGAATCTGAAGTTTTCTAAAGTAAAATGAAAGAAGACGATCAGAAAATTGAAAAGTACAGCTAAAGTAGCCTTGAAGTCGAAGAAGCGGGTGGTGGGTGTAAGAACGACCGGAATTTTTTGTTAATGCGTGCTCGTATGTTGATGTTTAAAGATAAATGAATACATATTCGAATATTGTCAAACAAAAAATGGCCTAACTTTAATATTTATCATAAGCTCTCCCACATGTATTCGGATCGGGATAATCCGATGTATAAAAAAAATAGGCAAAAGGCGCGCATTTTAATTTAGATTTTTTTTTTAAATCTTAGGATTATGGAAAATTATATAAAAATGAGAGATCTGTATAATGTTTTAAATTATTACAATTTATTTCTTACTTTGGGCCAATTGAGACTTCTTCCACTATAGCCGGATTTTTTTTTAATTTGAAATATTTAATAATTGATTTGTTTATTGTCATCTTAGACGAATGATTTTATACAACGACAGGAATATGAAAAAAGTTGGGTTATCACTTCGACTTTTCTTCATCCATGTTGAAAATACCTTTCTGAATTGTTTTGAAGTGAAATATTACTAATTTGATAAGTTCATGACGTTATTAAATAATTTTTTATTGGAAAAGTCTGCTACCGAGCATGCTTAGAAAATAAAGCAATTGCTATGAGATTTGTCGAGCAATTGCTTCAGATTTGAGCTTTATTCATACCAAACTAGCTTGTTCTAAAAGTAAAAGCTCCTGACTGAGAAAAAAGCTGTCAAAAAAACTTTATTCATAACAACCGAAGCAATTGCTTTAAGCGACTGCTCGACTGCTCGATTCAGTTTAGCAAAAGCAATTACTAAGTTTTTTTCATACCACCCATTGTCTGGCTTTAAAAAAGTTTCAGTGATGGCAGCAATATGTATGTTTTGAGTTTTCAAAAATAAAAAGAACTCATCTTGGTTAGCCAGCAAAGATCTAGCATTCCAATTCATAATTTTTAAACACCTATTTGGATCCATGAGGGAATCGTAAAGTCATAATAATTTTGTTAGCATAATTAAAAGAAGTTTGGAAAGCTTCAAACATTGAATTTGCTTTCAACATAAGTTGCATCATTTCCATTAAATTTTGATGCAAAAATTTTAATTTTTCCTCAGTAATCTCACCCAAATCAACAAAATTGTTAGGATCAGAAAATGAAGGAGAAGAACAAGTATTTGAATTTCTGGGATTTTCCCAAGCCTTCGCATGAACGTTGAGACTTGGTTTTTTCCCATTTTATTAGTTAAACCTGAAGAGGGAAACCCATTTTCAACCACCTCTGAGAACGATAAACAACGAGTCTGGGGCGCAGAATCAGCACAGGTAACATTAAAATCACTTCGGGTATTACCCAGCCGTGATTCCAATGTAGACCGAGGCTGACCGCGAACAGGCAGATTGTTTGCCGGCCCGACGTGTGAAGACGAAAAAGAGGAAGGAGGAGAAGAAACTTTTCTGGAAACTTTGGGATTTTTCCTAGAAGCAATAATTTTTGCCCTGATGGGACAATCTAGCGAATTCGAGGAGTGATTACCTGCGCAATTCGCACACTTGAAAAATTCTGTTTGTGGCTTATCACCACCAAAAAGGCATTTAGATTTTTCATGATCGAATGAGCCGCAAAGCATGCATCTGGCATTCATTCTACAATTTTTAGTGCCGTGACAAAAAGCTTGACAACGACGACATTGCGTAATATTTTGAAGGAAATTGGTTGAAGATTTTCGAAAAGGTTCGAATTTGACTCGACAATGAAACATACACAGTAAATGAAAATTACCGAGTTCGGTAATTTTTTTACCGAAATCCTAACATGTGTAAATCGTTAAACTGTTCGGTAATTTTTTCGGTAAAAAATAAACGAACATCGGTAAATGAAGAATCGCTTTACCGATGTTTGTTAATTTTTTACCGAAAAAATTACCGAACAGTTTAACGATTTACACATGTTAGGATTTCGGTAAAAAAATTACCGAACTCGGTAATTTTCATTTACTGTGTAAGACGAGCCTTTTCAAGAATTTGCAAATTATTAACTTGATCCTTTTTAAAATGGATCAAATAAAGCTCAGGAGCAAAACCAACACTACTGATATTATTCGTGTTGGTTCTTTTCCTCATTTGAATTACTTGAATTGGAGAAAAACCTAACAAAGAATTTAATTCAGATGTGATCTCATCCGGTGTCTGATCGCCGGTGAGACCACGAAGTACAACTTTAAATGGACGATCACTTCTAGTGTCGTACGTAAAAAATTGATTTTTTTTTATTATTCAAATAATTTAAAATTTTTTGAAAATCATTAAAAGATTCCGCCAAAATACGAGCAGTTCCCCTTCGACCGATCTGAAAAGAAATCTTCACATCCTTGACGGAAGTGATGATTTCTTTCCGAAAGGCATTGAAGTCAGGAATCGTGACTTTAATTGGTGGAACCTTTTCGTTTTTAAGTGTATAAGAAGAAGAAGGTTTCTTAGTACTCTTATCAGAATTAAATATGAATATTTCCTCATCACCGATGTTATGAAGGACATCGAATGAATTGGAAATTTCAACTCTTTTGGCAGATGGCCCTGGATTAGGTTCAGCAATCCGTTTTCTTCCGGCCCTTGAGCCGGCCGAAGACTTCCCCATGCTGGAAAGAAAAGAGAAAAATATGAATAAAAGAAAATGAAAATAATTTTAGCACTGAAAAGTGCTGATGGAAAAACAGGTAAGAAAAAAAAAATAATTTAAAATGTTCCTGCAGGTACACAGCAACGATACGATGCTCCGGCGTACGTGTTGACGGCTCAACGGTACAGATGGAAGTGAACTTAGTAATGTGTTAATATTTGGTTCTTCATGACAATTTTATGTTGTGTGGTGTGTATTAGACTGAGTCGATTAGGGGTCGTTTATGAATTTCTCAAACCCTGAGGTCTTTAAAGCTTCGTTTTGGTTCAAAACTCATCCATGATTATTTGCAGAATTTTTTAGTAACGTTTACATGAGTAGATATGAACTTTTAGGTTTGTATGGGAAAATTGAATATTTTGTACTGAAAAATCATCATCATTTTTGTCTGGTAACCCAGGCGTACTGGGTTCGATTCTCGGTATCGGCAAGAAAACTTTTGGGTTCGAATCCCATAAGTTGAAGACAGGTAAGATGTGTTTCATTGCATAAATAACTAAATAACCAGAGGAAATGCATCTGGGGATTATCTGAAGATACTATTGCAAGCGAAGTGGATTGCCAACCATTGTAGGTCTCTGGAGATTGGATGCCTTCCCTCGACGAACCATCGGCCGTGGAAGTCCTAGAAGCAATTCGAAGGCCAAGCCACACAGATATAGGCTGGACCTTGCTACCGATGGGGGAACCATGCATACATACATACAAAAATCATCATCATTTTGTTTTGTCTGTGCAACCGAGCATGCTAATGGTTTTTGTGCCAATGTGGAAATTTTCCGCTGAACAACTTTGTCGAAGACTGTAACTTCGTATCTTATTAGTCAAAAAAGTTATGAGCTGTTGAACAGGGGTATGCCTTTTGTCATTGATAATCAATAACTAAAAATCAATGCTAAAAGACGTACCCCTGTTCAACAGCTAATAACATTTTTGTCTAATAAGATACAGAGTTACGTTCTTCGACAAAGTTGTTTAGCGGAATATTTCCTTCAAGAATTTATAAATTGGCACAAAAATAATTAGCAGGCTCGGTTACACAGAAGAAACAAAAAAGATGATGATTTTTCAGTAAATAATATTCAATTTTCCCATACAAACCTAAAAGTTCAAATTTACTCATGTAAACGTTACTTAAAAATTCTGCAAAAAATCTTGGATGAGTTTTGAACCAAAACAAAGCTTTTAAAACCCCAGGGTTTGAGAAATTAAAAAATGACCTCAAATCGACTCAGTCTAGTGTGTATGTCAATTCTACACAGAGTTTTCAATAATTTAAGAATTTAAACTGAATATTTCTGAAAAGTAACTTTTGAAGTAAAAAATGAAGTAACTTGCCATAGTCACCTCGCACGACGGTATGCAATTAAAAGTTGACTAAGTTCTGTAGTATAAATCCCAATGTTGCATCTAACCCCGCTGTTGCGAGATGCCCCATTTGACGGTACCTGAAAAACTAAGCGTTATTCAATATTAAAAGCAAGGGTTAAACTTCATTTTTTTAACAATCGAGGGTGGAGGATAACTAGTTAATTGGGACTCCCAATAAATAAAACGTACAAAAAATAGCATTAGCGGAAACATGCTTACCTACTATCTGGATAATGCAAAGCGTTCATTGTTTAACAAAGTTATCAGAATGCCTCGCCCATAAAGCAAATTTTAAATTGATCGAGAGAATGTGCCGTTTCATAAATCAATCTGTCGGAATAAAGAATAATTGACCAGTGAACGACCAATTTATCCATTATTGCGTAATTATGGATTTTTTTCTTTCCCTCTCTCGATTCAGTGCACTGGCGAGGCCTCGATGACTTTTGCGCGCATGGATGGTAAAGTTCCGTTCAGCGGATTCCAACCAGAACAGGGTCCGTCCATCTGTCAATGCAGATTCCCGCCACGCCGTCTTCATCTACCAAATCGTGGCGGAGGGTGGCGTTTGATCTTGGTCCAGTTTTTCCGCGAAACCCCCATCTTTCTCGGATCCGTTCGTTGGTGTGACAGTTGGAGACACACAGTTCGATCATTTGTCATCTGGCTGGGGTAAGTATGTATGTACTGTCTATAACGCCAGCAAAGACTGAAACTACAACATTAGTCAGCACAACTTACTAGCTGCCAGCAGCACATTTACTAGTAATCATCAGCAGGGATGGTGGGCGGCGTGCAGCAGCGTTATTTGAATTATTGCTTATTGCTGTTTGATATCAAATTAATTATGTGCCAATTCCGCCAAAAGAGCACTCGGAGTTGCATCAGTCATGTTGAGAGCGTCGTCGTCGGTCCGCCCTGAATGGCACGAACCAGTTTAATGTTTTCTCTACTTATTTAAATCGACCATGGGTATGTATGTAATTGGACATGAAATATTGAAATTTTGGATTTTTTGAATCCTCACTGTTAGCAACTTACTTACTTACTTAATGGACCCCCGTCGATTTTCCGGCGCAAAGGGCCGTGGTACAAGACTTCCACTGCTCGATCCGGATCCTGCGTCTTCACTTGGTCCCAGTCAAGATTCTCGTCGACAGTGTCCCCGATCCATCTCCACTTACGTTCCCAAATCTTGATTCCTAGCGCCCTTTGATGACACCGGCGATCTAGTTCCTCATTTGAGAAACAGTTGCCAGGCCACCAAGCGCGGTTGTTACTCCGCAGGCAGCGATTCACGAAAACTTGTAGTTTTTGCGTCGTCACCTCCGCATATCCACACCAAGTTAAAAATGCATACAACAATACAGATTTGACGTTTGAGTTGAAGATTCGGATTTTCGTTCGTTAAGAGATATGGCAAATCGGGCTTTTCTGATCCGGGTTTCGATGTCTTCCTTGGTACCACCATCAGTTGAGACCTGCTGCCTTGGAGCTTTCGGTGAGGTCGTCGAGTTTACTCTACATGTCTTGTTGTCTTTGGGCGAGCAAAACAATATCGTCTGCCAGGTCAACATCGTTTAGCAGCTCCATTGTTGAAGGATTCCTCGAAATACTCGGTTTGGTTTACAGTCAACCGATCCAGTATCCAGTCAAGGTCTCATCCATCTCGATGGGAAAAAGCAGCGGTGATATAATAAATCCTTGTCTCTCTCCAGCAGTTACAGGGATTGGATCGGAAAAGACGAAAATGCCTCGTAATGCTTCGATGAGGTGGACTAGTTTCTCTGGGACACTTCATCGTCTGAGAGCAGCCCAGATGTTTTCGTGGTTCAAACTGTCGAAAGCTTTTCGAAATCAACGAACACCAGCAGAAGAGAGTCCTGGAGTTTGTTGATATGTTCCAGTGTTATTCGTAGAACACACATGATTGTCCGGATCGGAATCCAGCTTGTTGCCGTCGGAGGGTATAGTCAATTTTCTCCTGGATCCTGTTCAGGGTCACTTTGCAGAGTACTTTGAAAGCTGTACAGATCAACGTTATGCCTCGCCAGTTACCGCACTCTGTCAGGTCGCCTTTCTTCGGGTCAGCTTTCAGCATGTCAGCAGGGATGCAATCGATCCCAGGCGCTTTGTTGTATTTCATGTCTTTGATTTCTGCTTCTATTTCAGCCAGCGAGTTGACACCATTACTGCAACTTACTGTTGGCGCTCCGAGCTGCGGGTTCTGTTGGCCATCGCTATTCGTGATTCGGAGGAGTTCTTCGAAGTGATCAGTCCATCGTTTGAGCTGATCGTTTCGATCGGTCATCAACAGATCTGCTCGGTCTTTTAGCGACATTGTTTCATTACTCCTTGCACCACTAACGTGGCGAGAAAAGTCATAAAATAATCGGATATCTCCATTGGCGGCGGCTCTCTCTTCGGCAAGGAAGTTTGTCCAGGCTCTCGTCTACAAGCTCGTTCAGTTGCCTTTTCCAGATCTGCATATTGATAGATTCAATTGTAGTGGTATAATTGATTCAACTGTAAATATGATGAATTCAACTACAATTGTATGATCATTTTAGTTATTCAACTATAAATTTAATAGGTTCAACTGTAGTAGTTTAATTGATTCAACTGTAAATATGATGGATTCAACTGTAGTGGTACAGTTGATCCAACTGTAAATATGATAGATTCAACTACAAATGTATGATTGATTCTAGGTATCGAACTATAAATATAGTAAATTAAACTATGTGATTGAGTGCTACTTGAATACTACAGTGTTCATCCGAGTTTATCAGCAAAAATTAAAAACACCGTTAGTGTGAGACAGTAGAGTGAGTTTTTAGGAATCAGTCGGCATTCCCTGACGTCGGTGGCAAAGCGCAAGCGTTCTCCGCCGATGCGAAGAAACCAGGACATGGATATCGGGTTCCGGACAGTTTTTTAGCAAAGGAGCGACTCAACCGAACTAGATGCAAAATTCTGAAATAATAAATTAAAAGAAAATGAAACGTAGCTATAAAATTATTCCGAAAAACAACATCCTAAGATATGATAACTTCCAATATAAACAGAATTTAAATTTACAAATTAATAGTTGACCTCATTGAATCAATCATAGAAATTTAATTGATACTAACATATTTATAATTACTTCAATCAGATTATTATAGTTGAATCTATCATATTTATTATTAAATCAATCATATTATAGTTGAACCTATCATATTTATAATTAAATCAATCATTTTTTTAGTGATGAATCTATTATATTTATTATCAAATCAAATATATTACTATAGTTCAATCAACTATAATTATTGTTGAATGTATGACATCAATCGTACATTATAGTTGAATCTATTATATTTATAGTTGAATGCACAAAATCAATCATACGTCTATTGTCCATCATACGTTGTATTGTTGAATGTACGAAATCAGTCAGATTGTCTATTATATGTATTGTTGAAATTTTGATAATTATAATTGGTCGAGAAACAGTCAGATATATGATTGAATATAAATGGATTATTGTTGGAAAAAACATACTTTTTTCTCCTTGAAAAAAACGACAACTAGCCGGTAAGGGTAATATTGATTCGGATTATTGTTTTGATTCTGAAATCAAAACTACTGCACCGACCAAACCGAGAAATCCAAAAATTCCTTAAAAAATGGGTGTTTTGCATCAAAGACAACTTATATTGTTGAAGTCGCATTGAAAATCTTTTGATTGATATGAATTCAAATAGATTGAAAGCTCATATCGAAATAGTGAAAGTGCTTGCTTTTATAGATCAAAGCAGATTATTTAAAAAGTTTATAATTTTTTTAAACATTTTATAGCTTTTTCATGAGGATCGAGTAATGTTGATGAAAAAAATTATGTTCTGTTCAATTCCATTCAATTCCAACCGATAGTATGTATGTATGTATGTATGTATGTATGTATGTTTTTTTTTTTTTAGTTGGTAACCACAGGTGGTAAATCCCGGTTTACGGATTGTATTCCAAGGCACGGCGAGCCACCGCGTCCCCCCAGTTTGCTACTCTGGGTCCATGGGTACAATGGGCAGACTCATGATATACTCCGTGTATACCCCCTACTCCCTAAACTCCACCAGGGGCCGCAGACCTGGTTCCCACCTCGAACTGTTTAGTACACTATGCTTCAATAGTGGGAGGTCTATTCGCGCTAATGCGCTCAAAGGCAATACTCATTAACGAGACCACTTTCAGCAAAACCTCTCATCCTTACGACTCGACGCCTGAACTCTCCTCTAACGACTTGAGAACCGACATCTCCTCGCAATGACTCGAGATTCCCACATAAAACCTCTCCTCTTCGCGACTTGAGGCCTGATCTCTCCTCTGACGACTTGAGATCCGACCCCTCCTCGCATCGACTCGAGGTTTACCTCTCCTCTGCACGATTCAAGGCCCGATCTCTCCTCTAACGACTTGAAATCTGACCTCTCCTCGTAATGACTCGAGGTGACCACTTGTACCCCTCCTCTTGTTGGTAAGGGGCCAGATCCCTCCTCTTACGACTCGGGACCCGACCTCCTATCATAAAGACTCGGGGTTGACCACACAAACCTCTCCGCCTGAAGGTTTGAGGCCTGACCTCTCCTCTAACGACTCGAAGCCCGACCTCTTATCTTCAGGGTTCGAAGTTTGCCACCTTGCCCGTCGTGTGCCAGATCGAGAGCAGCTTATCCTGGACTCGCGCCTGTCACGGCACACGCGCGGGACTTAACGCAACTACTCGGATGATTCCCGACGAAGACGTCATCCTACACCGACTCGAATGGCTCGCCCGGCGTCGAGAGCCACTCTACCCGTGGGTATTCCCCGAACGTGGGATAACCCTTTCCCAACGATTTCCACTGCGAAGAAGGTCAAGTCTTATCCCCGCAGCTTCTGTCGTTGAGAACCGCTCTACTCGGATACTCCCCGAAGGTGGAGCATCCTACACACGAACGCGGCGCACCCACGGCATCCGCTACGCAGAAGGTATTGTCTTATCTTTGTAACTTCAAACCGTGGGGTCGGACGCACTCTACTCGACAGCCCCCCGTCGATGGGGTCAGTCTACTCCGACCGTTGTCCGGTCTTCTTTATCCCCCTTGGTTGGCAACCCTAGGATTTTTGGCCCGCGGATTTTCCTGCCCGTTGTGTGCCAAATCGAGAGCAGCTTATCCTAGACTCGCGCCTGTCACGGCACACATTCGGGACTTGGAACGCTACGACTCGGATGTTTCCCGACGGTGACGACATCCTACACCGACTCGAGAGGCTCGCCCGGCGTCGAGAGCCTCTCTACCCGTGGGTATCCCCCGACAGTGGTTAACCCTCTTCCTTCGAGATCCGCTACGAGGAAGGTAAAGTCTTATCCCCGCAGTTTCCCTCTTAGGAAGCGGAACTACTCGGATACCCCCCGACATTGGGGTATCCTACACACGTTCGCGGCGCACCCCTGACCTCCGCTACGCAGAAGATGATGCCTTATCTTTGTAGCTTCGATCAAGGGATCGGACGCACACTACTCAGATGCTCCCCGCCGATGGAGTCATCCTACACCGTTCGCGGACTGCCATTGGTTCCAGCTCCTCTGCAGGGCAGTCATGATCCGGGTGAACCCATCGCTGACCGCGTGCCAAGTGTTGGAATCCGCACACATCCTCTGTACAACGTTGTCTGCTGTCGTGTCAGGCCCGCAGGCGGCAAATATGGAAGTACGTACCGCCGCAAACCTCGGACAGACAAACACCACATGTTCGGGTGTTTCCTCTACGTCACCACAATCTGGGCAATATGGCGAAGCCACATGTCCAAACCGGTAGTGGTACTTCATGAAGCATCCATGACCAGTCAGGAATTGCGTCATATAGAAGTCCACTTCACCGTGCCTTCTTCCGATCCAGCTCCCGATGTGCGGGATCAGACGATGGGTCCACCTTCCTCTCGTTGAGCTGTCCCACAGCTGCTGCCAGTTGGACATCGAGTCCTCATTGGCGAGATCTCGAACGTTGGGCGTGTCTCTGTTGTCGTAGCAATAGACATCCTCCTCTAGCAAAACCGAGATGGGCATAACACCCGCTACTACACAGGCGGCTTCGGACGACATGGTCCGGTATCCGCTGATAACCCGCAGGTTCATCAGCCGCTGAACGCTGCTAAGTCGCTGCAGGTTACAGCTTCCTCCCAGGGCCTGCCTCCAGGCCGCTGCTCCGTACCGCAAGATCGAAGTGGTCACACTTGCAATGATCCGCCTTTTGCTGCTTTGGATAGCCGAGGAGTTCGGCATCATTCGTGTGAGTGCGGCCGTGGCCATTGCCGCTCTCTTGCACACGTGTTCGACATGGCTCGTGAAGCTGAGCCTGTCGTCAATCATCACCCCTAGGTACTTAATTGCGCGTTTAGACACGATGTTGCACGGTCCAACGGCAATGGTACCTGTTTGGGGTGATTTCAGGTTGGTGATAAGCACCATCTCGGTTTTGTGGTGGGCTAGACGCAGGCACTTGGAGTGCATCCAGCGTTCCACTTCCTGGATAGCTACCGTGGCCAGTAGCTCAACCTCCGCTGTTGAGGAGCCCCTCGCCAAGAGGACTACATCATCTGCAAATCCTACGAGTTCGGCTCCCGATGGGAGGCTCGTTCGTAGGAGTTCGTCGTAGGTGATGTTCCACAGAACCGGGCCGAGAATTGACCCCTGTGGAACACCCGCCGAAACCTCTTGTGTTCGCAAACCCTCGCCGGTCATATACTGCAGTTGGCGATTGTGGAAGTAACTTTCCACAAGCCTATACAGATATGCCGGGATCCTCATTTGGATGAGCGACGACGCAATCGCTGTCCAACTGACACTGTTGAAGGCGTTCTTCACATCCAGAGTGACAACCGCACAAAAGCGGAGCCCTCTCCTCTTGGTCAGCCTGGCTCTGTCCGCTACCTCGATGACCGAGCGGATGGCATCTACGGTGCTGCGACCTCGACGGAAACCAAACTGTTTCCCCGAGAGTCCGCCCTCACTTTCCGTGTATCTCTGAAGTCGGTTCTGAATCACCTTCTCCAGGACCTTACCCGCTGTATCCAGTAGACAGATCGGCCGATATGCCGATGGGTCTCCTGGACGCTTACCCGGCTTTGGCAGAAGAACAAGTTTCTGCCGTTTCCACGTGTCAGGAAACACCCGTTCCGTCACGTATCGTTGCAACGATGTTCGGAACATATCGGGGAATTCCCTAATCGCGGCCTTCACCGCGACGTTCGGAATGCCGTCCGGTCCGGGGGCCTTCCTCGGTTGGAGAGACTTGGCGATCTCGCGAAGTTCTTCCACCGTTATCCTCTCTTCGGCGCTGGTGTCCCAGTCATACGGGACTGTAGGCCAGCGGGTAACATCGTGCTGTGGGAACAGCTCATTGATGATGACTCTCAGTTTATCGGGGCACGTTTCAGGTGGTGCGCCCCCACTTTTAGTTCTGCCCATGACTATCCGATAGGCATCACCCCATGGACAGTCGTTGGCGTCACGGCATAACTGTTTGAAACGTGCCCTCTTGCTTGCGTTGATGGCCCTGCGGAGGGCCGATCTCGCGCTTGTGAAGAGTGGCCTACGCTCCGTTCGCTCTTCTTGGGTCCTTGCGTTCTGCATCCTGCGCCTTGCCCTATGGCAGTCGGCGCGCAGACCCGCAATTTCCTCCGTCCACCAGTAGACGGGTGGCCTAGTGCTTTTATGCTTGGCCCTTCTCGGCATCGCAGCATCGCAAGCGCGAGCTAGAACCCTCGTCAGTTCTTCCGCGGACAGGTTGTCCAGGTTCCTCTCCCAGTGCAACGCTTCGACAAAGACGTTCTGGTCGAACTGCGTTGTCTTCCAGAGGCGTTCTCCTGTACGAGACTCGCGTCTACCTGTCCGCGTACTTGAGCCTAGCCGATAGCGAATCGCGAAGTGATCGCTATTCGTGTAGGCCTCGCTCACCATCCAATCGCTTACCAACCCCGGGCTACCGAAGGTGACATCTATGGTTGACTCGCTCCCGTTCCAACTTTGGTAGGTACTGGTATTCCCTACGTTGGCCAGATCCACATTAAGCCTCGCCAGGGCTTCTAAAAGAGTTTGACCTCTGGGGTTTGTGAGGCGGCTACCCCATTCAACGGCCCACGCGTTAAAGTCGCCAGCAATAACGATGGGGCTTTTCCCCATTAGCACATCCACCATCTTGTCAACCATAGTGCCAAACCTCTCCAAGGACCACCTTGGGGGAGCATAGCAGCTACAGAAGTAGATCCCGTTAACTTTGGCCACCACCATGCCTTCGTATTCCGTCGCCACAACTTCTTGTATGGGGAAACTACCTGTAACCCATATCGCGGCCAGTTTGGCATCATCAGTCGCCCAATTAATGCCATTCGCAGCTCTGCGATATGGGTCTGCCACTAGCGCGATGTCCAACTTTTCCTCAACTGTCATCTGCCGCAGCAGCTGGTGTGCTGTGTAGCAGTGGTTGAGGTTAAGTTGGACGACCTCTATGCTCTTGGCGCCCGGGGTGGTACCGCCTGCGCCTTTGTGTAGGCGGGGCACCTAGGGTTGCCAACAGCGTGGTCTCCAGCGCAGACAGGGCATTTAGCAGGCTTTTTGCAGTTAGCCGACTTGTGGCCGGTTTCGCTGCAGCGCCAGCATATGCCACTTCTGTCTGGCCCAGTGCAGTCGAACGACTTGTGACCGTTCAACAGGCACTTGAAGCACCGGTCCGGTTGCTGGGGGATGGATATCTGACAGATAGACCATCCCACCTTTAGCCGCCCACACTTAAGTGCGGCGTTTGCTGCTGCAACCGGAAGTTTGACCAGCCCAATCTGCATACCAGATTTGGGAGGGCCATTCCGCAGACGAACCGTCATCTGGTCAGAGCAGATTTTGCACTGCTCGACCAGTGCCACCCGCAGTTCGTCTTCCGTCGTGACTTCATCCAGGTTTTTAACCCGGATGGTCACTTCCTTACAGAGGGCACGCACCTCAGCCTTGTCACCAAGGGCTTCGGCGGCCTTAGCCGTAAGGGTCCCGCTGGAGTTTCCAGCACCACGCTTCAGTTCGAGGATCATCTCGCCGGTGCGTGTCCGACGGATCCTCCGAACTTTCTCGCCTAAATCGGCGAGATCTTCGTTCGTACGCATCTGTCGCAAGACATCTGCGTACGTGCCCTCAGGTGCTTTGACGACAATCGCCTCGCCCCTCTCCCTGACGCGACGTTTGCGTCGTTGGGGTTGGGGTTTGGCTTTTCCCGTCTCCGTACCTTTGGGCCTTCCCCTTTTGCGCGATACCGTCCGCCATCCGGTATTTGCGCTCGTCGGCTCATCTGCCTTTTCGGCAGGGCCTTCCGCCCGCTTGGAAGCGCTGGCCGCAGGATCCTGCCGGACAGACGGATCCTCCGCTCTTTTCTTAGGGTCCCCGGGTCTGAGTTCCCCGGGGGACCCTCTCTTACGCTTGCTGTTGCCAGCAAACGCAAGGCTGCCCTCTGTTTGGGCAAAGGCATTGACCTTCTTTGGGCGGATGGTGTCCGCCCTCAGAGGGGTCTCTGCCGGCCCTCGCTCTTTTGGTCTGGCGGCCTCGGGCTCCGCAAGCCGTTCCACCACAGCTTTGTTGGCTGCGATGAAGAGCTGCATCACCCTGGCTAGCTTCTCGCGTATTTCCTTGTGGATGTTGGACTTCCCCTTCACACATTCCACAAGGTCAGCGATGCCAGCCATGGCCGTGACCAACTCTACTGGAGCTCCCGGATCTTGGAGTTCCGGGGAGCTCAGTAGGTCTTCCAGCGCTTCCTGTACTTGATCGTACGGGTCCGCTCGCACATCGCTCGGTGTTTCCACCGACGTTGCCGTCGGGTCCACCGGGTTGGCAGATTGCCTAACCGGCGAACGCCTAAGGCCACTCCCGCCGAACGGATTCGAGCTCTCGCCCTTATCCGTTCCGTCCTTTTTCATTTCTTTTAGATTTTTTGGCATATTTGATCCCACGAGTAATCAGGTAACAAACGGTCCACTGCGCCAGTGACCTGCTTAGCGCAGCAAGGACTGGGATACTGTGGGGTGTGTCCCGGTGCCCCACAGGCAACCGTTAGAGACTGGCGTGACTTAACGACCCGCCAGCCTTCCAGGTACATCGGCACGGTTAGCTTCACACCTTCACCAATGGAGTCGGTTTCCGATAGAAATTCCATTGTCGTAATCCAAATTCTTTAGCGAGGGTCTTCATAAGGGGGGGGGTGTAGTTCTCTCGGCCGTACATCTGCATAAAGCAGACACGTTTCCACTCTGCACCACGGGGAGGTGGAACTACGTCGCAGAGCATGTATGTATGTATGTATGTATGTATGTATGTATGTATGTATGTATGTATGTATGTATGTATGTATGTATGTATGTATGTATGTATGTATGTATGTATGTATGTATGTATGTATGTATGTATGTATGTATGTATGTATGTATGTATGTATGTATGTATGTATGTATGTATGTATGTATGTATGTATGTATGTATGTATGTATGTATGGTTCTCCCATCGGTAGCAAGGTCCAGCCTATGTCTGTGTGGCTTGGCATTTGAATTGCTTCTCAGGCTTCCACGGCCGATGGTTCGCCGAGGGAAGGCATCCAACCTTAAGAGACCTACAATGGTTGGCAATCCACTCCGCTTGCAATAGTCTCTTCAGATTAACCTCAGATGCATTCCCTCTGAAATATCTGATTATTTATACAATGAAACACATCTTACCTGTCGGCAAACTTATGGGATTCGAACCCAAAAGTTTTTCTTGCCGATACCGGGAATCGAACCCAGTACGCCTGGGTTACCAGACTCGCGCCACCCTATCCACTAGACCACATCAGCGCTTCCATTCAATTCCAACCGATAGTGATGAATTAATAATGAAGAGATTGATATGGTGACCAATTCTAGTATTAAATCATAGAGTTTAAACATATTGAGGACCAAATCGGAGGTATATCGACTTTTGCTTTACGCTTTTTGTTACACAGAGCATAACTACTCCGAATTGTTGAATAATATTAAAAGAAATCAAATACGACTCTTTAATTAGCTCAAGGATATGGAATCTGCGAATATATTCCGTTTTATGTTTAAATACAGCTCAGCTAATTTCCGAAATCTTACACTTTATGTTTTTTTTTGTGGTTTTTAGTGTGACAAAAATATCACAAAAAAAATAAAACTAAGTTAGTTTCCATTGGTTTTCAGATTTTTAAAGAACCATTTCGAGAAAGAATAAGCCTAATGGGTTAAACTGCTATCAAAAAAGAAAAAAATCAATAATTCATCAGCTTAGTTTTATAAATATAAGCTTATTATTCTTAAAAAAAAAAAACAATAGTTTTCAAGAAAAAAATCAATGATTTTTCTTTTTTTTTTATATGTTTCCATTCATGACATATGACTTTTATTACTTGAAATGAATCTTTAAATTCGCCAAAGTTAAACTGACAGTGAAGTTTCATTTTTTTAATCCGGGATAGTAACGGTTTTCGTTCAAAAACACCATAGTTTTTGACCATTTTGTCTTTCGGCTCAATTTTCAGTCACCAACAATATTAGGCACTAGCTGATCCCATACGAACTCCGTTTCGCTTTCAACTTGGAATATGTCAACCGTTTGTACGAAAGTCAATTGCTAAGCATTTTCCAGATGCACTTCCGAATTCATTGTTAAGTAATAACTGCAAAAATATTGAACGATCACTTTTTCTGTAGTTATCAATTGAACGTGCCAAAAAACCCCCGTGTATAAATTTCAACTCGATCGTTGCATAACAACGCAATTATTGCCAAAAAGTTTAACCCCTTTCGGTGGCCTCTTATAAAATCTTTGATATCAATCCCTCAATACTCCCGTGTGCAAGTTTTCAAAGCAATCCATTGCAAAATATCGTCAATATTGCTAAAAACAGTAAAAAAATAATTAATATGGGCGACCCCTTTCGTCGACTCCTGGCAAAACTTTTGACATCTGAAATTAATTGCCGTCCCTTAAAATTACCGTGTGTAAATTTTCATCCCAATCCGAGGTATAATAGCGACAATATCGCAAAAATATTGAAAAGTTGATATGGACGACCTCTTTGGCTGACCCCTTACTATAATTTGGATAAGTGAAATCAATTGTTTGTCCCTAATAACTCCTAAGAGCAAATTTTCTTCCCAATCCGATGTATAAAATCGTCATTATCACTAAGATATTGAAAAGCTAATATGGACGACCCCTTTTGCCGGCCCCTTACACTGAATTTGATACCTCAAATCGATTGCACGTCCCTCAAAACTATCGTGTACCAATTTCAACGTCAATATCGCAAAAATAGCGAACAGTTAATATGGACGACCCCTTTGGCTGACCCCTTACACAAAATTAAACACTTGAAATCGATTGTTCGTCTTTTAAAACTCTCATGTGCAAATTTTCAACACAATCCGACCAAAAATAACGTCAAAATGTGAGGACGACCCCCTTCAAAAGGGGTCATCCGAAAGTCTGAAAACATTTTTCATCCTTCCTGGTCCTAATGAGCATCCATGCCAAATTTCAGACCTCTAACTCTTAAGACGGCTGAGTCTATAGAGGACAAACAAACAAACAAACAAAGAAACATACAGAAATTGCTTTTTATATATATAGGTAATAATTTTTTTCTTCATAAATATAAAGAGAACATGTGGATGATTTCAAATTAGTATTTTTTATGAAAATCGGTTCAGTAAATTTGAAGAAACAGCCAAAATAGTCATCCGGGTCTATATTACCATAACTGGCTAGTTTTCCTTTTTTTTAACCGTAAAGGAAGGTTTAATATTTACTATCACAACAAACTCTGTCCCAATGGGAAAAATAAAGCTTGCCTAATCCGGCGAATTGTTATGACCGACCACGTACGGCAGCAGACCTTTCCAGTTATGGTGACATTTTTACGATTGGCATAACAATATCTAGCCTTCCATCATCCACACGGGAAACCTTTTACTGTAAAATTTGAATTAACGGATATTTTGGGAAATATGATTAATATTCAAAATGTATGACTTTTTTTTTAATTTAAAAATGGTTGGCTCCAAGCTCTTGTCAATAAGCTCAGCTTCACAATGAGGAATTTAACTATAGAATATGTGTCCCAGATTGAAATTTAACTCTAATTTTTCTCTTTCTTCCAGGGTCCGGTGCCTGCATAACCGTAAAAGAAAACATACTTGTGGTAGATACTATTCTACCACAATACTCATGAACAACCGCGCCACCGGAGGGAAGCTTTTGCAACTTGTTCGGTCGAAAGTGACATCTCGACACTAGTCCATAAATATTATTCGCCAATATTTGGCCGCTTTTTGGTCGAACCTTGCATTTTTTTCCCCTCTGCCTGCCTCCTGGAACGCACCGGAGCCGGAGTTAGCTACTGTAAAAGAGGATTCGCCCATTCCTTCATTTACCGGAAACAACAGAGAACAGGCAGAGAAAAAGCCCACTCTTCCAATCCGGTTCCTTCCGGAAAACTCACTAACTAGAGGGACATGCGAGAGGGGAGCAATTTGGTAAAACATAGTATTTTATGAGCTCGTCAAATCGGTGTCGTACTCGCCAGTAGTAACGAGGGTTAACGTCTGTCCGGGTCATGAAAAAATGTGTAGGGGAAATAAGGGCATAATGGTCACCTTAAGGGAAATACATTTTATCCCTAAAAAGCTGTTCGGGTCAATATGACTCGAAGTGCAGATTCAAAACATCTTAATCATCATACCAATACACTACAGAACTGAAATTTATAGAGACCAAGTATTTTCTATGAAAATAATGATCAAATAAATGGGGAAAAAAAAAGTTAGTTGAGAAAATCGGTTTCATGAAAAGAAGATACAGCGAAACCAAAGGTAAAAATTGGATGTTGTTTTTTAAGCATTTTTCCAGCATTTTTTCCAAGTAGAGGGAAAACAGCACTTCCTTGATCTGCTGATCTCAAGGAAAGAGGACAACACAATAAAGTTTGGAATCTACCGGAAACCAACCTCAACTGACAGGTATATAACGGTCGACTCAAATCACTTTGGTGCTCAAAAACAAGCCGTCTTCCGAGCACATCGGCTGTACCATATTCCAATGGAAAAGCCTGAGTTTGAAGACGAGAAGCAAAAAAAAATTTGATGCAGGAATTGTGAATGGATACGACAATGACTTCGTTCGTAAAATTCTTCACAAGCACGTCCGAAAAAAGCACCGAAGTGTTGCAACAACACTAACACCGGAAAAAGAAGAATCGCAAAGAGTTAGTCTACCGTTTTATCCAAAAATGACTAACGGAATCAGCCAGATTCTTCTGCAGCATGGTCTAAAAACTGCATACAAGATTGGAAACACCCTCAAGGATCGTGTAGT
Organism: Uranotaenia lowii; assembly: GCF_029784155.1. Taxonomy (NCBI): domain Eukaryota; kingdom Metazoa; phylum Arthropoda; class Insecta; order Diptera; family Culicidae; genus Uranotaenia; species Uranotaenia lowii. The sequence continues at coordinate 139,139,067 of NC_073691.1, forward strand.
GTCGCTTAAAGACAAGATTCCTGATGAGGATTGATCCGGAATTTACGAAATTCCATGCAGCAGCTGCCCGGCGATATAAATATTTATCAAACTCGCCGTAAATTCAAAGTCCGTCTCAAAGAACACAAAAATGCCGTTGAGAATGGGAGAATTAATGAATCGAATGTTGCCGCCCACACAACAGAGTTTGACCATTCCGTCGATTGGAAATAGGTCAAATTTAGGAAGTTTGTACGGAAAACATCACATCTGAATGCTTGGGAGTCGATGTTCATCAGCACCGCCGAAAAACCGTTGATGAACGAAGACGAGCCGCCGATCATTTCACCTCTCTTCAACCTGATCAACCAAAAATCCGCATAATACCAATTGCGTTCGACGAATACTACATCAAGTATGAAACTGGAGCTGTAATTATCGTTTGTGTAATCAGTCGGACTTCGTCCTGTAGATGGGCAACATCGAGCCCGAAACCGGTCGACAAAAAGGTAAAACGAAACGAAAAAAACAAATAAAATTACAAACCTGCCGAGTTGAACAAGATGTAGAATTCTAGGAGCCATTCAAATATTACGTAACGCAATTTTCGATCATTTTAAACCCCCCTCTCCCCTACGTAACACATTCGTTTCAGATTTTCTAAAATTCACAAAGCGTAACAAACTCTTATACCACCTTCCCACCTCCGCCTAAATGCGTTACGTAATATTTGAATCGTCCCCTACGGCAGAGGGTGCTTAACCTGTCAAAATCGATGGTACTACTAGTTTTACATCTAAATACTAAAGTGAAAAACCAAAATATGAATGAAAGTGATAGGGAAATTTGAGGATTTATAGGTACATGATGTTGCAATGTGTTTATTAAAAGCCAAGATGATAGAAGAAGATCTATTCAAAAAGCTTATTTCCATATGCTCAAATTTTTTAATATTTTCATCACTTAAAAAAGTTGTTGTTTTTTTTCGGGAATTTAACAGCGAGCTGTCATTCATCCCTAAAATTTTATTTTTTTTTATTTTATTTTTTTTTTAATATATTTCGACGTATTTGAAGAGAATATTACTTTTTAGTTTAGCGATAGATACTCTAAGAATTGCAGATGTGTTACCCATTACAAATGATTTATGGAACTGAATAGATTCTTTCGCGTGGGGTGCTCTTCTTACCTTGGGTGCTCGTTATGCCCTTATCTCCCCTTTTCCACAATTTCAACATTGACCCACATTGTGCTTCGGTCGACAAATTCATAAGTTGACCATCGTTTTTCTTTACGAGAAGTAATGGTTGGGTTTGACGGTCCGGTTCCGATCTGTTGATTTCTCATGTACGCGCCATGGATAAGAGCTTTTTTATTTGTGAAGATTTTGCATAAAGTAATTTCAAAGGTTTTGACAACATTGCATTTCTGATGAAATTCAAATTGTAACCACGAATCAAATAAAGGTAGAGTTTTTTTATTAATGTTGAAGCTGATTGCAAAACAATATAGAGCAGATGCGCCTTGGACAACGGCTTAAGGAAGCGTTTTTCATTATTTGAATAAATTCCCTTTCATCTTGGAATGACTCTCGACGCTTCGTCCGGGAATTGTTCAGACACAGATTTCGCCCTCAATTTTGCTCACGGCGCACAGATTTTACAGACTTTCGAAAATGAATATTGAATTCAATTTTCTAGATTTTACTAGAAATCTTGCTTGAATGCATTGGATGTATATCAGCTATCTTTGCTTAAAACTTGATTTCATTAGTAAAATCGTCATGGAACGTGATAGAAAACTATGTTTTGTAATATTTATCAACTCAAAAACAACCGTTTTAAAACCACAAGCCTTCACAATACCACCCCTCTCTCTACCGCTCATACGCATCACCTTGTTTGCTAAGGAATCAAGTATCCCCAGGGATCAAGTATCTTCATTTTCCCCTACACAATATTTAATTTCCGCATTACAACCTACTAGTTCAAATTGACTCAAGTAAACGTTACTGAAAAATTGTGCAAAAAATCGTGAGTAAGTTTTGAACCAAAACTAAGCTTTTTAACCCGAGTTTGAGAAATTCAAAAATGACCCCAAATCGACTCAGCCTAATGCAGAGTTCAATAATGGTTTTAAATAGGTAAGTATGAACGTGCCTTTTGGCGTTCACCAAAATTGTCCATGTTATATTGAAAAAAAAAAAAACATCTTCAAAAAGAATTTAATTTTGGCACGTTCTCTCTGTTTTTGTTCTGTTTATTTCCTTGGAAGCGCGGATTACTGGGTTGCTATATAAATCAATGATTATAAACAATTCACTTTACTTTGAACGATGGCTATTACATTACTAGCAGTAGCTGCAACTCTTGTGCATATCGTTGCAGCAAGTTCAACACCTGGCGCAATGGTTTTCAAAAGTGTCAAGCAAGCTAAGCTCGAGTGTAGAGCTTACCTCAAGAAAACAGATCACTGTAATGATCTGTGTGAGTTGACAGTTCTTCGATCGTGGGATAAATGTTCTGGATTGATCGGAGTTCCATTCGCTCAGCATTATCAACCGAACGTTAGTAATGTAATTAACTACTATGACCGAACTTCGGAATGTATTTCGTCAGCATCCAAGACAAGCGAGGGATGTCACCAAGCGACTGTTGAAAGTAATTGTTTCAAGAAACATTATGGAAGTCCTGTTGGAAGTTCACAGCTAGCATCCCTGACCGATCTGCAGCTTCAAAGCGTTCTTGAGTCCTGTGCCAGTATGCTAGGAATGACGCCTACCGCTGTTATGCTCTCTAGGCTCTACGATTTCAATTTGGACCATAACTCCCGCTGCCTTATGCGTTGCATTCTTATTCGTGAAGGATTGTACAGTGATATCTGTGGACCGGATTTGGATCGTGTGTACGTGCAATGTGGAGGATACGATCAACCATTGCAAGACTTCAAAGCTGATGCCCAGAAGTGTGTGGATAACCTTCGATCTCAATGCATGGACAAATGTATGCTAGCAGCTAAAATAGCCAGCGAATGTTTGCCTAAGGGAAGTGGTTTTACACCAAAGTTTGTGAAGTTGGGCGATTTTATCCAAATTCTTCGGAACTTCCTTTCACAGATTAAATCGTTTTCTGAGCAGCAAAATACACTACTGTTTGCATCAATGATAAATGCAATTGAGGAGTTAATTGGAGCTCTTGAAGGACTTCGAGAATTCGGCGAAATTCAATTGGAGCCACTGACGGTGCTGTTGGCGCAAGTTCAAGATATTTTTGAAGTTCCTGCAATGAAATGAATAAATAAATCAACCGAAACCTTTTTCTTTTTTAGGTATAGTTTTTTTCTTGTTCGAATAGAAAGATATTTCAGGAAAACATTAAATCATTGTTTGTTTATTTTATGGTGAATGTCTTAGCTAAGAGAAATCGTTGAGAAGCAATTTCATCACAAACTAAATTTTTATTCAAGCACAGATCAACTATTTTGAAGTGTTGCTGTGGGGATCACTTACACTTTACACAACCCATAACAAAAAAAAAAATGAAAACGAATTAAAAACATTGCACACTCACACCATAGGATTGAGAGTAAGAAAACCGTACTTTTTTTTTTTTTGTTTCGATTATAGTCGTTTTACCATCTTTATGGCATTCGCGACTTTATCAACGTTACAGTTGGCGGATCGTTATTGAGAAACTATCCGGTACAACTGTGTTCGATGTGTTCGGCTCGAACTCGCGGACATCGGCTCAGGAGACAACAGACTTGCCAACTGAGCTATTTCACAAGCCCAAGAAAACCTTACGAAAAGTGAAACGTGAAGTGAAACGCCATAATTTAAGTGACATGTCAAATATTTATTTGCAACAAGTGCCGGTTGCGAGAAAGACGAATTCTACGCACAGCTGGACGTGAATACGACCGCTGTCCACAACATGATATCAAAATTGTCATCGGGGATTATAACGTTCAGTCGCCCAGGATGAGGAATTCAAACTGCCAAATGGAAGGTTCAAGGTGCACCAGCTGACCAACGAGAACGGCCACAGACTAATATATTTCAGCGCCTCCAAACGAATGGCCGTACGTAGCTACTTCGCCGGCGTTGCAAACGAAGTAGAGCTACTCCCAACGATGAGCCATTCGCCAACTGAACAGCAACAAATTGGCTGGGAAGGACGGCAACGCAGCTGAACTCATCAAAATCGTCTCGGATAAGTTCGCCCATTGCCTACACTGGTTGACACAGAACAGCTACCGGAGGAGTGGAAAGAGGGGGTAATATGCCTCGCCTCATCTACAAGAAGGGCGACAAATTGGACTGCGAGAACTATCGAACGGTCACTCTCCTAAATGCCGCCTACAAAGTGTTGTTCCGAATCCTACTCGGCCGCCTCACGCCACAAGCAAACAGATTCGTGGGAGCTTCATGGAGGGACGGTCTACGACGATCTTTACACTACGGAAAATCTTCCAAAAATGCCGTATATATCAAGTCCCTATGCACATTTATTCATTGACTTCAGAGCCGCATACGACACGATCGACCGTGACGAGTTAATGAAAATCATGAACGAGAACGGTTTCTCCGGAAAGCTGACCAGACTTATTAACCCTTATTCGCTATGGGCCCAGCATGCTTCCACTGCACAAGAAGTATCAAACTACGCATTGAAAAATGAGCACTTTTCTGTTCAAATGAAAGTTTCAACGCAGGTTTCAGTGGTGGAATAGAGTCATCTGTATTCACATTTCGTCTATTACGTCATATCTTAGCTACATAATATATTTGCGATTACTATTTTGTCGCTATTCACACTTGCATTCCCTAACCAGAAATGTACTGAATTATGTGTGATATTCTGAGCTAACCACTCAGAATACCTGGCAACACTGCTGTATTACCACGAACCTAACTTGAGTAGTCTTGTTTTACCGTTTGATGATGTAAACATTAATGCTGTTATCAATCATCATCACTTTCCTATTGTTTGGCAATCATCAATTGCGAATTGCCCAAAGCTTGCGGTGAACTAAAACAAACAATGTGTAGGTTCAGCGTGGAGTTGAAGGATGCGTCAGCTGACGAATCGATTCGATCCGTAAAACGTTTGGCTCCCTTCAATTCGCAGTTGAGAATGCTGAACAGCATCGCATGCTTCATTCTCGGTAACGCATTCGTGAACGCGTCAGCTGGCTGATCCTCATTAGGGCATCCGCAGCAATCGCGAGCAAAGTGAAAATGCTCGCGAGTTTAATCACTTCTATACCGCACCGGGGGTTAGTATCAAGGTGAGCAAAATAGGGCCGTTGCCGTCGGGACCGACAAAATCACCAAATTTGCTCACTAGAAAGGGGCGAGAGCAAACATGCACTGAAAAAATTCTACCGTTTTAAGCAGAATTAAACAACAAGAATTAAAAAACAAACAACTCGATTCTGAATCAATGTGAAGTGGCCAGCAATATGGCTCGGTATGACGGAAGCGAACCACTTTGACATACATACACGAGCCGAGGGCTTCAACGGAGTTGTCAAAAATCGCATCTTGGGCAGAAACTTTTTTTTATTGCACAAAAACTAATTCCATGAAATATTTCCGAAAAGCCCTTCAAGTTCGACGATTGCTTGCTGAAGATTTAATGGAGTAATAATAATCGAGACCAGTGCGCTGTGCAGGATTTTTGTATCCAACCGGCCAATATGGGTGGCATTCCAGTACTGTCCCTACCGATTCGGCTTTCGAAACGAGGTCTCTCAATAAGTTTGCAACTAATGGGACCCAGTTTTTCGGAGCAGCAACTATTTCAGTCACTACGTTGGATAGAAAAAAGTTGGTGGTTTTTTCTAGAAAAGTATGATTTTAATAGAAATATAATAAATAAATAAAGTTGAATTTTAGTTGAACTATTTAGTTTGTTGAATTTTGTTTTTCGGGTCCATGTGTTAGGAAATATAAGTGCCCGGCGTTTTGAAAGCAAAATCGAGCTTAATTCGAAAATACATTCTTATCTGAACTTATTTTATTCAATCAAGTCGTCCTACAATTCAATAAGTTTTTAATCACAATCCAGCAAACGGGTGAAACGGAATTTGAAACACCGTAAGGGAAACTCAACGCTTTGCCGAAAGGATCAAAGTTGAATCGGTCGCCGAAAACAACCACCACCGGTTGAAAGCGGTGTCCTATAGATATGATGACGAGGCCAAGCGAAGCAAACATCCTGCTAACTGCTAAGAAGTTCTTGCTGCATCCGTCATCGGACCCGATTGCTGGTCGTCTAAGCTGCTTGGCCTTAATGCATTTGCTGCTGCTGTACGGCATGTTCAACCAGGATGTAGACTTTGACGTCACGTTACGGATAGCAGCTAACCCGTCGAATAACTGCCAACAATCCCCAGGCCCTTTTAAGCCCAACATTAATCGAAATTTTAGCAAAAAAAACTGACGACTCCGAAAATTTACTCGGTCCGTATTAATTTAAGATTAAGATTTTCTTCAAAAGTTTTCTCAGTGCAATGCTAAATTTGAAAATATAATTATGCTACCGCCCGGTGCGCAAAAGAGTGTGTATCCTAAAACCGGTCCGCTGAAATGAGCAAAACCGGGCCGCGTATACTCACTTATTGGTGCGTTTGCTCTTAGAGATGTGTCCCAAAGAAAGCTGACCACATATCACGATCACCCTGATGAACTTTTCATACTTTATCCAAGTGTTCCATCCGCTGATGGACCCGCGCCTCCTCTAGGTACTGCATTCAAGAGATATTGTCCTCCGTGAATGTGAAAGGAGTGTCACGCCCAATTCACCCATAAAGTTTGCTAACCACAAACCTTCCTTCATCGCAAGGCACTGAACTTCAGTTTCAGCTCTAATCGATTACAGACTGATCGTCTGTTGACGTTTCGTTGACCACGAAATCAGATTCTCAAAGATCATGAATACCTGACCCGATTCAGATGTTAGGTCATCGGAATCATCGGCACATTCTGCAAATGCATCTTCGATTATTGTTTCCGTACGTCGAAGGGATCGCAAAATTCAGGCTGCTTATGACTATCTCGTCTCCAGTCCCTTGTCGATGGAAGTCTTCCGGAAAAAGCAGTCCTCCTCAGTCCCTTCAGCTTGTTGGCGATTCGAAGTTGCTCATCATCGTCATCGTCGCCATCGCTACTGTCAAAATAGTTCTCGTCTCGCTTCAATATTCTGAATCTTTCGTTGGTTCTGGGGGTTGATATCCTCAGAATGTGAACGCACAGCAAATCTCGCAAGGCAACCCCAGAAAAGCATCCTCTTTTAGCTAACAGGGCTCTTTCTCAAAAGCTCCAAGAATTGATCAGACTTCGATCGAAAGCATTCGCCCACAATGCTCTACAAATCAAGAAGTGGTTGAAATCGCTGGCTCCTTTGCAGCACCCGGAACAGCTTCCAATCATGGAAACAAGCTCGCGCAAGCTAACCACAACGCAGCCCCTAAGCACGAGAATAATCTTCTCGGTTTTCAGCTACATGTAATTTTGCCCTGTTGCCCCAACGCTTTGACCGGTCTAAAAAGCCGGAAGACAACATTCAGCAACAAACGTCAGATCTAGCTCAGCTGTGAGTTGCTGAAGATGCTGGCAACTAACCATCGTCCGAAACAACTCCTTCAAAGCCACAGAAAAGTCATACTGCAACCTTGGATGATCTCACGCGTGCTGACTGAATTTTCCATCGAATGGAAACATGACTTTTGCTTTGTAAATTACTCAACTGAATGATCCTGTTTATTTTCTATTACACGCTCGTACTATGCATTTAACATTTGGGTAAATCGAAAATACTTATTGCAGCAGAAAATTACTCATTTCCGAAAGAATGGAATTATTAACTCTTGATAACGAATTCTCGTAAAGTGTTAATAAGCTATTACTCTGCCACTTCCCTTAGTCTTACTTACTACACTGACCACAGGGCGGCTCAATATAGCGAGAGTAACGCGATCCACTGCGCTGGTGGTCCTCTGCGCATGGATCAGCTAATAACTGCACAACCAAAGCACGCCCAGTTAATCCGGGGTGTTGCTCTAGCTGGACCTGTGCAGCTCTGCGCTGCTAAGTTGTGATCCTGAGACTCCTCCCGTCTGTCGGACGTGAACTTACGCTTGCTAACCGCAGCGTGGCTTGTAACGTCATCGAGAGTAACCCTCTTGCACAGCAGAGTCGCGCAGTGGAAGCGTGCTGGGCCCGTAATCCGTTTAATATTTCATTTCAACAGATTATGGGTTCAGATCCGTATGGTTTCGAATAACAGTAATAGTTGCAAGCGTCAGTTAACACTTCTATCGAGGTGGTAGAGATTGATCGCGGTTTATCGTAGCTTTTTCATAAATAAGTAGAACACTGAAGTGAGTGACTAGTGTGTGTAAGGTTTTTCCCGAAAAATCTGCCTTCGAAGCAACGAACGACTGCGTAAGAACGTTAACAGCATGCAGCCAGAATGATATGTCATCTCACAATCAGAGGGTCAATTTGAATAGTCGATACTTCCGAGTAATCACACGATCGGCAGCGACACCCCAACGATACGGCGAACGATAAGCGAGAGCAACGACCAAAACTCGCAGTTCAATGGCGGTTAAGCGCGGCTTCCTGGCTAAAAACCACCACAGTGTATACACATATATCAAGATAGCAAAACTCACTTCCATTTGAACCGTTGAGTCCTCAACACGTACGCCGGAGCGTCGTATCGTTGCTTTGTACCTGCAGGAACCTTTTACATTATTTATTTTATCCTTACCTGTTTTTCAATCAGCACTTTACAGTGCTAAAATTATTTTCATTTTCTGTTATTCATATTTTTCTCATTTCTTTCCAGCATGGGGAAATCATCAGCCGGCTCAAGAGCCGGAAGAAAACGGATTGCCGAACCTAATTCAGGTCCATCGCCCAAAAAAAGTTGAAATTCCCAATTCATTTGATGTCCTTCATAACATCGGTGATACGAAAATATTCATATTTAATTCTGATAAGAGTACTAGAAAACCTTCTTCATAAGGTTTCGCCAATCACGGTCACGATTTCAGACTTCAATACCTTTCGGAAAGAAATCGTCACTTGACGCCACAACCCCATCACCCTCAAGTTTGGCGATGAAGTACAAACCGATCCAGCCCAAGTATCGAACAGTATCAACGAGTACTTTTGCAACGTGGGGTCTCAATTGGCTTCAAATATCGTCAGCACCGGAGATATTCAACAGTTCAATGCTATTAGTTCGCATCCACCCTCCCTGTTCTTGAGACCGGTATCTGTTGCAGAGGTTCTGTTAGAGATCAGTAACCTTGACACCAACAAATCATCTGGTCTAGATAATATTTCTGTAGCTACAGTGAAAGCCCAGCTTTTTCCAACATCTTGACAGACATCTTCAACGAAACTATCGAAACTGGTGTCTATCCTGATGCATTGAAACTAGCCCGCGTAACTCCTGTCTTCAAGTCAGGTGATAGCTATCAAATGTATCAAACTACCGTCCAATTTCAACGCTCTTTGTCTTGAACAAAGTCATTGAAAAACTACTCGTCACTCGAATAAATGAATATTTAACTAGATATGACCTTGAAAACCCACGCCAGTATGGTTTCAGAAAGGGGTGCAGCACTCTAACTGCAACAACCGAACTTTCGGAGGACGTGTACGATGATCTGGAAAACCGTAGATATGCTGGTGCCTTATTTTTGGACCTGAGGAAAGCGTTTAACACCATTGATCATGCCTTGCTGTTACAGAAATTGGAATGGTATGGATTACGTGGACAACCACTTCGGCTAATCGAAAGCTACAATTTGTTTCCTTAAAAGGAGCTTCAAGTAGTAAAAGATTCATATCAACGGGAGTAACGCAGGAAAGCAACTTGGGCCCGCTGTTGTTCTTGATATTTATCAACGATCTCCCCCTGTTGAATCTGCACGGCAAAGTTCGGCTCTTTGCCGACGACACATTGATATCGTACAGCAATTCCAATTCTCTCCAGATAGTGGAATGGATTGGAAACGATCTGGAAATCCTTCAGCATTACTTCGACTGTAATCTCCTCTCGTTAAACTTGCTGAAAACTTCGTACATGCTGTTCAATTCTGGTCGTCGTCTGCTGCCAATAATTCATATAGGCAACACTCTAATTGAACGAGTGAACGAGTTTAAATATTTAGAACTACTTTTCGATGATACCTTAAGCTGGAGAGCCCATATAGAGCAACTTAAACGAACATTGGTGGTGCCATATGGGAAATTTGTGCGTTCATTCCAACTCACTGGCTGAAAAATGTATATTTTGCGCTGTTTCACTCGAGGCTGCAATATCTGGTGTCACTATGGGGTAAAGCCTGTATAAGCCGCCTAAGGGAGTTACAGGCCATGCATAATAGAGCGTTAAAGGCTGTCTTCAGATTGCCGTATTTGTACCCTTCCGAACTGTTATATAGTATGGACGATTCAGCACTTCCCATACGAGGTGCCCGCGAATTTCAAACTCTGTTATACACCTACAAACTCCTAACAAGCAGGGATTCCCATCACAACATGCGCTTCGAAAGAATGACGTCTCACCGCTCATCCAGAAACGCAAATCACCTTCGTCTGCTAAGGGTTAGATCAGAACTTGGAAAGAAGAAACCCAGTTACTTCGCAAGTGAACTCTACAACAATCTACCAGACACCTTAAAACAATGCCCAACGTCCTCTCGTTTCAAATCACAACTTTTGTCGATCTGCAAGCAAAACATCCATTATTTCCTCCGCTAGTATCTCCATGCCACATAGCTAAAAAATTGTTATTCTTTTTATACTCGCCCCTCCACCCAGACCACCGCCGCCCACAAGCCACTCCATCCAGCCGCCACCGCCAATCCTCAAAACACCTCATCACCCTCCACCGCCACCACCACAATGCTGCAAACTAATGAATATACCACAACTCTATATTAAAAATGGTTAAATAGCCTATGAGTAGCCCCAACCATTCCTTCAAAGAGGGTTAATTTGCTCACTGGAATGGTTTTACATTTTGTGAAAAAAATTGTATTTAAATGAATTGTTAAACTGTTTTGATAGGGTTTTGTGCCTGTTGGAGAAGAGGCTTGGAAGAAGCTTAACTCCACTGGGCTTTCCCTATCCGAGGAAAAAATAAAATAAAATTTAAAAAAAGGTTATTCACTGGTGTTGCACTTTTTGATATTGAAAAAGCTTTTGACAGTGTTTGGCACAAAGGTTTAGTAGATAAATTAGCTCGATTTGATTTTCCTGTATATCTCAAAAAATTATTTAAAATTTTTTGACTAGCCGAACCTTAAAAGTAAGCTATACAAATTCATGCTCTGAAAGGACACCCATTAGAGCTGGTGTCCCTCAGGGCAGTATACTTGGGCCAATTTTATACAATATTTTTACTTCTGATCTTCCTGATGTACCAGAAGGAAAAGGTAGAGGAATATTTGCTGATGATACTCTGTTTTCAGCCAAAGGTTGGAATTCACGGGTGGTACGCAGTAGATTGCAACAAAATTTGAATTCCTTTGTGAATTACTTGAAAATGTCGAAAATTTCTCCTAACGCTTCCAAAACTCAACTTATTTTATTTCCCCATAAACCAAGAGCTGAATTTTTAAATCCTAATGAAAATCATTCCATAACTTTTAATGGGGTTTCATTAGAATGGTCTGATCGCGTGAAGTATTTGGGACTCACTCTTGATCGGAATCTTACTTTTAAAAATCACATTGAAGATGTTCAATCTTAATGTAATAAATACATAAAATCTCTTTATTCTCTCATCAACAGGAAATCCAGACCATGCGTGATGGATAAGATGCTCATCTACAAACAGGTGTTCCGTCCAGCGATAATGTATGCAGTTCCGATCTGGTCTAGCTGCTGCGCGACGAGGAAGAAAGCCATCCAGAGGATTCAGAACAAGGTTCTGAAAATGATTTTGCGGCTTCCACCTTGGCACAGCACCGAAGATCTTCATCGGATTGCGGGCATTGAATCGATCGAAGAGATGGCCAACAAAATCATCTCCAACTTCAGAGGCAAATCGATGCAGTCTTCCATCGCCGAGATTCGTTCTCTTTACAATTAAATTAGTTTTTAGGATCTTGGATTATGTTTATCATTTTTTTTTGCTCTACAGGAGATTCTCCTATATATCAAATACTTTATTGTTATAGCAATTTAAATCAAATAAACAATGTTTAGAATTTACTGAATCAAAGAGTTGAACTGATCATAATTGATCTGAACACCTAATTTACTTTAATAATGTAACTTAAATGTAATGATTAAAAGACTAATAAAGACATATTTAAAAAAAAACGTTGATAAGGTACACAAAAACTTTTAAGTTAACTAAGTTTTTAGACAATATTATCCTCTGTCGTCGTAGTTATAGTGAAAACATCCTCAAAACTGTAAATCATATTCTTGAATGCAACAACTACTGGATTTAAGTCGAAGCCTAAATCACCTGAAAGAAGCGATGTTATGAGAGTAAAGATGCCATCAAGTCGGTTTTTAATACCATCAAAGAAAAATCTACCAAACAAAGCCTGTGCGAGTGGTCCGCTGTTTCTAGGGAAACAGTCACTAGCGATTCGTATTGCAAGTGTACATTTGTCCAGGCATTGCGATCGAAGATTATCCACACATTCCTGAGCGCTTGCTTTGAAATCGTTCAAAAATTGGTCGTATCCTCCGCATTGCACATACATGCGGTCCAAATTCGGCCCATCTACATCGCTGTACAGTCCTTGTCGAATCAAATAACAGCGAAACAAGCAGCGGGAGTTGCTATCTACATCAAAATCGAAGAGCCTGTAGAGTTCTACCATATCAGGATCAATGCCCAGCATATTGGCACAGGATTCAAGGACATTGCTAGCCTGCAAATTGGTCAGTGGTGCCAGTTGTGGACTTCTCACAGGACTGCCATACGATTGCTCCAAACATTTACTTTCATGTGAAGCTTGGTGGCACTCATCAATCATTTTGCGAGCTGGAGAAACACACTGCAGTGTTCCATTGTAGTAGTAGTCACTATCGCAATTATCCCGTCGAAAATGCTGAGCGAATGGAACTTCGATGATTCCGGAACATTTATCCCAGTAACGAAGAACTGTTGCTTTACACAAATCTTCGCAGCGATCTTTTTTCTTGAGATAAGCTTCACACTCTGACTTAGCCTGTTTGTCACTTTTCAAAACCATTGCACCAAGTGGCGAACCAGCTATAGTGAAATTAACTATTCCGAGCACTGCGAATACCGTTAGCACATTGATTGCCATTGTTATGTCGTTTGGGGAAAAGTAGGAACGAGCATTCATTTATGAGGAGTTCAATAATGGTATTAAATAGGTAGGTAGAAACGTGCTTTTTGGCGAAACTATTCATGTTATGTTACAAAAACATCATAGAAATGAATTCAATTTTGGCACGTTCTCTGTTTTGGCTACGAAGCATTGGTGTCTGGGTTACTCTGTACCCATTATATTAAATTGAAGTGTAACGGTGTCAGCTTCCCTACTCCTCTGAAATGCCTGAACCGAAGATCACGAAATTATTTTTAGAATATTCTGTAGGTATCAGAATAGATTATTATCAAATATTAAAATCACAAAGTTGTATCAGTTATCCGTATCAATCCGCAGTAAAGCCCGGTTTACAGTTCTTGTGAACTCGAACTCGAACGTGAACGTGAACTCACCACAGTGAAAAAATATTCCGCAATGAAATGTCAAATCGGTCAAATCTTCAAAATTAGTAAGAGGTTTGTTCAACTGCGGGTAGAAGTTGGTTTCGATCGTAAAATGCCAGATCATTCAACCAATGTTTTGATCGATACTTGTCGAACCAATGCTCAAATTTAAATTCAAATTTCTCAAAAAAACATATTGTTCTTCTTCAAAACATATTCAGCTTTGAAAACGATTGATTAAATCAAATAATCCCAAAGTTCTTATCTTTGAATACAATGAATTTAAATTAAATTTTATGAATTTAAAGTACTCCCAAAACGTATTTATCGATCAAGGAGTAACGAGCTTTAGCGATTCGTTTCTTTTGAAAAACTTATTGAAAGGACGTTTTGAATATAACTTCTAAAAGATAGCCATTTTTTGTTCTTGATTAAAAATTGACAATCAAAAATTTCAAAATTACTTTTAATTAGTGAAACAATTGAAAAGGTTTTCATTTAATTAGAATGCATCAGTACTCTTTTGTTTGTTAATTTTTCTGCTTTTCAGTTCTCCTTAAAACACATTATTTTTGAATGATTTCATTAATTTTTATAATTACTTCCATACCTTTTCTGAAACACACATTTGAACAAAGCGGAACCTATTTTTTTTTTATTTCAATGGAATCTGGCCATTCGATGATCTTCATTTACATTTATTCGTTGAGAAGCTCTTCCAACAGGTACATTTATTCGTCGAGAAACTCTTCCAACAGGTGCAATTAAATGATGCCCAAGCGGGTTTTAAAGTTAAAAAAAATATATCGTACGCGTTTCATTTCAGTATTATTTTAAGCCTTTAAATGTGCTTACAAATTAAAAAACTAATTTTTTATTAAGCAAAAATTTTTCCGTCATCGGTGAATTTTTTTTCAGAATGCACATTGCCATTCGGACGTGAAAATGAACGCGGAATTTATATTCACCACTCTTGTTCGTTTTCCGTTTTCACGTTCGCTCAGTGCGTTTACACTTCGAGCGGAATGTCAGTGAACGCGGAAAAATATTCCGCAGTGAAAATCGGGGGAATTGGAATAAAATTAATATTAAAGGGCTTTGAACAAAGAAATCAGTTCAAAAATAATCGTTCAACCATTCCGCATCTATTCCACCTAGTTTCGCAGCCATGAAATGCAGCATAGTCGAGTTTTTGAAGAATATAAGTTTTTTCATTTTCACGTTCGAAAGAACTGTAAATGCACCTTAATTAAATTTAAATACAGACCCCGCTCGTTTTTTGCAACACTGTTGAAAAATCGATCGGTTTTTGACACTTTGAGAGCATCCATTTATTTCGTAACGCTCCTAGGGGGAAGGGGGAGTTGGGGTGCCGCCAAAAATCAAGACAATGCAAAAAATCAGGATTTTTCAGGGCTCCTCTTGATTCGTGGAAATCACAAGTAGCTCTGCTTAGATTTTATAAATAAAGGCGAAAAACAGGTGCTGAAAACGACTTGATTTATGCAATAGCAATGAGCAGTTTCCTGGCTGGCCAGAAGTTCATATCGAAATAAAACCATTTAAATATAATTCAACCGAAGATTGCCATCTGTTAAATTGGTTTATCTATTTTATTACATTATTCGATTTTCTCAAATTTAACAATAAATTCGATCATATTTACTTGAGATGTTTCAATGAACACCAGGACAATTCAGGACATTTAAGTTTGTAGTGTCCAATTTTCAAAAATCAGGACAACGCGAGAGTTTTTGAAAAAGCAGGATGGTTCTTCGAGAATCAGGACAAATCTATTTAAATCAGGACACCTGGCACCTCTGGGGGGAGTACGCTTGAGCGTTACGAATTGTGACATAGGGAAGAGGAAGGGAGGAGGGAAGGGGCGGAGAAGAGGGGGTGGAGGGTAGGGGAAGGGTATGCTCTTCGTAACGTAACGATTTTTTCCTTGGAAAATTTTTATTTTAATCGCAGCTATTTGGATGTCATGCAATTTTTGTAGGGGAATGGTAAGCCAACCAAAGTCTGCAAAAATTTGTTAGCTTCGACATGCTTATAGCTGGTTGTGTACTCTTTCCACGTATAAAAATTCTAAGAGAAACTTTTTTTGATCAGTATTGAATATCCAAGAAATAACCGTTGACCCTAGAACTCAATTCCACTTTATGAATTTGAAAATGCAAGTTTTATTAGTTCCGACGAATGTTACTAAAAGAAGTATACTTTGCATTACAATACAAGTTAGTAAACATAGGCCATCAGCAAACAAGAAACAACAGTACACTGAACCCAAATTCACTCTTAAAATACACATGATTTTTCACTTAAAAATAAGGATCCAGTGATTTTCTTCCATTCAAGTGCGACATATATATTTCACTTGGCAGTCACTTAAATTTCAAGTAAATTCATCCACATTCACTTCAGTCGTCACTTGAATTTGAAGTGAGAAAAAATATTCACTTCCCCATCACTTGAATTTCAAGTGAATGTCGGGTTGTAATTGTGTTTATTTTCAGAGTTCAAAATGGCAAATTCTAAAGAGCAGCGTTTAAAGCTTATGCTGGATTTGGATTTTCCCAATTCTTTAATAGGCGATTTTGGCGATGGTTTGTGTTAAACGTGATGTAAGAAAAAGTTATTTAAAGGTGTTATCATGTTTCAGCTTGTGGGTTGAACGGGACGGATTTTCTGGTTTGCAGCAGGGAAGATTTAGAAGTCGCACTATCCGCAGTAACCGATCTGCCTTGGGATTACGATGGAATTTTCCTTTCGCCATAAATTTATGGCGAAAGTGTATATGTAAGTATTTGAAATCGTAGTGCTGTTCTATAAATGTTCTTTTATTTAAAAACGCGAAAGATAATTAACTAGAAACATACTTAGAAACTCAGATAAATTTCACTCGAACGTCATAGCACTGACCATACTGACTGGACACTCGATTTCGTTTTCTGGATAATTTTTCCAGAAAAAAAAACAAAAAAAAATCATTTTTCCAACAGTACGCAATGTCGATTCCAGAGTGCGCATCGATCGATTTGAAGAAATGCTATCCCAGTTAGGAAATGCCACCCAACTTTAAAAATAAAACACGCAATTTCTACGATAAAATCGGGCTAAACAGGACCATTTTTCCTACAGGGCATTTTTTGT
Source organism: Uranotaenia lowii (assembly GCF_029784155.1). Taxonomy (NCBI): domain Eukaryota; kingdom Metazoa; phylum Arthropoda; class Insecta; order Diptera; family Culicidae; genus Uranotaenia; species Uranotaenia lowii. Next base: position 139,155,935 of record NC_073691.1, read on the forward strand.
CAAATTTTTCAGGTCCGCCACCTGCCGTCGGTATTGCGAACCTGCAAAAACTGACAACAAAAAATTAGACAGAAAATGGTTGAATTTTTGTTCTAAGAGTCAAGTCAGTGTGGTCAGTGGTCATAGTGTAAGTCACTTGACCGGTCACTTAAGTGAACTCACTTGACCCATCACTTAAAATTCAAATGAAATTACATATGGCGAGAATTTACTACAGATGTCACTTATTTTTTAAGTAAATATTATTTTGGGTGTACTCTTTTTTAACCTTTGAGAATAAAAATCCTTCACAAGGAATCACCCAACAAGCAACATACGTCTTAACGTCTTAACGCTCAGACAGCCAAGCAGTGATCGGGAAAACTAACACTCTCACACTAAACAGCTTTATATTACCAATCATGTAATAGACTACCACACATCTCCCCTCTTCTCCCAGGAAAGGAAGAAAACAAAAATTGTTTGGCCGAAATTTTGAATCGACGGAATAACACTTACTACTGTCATGCTTTCGAAATTGTTTTGTGACTTTCCGTTTTTGTATGATATCGAAATATGTATCTTATTTTAATACCTACAGTTTAGGTGAACTGGTAGCCAGGCTCATAATTCCCAGTCAACGTTACCATATTCAAATCTGTACTTTTAGTCAACAAACATTTTTCATCTGTACTTTTTTGACGGAAATTTGTACCATCGATATAAGAAAATCCAGCATGTGATAAATACACGGAAAATGAAAAAAGGTAAAATTTACCGAGAAGTGAAGTGTTTTTTTTCACCCAGCTTTCTCGGAAAATTTTACCTTTTTTCAATTCACCTAGCAAAAAAGTAATTAATACCGTTTTCCCATTTACTGATTTGAAAGGTAAATGCTAGTTGGTTTGGTTGGTTTCTGCAATAAAAATAAAACAAAAACAAAATTCATTTTTGAGATAAATAGACTTTTTTGTTGAAGCAAGTCCTTTCTTCGCCAGGCTCGTGGTAATTCGGCTTCGTGTTCTTTCGAGCCACCATGGCCACTTCTCTTCTCGACTAATCCGATCAGGTCCGGCTTTTCCGGAATTATATCTGGAGGATGACGTGGAATACATCTCGAAGCTCTGTGGGCCAATCTGAAAAACAGCAGAGTATTATGACGAGAACACCCACAACTAAATGATATCTAAGAAAACACTTACAATAATTCTATTCTGATTTTTACTTATTGGGTAGGAAGCAAAACTTGTTCCTGACTGACAAAACACCTTAACCTCAATAAACGGGTTCGGCAAATAGTTACTTTTTTTCGAGATGAATTGCACCGTTTTGTTTAGCTCAATCCAGGTCAACTTCCCTTCCCTACGAGGTAAGTTTTACCTTTTTTGGATTTACTTTTTTTTAGGTGAATTGTACTTTTTTATTCAGCTCAATTCAGGTTAACTTCACCTCGCTACGAGGTAAGATTTACCTTTTCTCTCGGTGCATTTTACTTTTTTTGTTTACACGATTCAGGTAAACTTTACCTCACTGTGAGGTGAGTTTCACCTTGAAAAAGGTTGAAGTTGCCTTTTCGGATTCCACGAGCATTCACCTTGCTATCTCGGTAAATTTAACCTTTTAATCGAATATTTTTTTTCAATTTTTGTTCTGCTATCAATGCATCTATCGATCACAAACTAAATTAAATTACAGACCCCGTTCGTTTTTAGCAACATTCGATGTTGGAAACATCTCATTTTGGCACATGTGCCAAATCGAAAGGTTTTTAGAAACAACATTACCTTTTAGTTTTCGTTATAACAGGACCAATTCAATTTAGACATACACCATAAATACGTTTTTATGTTCTGAAATGGTGATAAAATGCAAAAAAAAAGTTATTTATACTCATAAAGCATAAAGTACTCAAAAATGTAAAAAAAGTTTAAAAAATCAAAAAGTTACAAAAAATCAAACAAAATGACAGAAAAACAACTTAAAAATGATGAAGAATGACAAAAACAGCAAATATGACAAATGAAACATTATAAACAGAACAAGAGTAGTGCAAAATGCATCAAAACATGATGAGAAAAATAAAAAATGACTACAAATTGTCGGAAATCGACTGAAAATAACATTTTCCATAATATTTTATTTACATAGTTTACATAGGAACAAGACGAGCGGGGGCGCAACGAGCAAGGTGGTTAGACCAAGTGGAGCTTGATCTGCCGAACGTGGGTGCCCGAGAAATTGGAGAACGGTTGCCATGGACCGAGTGAATTTTAGGAATTATGTTCGTCAAGTTATGTCGTGAGACGGAATACTATGTAAATTTTTCAAAATTATAATGGTTATTTAGTTAAAATAACTGAAAAAAGTGGAAAAAATACCGTTCGATTTTGGCAACATTCGATTTTGGCAACATTTGATTTTGGCACACTAAATGTACGGGCGTGTTGCCAAAATCTAACGGCGTCTGTATATTGTCGATTCTGATTTGACAGATAAAAATCTCGCACTCACTAATACCATCGCATTCTTCACGTCAACAAGGATGTGATAAAAATTTAAAAGGGAGTATATAAAAAAGAGCCAACACCAGAATGCGATATAGAATATTCGATTCAGCATATAATTTTTCAGGGTTTCAACTTCATTTTTTTAAATCTTGCTATCGTCATGTTTATTCATTAACTTGTTTTTATTTCCACACAGCAGAAATTATTTCCTGTAAAATTACGCAAATGTCCTGTAACAAAAAGGAGCAGGACATTTACCGATATTTTACAGGTCGAAAAACAAACTACGTGACATTTAATTTTCAGTGTACAACTTTTATACAGGACATTTGCTGTAATAATAAATGAATCTTCGTTAACATTCAAGGAAATCAATTTTAAATTACACGTTTTGTTAATTACAGGTTGATTTATTTTAAAGGTTGCAGTTTCAGTGACACGTAATAGTCAAAAAAAAAATTTCTGTGTAGTTTTATGTTTCAAATTTCTTTTTCAAAACTCGCACAAATAATCAGCCAAGGAAAATTCCCAGAACCGACAATTCACCATGCATATAAAACCGGGGAGTTGTCAGCACGAAACAGCACATTTCCTGTCAATCTTCATTCCTATTATTAGAGGCCCATCGTAGACCTTAAACTGTTTGCAAAAGTGAAAAACGAAACCACTCCTGCATCCGTTCCCGTTCCGCCACACGGGTGACAAATGGCATCGTCACGGAATTACTTCTGTCACATGCACGAAATCCTTCCATGAGATATGTTTGTGCGTGAAGGTACCTAGTAGGTTTTGTACTGGGCGTCGAGAACGAGTCTATTCCTCCTCTGTGGAGCTGTCGAAGAGCATAGAGATTTGCTCGAAATCCCGTACTTGGTACACGTATTTATGATGAAAATCACACATGCGTTACGGCGGCGCTGATTCTACTTTTTTGACTGAGCTATTCTGAACTAACTTACGAATGAATGATGTCAATGAACCAATGCTGCCACAGCAATTTGAGTAGGTACCCACATATTAGGATTTTGAATCAAATTTCTCCCATACACATTATTAATTGCGTGGATATTGAAATGAGCAAACCGCCAGTTCGGACTGGGACAGTCAGGCAGAAGCAATGTTATGCTGCTGTAGGCATGGCGAATGGCACTGTGTCGGTGTTCCTGGTAGAGAGCAAATTTCATTCATCAAATCCGTTGGAGGCGGGCAGTAGGAAACGCACCGAACATCCGGCACTGCTGCGTTGGATTAAATGCCACATTTGGCATCATCTTCATCAGTGCAGGGCTTAGTCGGTACATGTAGGAACTTGGTAGCTGGCACCGAGAAGTGTCTTTACCGGGAACGTTTCGAAACTGGATTACCGAAGATACTCTCTTAATAGTCATTCAGGAACTAGAGAAGTTGTCTCCATAAGCTAAAGTGAACGATTTTTGTAGTTTTGTAGAACAATTATAGAACTTGGGATTTTCAGAGAATTAATAACTTTAGAAAAATTCGAAGACTGATTTGAAGACTCTGTTAACATTCTGAAGATGTTAAAGCAGTATTTCTAGACCATAAGGATAAATTTGATTAAACGTTTATGTTTTTTCTTACAAAACAATGTAGAAGGATTAAATTTGTTTTGTTTAAATTTTAACAATTATACAATGTACAAGTGGTCGAGTAATTTGTGTTTATAGCGTATATAAACCCCCTGCATTCTCGTTTAACACGTTTTGTGATCTAATTGAATCTCTTCTACCGTCTGTGGCTGATAATCACTCCTGCTTTATGGTAGGTGACTCAAACGTTCCTGTGAATCTGGTTAACCTGAATACCGTTGCAAAATATAGATCGATTTTAGAATCATTTGGATACGCTTGTACAAACACCAACTCGGAATATTCTAGATCACGTTATATTGAAACAAATTGACTTAGATCGATTGAAAAATGATACAATCTTTTCTGATGTACATAAGTGACCATTCACAAATACTCACATCCTTCAATATATTATGTGATAAAAAACCATTCTTTGAAAAGAGATAGTTGACAACGATAAACTGAACAGCTTATTTGTGAATTATTTAAACAATATTCAACTACTAGAAAATGCCCAGCTAACATGAAATCGTAATAGAAATGATAATCCAAATCGAATATTAAGACATATTCAATAACCATCGTAAAAACGTAGGTATTGAGTGATTTTCCATCATTCATTTACGATGAGCTTTGTCCAAAAAAAGTTGAATCGTATAGTAGTTTAATCAACTCGTAAATATGTCTCCAAAAAGTTGAGAATATGCTAATTCAACATTTACGATTTGAGTGGACTGATTTACGATAAATGGGCGATCCTTCAATTGACACTCTTTCAGGTCTCCTCTTTTGACCGGTTCGTGAAAAGAGAATCTCACCCATAGAGCTATAGCGTGGATCATATGTTGATGAGTTGGCATCGTGGTAAGATATCGGGCAGCAAACTCGGAGGACTGGAGTTCAAATCTCCGTCGGGGAATTTTTTTTCGTTTATTTTGCTTTTTGCGGGAAAATCGAATCGTTGGAATCTTGTCATTGTAGATATATCGCCTCCACTTTTGTAGCTATATGCTATTTTGGTAAGTTTAATACAATCTTTTCATCTGGTATATTTGTTTGAATAATTCTGTTGTCCCTGTGTTATACCTTCATAAATGTTTGCTGGGTGTTGATGAAGGTCTACAAGAATTCACATCAACTAACAAACGCTTGTTGGAAATTTCTTCTCGAACACTTAATAAAAGGGTAAAACTTAAAGGAAATTGTTGTCCGTGGATGAATTTTGACCTTTGGTCACTTATCAAAATAAAAGCGAATTATTTAAAACGATCAAAAAATTATCCAAATGATATCAATTCAAAAGAGATGTTAATTCATATAAATAAAAAATTAAATTCGAAGAAACAAGAATGTTAACCCTCATCCGCATTAGGGTGTCATTTTGACACCATTGCAAGTTTGAAGGCTTGTAACTTTTTTCAGAAGCTTCAAAATACAAAGATTTCTTCGGGGACCCTAAATGAATTCAAAAGTTCTTCAATATTGCATCTTTACTTTTTTTATGGACGAACCGTGGAAGCCTGGACAAAAAAACTCCCTTTTCCGACTTTTGGTGTCATTTTGACACCACAAAAGTAAAATCTATTTAAGTCGTTTGAATTATTATGAACTTCATATAAAACTTATATCAATAGAAACCTTGTAATGTCAGTAAAATATGTTTAGAACATTATATACAGCTAAAGTTACAAGTTTTCTCGTTATTCAGCATGAAAGAAAAAAAATTTGAAAAAACATGCCTCACAAAAACTGCTGTAGTTTATATGTTACACGTCCAAAAAAATATTTGCCTTATGCATATGAAAGCTGAAGTTAATGCCTACATCATGAAGACAAGAAATATTTTTTTTAAATTTTTTTCAATGAAATGGTCACAAAAAGTTCAAAAAAGTGGTCTAAAAACCCTACTTTTCATTCGATTGCTAGTAAATACTGTTTGAGCGATGGTAGAGTTTTGAAAAAAATATAACTACAAAATGTATGAAAATTCTATCACTTTGCTGTCTTTAGATTTTTGATGCAACAAAAATTGAATTTACTGGAATTTTTCAAAGTTCACTACTTTGCGCGATTTTTTTACAAATTGAAATTTCATCTGTTTTTGTGGTCCACCGTCAGGTTGTACCCGGATTATCAGTGCTTTTACTTTGTTTGGACCAACCAAGAGTATATTCATTGGAAAGCACATTTAATCTTCATTCTAGTGAGGTGCTGCAATTCACGCTGTGAGATTTCACAAAAATATGAAAATTATAAATGTAAAATCATTCCTGAATTTCTAGAACTACAAGCACCTCGTCCAGCAAAACGTGTTTGTTTGCTCTCCGAGTAGGTACGGTGGGTGGTGATTCGGGCAAAGAGCGAAGCCGACAGACCAAGAAATGCACGACACGCGGGATGTCAACCTTCCAGATTTTGTCTGGATCTTCCAGACTTTTTGACCTCCGGCCAGACTTTTTTTTTTGGTATCCAGACTTCCAGATTTTTAGTATTTCTTCCAGACAATTCCAGACATTTTTTGATTGACAATTTTAATCTGTTTTGGCGTCATTGACTACTTTAACTGACTGGGGTGGAGTAGAATTGTTCGAGCTCACTTCGCTCTAATCAACAGCCCAGTATTTTTTTCCCACCGAATGACTCTGACCAAGTTTGAATCATAATTGTTCGAATTCAGACGAAAACTGTCTACTATTTTAACATTACTCGGTCCGAACGTGTATACTGGGAGAATTTGGAATCATTGCGCCCCGAACTTATTTCATCACTGGGCTGTGTGAAAAAGCATATCCAAATACAATGCGACCAGCCGGCGGCCATGTGTCATTCTTTTCTTGGTGTTTCCGTGGCATGAAAACACGCGTTCTTGCGTCCCGTTCTCGAAAAGTGACTGGTTTTCGGATATTTCCCTAGTTTGAGACAGAAAAAGAGCGGTTTCGAAATGGTAAGGTTTGCAAGAAATTTTTTAATATGCCAGAGCTTATTTATTATTTCAATCTGAAACCTGAGACTGAAATGAAAAGACTGATATGATTTCTAAGCCAGAATCCTAAAAACTCAGGAAAAATTGTTTAATGGGCGTATTTCCCAACTCGAATCAGTTACCAGAAACAAAAACTCTGTAATCAATTTACATTTGTTTTTAGTATAAACATCTTATTGATCGATATCTTAAAATATCTTTAACTTTTACAATTTCTTTTCCGAGGAAAAATTCTAAACCCATTTTTTAACCTGAATGTTTAGCATTACTTGATAGGAAGGTTTTAACAATGAAAAAAGGTTTTTCAATGGGTGGTATGAAAAAAACTTAGTAATTGCTTTTGCTAAACTGAATCGAGCAGTCGAGCAGTCGCTTAAAGCAATTGCTTCGGTTGTTATGAATGAAGTTTTTTTGACAACTGTTTTCTCAGTCAGGAGCTTTTACTTTTAGAACAAGCTAGTTTGGTATGAATAAAGCTCAAATCTGAAGCAATTGCTCGACAAATCTCATAGCAATTGCTTTATTTTCTAAGCATGCTCGGTAGCAGACTTTTCCAATAAAAAAATTCTTCAATAACGTCATGAACTTATCAAATTAGCAATATTTCACTTCAAAACAATTCAAAAAGGTATTTTCAACATGGATAAAGAAAAGTCGAAGTGATAACTCAACTTTTTTCATATTACTGTCGTTATAAAATCCGTATAAAATCATTCGTCTAAGATGACAATAAACAAATCAATTAGTAAATATTTCAAATTAAAAAAAAATCCGGCTATAGTTGAAGAAGTCCCGATTGGCTCAAAGTAAGAAATAAATTGTAATAATTTAAAACATTATACAGATCTCTCATTTTTATATAATTTTTTATAATCCTAAGATTTAAAAAAAAATCTAAATTATAATGCGCGCCTATTGCCTATTTTTTTATACATCGGATTATCCCGATCCGAATACATGTGGGAGAGCTTATGATAAATATTAAAGTTAGGCCATTTTTTGTTTGACAATATTCGAATATGTATCCATTTTTCTTTAAACATCAACATACGAGCACGCATTAACAAAAAATTCCGGTCGTTCTTACACCCCCCACCCGCTTCGTCCACTTCAAGGCTGCTTTAGCCGTACTTTTCAATTTTCTGATCGTCTTCTTTCATTTTTCTTTAGAAAACTTCAGATTCTGCTGGTTGGATAGCTCTATTATTCGAAGCAAAAGCTATGTTCTAAGACTTTAGTACACATCCGCTAAGCAAATGTTTATTCATACCAAACTAAGCAAATGCTTTGGACTTTTGCTTTGATTGATTTCGAGCTAAGCAAAAGCTACCAAAGAAATTGCTATACCTCATTCATACCACTAAATATTACCAATCTAGATATGACTGTATGCAATCAGAAATGAACAAAATCTTTAACTTAATTTTTTTTTTCAATTTGGATCCCGATAACTTTTAATTTATAATCCATAGTTTTAAAACAATGAATCTGCGATCTGAAATAAGAATTTATAAATGAACCTGGATTCCGGAATATGAATTGCTAAGCAGATGGTTTATATTCTGAACTTTTAATTTTTGATATAACGTATTATTTTAAAATTTTAGTATCGAAATAAGCTTCTCAACACCTGGGTAGGGAAGATAGAAATTCGCTACATCATTTTTCAGAGCCAAACATTGAGATAGTGATTGATGTGTTTCGTTTTCAAGGATTTGTGATGTGCATTACCAACCAAAGGCATTCATATTTTTGAAAAATCATTTATTTTGGTAGAGATTAACTCAATAACTGGATAGAGCTGTTGAAACTCTGCATTTTAGAACCGACAAAAGCTCAACGTGATATCATTTTTCTAATTTTCTAAAAGGAATGATAAAGCTCAATACAATAACCCAAAGAAAATAAAAGAATCAATTTTTGAACTGGTCATTGAAATTTTCAGAAAAATTTGATGTTCAGGCTTTTTCTCCCCCGACTAGCTCAACACTACAGACATTTATACCCATTTCCAGACATTTTGGCCCAATTGTTCCAGACATTTTTTGAAAATAGGTGGCAACCCTGGACACGCATCGTTATTTCGTCTGTCGGCTTCGCTCTCTGCCCGAATCACCACCCACCGTACCTACTCGGAGAGCAAACAAACACGTTTTGCTGGACGAGGTGCTTGTAGTTCTAGAAATTCAGGAATGATTTTACGTTTAGAATTTTCATATTTTTGTGAAATCTCACAGCGTGAATTGCAGCACCTCACTAGAATGAAGATTAAATGTGCTTTCCAATGAATATACTCTTGGTTGGTCCAAACAAAGTAAAAGCACTGATAATCCGGGTACAACCTGACGGTGCACCACAAAAACAGATGAAATTTCAATTTGTAAAAAAATCGCGCAAAGTAGTGAACTTTGAAAAATTCCAGTAAATTCAATTTTTGTTGCATCAAAAATCTAAAGACAGCAAAATGTTAGAATTTTTATACATTTTGTAGTCATATTTTTTTCAAAACTCTACCATCGCTCAAACAGTATTTACTAGCAATCGAATGAAAAGTAGGGTTTTTAGACCACTTTTTTGAACTTTTTGTGACCATTTCATTAAAAAAAATTAAAAAAAATATTTCTTGTCTTCATGATGTAGGCATTAACTTCAGCCTTCATATGCATAAGGCAAATATTTTTTTGAACGTGTAACATATGAACTACAGCAGTTTTCGTGAGGCATGTTTTTTCGGATTTTTTTTCTTTCATGCTGAATAACGAGAAAACTAGTAACTTTAGCTATATATAATGTTCTAAACATATTTTACTGACATTACAAGGTTTCTTTTGATGTACATTTTATTTAAATCGGTCTAACACGTCAAAAGTTATAACGATTTGAGCTTGTGGTGTCAAATTGACACCACAAGTGCTGATTAGGGTAATGAAATCTAATGCGGATGAGGGTTAAAGGCTCTATTACGAGCGCTTGTTTATTAATTCTCCACATTCTAGGTTCTGGAGAAACATAAATACGCTCTTAGGTAAATCTAAAGCGACTTCCTCAATTAGCCTTTTAGATGAAAGAGGTGTTATAACCAATAGTACACAGATTTGTAAGAAATCAAACAAACACTTCTCCACAATCGGAAAGAACCTGGCTGAAAAGATTCCATTAGATACTGAAAATGATCATTTGTCTCACATCGACCAGGTAAAAATTCAATCTTCTTAAGGCCCGCTAGTGTAAACGAGGTTCGACTAGTGATTTTTTCACTTCGAAATAAAAAGGGTCATGGGCCAGAATGGCTTCCCTATTAATGTCCTGAAAAATAAACATAAACATTCTCGTACATACTTACACAATATTTTAATCAAATTTTGGAGTCAGGAGCTGTTCCGAATTGTCTAAAAATTGCGAAAGTTATCCCTGTTTTTAAGGCTAGTGATTCGCTTGACGTCAATAAATTTTTTTTTTTTTTTTACAAGATGGAAATTTGACTTCAAACCATAACAGCCGGGTGTTTGCTGCCGTGTGTGGGTTCGTCCCACTAAAACCACCTTGGGCTTCGTGTGCCAGATGTGCCCCTTGGTTTCACCCTATGATACTACATCAAGGGGTAGGCTGTGCTCATGCACTTATACATCTCACCCTTTTCCTCTTTCTCAATTTTTCCTCAATTTCTCCTTGATCATCGTTCTGCTTTATCCTTCTTCCTCCTTCTCCTTTTCCTCTATCGTCAACTTCAGACTGGTACGGAAGACCCCGAAACGTGTGCCGGTTAGGTAACGCTTTCGTAATAACTCACGCCCGTCACAGCATCCACTATCCCGGGGACCTCGAAACGTGTGCCGGTTAGGTAACGCTTTTAAAGTAACTCGCGCCCGTCACAGCAACCACTTCCGCAGGATTTCTAACCACCAAGGCATGGCCGATTGAGAAACTACCAAGCTAGAATCCCGACACGACCACCCCGAATGGTATCTCCGCTTCCTTTTGCTGCAGGAAAGATCGTAGCTGAGTACGTGAGACCTTTTAAGTCCCACCACACGTATGAGTCCAGATTAGGGTTATACCGCGCCCTAAGATCGCGTTGCTTTTGAATTGAAGTGTCATACGAGGCCCAAGACCTTTCATTAGCTTGTCAAATTTGGTTGACTATCTCGCTCTCTCCGTTCATCATCTTTCCTGATCCTTATCAGATCGCGCATGATTTGCGAGATTTCGTCGACTATAGCACGCCATGACTGTTCGTCGCGACACATTTCACTCACTATGTTTTCAGCGTTCAAATTTTGAAGTTGTTGACGCCTTGAATTGAACCTGGGGCAGACAAAGATAGCATGTTCTGCCGATTCCTCCGTCTCTACGCATTCCGGGCAATAAGGCGAGCTGATAAGCTTAAACCGATGAAGGTATTGCTTAAAGCACCCATGACCCGAAAGGAACTGCGTCAGGTAGAAGTTGACCTCTCCATACTTCCGATTTACCCAGTCTGAAAGTCTCGGGATTAGCCTATGCGTCCATCTTGCGTTGTTCGATGCGTCCCATTGCTCCTGCCACTTGAGCATTGACGCTGCTCGTTGAATATTACGCACTCCTCTAACAGCTCTTGCTTTGTAACATTCCATATCCTCCGCCAGAGTTATGTCGATGGGAACCATGCCCGCGATGACAAAAGCTGCATCTGCTGATATGGTCCTGTACGCACAGGAAACTCGCATGGCTATCAACCGATGTGTGCTCCGTAATTTGGATCTGTTGCGCTCTACCTCTATCGCGGAGCTCCAGGCCGCTCCTCCGTATCGTAGTTTCGACAGTGCTACGCTCGCAAGGAGACGTCTCTTACTACTCTTTGGACCATGGCAGTTCGGCATAATCCAGGCCAATGAATCTATGACTTTCGATGCACTTTCGCAACAGTATTTGACATGCGCACCAAAACTTAAGCGATGGTCGACCATTACTCCAAGGTATTTCAGCTGCTGTTTCGAAGATGTCGTGTGCCCTCCAACAGTAATCTCCATGTGCGGCACAACTCTTTTATTGGTCACGAGCAGAACTTCAGTTTTATGGTGAGCTATCTGAAGCTTAACTCCCTCCATCCAGATGCCAACCCTTTCTACGGACACCGTTGCAAGGTCTTCTACCTCCTCGATTGTTTCACCGGTAATCATGAGCACGATATCGTCAGCAAATCCGACTATCTGCACGCCTGCTGGTAGTTTCAGCGTTAACACCTCATTATACATGGCATTCCAAAGCACAGGACCGAGTATGGAACCCTGTGGAACACCTGCTGTTAGGGCAGTAGATCGTATCCCAGTTTCGGTTTCGTACGTCAGGATTCGATTTTCGAAGAAGCTTCCTATTATCCTGCAGAGAGTATTGGGAACAAGCATCCTGTGAAGCGCTTTGGCAATCGCTTCCCAGCTGGCATTGTTGAAGGCATTCTTAACGTCGATCGTCACAATGGCGCAGTGACGAACACCTGTTCGCTTCTTTTTATATGCGCGCTTCGCGTACTCTGTCACCATACGGATGGCGTCCACCGTAGATCTCCCTTTCCGAAAACCGAACTGTCTGTCCGACAGTCCACTTCCGCCTTCTGTGTAGATAATAAGTCTGTTTAATATTATCCTCTCCAGTAGCTTACCAAGGGTGTCCAGCAGACAAATGGGTCTATATGATGATGGATGCCCTGGGGGTTTCCCGGGTTTCGGTAGTAGCACCAACTTCGCCGTTTTCCACGAATTGGGAAAAGATCCCTCGTCGAGACACTTTTGTAGCACCACTCTGAAGGTATCCGGAATGGTCTGTACCGCCACCTTCAGCACTGCATTTGGGATTCCGTCCGGACCAGGGGCCTTATTCACCGCAAGTTTCTTAGCGATAGCCACGAGTTCTTCGTTCGTTACTGGCTCGATGTCGTGGGCACCCGCGTCGTACGGGGTAAGTGGCCACTGCGTCGGGCCATGCTGCGGGAAAAGATGTGCAACGATCTCTCTCAGTTTTTCCGGACACTTTTCGGTCGGCGACCTTGGGCCACCGAATCTCGCCAGTGCAACTCTATAGGCTTGGCCCCATGGGTTATCATCTACGCTCTGGCATAACGCTCTGTAGCAGTTTTCTTTGCTTGTTTTAATGGCTCGCTTAAGTGACACCCTGGCTGCTCGGTAAACGGCACCTCTCGTTTCTCTGTCGGCTTCATTTCTCGCCCGTTGAGCTCGTCGTCTCGCTTTTAGACAGCTAGTACGAAGCTCAGCTATTTCTGAAGTCCACCAGTAAGCCGGTCGTCGCCACCACTTCGGTGTATTTCTTCTGGGCATGGTCATGTCGCACACCGCTACCATCATTTTCGTCAGCTGCTCAGCATTATGAACCTGGGATGAGTCCTGCATGTATACAGCTTCGGTGCACACTTCCTTGTCGAACACTTTAGTCTTCCATCTCCGCTCGTGCACTGGCAGCTGCCTTACTGCCACCGGATTTCGGTTTCCTACGCTATAGCGTATCGCCTGGTGATCACTGTGCACGCTAGAAACTATTAAACCATTTACGATTCAAAAATAACCATTTTTGACCTTTTCCCGGGAAATGTCATTTTATGAGTTCTCCATGAGAAGTCATAAAATGACTTCTAGGGGAGAAGTTCGAATATGGTCCCGAGCAGACTTTGATGCCTAAATCGACAGCAAATTGACACCAAAATAAGCTGTCAACAGCAAACTGATAGCATATTTTGTTATAGGCACTTTTATGATAGCAAAACTAGGCATAATTGAGATGTCAAATATTTCTATTGGAGAGCAAGGTGAGACCTAAATTAGGTGTCGACAGCAAACGGTTTGCATAATTTGGTGTACAAATCAACTGATAGCAAAATTAGACATCATTAAGATATCAGTGTTTTTCAAAGTAAGTAGCGAAATGGTTAGCATTTCATGCAATTGCAATCTGACTCAACATTCCACTGTAGAAGTGTGTATTTATTATTCAAATAACATCAAAGCACATCGCCCGACCCTTCGATGCAGTGGAGAGTTTGGTTAAAGATTCGAATGAGATCGGGAGATGCGATAATCGAACGACACGATGCGGTAGGTATGAAACAGAGAGAGATTCGAAGAACGGCAGTTGGTGAGTAAACGGTGTGCTGGACGGACGTGCATTTTGGAGTGTTTGACTGTTTACCTATCCGAACAAAACAACAGTGAAAATTAATAAAGAGGTTCCTACATCCACCATGAGGCAGCTCCATATAAAGAGGCGGAAAAATATTCTTTGGTTTGATAGAAACTAATTTGAACTGAAATCAAACAACGAATTAAGTAATAACCAGCATTGTGCGCGGATTATTTATTGATGATTTTTTTTATCATAGCAAAACTAGGCATAACTAAGGTATCGTTATTTTATATTATCATGATATAAATTTGGTGGCGTGCAGGAGAACAGAGTGTTGAGGCGAAGGATGAACCACGAGCTCGTGCGACTCTCTGGCGAACACAGTGTCCAGAAGGTGATGAATGCTGGACGGACGCTGAGCAGGACATGTTGCGAGAATACCAGACGACTGCCCAGCAAAAGAGGATTTCGCTGCAAATCCAGTAGAAACGTGACAAGCAGGGGCGCAACGAGCGAGGGGATTAGACCAAGTGGAGCGTGATCTGGAGGGTGTGGGATGTCCGAGAATTTAGAAAACGATTGCCATGGACCGAGTGAATTTCAGAAATTATGTTCGTCAAGTTATGTCGTAAGACGAAACACTGTGTAAATATCATAAAATTTGGGCGTATGTTGAATACAAAATGATATTAAAAATTCAACCAATGGGGGATTCAAATTTATGTTATTCAAATTTTCAAATATGCCTTTTTTTAAAAATCCCTGAATTTTTACCGTTTCTACTGCATACGAAACCATATTCCATTTGCAGCTAATTGTGTTCGTGCAATATAGCTGGATGTTTCACAAACACTACTTTTCTATTTAGAGAAAACCACTTCAAAACGACCGTTCTGTCGGCCGGCTACCCATTTTTTGAATTGATTTGTTTTAGGTTAATTTTTCCTACCCAACCGTACACGCTAAATAAGTGTGCGTGAGAAATGTCAAAAACAGTTCTATATGTGGTTTTAACATCTATCACGCACAATTACTGGGCGTGTACAGACGAGACATGAAAATTAACTTCAAAAACTATCAGTACAAAAAACGGGAAGCCAGCCGACAAACATGGTCGTTTTGAGGTTTTTTCTCCCCAAAACTGAAAAAATATCAGTGAAACAACCAACCATATCACGACACTACCAGCAGCAATTTGGGTTTTAAAGATTATCTAAATTTACATGAGCGTAGCTCAAAATTATTCTGAGTGCATCTAAACGCAAACCTAGAGTAAAAGATACGAGAGTGTGAATGTTGACATTTAGAAAGTAAACAAAAAAAAAAAAATAAGTCTCTCGTTCGTCGCGAGTCCGGTACTTTCAAAAGTTTTTCGAATCGTTGGTAGAGTTGGAGGAATAGTAGGTGGAATAGTGCAGCTGATACGAAAAATGTTCGTAATTTTACCTGGCAGCGGATCACGGAAGTGCAATCAAAGCCAATGGGGAAGAAAAACATCGGAAACAAGAATGGTTCCGTGAAAATCTTTTATAATTCCGAAACAATTTAATGCCGCTAATGTGCCTTAAAATGTTAACATTAATCAACACCAGCAAAGGGTTTGATTATAACAATTGTCCAAACGATTCCAAAAAGTTGGATAGCGATGAATTCCCGAAAGTGATCAATTCAACCCGCGATAATCGGTTAAAATAGTGCCGTGTTTCCGAACGGATGTTTCCATAAGCCGAACCTGTTTGAAGCTGTGTTGTCGTTGTCACTCTTGTAGATGCTTCCTCCAGCAGCGTCTCTTACAATCACTTCATTGCCACTCGAGTTTGGTAGAGGCCGGTACTACTCAGGAGACAGCATTATTTTTCTGAAATATCAAGAATTCGATTCTCCACTTAGAATGCAAAAAGTAAGCTTGATTAAAACTAAAACAAACGAAAACAAATTTTAATTTTATTTTTTTAGTTTGAACGAGGAATAGTAAAACACCGTCCAGACGAGAGTCCTTCAAGAAGACCCCGAGAAAATCGGTAAGGCGTTTGCGCAAAGGTTTCTTATCGTAAAACAGGAAGATCTACGTTGAGCGGCCTGATCAACTGAGCACTCGCTTATCGCTTACAACATCTTATCGTTCTTACTTCGAGCATTCATTTTTAAAAATGTAAGTATGTTCATAATTTTAAATATTCTGCGTGTTTTAAAATGCATTTTTCAGGTTAACAAACAAAGGATACAACGACTGTGTTCGATATAACCGGAAAAAACGGGAAACACCACATAAATATTGTGACGGAAAAGCCACTTATTAGCAACGGATGGTGAGGTCTTCGAAATCGGCAAGGTATGTGTTATTTATTTTCAAGGTTAATTTATTCAAAAGGCATATATTAAGTTTGATAAGTTCAGGGCATTTGAAAAAAAAATCAGTGGTGGAATTAAGTTCGGAATGTGAAGCCAACTATTCAGAGAATAATATTCCAAAATGTGAGCATACCTTAAGGCGCCATTTTTATTATGAACCATGCATAAACATTTTTCAATATTTTTGTTGATAAGCTGTGGACTGCTGTACTACAAGTCGAAGTGTATCAAATGCTTTTGATAGGAATCAATCGCAAGTCGTATGAGATGACGTTAACCATGCTTGTCCAACACCTCGCAAACAGAACAGAGCAGAGAACGAATTACACTTTTATCATTTCGGTTCCCGAGTGCACTGCTCAGCCGATCAACGTTCACTTATCTTTTTGCCGAGTGCGCCCGAATGCGGTTGCTCTGACGGTCGGGTGGACGTCGCTCGCTCTACAGAAAAGAGAAGGAGCTGGCTAGAAAATTGTGCTCTAGCGACGCTGCTGAGTAGCTCAGTGTATCAAGCCAGAAAGATTTCAATGCAGGAATGTTTTCTTCAGAAAAGCCGTTATGCAGAGCGGAACAGAGCATCAGTCGAAGAGGTCCAATGTAGGTTTAGGTATGAACTATTTTTGTAGGTAGCCGGGTAGGGCACTTCCTGGCAAGTTATTTAAAAAACATGGGGAAAACCGGGTCAATAATCTGAAATTTTCCATTCCAAAAACTGAGCAATATCCGTCAAAATCTGAGGAAATTCCAGACATTTATCTAGTGAAGAAAAACGACTTACATTTTTTTGTCGCAACACATCAGCAGTGTTAAATTTTAAACTTAAATTTAACACTGCTGATGTGTTGCGACAATACGAAGGAAAGTTTTGGTTTGATTTTTTATGAAACAAACTTTCACAAATCCAATTTTCAACAAACAATTTTAAACTGAATTCGATTTTCTTGTTTCATTTTCCAAATAATCAGGGCAAAATCCAAGTAGTTTTTTCACAATATCCGGGCATCCGCTAATTGCTGTATACTTAGGTTTATGTACTTTAAATCGTACGTGGGTAGCATTAATTTACAAAAGCAGCGATTCGCAAAGTAACATTTACTAAAATTATCCAAAAATCTTTGTCTATTAAACAAACCTTAATTATGCAGGGATCTGGGACAAATTTTAATAATAAAATGCAAAACTTTCACAACTCGTAAAAATTTAGGATTTATCTTCCTTTACCGCTACGTTTTTGATATTTTTCGACCGAAGAAAGCTTTCGTAGCTAATCATTGATCCTGGTGCAGAACATCAATCTAGAGGAACTCGCTCAGGAATGACCAGATAGGTGTTTTATAAAATTTAAAGTCGAGAGATTCAAAAATAGCGCGATAATAACAATAACTTTTAGAAAAGCATTTTTCAAGTATTTTTTTTTTAATTTAACCGTATCTCCTTGGGTAAAGATTGTAGAACTTTGACATGTTAAACAAAGTTGTGTATTTTATTGAGATAAATAACTTTGTAGAAAAAACTTAAGCTCTAAAATGCTTAACAAGAAAGTTATGATTTATATCACGCTATCGGTGGACCTCTTAACTTTATTTTTCATATCAAAATATGCGCTATATTATACAGAGCAATGTTGTCGAAGACACCAGCATTCTATCTTGACTACCATTGGCGTTATTAATTTAGTTCCGTTAGATTTATGTTCTGCATTGTAAATTCCGACGCACTTCGAAACATCGATCCAGACGCAACCGATGAAGACAAACCGAGTTTTCTGTTAAGCGTCTCTTTCGCCCGAGTGCCAACGAATTTATCTGCACTGAGAACGCACTTCATCAGTTTGCTTGCTTCTCTGGCCCTCACTTGGGTGGACGCTTGGTCGCTCTGGAGGTAACTGAGCATTTTTTACAGATTCTCCGTTTGGGAAGAGCACAGCGAAAAAAATACACGCTCTTACTCTGAACGGGCTAATCTGAGGAGCGATGCCAAGCATGCCGACAACAATGGATTTTCAAGAAAACTGTGCACAATTTGATCTCTCCGTTCGGCTTCCATGGCGGTTGTTTACAAAATGCTATCGTTTGGTGTTATGACATAAATACATGGTGAAAGGTAATGAATTTCCCGACACGTGGGTGAAAAAAGTTTCCAAATCCGTCCACTAGGAGCGCCACAATGAGCAAAAGAATTTGTTCCAATATTAAATGAAGCAGACTTTACATAGGTCGGCAACCTGCGGCTTGCGAGCCGCATGCGGTTCTTTTGATGTAAAGCTGCGGCTCTTTTGATGTAAAGCTGCGGCTCTTTAGTTCACTGCGCTAATACTATATATATTTTTGAATAAAATATTTGTAAAATCACGCTTAAGTGATAATTGAGTCTTGTGATCTGGAACACGGATTCTCATAAGTCTAGAAGAGAATTTTAAAATTGCATCCGCTATAGGTACAAGCAGGAAGGACCGAATGGAAAGCAGCATTTTTGAAGCTTTTTTACAAACTTTTGCTTTTTACTGTTTTCAAAGCATCAGCATAGAGATCAAAATTTAATTTATCATTCACCTTAAACGCAAAGAATAACTGTTGTCTAAAAACATCAGCAAATTATTTCTCTACAAAACGTGTGTATATTTTTAAATCGTTCTAATACAAACACAGGAAAATCAAAGTTTATCATTTACAAAAAAGTAGTTCTTATACAGCCTCTGTTTTGTTATCAAACAACGTAATCCTCATCAAATTTTGCATTTGAAGTACTTGCAATCACTTTTTTGCCTTCTACAGGGTGATACGGTCAAAATTTGGTCAATATCAACTTGACGTATTTCTATCAATTTTGCATTTGAAAAACCTGAACACCCCTCATTTTGAAGGTGTGTATGTGTAGAATGTAGCTTCTATTTTGATTTTGGAATTCACTCTTCAGTTGTCAAAATGCCGTCCAAGGAAGAAGAGCAGCGTATCAAAATTTTGCTCGCGCATCGCGAAAATCCGAGCTACTCGCACTTAAAGCTGGCAAAATCGCTAAAAGTTGCCAAATCAACCGTTACAAATGTAATTAAAGTGTTTGGGGAACGATTGTCGACAGCCAGGAAGTCTGGATCGGGGGGAAATCGAAAACCGGAAGCCGCTGAGACGACAAAGAGAGTTGCCGGTTAATTTCAAGCGAAACCCTAACCTCTCTCTCTCCGAGATGCCGCAAATAAGCGGGGTGTATCGTCTACAACCGTGCATCGAGCCAAAAAACGAGTCGGACTATCGACTTCCAAGAAGGTAGTGACTCCAAATCGCGATGATAAACAAAATCCGACGGCCAAAGCGTGATCCCGGAGGCTGAACACAACGATGCTGGCGAAGTTTGACTGCGTGGTAATGGACGACGAAACCTACGTCAAAGCCGACTACAAGCAGCTTACGGGACAGGAGTTTTATACGGCAAAAGGAAGGGGAAAGGTAGCAGATATTTTCAAGCCCATGAAACTATCAAAGTTCGCAAAGAAATTTCTGATTTGGCAAGCTATCTGTACCTGTGGCTTGAAAAGCAGCATTTTCATAGCTTCCGGGACTCTCAACCAAGAAATTTACGTGAAAGAGTGTTTGAATAAACAACTGCAGCCATTCCTGAAGAAACACGGTTGTTCCGTACTGTTTTGGCCGGATTCGGCATCTTGCCATTACGGTAAAAAGGCCATGGAGTGGTACGCCGCCAACAACGTGCAGGTGGTTCCCAAGGACAAGAACCCTCCCAACACGCCAGAGCTCCACCCAATCGAAAAATACTGGGCTATTTTCAAGCGGAACCTAAAGAAGACCAAAAAACTGCTAAGGGCTAGGCAAACTGGCTTTCTGCGGCGAAGAAGGTCGACAAGGTGGCTGTACAAAATCTGATGGCAGGGGTTAAGTGTAAGGCCCGGCAATTCGGATTTGGAAAAGCGGAATCCCAACTGAATATTTTTCCTGAATTTTATACTAATTAAACTTGAAAAAGAAATTTAATTTGATTTTTTTAATACACGATTTCACCGATTTACACGCGTTCTCCCTTGACCAAATTTTGACCGTATCACCCTTTATGAGTTCGCAACCCCGTAGTAAAATGGAGGTTTTGAATATTTTCAATTAAGTGTAGATTATCATAGACAAACATAACAGTTTGCAAATCACAGAGTTGAGATATTGGAAGAACGTTATGCGTTCTTAAAGAGTATAGCTGAAGGGTAGGGAACAACAAGGAGAGCTTTAAGATGTTTTTCAAGCATCTATGCTGAAGCGTTTGAAGTTTCTGTAAGTGGGACAAGGAGGCACTTCCCCATTTCATAATAAAGTAGTTCAATTGAAAGTGAATAAACGCAAAATAAAATTTAAAAAGAACATGTTGTGAAACAAAATTTCTCAGTTTCCAAAGAACACCGCAAAGAGGAGTTTTTTTTCCCAAGTGTTCAATGTGACGATTCCATGAGAGTTTCATCTTAGTAAATTCCTAAGTAATTGAAACAACTAACTCTCTCAATAGTATTTCAATTTATAGCTGGGTCATTAGTACGAAGTATCTATTTATGCGAAGAACGAAACAACATGTATTTGGTTTTAGTATAATTTAGTGACAGAAATTGAAATTGAAATATTTCGAAAGCAGTTTTAGGTCATCTTCAATGTGTTGAATTAAAATAACAGTTTCTGAATAAAAAATTGCTGTATCATCGGCAAATAGACGTGTTGTGCCTTTAAGTTGAAGGTTACATAAATCATTGACATATAGAAGGAAAAGTATGGATATTACTCCCTTGTGGTACACCGATATCAAGATTTCTAAATTCGCTTCTTGTATTTTCAATAGTCACAAACTGCATACGAACTTCTAAGTAGGTACGAAGGATATTATTTGCTGTTCCTCTTATCCCGTATTTATACATTTTGAACAATAATATGTAATGATTTAGAGTGCCGAAGGTTTTTTTGAGATCCAAAAATAATGCCTCAACAATTATTTTTTGACTCTATTTTACATTTTATGGAGTCAACTAATTTTGAGATGGCAATTTGACTGCTCGAACCTGATCTAAATGCATATTGCAGTTTAAAGAGTATATTGTTCTGATTTAGAAAGTCTACAATTCTGTTAACAAGAAACTTCTCGAACACTTTACTAAAAACGCTTAAGTTCGATAGACACGAATGCCATAATGATGGTAAAGTGTCATAAATAAAACCTAAAAAAAAAAAAAAGCTTAAGTTCGAGATAGAACGATAGTTATTGACGTCGGAAATGGACTATGCAAACGGAATCGACGAAACCCCCCTACGGATGAAGACATATGCAACGAACTCGGACTTTTCTAACGGAACCTTTTGGATACAACGACCCAAGATTACCCAAAGTGTGCCGCTCATGGGGGCGTGAAAACGCCTCTATGCGAAAGACCGTGCTGATGAGGTGGAAGGCTGGCGGGTCGAAAATGTGTCAGTCGCAAACGGTAGCCTGTGGGGCACCAGGACGCACCCCACAGTAATGAAGTCCTTGCTGCGCTAAAGCAGGGCACTGGCGCAGTGGACCGTATATTTCCCTAGCTACTCGTGGGACTAATCATGAACATAAACAACAACACTAAAAAACAGAAAGAACGTCGAGACAACTGATGTTAGTTCGGACCAAGGAGGAGAAAGCAGAAGAACTCAGACGGAGGTCTTTGCGAAGAGAGGACTCATTAGGTCTCCTCTACTGAGCAAAGTAGTAAAGGAGCTAGGAAAGGAGATTGGCAGGGAGGTTGCCAAGGAAGCGGGAAGAAGCCCGGTCGCGGATGGGTCCACTGAAAACCTCAGCAGTTCCCAGCAAGAGGAGCAAGTCCCAATCGCAGGAAGAGGTGCACCAAGGGGCATCAAAAAGTGTGGCCTTTTGGAGGCAGCCGACATGGTCGACAAGATGCAGGAGTTTGTGCGAAGCACCAACAACGTGCACACGCAAATCAAGACCTCGGTGCCGAAATTGATGGTGCTCCTGCAGAGTGCCGTCAAGGAACGAACGGAGTTGGTGCGGAAGGCCGAGGCTGCAGAGAAGGACCTGGAGGAAGCAAAATTGGTTGCTTCTCAAGGACTTTCGAAGGAGTCCAAGCCAAGAAAAACCGCAAAAAGAGACCGCGACTCCCCCGTCGTGAACGATTCCTCCAAAAAAAGGAGGGGCACGGATTATGAGGATGCCGACGGTGAAAGCAGTGCTGGAGGCTGGCGAATGGTTCGCAATAGGAAGGAGAACGTAAAAAGAAAGGTCGTTATGAAACCAGAACCACCCCCAAAACCCAAACCTCAACGGGTGATATCCAGGGGTGATGCGCTTATCGTGGAAGCGAAAGAAGGCACAACGTATGCGGACTTGTTCCGGAAGTTGCGCGCAGAGCCAAAGTTATCTGCTCTTGGTGAGAGCGTCACCAAAACAAGACGCACCCAAAAAGGCGAACTGCTCTTCGAGCTAAAAAAGGACCCGGCGGTAAAAAGCGCCGACTTCAAGGAGCTTGTCGAAAGCACCCTAGGCGATGAAGCGACTGTCCGGGCGCTATCAGAGAGCGTCCATTGAATGTAAGGACCTTGATGAGTTTACCACTGCAGAGGAACTCGAGAAAGCTCTCTCCAGCATACCTGGCATGAGCAACGAATCGGTAGCTATAAAAATAAGAAAGGCGTACGGTGGAATGCAGATTGCAACGATTCGCCTCTCACCAACAGCGGCCAACACGCTACTGACGGTAGGAAGTGTAAGAGTAGGGTGGTCAATTGGGCATTTTAGAACCGCACCCAGGATACCGAAGCAGATGCAACGCTGCTACAACTGCTGGGATTTTGGTCATCTATCCCGAAGCTGCAACGGACTCGACCGGTCACGATGCTGTCGAAGATGCGGTGAAGAGGGACACTTCTCTCGAGAATGCAAAAAACAGCCGAAATGTATGCTATGCAAGCAGGAGGATGGAAATGTCCACGAAACTGGTGGCTTGGACTGTCCGGTATACATAAAGGCAAAGGCAAGCCAGTAAAACTGGAAATAACCCAGCTAAACCTCAACCATAGCGAGATTGCACAGCTTCTGCTGGAGCAAACGGTAGGCGAAAAGAAGTGTGATGTGGCGCTTTTATCAGAACCATACAAAATCCCGTCTGGAAACGGTAATTGGGCAGCGGACAGGTCTGGCTCAGCTGCTGTCTACGCCACGGGACGTTTTCCTATCCAGGAGATAGTGGTAGATTCTCGGGACGGATTCGTGATTGCCAAAATTAACGGCATCTTTTTCTGTAGCTGCTACGCTCCACCAAGATGGACGATCGTGGAGTTCAACACAATGTTGGACGAACTCACTCACGAACTGACAGGAAAGGTCCCTGTTGTAATAGGAGGAGACTTCAACGCCTGGGTGGTAAACTGGGGTAGTAGGTGCAACAACCCTAGGGGCCACAGTCTACTAGAGTTCTTCGCAAGACTGGAAGTTGAGCTGTGCAACACTGGATCCATCAGCACCTATCGCAAGCATGGATTACCAGACAGAACATCAGTGATCGATATCACCTTTGCGAGTCCATCATTAAAAACTGATATGAATTGGAGAGTGTGTGACGATTATACCCACACGCTCATTTTTATTTAAACATTTTCGGTTCAAAAATAACCATTTTATGGCTTTGGCCCAAAAACTGCCAATATGGTTATTTTTTAAGAATTTTTCCTTCTCGAATTTCAACCATTTTTGTAGTTCTTGAGCATTAACCACAAAATGTTTGAATACTTTGGTTTTCCTATCGTAGCCATTTTGAAAATTGCCAATTTGCAGACAAACGCGTTTTTTTAAAACTTCATTTTTCCGCGTAGCTGGATCGAGTTCCGGATTAAATCGGTCCTTGTCATTTCGGAGCACATCGAATTTGTTGGTGGTGATCAAAGGTAAATATTTTAATATTCGTCATCTAATAATTGCAACCTCACAATAAACAAATCAAATTAAATTTCAGAACACCGATGAGATATGACCCCGCACGAACAGCAGAACCCGGATTACACTTCCGGTAAGTTTTAACATTCCTTAAAAAACTTTTGAATCCTTCCAAGGATGGAAAGGTTGGTTACCTAATAAAGTATTTTTGTTTTAGGTTTTGGTGCAAAAATGCAAGATCGGAAGTCGGAAGAGTGACTGTTTTTTCACCATCCGGGAGAAGCTGGAACGGGCTGGACTGCTTAAAAAACATCACCCGCCGGTCAAAAAGTATCATCTCTGTATGAATAAAATTTACTTGGGAAACAGAACATACCTAATTAAAAAAAATACAATTGTATCTTGTTGAGGTCATGTGGATTTTTCGATTAACAGCGATAACTGTTTTAATATGATGGATTGGTTTAAATAAATAAGAATACTAAATAGAAACCGGAGATTTTAATGAAAATTTTACTAAAGAAACTCTTCCAAATCTGCAAATTACACAGCTCTTTAAAAAAAACGGTTAAAGAATAACCTTTTTTCAACTTCTTCGCTAGAATCCCATTCGGTTGAAAAATAACCCCGAGCAGACTTTTATGGCAAAATTATAGCAAATTTTGCTATCACGCCTTGAAAGCCGAATTTGCTCTCATTTTGCTTGACATAAGGTGGTACACAGCAAAAATGAGAGCAAAGATTTTCATACTTGGTTAGCAAAGTGATGCCTAATTTTGCTAAAACTGAGAGCCGAACTACACCTCATTTTCCGAGAGCTTGGAGAGCACAATGATGCCAGCATAAGGCCTCAAATAATATTGCTGACATCAAAATTTGGCATTATTTTGCTTTCAAAATTTTAATAAAACTACAGCAAAATGAGGTATAATTTTGTTATCCCTGTTTAAAAATTGCGTTTTATTTTTGCTATGTTCTACTTTAAGTCAACCGAAATGAGAACAAATTTGCTGATCAAGGCGTGATAGCAAAATTCAATCTTACATATTTTTTTTTCGAGTAACCAAAGTCGCCTTAAGTTATGCAACGTGTTAGCAATTTACAGCGTATCGATAGCGACAATCCGAAGTTTTTATTTGACACGGTAAATCTGGAAAAAGTATTTTAGACAATAGTCCCTATATTCTTTTATAGAAGATTTTCAAATCAATCAAATATGTTTGATTAATTACCCGAGCAGACTTTTATGTCAAACCTTAATTTGGTATAACTATGCTTTAAGAATATGAAAATTTTGCGCAAAATGCTGGTCTCGTACTACCTTTATTATGACAAACTGATAAAAATTTGTTATCAAGGCATGATAGCATAATCATACAAGAATAGGCTTGGGCCATTCTAAAAAGCTTTTCAACATTCCGAAAGAGTTACTTATTTTCTTATGATCATGAATTCACTGATTAGATTGAGGTGTCCTTGTAACACAGTAGGGGAGAATGAGGATACTTGATCCCTGGGGATACTTGATTCCTTAGCTATATCTCGAAACTGGAATGTCTTACAAAGATCAAATGTTCTAGAAAAATGTGCCAAAATGAGCAAAATAACAATGCTTGTAGTTTAAAATTTTTTAACATAATAATTGTTTGAGTAATTGAACTTTGTCTGGAAAATTTCACAAAATGTAACTTGAAGATCTTTTTTCATCACTTTAAAATGTTCCTTCCATGGGTAAATTATGAAAAAAATATTTGTTCCAATGTATCAATCGTTCGAGCGTAAAATGAACTCCATAATGCCATATTTTCAAAGCAATGGAAAACTCTCAACTTTTTTCAGAAAAAGTTTTCTAAAATGTTGATTATGGGTATAATTGATCCCCTAGAGTTGGGTACAATTGATCCCTCTTCTAAACGGCATATTCTTCTTCTGAATTGATCGTTATGATTGCTGATTACGAAATTACTAATATTTATCCAAAAATTAATATTTATCAAACAGTTGTCTGAAGAAAGGACCAAAAATAATTAATTTTCTCTTAATTATAAAAAAAATAGCGCCTTTAAGTATGCAATGTTATTAGCGTTGAGACAAAGTTATAGAATTTTCTTCTTCTGTCTGCTATAAATTGTGAAATGAGAACAAACATGACCCAAATAGTCAATTAACATCCTATCTTGGGGTTTTGTTTGATTTTTATACAAGGATTAGGGCTTCCTGAATAAAAGATCAAGTCTCCTTCAATAGGGGATCAAGTCTCCCCTAACTTCAGAAAAATCGCAATTTTTTTACTCCCACGAAAATGCTTCTAGTTCATCGACGGGTTTAAGTATCGTTGTAATTTTTGGAGCATAGAAACTTGAAGTTACAAGCTGTCAGAAAATGTCAAAGACGGCGAGTTGCTAAATTTTTCCAAAAAGATATGGTGAAAAAAAGAAAAGGGGATCAAGTATCCCCACTCTCCCCTATATATTAAGTAAAATAAAAATCTCCTGAACTTATGCAACTAAATGTGAAGGCACCATCAACACTGAAAGCTATTCTAATACTGCATTTGTTTTCTCCACTCGTGGAGTGTTCCACCGTACCCGATAAAAACAAACACAAATCGTCGCCAAACACAAACCTCGCTCACTCACACGCTCTCTCGCAACACTGGCAAAATTATCGGTGGGCCACCGTCCGTAAGCAGCACTCCACCAGGTCAAAACCAGTGCAACACCGTCCGAATAAACAAACAGTTTGACAGCACCTAGTGGTGCACTAGGGCAACACTAGTGCAACACTCGGCATAAACAAATACACTATAAGATTATAAATCGCCTCATATTTTCATAAACTTCGTAGTTCCTTTCGATAGTTGGAAGAAAAGCAACATTGCTCTTTGTTAATATATTGAGGACCACACGTGAGATACCTCGTATTTCGTTTTCCTAATAATCCTAAGTAAAGTCACCACAGACAGCATATTTTTTCATTTGGTCGTATTGCCGCTTCATAGTTAAGCAAATGTTGATCTTCGAAGTTGGACCGGTTACATTCTGGCGATGAATGTGTTTTCTGCGAAAAAAGAAAAATTTTTAAAATAATATAACTCCAAAGGCAATCCTACTACGCACCTTATCGACTTCTGGTTTCGTTTCGTTTAGACTTAAAATTAATTTTCTAGATAAAAAATAACTTCTTTTACTCGCGCCTCCTAACTTAAGAGAAATCAAACAACTTATATTGACTACATTTTGGTAAATCTATTCCCAAGTATGATTTTAAAAATAAATTTTGTTGCAGTTTTTGATCCTGAGTCCACCAAAGTTTTGGTGCACTATGAGTTAGCCGTTTTAGTGTAGCGCTGATGTGGTCTAGTGGATAGGCTGGCGCGAGTCTGGTAACCCAGGCGTACTGGGTTCGATTCCCGGTATCGGCAAGAAAAACTTTTGAGGTTCGAATCCCATACGTTACCGACAGTTAAGATTTGTTTCATTGTATAAATAATTATATATTTCAGAGGGAATGCATCTGGGGTTAATCTGAAGAGACTATTGCAAGCGGAGTGGATTGCCAACTATTGTAGGTCTCTGAAGGTTGGATGACTTCCCTCGACGAACCATCGGCCGTGGAAGCCTGAGAAGCAATTCGAAGGCCAAGCCACACAGACATAGGCTGGACCTTGCTACCGATGGGGGAACCATACATACATACATACTAAGAGTTAGCCGTTTTAGTGAATCATGCATGAAAATATTTGAGTAAATAGCTCTATACATTCTTCAACGACAGCTTGATAATTTTGAATATAAACGATCAGATAAAGGAAATTCAATCTTATGATCTAACGGACATGCTTCACAAATCTTGAGATAGTTAACGTCATGCTTGGCATCGCTCCTCAGATTAGCCCGTTCAGAGTAAGAGCGTGTATTTTTTTCGCTGTGCTCTTCCCAAACGGAGAATCTGTAAAAAATGCTCAGTTACCTCCAGAGCGACCAAGCGTCCACCCAAGTGAGGGCCAGAGAAGCAAGCAAACTGATGAAGTGCGTTCTCAGTGCAGATAAATTCGTTGGCACTCGGGCGAAAGAGACGCTTAACAGAAAACTCGGTTTGTCTTCATCGGTTGCGTCTGGATCGATGTTTCGAAGTGCGTCGGAATTTACAATGCAGAACATAAATCTAACGGAACTAAATTAATAACGCCAATGGTAGTCAAGATAGAATGCTGGTGTCTTCGACAACATTGCTCTGTATAATATAGCGCATATTTTGATATGAAAAATAAAGTTAAGAGGTCCACCGATAGCGTGATATAAATCATAACTTTCTTGTTAAGCATTTTAGAGCTTAAGTTTTTTCTACAAAGTTATTTATCTCAATAAAATACACAACTTTGTTTAACATGTCAAAGTTCTACAATCTTTACCCAAGGAGATACGGTTAAATTAAAAAAAAAATACTTGAAAAATGCTTTTCTAAAAGTTATTGTTATTATCGCGCTATTTTTGAATCTCTCGACTTTAAATTTTATAAAACACCTATCTGGTCATTCCTGAGCGAGTTCCTCTAGATTGATGTTCTGCACCAGGATCAATGATTAGCTACGAAAGCTTTCTTCGGTCGAAAAATATCAAAAACGTAGCGGTAAAGGAAGATAAATCCTAAATTTTTACGAGTTGTGAAAGTTTTGCATTTTATTATTAAAATTTGTCCCAGATCCCTGCATAATTAAGGTTTGTTTAATAGACAAAGATTTTTGGATAATTTTAGTAAATGTTACTTTGCGAATCGCTGCTTTTGTAAATTAATGCTACCCACGTACGATTTTAAAGTACATAAACCTAAGTATACAGCAATTAGCGGATGCCCGGATATTGTGAAAAAACTACTTGGATTTTGCCCTGATTATTTGGAAAATGAAACAAGAAAATCGAATTCAGTTTAAAATTGTTTGTTGAAAATTGGATTTGTGAAAGTTTGTTTCATAAAAAATCAAACCAAAACTTTCCTTCGTATTGTCGCAACACATCAGCAGTGTTAAATTTAAGTTTAAAATTTAACACTGCTGATGTGTTGCGACAAAAAAATGTAAGTCGTTTTTCTTCACTAGATAAATGTCTGGAATTTCCTCAGATTTTGACGGATATTGCTCAGTTTTTGGAATGGAAAATTTCAGATTATTGACCCGGTTTTCCCCATGTTTTTTAAATAACTTGCCAGGAAGTGCCCTACCCGGCTACCTACAAAAATAGTTCATACCTAAACCTACATTGGACCTCTTCGACTGATGCTCTGTTCCGCTCTGCATAACGGCTTTTCTGAAGAAAACATTCCTGCATTGAAATCTTTCTGGCTTGATACACTGAGCTACTCAGCAGCGTCGCTAGAGCACAATTTTCCAGCCAGCTCCTTCTCTTTTCTGTAGAGCGAGCGACGTCCACCCGACCGTCAGAGCAACCGCATTCGGGCGCACTCGGCAAAAAGATAAGTGAACGTTGATCGGCTGAGCAGTGCACTCGGGAACCGAAATGATAAAAGTGTAATTCGTTCTCTGCTCTGTTCTGTTTGCGAGGTGTTGGACAAGCATGGTTGTCGGCATCGAAGCTAGCTAAACAGCTTAAAATGCCCAGAAATACCGTATGGCGTGTTATCAAGCAGTACAAGGAAACATTGACGACGGCTCGGAAGCCGCATTCGAAGCGTCGGAGTGGAACTGTCGACCGGAAACTGCGTGGGAAAGTCATCAAGGCCGTCAAGAGGAATCCCAATCTTTCAGACCGCGATTTGGCCAATAAGTTCCAGGCCGCTCACAGTACGGTGCGACGAATTCGTCTCCGGGAAGGAATAAGGTCATTCCGAGCCAGCAAACAGCCAAATCGGACGCTGAAGCAGAACAATGTGGCCAGAATCCGTGCTCGAAAGCTGTACGACCAAGTGCTGACCAAGTTCGACGGATGTATTCTGATGGACGATGAGACCTACGTGAAGGCTGACTTTGGGCAAATCCCAGGTCAAAAATTTTATTTGGCGACGGCTCGGGGGGATGTACCTGCAAAATTTAAGTTCGTGTTTGCGGATAAATTCGCCCGCAAGTACATGATTTGGCAGGGGATATGTAGTTTTTTTTTTTTTTTGTTAATTCTTTATTTGAAACGGCTCATACCTTTAGGCTTTAAGGAGCCAAACTCTTTTTGTTTTTTTTTACAATAGTTTGCTTACTTCTAGTTCACTTTTTTTTTAAAGAAAAGAAAATAGATAGGGAAATATGAAAATAAAAAGAATTATAGACGAAGATCAATAGCTTTAAGGAAAAGATATATTTCGAACATGTAGTCCAAGTCTATCACTGCCAGCACATCTCTCACTGGAACATAGGGTGGTTTTCCTCGGGCCCGAAGGGAGTCTATGAAATTCGTTCTAGCGACAAGATGGACCTCGCACGACCAAACAATATGCTCGATGTCGTGGTAACCTTGGCCGCAACTACACAAATTGCTGCCAGCAATATCAAAACGATAGAGTACCGCGTCTAAGGAACAATGATTGGACATGAGACGGGAAAATATACGAATAAAATCCCGACTCAGGTCCAATCTATTAAACCATGGTTTAAGGCTTACCCTTGGGATAATCGAGTGCAGCCACCGACCATCCTCATCCTCGTCCCATTTGCGTTGCCAGTTGACAAGAGAGTTTCTTCGAACTAAAAAGTAAAATTCGTTGAAGGCGATTTCACGCTGATACGTGTCACCTTCCATCGCCCCCACCTTTGCCAGAGAGTCTGCCTTCTCATTACCCTCTATCGAACAATGGGAGGGAACCCAAACAAAGGTGATGGTAAAGCGACGTTTTGATAAAGCACTCAAACTATCCCGTATCTTCTCGAAGAAGTATGGCGAGTGCTTTCCCGGTTTTATTGAGTGAATTGCTTGAACAGAACTCAGACTATCCGTTACAATAAAGTAGTGCCCGACTGGCCTTGAAGCGATACTGTCCAAAGCCCAATGAATTGCTGCTAACTCTGCTATATACACAGAGCATGGTGACTCGAGGCTGTAAGAGGCGCTAGATATTTCGTTGAACACTCCAAATCCTGTTGATTCCTCTATAAGTGATCCATCAGTAAAGTACATTTTATCAGCATCGACGTGTCTATATTTAGCTTCGAAAATTCTTGGAATCAGAAGTGGACGATGCGGATCCGGGATTCCACGAATTTCCTGCTGCATAGACAAATCAAACTGGACAGAAGAATTATCGTAGTCTGGGCTACAAACACGAGCAGGAGAATACGAAGAAGGGTTTACCTGCATTGACATGAGGACATGGTATATAGACATAAATCTTGTATGAAAATTTTGCTCAAGTAACCTTTCAAAATTAACGATCACCAATGGGTTCATGACCTCACACCTGATGAGGAACCGAAGTGATAGTAGATTGAATCGATCTTTCAAAGGGAGTATGCCTGCCAAAACTTCAAGACTCATGTTGTGCGTAGAGGGCATACAGCCCAAAGCGATGCGAAGACAACGGTATTGGATACGCTCGAGTTTTATGAGGTGAGTTTTGGCAGCCGACTGGAAACAGAAGCTACCATATTCCATAACTGAGAGGATAGTTGTTCGATACAATTTTAAAAGATCTTCTGGATGGGCTCCCCACCAGGTGCCAGTGATTGATCGGAGAAAATTGATTCTCTGTTGGCATTTTCCTTTCAGATACTCAATGTGTGCTCTCCAGGTACATTTGGAATCAAACCAAACCCCAAGATACTTAAAACACCTCGATTGAGTGATCGTCCTGCCAAGAAGTTGGAGCTGTGGTTGAGCTGGTCTATGCTTTTTAGAGAAAACCACCAACTCCGTTTTCTCTGGAGAGAACTCGATTCCAAGCCCCAAAGCCCAGGATGACAATCTGTTTAAAGTATCTTGTAAAGGTCTGTGCAGATGTGACTCAGTATTACCTGTTACAGATACTACGCCATCATCTGCAAGTTGTCTTAAAGTGCAGCCTTCAGAGAGACAACTGTCGATGTCACTTACGTAAAAGTTGTACAAAAGTGGGCTTAAACATGAACCCTGCGGGAGACCCA
This sequence comes from Uranotaenia lowii, assembly GCF_029784155.1. NCBI lineage: Eukaryota > Metazoa > Arthropoda > Insecta > Diptera > Culicidae > Uranotaenia > Uranotaenia lowii. The sequence continues at coordinate 139,188,440 of NC_073691.1, forward strand.
TGTAGGAGGTTCTTCTAATTGCAATATCTCCGTGAGCAAAGTTCAGATGTTTCTCACAAAGCAAGCTGTATAAGATGTTGTTCAATAGAGGAGGAAGACCCCGGGAGTGCAACTTGTCTGACAAAACCTCTATCGACACTGCATCAAAAGCTCCCTTTATGTCTAGAAACACTGAAGCCATTTGCTCACGTTTTGCGTACGCCATTTGTATCTCTGAAGACAGCAAAGCAAGACAATCGTTTGTCCCTTTGCCCCTTCGAAACCCAAATTGAGTATCTGAAAGGAGGCCATTTGCTTCTACCCATTTATCCAAACGAAACAAAATCATTTTCTCCATCAACTTGCGTATACAAGACAACATCGCTATAGGACGGTACGAATTCGCATCGGATGCTGGTTTTCCGGGCTTTTGGATAGCGATAACTTTCACTTGTCTCCACTCTTGGGGAACAATGTTGTTCTCCAAGAATTGATTAAATAAATTTAACAAGCGAAATTTTGCTGCGTCCGGAAGGTTTTTCAACAAGTTAAATTTGATTTGATCAATTCCCGGAGCTGAATTGTTACAAGAGAGGAGCGCAAGTGAAAATTCGACCATCGAAAAGCTGGAATCCAGACCACATCTATCAGAAGGCACGTTCCGGATTATTTTTTGCACAGGTGTAGAATCTGGACAGACTTTCCGTGCGAAGTTGGATATCCATCTATGTGTATATTCTTCACTTTCATTTGTAGATGATCGATTACGCATGCTTCGTGCAACTTTCCATAAGGTACTCAAGGATGTTTCCCTTGATAAACCACCCACAAAATTTCTCCAATACGCCTTTTTCTTCCCTTTGATCAATTTTTTGAACTGATTTTCAAGGGAAACGTATGATTCAAAAAGGACGAGGGTTCCATGTTTTCGAAAATCTTTGAATGCTTTTGATTTGTCCTTATAAAGCTTGGAACACTGCTGGTCCCACCATGGATTTGGGGGCCTTCGAAGAACAGGTGAAACTGGGATGGGTTTTGTTTGGGCGCAAAGTGCACTTTCATGGATCAAACGTGAAAGGAAGTGATACTCTTCCAAAGGAGGTAAAACATTCATAGAATCAATGGCATCTGTTATTTCGTCCGAGTACTTTTTCCAGTCGATGTGTCTTGTAAGGTCATATGCCATATTTGTTGAATTTGAAGTGCTGGCCCCATTGGTGATTGTAATTTTGATTGGCAAGTGATCACTACCATTGGGATCAGGGATTACCTTCCACTTGCAATCCAATGATAGTGAGTTTGAGCAGAGTGAGAGGTCAATTGCACTTGGTCTTGCAGGAGGTTTAGGAACCCGTGTTTTTTCACCCGTGTTCAAAATTGTTAAATTGAAACTGTCACAAATGTCATAAATAAGAGTAGAACGACAATCGTCAGTTTGTTCTCCCCAGACAGTTCCATGTGAATTGAAGTCACCCAGGATCAACCTTGGCTCAGGAAGCACTGAGCACAGGTCCTCTAGGTGATTTCGATCCACTGCAACTCTATGAGGCCAGTACAAACTGACAACGTCCTTACCTCTTATAGTTGTATGACATGCAACAGCTTCAATTCCTCCTGATAAAGGGAGGTGGATTCTATAGAAGGAGTGGCGCTTATTGATCCCCAAAAGCACCCCTCCATAAGAATCGTTGCGATCCAGACGGATAATGTTAAAATCGTGGAAGGAGATGTTTGATTCAGAAGAAAGCCATGTTTCAGAAAGGGCAAAAATATCGCAACTAGTTTCATGAAGAAGAAATTTGAACGGATCCAGTTTAGGGATAATACTACGACAATTCCACTGTAACACAGTGATATCTCCGACCTCTCGGCGTAAATTAGCCATCGAGAGAGATAAACACTGAAATGAGGGGCCAAGTTTGCATCAATTGCTTCAAAAATGTCTTTAATACAGGAAGCATTGTTGTTACAATGCTTCTGATGGATTCAGAAACGTTGAAAAACGAAAACATTCCATTTAGAATGTCAGTCAACTTAAACAATCCTGGCTGGGAAGTTGATTCTGAAAAAACTGCATTCTTCAAAGGGGCCTTTGAGGTCCCTGCTGGAGTTGGATTATTTTGTGGTGAAAATATCGTGCGGAATCCAGGAGGATTTTGTTTTTGTTGTTCTGCAGCATTCGGCGTTTTAGGGACACTGATTGGAGGGCTCATTGTAGGGATTTTCTTGGGTATTTTGGGTGTCTTGGGAGTTGTTTTAGCACGTTTCCGGGAGTTCGCAACGAAAACAAAAGGGTTCTCCTCGTCAGTCGCCTCTTCGTTGTCAACTGGCAACACAGAAAAGATGTTACTCGAATGAGGTTGGGCCAGTGGAGAAGCGCTCTTTAAGATAGAGGCATAAGAACGTCTCGATCGTTCTTTTAAAGAGCGCTTCTGTTTATCCCAGCAACTCTTGAATGCCTCGCACGAAGAGATTTCATGGGGTGAGCCCCCGCAATAGACACATTTCTGCTCTATTGCTGAGCATGCTCCAGCCCCATGATTCTCCCCGCATTGGGGACAGCGTGGCTTATTGGAACAGTGCGACGCTGTGTGCCCCAACTTGATGCAATTTTGACAATGCATGGGTCGAGGCACGAAGAGTCGCACGGGAAGCCTTAAAACTCCGTCAATCAAGACGTAGTGAGGGAGGGCGGTACCCGCGAAGGTCACACGAAATGAAGCTGAAGGCGAATACTTTGTAACTCCATTTACGACGTTGGCAGTGTTGAGTTGACGGCAATCCACGATTTCGACAGAAGTCGAATCGAGGCTCTTGAACTTACCAACGCCGTTGGATTTAACGTATTTCGCATCCAGACTCATTTCTGTGATCACGCCCTCAATCTCTACGTCTCGAGACGGGATGTAAACGTGATACTCTAAATTCAGAAAATTGCTGGCTACAATCTCATTAGCAGCTTTCGAGTTACCCACAACAACGCGCAGCTTGTTTGCACGCAATTTTGTAACACTGGTTACAGAGGTCCACCTCGCCAGATCTTTGGTGATCTGTACCACATTGAGAGGCTTGCCGTTCTTTTTGGGCCGGATAAAAACCACCCAAGATCCAGAAGAAGATGAACCTTCCGCATATTTTCGGAGCCGGGTTGTTCTACTCTCCACTGATGATGAGGAATTACTGTCCGTCTGAGAAATGTGAGCATTTGAGGGACCAGCAGCATCTGGATCCTCCAGATGCTCCTCATTCTCGTAGGTCATATTCTCATCATTATCAGTTGAGGGGTTTAACCCCCCGCCTTCGTTCATATTTCTGCACGGGGACACGAATGCCTTCCGTGTTAGAAATATGAACGAAGCAATCAATTATCGAAATAATAAAAAGGGAAATGAAGATAGAATAAGTAAAGGGAAAAAGAATAAAAAAAAAACTCACAATTGTTTTTTGTAACTTTGCTTCAAACTTTTTTTCTGAGTGTCCGTTGATTGTCTCGAACACGTGGTCCTCCGTTGGAAAAAGATGGCGTCTTCAATCGGGGAGCACGATCAACCAAACGACGAATCGACCTGCAGCTCTGCAACTCGGTCCCGTAATCAAACTTGAACTCTCCAAGTCTTCACTCCGACGGTAGAAAAATCCGGATTCTTGGGTGAACGCTATCTGATGATGGTTATTGCCGTATATGGAGATGGCAAAAACTTGCAGTTGCGAAGCAATTTGGTGATGGCCAATTTTTGCCAATTATTGTTGCACTCGAGTCTCGGCAATTGACGACCGAGCAGGAAAATCACTCCGGGCGAACAAAACTGCACTTTCGCGATAGCACTCCGACTTGGTAAAACCAAACTTCGACACTGCGGTGTGGAAACGCATCCGAACGGGTCGAGCGATTGGAACAGAATGGGATATGTAGTTGTGGACAGAAAACTAAAGTCTTTCTCACTGACAAGACAATGACATCAGAAGTCTACAAAAAAGAGTGCCTACAGAAACGGATTCTGCCGTTTATTCGTGCCCACGACCGTCCAGTAATGTTTTGGCCGGACCTCGCAAGCTGCCATTACAGCAAAACGGTTATGGAATGGTACGCAACGAACGGGGTCATCGTAATACCGAAGGACCTCAACCCCCCAAACTGCCCCCAGTTCCGGCCGATAGAGAAATACTGGGAAATCACGAAGCGGAGGCTTAAGGCAAAGGGAAAACTTGTTAGGAACATGACTCAAATGAAGAACTGGTGGAATCAAATCGCCAAAACGGTGGACGAAAAGGGTGTGCGCCGCCTAATGTGCCGTATTACGGGAAAAGTACGAGAATTTCTTCGAAACAGGAATGAATAATATTTTTAATTTTTTTTATGAAAGAGTAAAGAAAATGCTACATTTGTATGAAAAACAAATTATGAATTCGTTAATAAATGACTGAACTACACGCAATTGTTTGTGTCCCAATATTAAATGAAGCAGACTTTACTAGGACAACAACTCGTAATATTCTAGATCACGTTATATCGAAGCAAATTGACTTATATCGATTGAAAAATGATACAATCTTTTCTGATGTTAGTGACCTTTTACAAATACTCACATCCTTCAATTTATTATGTTATAAAAACGTAACAATTCTTAGAAAAGAGATAGTTGACAACGCTAAACTAAACAGCTTATTTGTGCATTCAATTTCCACGGAGTAATTCCACGATTCTTGAGCGTCCCCTAAAAAAAAAATTTAAAACTTACGAAATTTTAGGTATGAATTGTCAATTGGTACATTTATTTTTTCAATTTCTCATTATTAAAATGAGAAGCTAAACTTCAACTATTCCAGCGGATCATCAAATTGCCATAATTGATTGAATCCCTTTTTCGTTCCACCGAAAGCAGTCGAACAAACTTATCAGCTTCCACTTAAAATTAGCACCAGTATCAACAAAATTTTCTCTAGTTGGAAGCAAAGTTCAAATTTCCCAGTAAATCACTTCCACTCTATCCCCATCTTCGACTTGCAAATTGCTTGAACAATGAGCAGTTTTTCGCACTACCGGTCCGAAGAAAAATACAAAAACTTTTCACTTTTTCCGTTGGCCGGTCGAGGAAACATCCGGTAAACATTTTACACTTTGCGAGCACTGGGCCGCAAAAAACTGGACGGGAAAATCTGAACTCCAAAGAAAACAAGGGTTTTTACTTTTGCCCAGGACTTGGAGCAAGTTTTTCGCCACACCGTTCTGAGGCCAACGAAAGCAAACGACATGGCGTGGGACTGCTGCTGGTGCTAAAATAGCTTGATTTTTTCCCAAGTTGCGAAAAAAACTTGCTGGACCCATCGTCTCCTAGATGGATTACCTTCGTGATTGGTGCATGAAAATTGAACAAAAAATATTCCGTCCTCAGGGTCTCGAAGTATTCACTTTCTACCTGAACAATTTGCGCAGCCAAGAATTGTTTGTTTTTACTTAAAAGAAACAAAGTTTTCGGAACAGGTTATTTTGGAATGACTTTTCGTTGATGAATCCAAGGAAAATGTTTGCTTATTAGTATCATAACTTTTTTTCCTCCGCTTGAAATTTCTCATTCATTCCTTCTGAAGCATCACTTTTTATTGAGTTGTTGTTTCAGTTAAACTGAACCAGCAGAGACTTATTCGTACCATAACTAGGGTGAAAAAATCAATATTTTAAATTTGAATATGTCTGGGATTTAAAAACTTTTTTTGTAAGATTTTTAAATTTTATAGACACATTTATAAATTTACTCTAAACTCTTTTTTTTGAAGTGTAAGTCAAAACGTTTAGCATCCAAATCACAAGAGAAATTAAAGTTATACCAATATAAGATACTTTGATATCCAATTTTTTTATATCAAAATGAGATATAATTTAATACTCGTATACGTATACGTAATCCTATAGGATATTGACCACCAAAAAAGACACAAAAATCGAGTCTTGCAGACAAGCTTTCATGCATTGTTTGCTTTGGAGGACTCAAGTACTTGTATGCAAGGCTACATTTGACTCCTGCCTTGCACTCAAACATGCACAACTCTTGAAAAGTTTGGGTGTAAGCAGGAGAATCGAACCACGACGTGCCGGTTGAGAGGCGCGCTCGCTACCAAAGATCCATACCTGAAGCATTCATAAGGGGCCGTTTAAATATTACGTAACGCAATTTTCGGTAACTTAACACATTTTTATGAGATTTTCTATCAAAAATTCACAAGCCGTATCAAACTGCTATACCCCCTCCCCCCCTAAACGCGTTACGTAATAATGGTCCCTAATGAGAACTTCAAAATTCCAATAAAAGCTTTAGAAGCAGGCAAATTGGGGCGCAAAAAATCAGTTTGTTCAAAGTAGATATAACCATTTTTTTATTAAAATTCAAAAACGAAGATTTTTATATTAAAGCTGTATCAGAATAATATATTTGATAACATTTCGTTGATATGGGTTTGAATAACATTTTTGATATGCTTCTGGTCTGGTTGGCAGTCATTGGTAGTATCCTTTTCGCTGGGCAATAAGTACATTCGAGCCATTTAAAGCGGCTGGTGAAGATGGAATTATACCAATTAAAATACAGCAAGCTAAACAAATGGTAATACCTGCCTTGGTAGAGATGTTCGTCGCCAGTATGACCCTCTGTCATATTCCAACTCAGTGGAAAAAGGTGCGCGTGATCTTTATCCCGAAACCAGGGAAAAAAGATAAAACTCAACCTAAGGCATTCAGACCTATCAGTCTAACGTCCATTATTTTAAAAATAATGGAGAAGATACTTGACGAGTATATTAAATCGCAGTATCTTAGCTTAAGTAAGCTAAACAACTTCCAGTTTGCTTACAAAAAAGGTATGTCCACGGTTACGGCCTTACATACCCTTACACAAAAACTAGAAAAGACTCTAGAGGCAAAAGAAATAGCACTCGCTTCTTTTTTAGACATTGAAGGGGCATTCGACAACGCATCTCACACTTCAATCGAAACAGCTATGAAAAGACGAGGGTGCCACCCGGCAATCGTTAACTGGACCAGTGCCATGCTAATAAACAGAACCATTTATGCAAGCTTGGGAGGGCTTACAATCAAAGCCACACCAACGAAGGGATGTCCCCAAGGCGGGGTTCTATCACCGTTGTTGTGGTCCTTGATAGTGGACGACCTCCTAAACAAACTTGTATCCATGGGATTCGAAGTTATTGGCTTTGCAGACGACGTAGTTATTATAGTTCGGGGAAAACATGAGAATGTGTTGTCTAATAGAATGCAATCTGCACTTAATTACGCACTATTCTGGTGCAGGGAAGAGGGACTGAACATAAACCCTTCCAAAACTACCGTGATAGCCTTCACTAGGAGACGAAAAATTACACTAAAACCTCTAACATTAGATGGGGAAGTGTTAAACCTCGAATCACAAGTGAAATATTTAGGCATAGTACTAGACTCAAAGCTATCATGGAACCCACAGATAGAGCATGTAATCGCTAAGGCTACAACAGCTCTATGGGTCTGCCTGAAAGGAGTAGGGAAAAAATGGGGACTAAGGCCGAAAATCATCCATTGGATATTTACAGCTATAATAAGACCCAAAATCTCTTATGCCTCCTTAGTATGGTGGACCAAAACTATGCAAATTACAGCCCAGAAAAAACTAGCGAAGCTTCAAAGACTAGCAACGCTAGCTATAACTGGCGCTAAGCGAAGCACACCGAATGAGGCTCTAAATGCACTACTTAATATTCTGCCTCTACATCAATTCATTGAGTTAGAGGCGGAACGTAGTGCCTTGAGACTCTCCAAACACAAAACGCTCTATGAAGGAGATCTTACAGGACATCTCAAAATCCTAAAGAAATTTAAATTAAACTCACTTATTGTGAAAAATGATGACTGGATGGAGCCCATTTTTAACCTAGACATACCATACAATGTAACTATCAATGATAGGGACGTGTGGGAGTCAGGTGGACCTGCGGTTCCTCCCAGATCTATCCTATTCTTCACTGATGGGTCAAAAATGGATAATAGAACTGGGGCAGGGGTTTTCGGACCTAGACTCAGGATCTCAATTCCTATGGGAAACTGGCCAACAGTATTCCAAGCTGAAATTCAAGCAATTCTAGAATGCACTTTAGCCTGTTTGAAAAGGGGATACAGGTACACAAGTATCTGCATATTCTCTGACAGCCAGGCTGCTCTTCGAGCACTAAGTACGTTCACATGTTACTCCAAACTAGTGTGGGAGTGTATAGTTGCACTAAGAAACCTGGCCATAAGGAACAGAGTATCTTTATTCTGGGTACCAGGCCACTGCGGTATCCTAGGGAACGAAGAAGCAGACCAACTAGCTAGGGAAGGATCTCAGGGACTGTTGATTGGACCTGAACCTTTCTGCGGAGTATCGAGAAGTGCCTTGACTATGGAGCTCAAGAACTGGGAAAGCACCACTATTGTTTCCAACTGGAAAACAGCGGAGGGAGCAACTCAGGCAAAAAGATTCATTGATCCAAGCGCACGACTCTCCAAAAACATGTTGAATTTGAGTAAGCACGAGTTAAGTACTTACACAGGTCTCTTGACCGGACATTGTCCAACAAAACAGCATCTCAAAAGGATAAACATAATTCAAAACGATGACTGTCGGTTCTGCGGGTTCGAAAAAGAAACTGCAGAGCATCTTCTATGCAACTGCTGCGCCCTCCTAAATAGGAGAGAGCGTGTACTTGGGGCAAAGTTAATAAGCGCACAAGACATATGGTTGCATATCAGCCCTAAGAAGGTTATATCATACATCTTTGATATTATACCCGATTGGGATAAAATGCTTAGTCAGCAATCAACTGTCACTCCAATCAATAGTGCAGATGAACCTGAAAGCATATAGTAACGCGGGGTAAATACCACAATAGATCAGCTACTGGTCGCAGTGGGCTCTCCCCTACAAGAAAAAAAAATCCTTTTCGCTTAAAGCAACATATGCGTCTCCAGTTGTCCAGGAGATCGCAAAAAAGGATACGTGGCGAGCTCTGTAGTTTATATCTTTCTCAGGCTGTGCACAAATCTTGCGGCTGACTTGAAGCACCTTAGCAGCTGGTCTTTTCTGGCTTCCGTTTTTTTATTTGTTGATAACACAGGTGCTGCGAGTCACCATGTTCCTCCAGTATGCTACTCTGTGTCAATGAAGGCAATTGAACGACCGATGTCAAAGAACATTTGTACCCCCTACGCCATAATAACTTAAACCGATGAAGGTATTGCTTAAAGCACCCATGACCCGAAAGAAACTGCGTCAGGTAGAAGTTGACCTCTCCATACTTCCGATTTACCTAAGGAAACTCGCATGGCTATCAGCCGATGTGTGCTGCGTAATTCGGATCTGTTGCGCTCTACCTCTATCGCGGAGCTCCAGGCCGCTCCACCGTATTGTAGTTTGGACAGTGCTACGCTCGCAAGGAGACGTCTCTTGCTACTCTTTGGACCATGGCAGTTCGGCATAATCGATGACTTTCGATGCACTTTCACAACAATATTTGACATGTGTACGAAAACTTAAGCGATTGTCGACCATTACTCCAAGGTATTTCAGCTACTGTTTCGAAGATGTCGTGTGCCCTCCAACAGTAATCTCCATATGCGGCACAACTCTTTTACTGGTCACGAGCAGAACTTCTGTTTTATGGTGAGCTATCTGAAGCTTAACTCCCTCCATCCAGATGCCAACCCTTTTTACGGACACCGTTGCAAGGTCTTCTTTCTCCTCGATTGTTTGGCCGGTGATCATGAGCACGAGATCGTCAACAAATTCGACTATCTGCACGCCAGCTGGTAGTTTCAGCGTTGACACCTCTTTGTACATGGCATTCTAAAGCACAGGTCCGAGTATGGAACCCTGTGGAACACCCGCTGTTAGGGCAGTAGATCGTAACCCAGTTTCGGTTTCGTACATCAGGACTCGATTTTCGAAGAAGCTTCCTATTGTCCTGCAGAGGGTATTGGGAGCACGCATCCTGTGAAGTGCTTTGGCAATCGCTTCCCAGCTGGCATTGTTGAAGGCATGCTTAACGTCGATTGTCACAATGGCGCAGTGACGAACACCTATCCGCTTCTTTTTATATGCGCGCTTCGCTTACTCTGTCACCATTCGGATGGCGTCCACCGTAGATCTCCCTTTCCGAAAACCGAACTGTCTGTCCGACAGTCCACTTTCGCCTTCTGTGTTGATAATAAGTCTGTTATTTAATATCCTCTCCAGTAGCTTACCAAGGGTGTCCAGCAGACAAATGGGTCTGTATGATGGTGTATGCCCTAGAGGTTTTCCAGGTTTCAGTAGTAGCACCAACTTCGCCGTCTTCCCAAATTTGGAAACGAACCCTCGTCGAGACAATTTTGTAGCACCACTCTGAAAGTATTCGGAATGGTCTGTACCGCCACCTTCAGCACTGCATTTGGGATTCCGTCCGGACCAGGGGCCTAATTCACCGCAAGTTTCTTAGCGATTTCCACAAGTTCTTCGTTCGTTACTGGCTCGATGTCGTGGGCACCCGCGTCATACGGGGTAAGTGACCACTGCGTAGGGCCATGCTGCGGGAAAATATGAGCAACGATCTCTCTCAGTTTTTCCGGACACTTTTCAGTCGGCGACCATGGGCCACCGAATCTCGCCAGTGCAATTTTATAAGCTAGGCCCCATGGGTTATCATCTACGCTCTGGCATAACGCTCTGTAGCAGTTCTCTTTGCTTGCTGTAATCGCTCGCTTAATCCAACCTGATTGCTCGGTAAACGGCACCTCTCGTTTCTCTATCGGCTTCATTTCTCGCCCGTTGAGCTCGTCGTCTGGCTTTTACGCAGCTAGTACGAAGCTCAGCTATCTCTGAGGTCCACCAGTAAGCTGGTCGTCGCCACAACTTCGGTGTATTCCTTCTGGGCATGGTCATGACGCACACCGCTACCATCATTTCCGTCAGCTGCTCAGAATTATGGACCTGCGATGCTTTCTGCCTGTATATAGCTTCTGTGCACACTTCCTTATCGAAAACTTTAGTCTTCCATCTCCGCTCATGCACTGACAATTGCCTTACCGCCAGCGTATTTCGGTTTCCTACGCTATAGCGTATTGCCTGGTGATCGCTGTGTGAATAATCGTCGCACACTGTCCAATTCATGTCAGTTTTTAATGATGGACTCGCAAAGGTGATATCTATCACTGACGTTTTGTCTGGTATTCCATGCTTGCGATAGGTGCTGATGGATCCAGTGTTGCACAGCTCAACTTCCAGTCTTGCGAAGGACTCTAGAAGACTGTGGCCCCTATGGTTGTTGCACCTACTACCCCAGTTAACCGCCCAAGCGTTGAAGTCTCCTCCTATTACTACAGGGGCCTTTTTTGTCAGTTCGTGAGTGAGTTCATCCAACATTGTGTTGAACTCCTCGATCGTCCAACTTGGTGGAGCGTAGCAGCTGCAGAAAAAGATGTCGTTAATTTTTGCAATCACGAATCCGTCCCGAGAATCTACCACTATCTCCTGAAAACGTCCCCTTGTAACGAGTATATATACACAAGATAATCTTTAGATCAAACAACAGAATAATAAAATAGATTAAACAAACATTCGTAAACATTGAAAGAACGAATCTAGACAACCGGAATAAAATTGACTTAAAATAAGTCTAAAATTAATAAATTATAGCGAAATCCAATTATTGTTCTACAAAGTGCCACCCTAACTCCATATCCATCAGTAACTTTGATGATTATAAAGATACTCGCGCGCATTTGAATGTATTCGATCAACCGACACATTTCCTGAGTAGAAAGCATGGCTTAAGAGGCATCTTCCAGAAGACCACCAGCTGCAAAATTGCTGTGTGCCAGGTGAATGACCTCTTTCGGGAGTCCTTTATATACTTAGGTTTGGGAGAGAAAAGGGTTGGTCTTCGAATTAGGGTTTGGAAGGGGAAGACGAGGTCCCTTCGTAAATACATGGAAAAGGGAAACATTTGTTAAACGGCCCGATCAGACTTTCGGATCGGGTAGTTCCGGTACGAAGTGGAACTAGCTTCAAGTGAGCTGATAACTGATGCGACCACCCAATTCACTTACTTCTGAAGATCAGTTGGGATAAGATCGGTTAGTTCGCGTTGTAATTTGTTAGTTAAACTGTTTGCCTGTAATCCGTGAACCAGTGTTCTGGTTATTAATCAGCATTTTTGGTATTCCATTTAGCTTACGATAAGGCTAGGAAAGTGAAGAAGATTAGCGCGTAACAACTTGAGTTGCGCACTCCAAGGTAAAGTGTCAGAACGTTGTGAGTTTGTGAATATCACGTGAAACACCACGCCCTTTCTCACGACAGATTTAAGACGCCCACGCAAGCCTTCACAAAGAGCCTTCGGCATCGACTGCACCCTGCACGACTGCACCACGGTCGGAACATCGTACCCGGGTTGTCTACGCTTCCGGGCCGAATCCGGCAACGCTGGCCAGCGAAACTTACTACCATTCGACCAAATTAATCCGCCGGCTCGTAAGCTCTGCCGGCGTGTTATCCTATAGTCGGGGAATCCGGAGGGAGGTATTGGCCGAGCGACGAAGTGATTTCATCATCGAGCAGCGACAGAGCCACCTGCATGTTGCAGTAACACCATCGTGAACCATCGACCAGCGCATCGCTAGGAAGTCTCGACAGCAGTTGTCGCAGGTAGAATCAAAAATGAGGGAGTAGATATTCCCAAAACCCCCATCTGAAATTAGCGACAAACGTGAGTACTCGAATATGGCCAACTTTCTATACTAGTGATTGTTCATGTACATGACATTTGGTACGGCACGCAACTATAGCCGCTTATGTTGCATTGATGAACATTTATCCGTTACATTAATCGGGCGGACAATTTATTATTTCTTGGACTGGCGAGCCGCAAAGTAGCCGATTCCATCCCCCACATGGGGAATCCAGTGAATGTGGGAAACCCGATAAAACCGATCTATCCGGATATTGACAAACGACCCAGCTGCCCCATCGCATGCGCTAGCGGTTAGAATTTAAAACACGCATGGAAATGTACACCAACAGCAGTGGAGCACAATAAAACTATGTTATCGTTGTAAGCAATTCCGTCATTATGAATGCTAATCGAGCTGATAGATAGTACCGGGTTGATGACATAATTGGGGCATCTGGGAAAGGGGTTGCAGGTAATCGTTGTGTATTTTGGTTCCGATTTACTGTGGAGGTTGGCCGCGAATCCAACCACGATCTTTTCCCATTCCTGAGCAAGGTAAGTGGATGGGAATTCGTTCGTTAGTTTTAGGCTGCTCTAGTTCCGCTTTTTGTCGAACAACGATTAGCTCCCCTTTCCGCGTATTTGCGGGCTATTCTCGTCTTCGGGGCGGATTCGGAATCGAAGCCGAAGTACGGACCCCTGTTCGGAGACCCTTCTGCTTCTTTCCCAAAATAGGGATTCAAAAAGGAACTCGCGACCGAGTCTCATCTAGCTGGGCAAATCAAAACTAGGTGGGTGGTCTTCCGAAAGGAAGTGGCGCTTAAGTCATCCACTAACAAAAGGGAAGTGTGTCGGGTCACGCGTTATACCCTGGCGTAGACAGCGGCTAAGCCAGACCTGTCCGCTGTCCAATTACCGTTTCCAGACGAAATTCTATATGGTTCTGATAAAAGCGCCACATCACACTTCCTTTCGTCTACTGTTTGCTCCAGCAGAAGCTGTGCAATCTCGCTATGGTTGAGGTTTAGCTGGATTATTTCCAGTTTTACTGGCTTGCCTTTGCCTTTGTATATACCAGGCAGTCCAAGCCACCAGTTTCGTGGACATTGCCATCTGCCTGCTTGCATAGCATACATTTCGGCTGTTTCTTGCATTCTCGAGCGAAGTGTCCTTCTTAACCGCATCTTCGTCAGCATCGTGACCGGTCCGGCCCGTTACAGCTTTGGGATAGATGACCGAAATCCCAGCAATTGAAGCAGCGTTGCATCTGCTTCGGTATCCTGGGTGCGGTTCTCAAATGCCCTATTGACCACTCAAATCTTACACTCCCTACCATCAGTAGCGTGTTGGCCGCTGTTGGTGGAAGGCTAATCGTTGCAATCTGCATTCCATCGTACGCCTTTCTTATTTTTATAGCTACTGATTAGTTACTCATGCCAGGTATGCTGGAGAGAGCTTTCTCGAGCTCCTCTGAAGTGGTAAACTCATCCAAGTCCTTACATTCAATGGACGCGACCTGTGATAGCGCTCGGACAGTCGCTTCATCGCCTAGGGTGCTTTCGACCAGCTCCTTGAAGTCGGCACTCTTTACCGCCGGGTCTTTTTTTAGCTCGAAGAGCAGTTCGCCTTTTTGGGTGCGTCTTGTTTTGGTGACGCTTTCACCAAGAGCAGATAACTTTGGCTCTGCGCGTAGCTTCCGGAACAAGTCCGCATACGTTGTACCTTTTTTCGCTTCCACGATAAGGGCATCACCCCTGGACATCACGCACAACCTGTCCTCTAACGAGTTAAAACCCGACATCTTGTGTTGAAGAGATTACTAGCTCCGCGAATCCAGTCCAGGAAGCCCAGAAACACATAACGAGTTGTCGATGACACTTATCTGGGACTTATTCTGGTCGCAAACGCGAGTCAGGGGACAAGACTCCTTAATCACGTTTAAAGCTCAAACTCCTCGAAACCCTCTAGGGTTGACTTAAGTCTCCACTCTGCGCATCTACTCAATTTGCAGGCCGGGGGGCAATCAGTCCCTAAGCGCAAATCGAGCTGTCGATCGCACTTATCAGGTCGCACACGCGATTTGGGAGCATCAGTTCCTGATACGCGTGTTGAACCCTGACACCTCCGGCACAACACCGTGACTCTTCTGACACCTCTTGTGCCTGCCTTATCTTTAAGTGTTGACTTTTTGGTAGTCACCACCAAGGTTGCCGAAATCACAGAAAAATCTGTAATTTCACAGAATTTTTAGCGGATTTTCATCACAGAATCTGTGTCACAGAACACAGAATTTTGGGAATATTCACAGATTTCACAGATTTTTTAAATCTTGAACGTGTTTTAAAAATTTTAATTTTTGATGTCAATATTAATTTTAGATTTTTAGGATAAGATTTGAAAAATATGATTAAATTAGTAAGGTTAATTGATTTTGCTCTCGTGAAATGTAAAAAAAGGCCCAATTTTTCGTGAACATTCAATAAAATTTAAGGAAATAGCGTCACAGAAAACCATCACAGAATTTTAAGGTAAAATTACAGAAACTCAGAATTTTTTTTTCGCCAAAACACAGATTTTTTTTCGGCAACCTTGGTCACCACTTTGCGCAACTAATCATTTAGCGAGTCAGGTCTAGGAGATCCCGAAACACGAAACAAGTTGTCGATCGCACTCCTTCCGGTCACATCCGCAATTCAGGATCCTGACCTCTCGAACGTATGTCGGACCCTCGCCGCTCACACCCGAGTGCTGGTATCTAGTACCAGGTGTACCACATCTTCCGCGCAGATTTGGCAGATCTGTTGACGGCCTCTAGTGGGTTTGGTGATAGTTCTCTTAGTCGTACATCTGCAATCACCGGGACTTGCAGACAAATTACCACCCCGGAATACCAGCCCAGAGATAATTGGTCCTTACGATAAGAGGTCGGGTCATCAATAAGAGGATGGGTGTAAGTGGTTACCTAGAGTCATTACGAGGAAATTTCAGATCTCGAGTCATCAGAGAACAGATCGGGCCTGGAGTCTAACAGAGGAGAGGGATGTGTAAGTCAACCTCGAGTCGATGCGAGGAGGTGTCGGATCTCGAGTCGTAATATGAGACATCAGGCCTCGAGTCGCGAAGAGAAGACGTTTATGTGGGAATCTCGAGTCATTGCGAGAAGATGTCGGTTCTCCGGTCGATAGAGGAGAGTTTGGACTTCGAGTCGTAAGGAAGGGAGGTTTCGCTGAAAGTGGTCTCGTCTATGAGTATTGCCTTGGAGCGCACTACCGCGAATAGACCTCCCACTATTAAAGGATAGTGTGTTAAAAAGTTCGAGACGTGGAGGAGGTGTGTTAATTGCAGTTCGTCATGGTCTAGACGTGGCATCGGTTGCAATACCAGACTGTGACCACCTAGAGCAAGTTGTTGTGCGGATGAAAGAACGGAGTCGCAATGTCTATTTCTACTGCGCCTATTTCAGGCCAAACAGCCAAGCTGCCATGCATGCGTCTCACGTGTCTGCTCTCAAGTTCCTAATGAGTATGATTAGTAGTAATGATATTATTGTCGTAGCTGGGGATTACAACTTACCAAATTTGCTTTAGACCTTCGACGAGAATGCATTTATGGATTTTTACCAGTGAACCCTCCACCGATCAGAAAGCTTGCTCTCATCGAATCGACGATAGCTAGCGGGTTGTCTCAGGTGTGTTGGCAATGGCAGGATTCTAGATGTAAACAGACCCGATTTAGCTGATCTTCTACACCTTCCAAACGCAATTTTGAATACCGACCGACATCATCATCGTACTGTTTCACTGCTCGACTATTTTTCTGAAGAGCTTACGGATCCCGTTATCCCGCATGGACCAACTCTAGATTTTATGGAATGTGATACCGACCGTTTTATGGAAATGTTACTGGACACAAACTGGCAAATACTTTTCGAAGATCCCAGCATCGATGTTGCAGTATCAACCTTCTATGATCATCTCTAGTACGTCTTACGCATACACACGCCACCTAAACGACTACACCGGCACCAGCCGTACAA
Organism: Uranotaenia lowii; assembly: GCF_029784155.1. Classification (NCBI taxonomy): domain Eukaryota; kingdom Metazoa; phylum Arthropoda; class Insecta; order Diptera; family Culicidae; genus Uranotaenia; species Uranotaenia lowii. The sequence continues at coordinate 139,205,184 of NC_073691.1, forward strand.
GCTTCTTTGGTGGAATTCTGAGTTAAGAAGGAGCCGCAACTTAGTTCGCGAAGCCAGTAAACGCTACTTTCGAGACCAAACGGACCAAAACAAGTCAATGCTCTCAAGGCTAGAGATTGAATATTCGACTCTTCAAATGCATCAATTGCCGTCGCCTTGCTAACTGTATCCCATCGTCTGTGACGCTTCAATCTATTCAGCAGCCACCCCAATAATCACCTATGTCCAGCACGGCTCCAGCTTGACAAACCTAATGAACCAGCAAAAGGCGGATCCTGGCAAGCGTGACCTCTTCGATCTTGCGGTACGGAGTAGCGGCCTGGAGGCAGGCCCTGAGAAGAAGCTGTAACCTGCAGCGACTTAGCAGCGTTCAGCGGCTGATGAACCTGCGGGTTATCAGCGGATACCGGACCATGTTGTCCGAAGCCGCCTGTGTAGTAGCGGGTGTTATGCCCATCTCGGTTTTGCTCGAGGAGGATGTCTATTGCTACGACAACAAAGACACGCCCAATGTACGAGACCTCGCCAATGAGGACTCGATGTCCAACTGGCAGCAGCTGTGGGACAGCTCAACGAGAGGAAGGTGGACCCATCGTCTGGTCCCGCACATCGGGAGCTGGATCGGAAGAAGGCACGGTGAAGTGAACTTCTATATGACGCAATTCCTGACTGGTCATGGATGCTTCATGAAGTACCACTACCGGTTTGGACATGAGGCTTCGCCATACTGCCCAGATTGTGGTGGAGAAGAGGAAACACCTGAGCATGTGGTGTTTGTCTGTCCGAGGTTTGCGGCGGTACGTACTTCCATATTTGCCGCCTGTGGGCCCGACACGACAGCAGATAACGTTGTACAGAGGATGTGTGCGGATTCCAACACTTGGCATGCGGTCAGCGATGGGTTCACCCGGATCATGACTGCCCTGCAGAGGAGCTGGAACCAACGGCAGTCCGCGAACGGTGTAGGATGACTCCATCGAGCATCTGAGTAGTGTGCGTCCGATCCCCTGATCGAAGCTACAAAGATAAGGCAACATCTTCTGCGTAGCGGAGGTCAGGGGTGCACCGCGAACGTGTGTAGGATACCCCAATGTCGGGGGGTATCCGAGTAGTGCCGCTTCCTAAGAGGGAAACTGCGGGGATAAGACTTTACCTTCCTCGTAGCAGATCTCGAGGGAAGAAGGTTAACCACTGTCGGGGGATACCCACGGGTAGAGAGGCTCTCGACGCCGGGCGAGCCTTTCGAGTCGGTGTAGGATGTCGTCACCGTCGGGAAACATCCGAGTCGTAGCGTTCCAAGTCCCGAATGTGTGCCGTGACAGGCGCGAGTCTAGGATAAGCTGCTCTCGATCTGGCACACAACGGGCAGGAAAAATCCGCGGGCCAAAAATCCTAGGGTTGCCAGCCAAGGGGGATAAAGAAGACCGGACAACGGTCGGAGTAGACTGACCCCATCGACGGGGGGCTGTCGAGTAGAGTGCGTCCGACCCCGCGGTTTGAAGTTACAAAGATAAGACAATACCTTCTGCGTAGCGGATGCCGTGGGTGCGCCGCGTTCGTGCGTAGGATGCTCCACCTTCGGGGAGTATCCGAGTAGAGCGGTTCTCAACGACAGAAGCTGCGGGGATAAGACTTGACCTTCTTCGCAGTGGAAATCGTTGAGAAAGGGTTATTCCACGTTCGGGGAATACCCACGGGTAGAGTGGCTCTCGACGCCTGGCGAGCCATTCGAGTCGAAGTAGGATGACGTCTTCGTCGGGAATCATCCGAGTCGTTGCGTTAAGTCCCGCGCGTGTGCCGTGACAGGCGCGAGTCTAGGATAAGCTGCTCTCGATCTGGCACACGACGGGCAAGGTGGCAAACCTCGAACCCTGAAGATAAGAGGTTTGGCTTCGAGTCGTTAGAGGAGAGGTCTGGTCTCAAACCTTCAGGCGGAGAAGTTTGTGTGGTCAACCCCGAGTCTTTATGATAAGGGGTCGGGTCTCGAGTCGTAAGAGGAGGGATCAGGCCCCTTACCAACAAGAGGAGGGGTATAAGTGGTCACCTCGAGTCATTACGAGGAGAGGTCAGATTTCAAGTCGTTAGAGGAGAGATCGGGCCTTGAATCGTGCTGAGGAGAGGTATCCTCAAGTCGATGCGAGGAGGGGTCGGATCTCGAGTCGTTAGAGGAGAGATCAGGCCTCAAGTCGCGAAGAGGAGAGGTTTGCGTGGGAATCTCGAGTCACTGCGAGGAGATGTCGGTTCTCAAGTCGTTAGAGGAGAGTTCAGGCGTCGAGTCGTAAGGATGAGAGGTTTTGCTTAAAGTGGTCTTGTTAATGAGTATTGCCTTGGAGCGCATTAGCGCGAATAGACCTCCCACTATTAAAGCTTAGTGTACTAAACAGTTCGAGGTGGGAACCAGGTCTGCGGCCCCAGGTGGACTTTATGGCGTAGGGGTACTTAGTATCATGAGTCGTCCAATTGCACCCATGGACCCAGAGTAGCAAACTGGGGGGACTCGGTCGCTCGCCGTGCCTTGGAATGCAATCCGTAAAAAGGATTTACCACCTGGGTGATCAACTAAAAAAAAAACCTAATGAACTATGCCAGCGATTTGCATTCTGCAACAGGTAAAAAACTTCAAGTGGATTCGATATACGTAGATTTCGCCAAGTCAAAGTACCTCAGAGCGTTAGAGAAAAACTTGATCATCGATTTATACATATATTTCCCTAGTGGGCAACTAAATAGCTGCATTCATATCTGCTGAATCGTCAAGGCTTTATAAACATTCGTGGGACTCACTCCTCCGTGTTTGACATTCCGTCTGGTGTTCCGCAGGGTAGTCATCTTTGAACGCTTATCTTCGTTATTTTTTTTTATCGACCTAGCAACATTCCTTCAGTCGCTGAAACTGATGTTCGCAGCTGATCTTAAAATCTACCGGACCCTTGACTCGATATTGGATTGTGTCGCGCTTCAGGAGGACATCGACCGATAACACTAGTTTAAAAAATTTTAAAAAAATAGTGAACTTGATTAACTGACCAATATTTTTTATGTAAAATCGGGCGCTGAATCCGAAAATGAAATTAAAAAAAATCTCAGTAGAACCGTTTTTGAGTTATGCTCCAAATGTGAAATTTCGGAAAAATTTAAAAAGTTGTTGTTCTTAGATTAAAATATCTCGGACGGCATAACAGTAATTTGAAATCTCTCTTTTGCATATTGAAGGTGAATAAGTTTTCTATCGATCATCTGAACACTGTTTTTGCGTTTGACCAACAGTATTGCTGATATTAGTGACTTTATGAGAAAAAAAAATATAAAAAACGCATTTTTTAGAGAAAATTTTGTTTCAACGAAAGTTTTAGACTCGATAATAGTATTTAAAAATATGATTTTCTTTTGCGCTTAAATGTCAATTTAAAACAAAGATTTCAAGTGGTTATTTATCAAAATCGGTTAAAAATTGAAGAAGTTATGGCTACTTTGCCATAACTGTAATTTTTGCAGTTTTTAATAATTTAACGAACTGCAGTACACTTATCATAGTATAGGAAGAATGAAACATGATAAATCTCACTCGCTCCAGGTCAAAATTATTTATTAGCTTACCAGAAGGTCACATGCCAAGTGTCAGGAAGATCTGACCATAGGGAGGGGTTGCTTAAGTCTCAAACGTGAATAAAATTTTGAGGTATTTTGCCCGGAAGGAACGAAAAATACTGGTTTTCAATAACTTTTTTCATCACTAGCTGATTGATTTTTAACTTAGCTAGCTTAGCTTAGTTGACTACTCATATCCACCTTAAATCATTGAACTTGAAGTGCTTGGGTATGATCATTCATTTTAGAATTCAGATTACATATTCGATTAGACTTTGTTCAACTTACGCACTTCAAACTCCATGATCGCTGGCGTGGCTAAACAGAACAAGTTCTACCTCGCCAATGGTTGCTACTCCGTGATTGATCGAGGCCATCAGCTTTGTGCAAGGGCCAAAAGAATGGTGCTTGGGACTAGCAGTTCATTCACAATGCACAAAACTCATGCTCTCCCTTTGAAAATGATCAATAACGGCGCCGGCCACGTCCTAGTAGTCAATGAGGAATGAAGGAAGGATTGTTAGTAGTATACTTCATAGGATCAATTAACAACCTTTTGTCCCTTTATATTTCAAAGATAAATTTTGAAAAATTCTGAAACAAAAGTAAGTCAATATCTCCGACTATAGAAACCGTCTATACGTCTGCGAATCAATATTGAAATATCCGAGGAAAGGGTTGTGTTAGTAGAGGAAAGGTTTTAGATCAGGATCCATTTTGGTGAATGATGCGATCGAGTTTTCCTACACCTCCTATGCTCCTAGATTTTTCTTGAGGAAACTCCTAATTTCTATCTTTGAGGCAGTGGTAAGAAGTTTAATAGTAAAGTAAAAAAAAAAGTTTTAACTAGCTTGTTTTCCTAATTTTTGTTCCTGATACACTAATGTGTTTTCAAAAACGACCCTTTAGTGTAAAGATACTTTTACCATACTTCGAAAAATATTTATAAGCAGGTATTTAAAATATTTAATGAAAATTGATGGATGAAGTGAATCTCCTTTCTGTTCGTTTAAATTTTTAACTTGTTATGTAGGTTGTGATAACTGGATAAGATCGTTTTTGGAAACTCATCTGTGCAATTTAACTTTTTGCCTCATATTAATTTCACAATTGCACGGAGAACAAATCATCAAAAAAAAAAGTTGGTTATTCATAAGCTTGATTTAACAAAACTGAATATGAAGAAATAAACTAATTGAAAATCAAAACCTTAACTGATTTAGACAAAAAATGCCTTTTGAAAATAACATCTCACTGGACGTGCAAAATCACAAAGCTGCGTTTGCCGTAGCATTTCCGAAACTTATCAGCACCTAAACGAGACACTTTTGACTACTGAGAACAATTACTTCAAATTTTATCTTACGCTCCTATTATTTGTAAAACTAGTAAAACTTCTTGATTGAAATGAATGTTATAGATAATTCCTGTAGATCCTGTTTTCCAATCTCAGACACTTCGATCTTATTCATGAATTAACGGTTGTTAATGAAACCATTCAAGAACTTCATTTTGATTTTCCTGATCAGATTAAAAGAAAAGAAAAACAAACTTGAAAATCAACCAAACACTTAGGAAATACTTGTGTATTACTACTTTAACAGCATTAAACAAAAATTAAGTTTTATTGCCTCTATAGTTGAATAAATAACAAAACAGCTTCACCAAAAAGAAAACTAAAATAAATTCAAACGGGGCTCCTTGTATATTTTTTGTTGTTTGCCTAAATTATTTTAAATCAATTGTTCAGTTTTCGGATCTCAAGAACATTCAATTTTCTCGTTTGGTTGTGATGTTTCATATGTTATAAGCGTTTAATTTTGAATTATGTGCATTCAATTTTCAAATAACTATTACCAATGATCTTCACATGTTTCTACCCAAAACCATCCGGTTCCATAACTTTTAACATGCTCAAGCTCAACTTTCAAACATTTGTACTACTAAAAAAAATGTGGATGAACTTAAAATTTTCAAAAATTTTGAAGAGTGCATTGCTTTCTTCATATTCAATCAAATATTTTGAAACCTATCGTTTGATCCAAACTTATTCTAAATCTACTTGCATGCAAGCTCGAATTGCATTGGATTAGTTGAAACGTTTCCATGGAAAAATGATGGCTGGAAACATTTCATGTTCTGCTTCTCAAAATTGAGGTTGGGACTACACAAATTTTAAAATAAACATTCACAACAGCAATAATGATTACATTCAATTAATGTGATTCAAAGGCAAGATATAAAAAATCGACTTAGCTTGGATATTATCTGGAACACATCCATCAAGGCCCTGGCTAGCTTGCTAGTAGAGCACACCGGTGCTTGTCCGGAGGGCAAAGGACCAGCCCCCTTCTCCAAGCTTGAAAACAAATATTCACATTTCCTCTCTACTACCCGAAAAATAACTTTCTCACGACTTCACAACACTCTATAAAGTACTTCAGCATAATGCGTACACAAAAATAACAGCATTGCAAAACAATTTTATGAAAACAAAACAATTTATACAAAACATCCACTAGCGAACGAAACACCAAATCCTGAATTTCCGAAAAATTTTGACAAGCGGAAAAAAACGCGTGCGGTTACCACGAGTTCACGCCTACTCCTCCATTCCCACTAGCTGATTGATTTTTATGGTTGGTTTTCTTAAAGCCTAAGTTAAGACAAATATTTCACCCCAAGACTGTAACTCGATTGGATTTGAAACAGAAAAGTTATTGCGCTTCAAAGGCCGCAAATTTTGTCCAACATGCAATGAGTACTTTTTACGCATTGCGTTTTATACGACAATTTTCGACCAAAATACAATCTTTGAACCGCAATAACTTTTCTGTTTCAAATCCAATCGAGTTACAGTCTTCGGGTGAAATATTTGTCTCAACTTAGGCTTTAAGAAAATCAACCATAAAAATCAATCAGCTAGTGATGAAAAAAGTTATTGATGAAAAACCAGTATTTTTCGTTCCTTCCGGGCAAAATACCTCAAAATTTTATTCACGTTTGAGACTTAAGCAACCCCTCCCTATGGTCAGATCTTCCTGACACTTGGCATGTGACCTTCTGGTAAGCTAATAAATAATTTTGACCTGGAGCGAGTGAGATTTATCATGTTTAATCCTTCTATACTATGATAAGTGTACTGCAGTTCGTTAAATTATTAAAAACTGCAAAAATTACAGTTATGGTAAAGTAGCCATAACTTCTTCAATTTTCAACCGATTTTGATAAATAACCACTTGAAATCTTTGTTTTAAATTGACATTTAAGCGCAAAAGAAAATCAGATTTTTTAAATACTATTATCGAGTCTAAAACTTTCGTTGAATCAAAATTTTCTCTAAAAAATTGCGTTTTTTATAATTTTTTTTCTCATAAAGTCACTAATATCAGCAATACTGTTGGTCAAACGCAAAACTAGTGTTCAGATGATCGATAGAAAACTTATTTACCTTCAATATGCAAAAGAGAGATTTCAAATTACTGTTATGCCGTCCGAGATATTTTAATCTAAAAACAACAACTTTTTTAATTTTCTCGAAATTTCATATTTGGAGCATAACTCAAAAACGGTTCTACTGAGATTTTTTTTAATTTCATTTTCGGATTCAGCGCCCGATTTCACATTGGAAATGACCTTCAGTTTACTGAGTTCAAAAATGCTGTAAACTAGTGTAATTAGTATGGTGCGTATTATACGGTATGAAAGCTAACGCCGAAAAATATAAGTGTACAAGTGTACGCATTGTTCTGGAATATACGGTACCAGTCTGGGCACCCTACCACTCTGTCCACAGCGAAAGACTAGAAAGGATTCAGAAAAAAATCCTCCGCTACACACAGCGTCGATTGCCATGGGAAGATCCCGTACGGTTACCACCCTATTCAGAGAGATGTGCCCTGCTATCAATGACGTCTTTGAGCCAAAGAAGAACTTTTCTACAGCGCATTTCGTAGACGAGAATGCGCTGTAGAAAAGTTCTTCTTTGCTAACCCCACTATCTCGCAACAGGGCCGTCGCAATGTTGCTGTGTTTGGTACCGAACACCACCAGGACGTTGTTGCACTCCACACGCCGCCTCTGACATGGAGAACAAACGCCCCCTATTTCAGTTATCATCCACCGGGGTTGAGTAACCGATCTGCACTATGGTTGCTCGCACCTCAGCTAACATCACATGGGGAGGAAGAGAATCGGAGTTGTAAGACAAGATGTGATATGACCACTACCTGAGAGTTGATGGTATGGGGTCTCGAGTTGCACATCGTCTAACATCCGCCAGCCAATACAAATCCGTTTCAAATTAAGATTATAAAATATTACAATAAAAACACCAATAACGGTCGAAAACATAAATTTAACCCCACATAATGGCTGAAATTAGAAATGGTTTCTTTCTGCACATCGAAACCAACTATGGTCACATTAAGATGGCTGTATTGGATTAATGAATTATTTCAAAATAAGAGGATCACTTTGAAAAATGCTTGCATGGTAGGCATTGTAAAACTTCTGCAACATATTTTATTTGTTTTGCGGTCAGTCTGCGTAAAAAGTTGCTATTCAGTAGCCACTAGTATTTTTTTAAACTAACAAAATTCAATTATTTGGTCCCTCTCGAAGATCACCAAGTGTTCACATTTCTCGATTCTATGTAGGATTGCTTCCACGAAAGCAGCATGAGAGTCTCAAGTTGTCAGTCCGATTCAATTCACCCGCAAAATTCACCCTTCGCACCTTCAAGAATCTAACACTTACCGAAGAAGTTGTTTCGTTTTTCTTCTCAACCAAGAGGTTTTTCGATCGTTGGCAAGTTCAGGGGTAGAACCAGCAGCCCCACAATGGTACTCAACAATGCTGATAGAAATTGCATTCAATAGCAAAAAGGATTGGAGCCGTTTCGTTTTTTTTTGCGATTTATTCTCCATCGAATGTTTCATTTTGCGATTTTCTCTTGAGGTTGGAGTCCTAGAGGAGGATATTTTTCATCTGTAGATATTATTTCACAGACGTGTTTTTTCCATTGGGAGACTTTGTATAGTTACAATAACTAGTAGGTGTGAGCAAAAATTGTGACGACTTTTGAATTATCGCTTTTATAATTTTATCATTCGAGGTTCAAAGAATGGTACCTACTACTATGTGATTTGCTTGTAAAAATATGACTGATTGAAAATCACAAAAATTTTCTTCTACAATTTGTTTGAATTGTTTAACGGATAAATCAAGCATAAGTTTACTTTTTTTGGACGTTGAAATTGGCGTTTAGGACCAAAAATATTTAAAAAAAAGGGTCCGCAATAAGAATAGTACCACTTGTGTTTATCAACAAAAACAAGATTATTTCTAGAAATTTACTGTGTAAAAGTGAATAACAATGCTTCTACGAATTATTTGATTAGATAACAGCTTTTTAAGGAGTTTTCTAGAATTTCAAAGGTTTTCAAATGTTTTAAAAGGGGGTTTAAGAGATGATCTGCTAGAACTAAAGAATTTGATATTTGATCTGTAAGTCTTTACCAAACTACTAACTTTCTTCGTACTCGTCATAGGATTTGAGTGTTACCATAGCGATGTCATTTTTGTCATTTTCGTCATTTTTGTCATTTTTGTCATTTTTGTCATTTTTGTCATTTCTGTCATTTTTGTCATTTTTGTCCGTTTTGTCATTTTTGTCATTTTTGTCATTTTTGTCATTTTTGTCATTTTTGTCATTTTTGTCATTTTTGTCATTTTTGTCATTTTTGTCATTTTTGTCATTTTTGTCATTTTTGTCATTTTTGTCATTTTTGTCATTTTTGTCATTTTTGTCATTTTTGTAATTTTTGTCATTTTTGTCATTTTTGTCATTTTTGTCATTTTTGTCATTTTTGTCATTTTTGTCATTTTTGTCATTTTTGTCATTTTTGTCATTTTTGTCATTTTTGTCATTTTTGTCATTTTTGTCATTTTTGTCATTTTTGTCATTTTTGTCATTTTTGTCATTTTTGTCATTTTTGTCATTTTTGTCATTTTTGTCATTTTTGTCATTTTTGTCATTTTTGTCATTTTTGTCATTTTTGTAATTTTTGTAATTTTTGTAATTTTTGTAATTTTTGTCATTTTTGTCATTTTTGTCATTTTTGTCATTTTTGTCATTTTTGTCATTTTTGTCATTTTTGTCATTTTTGTCATTTTTGTCATTTTTGTCATTTTTGTCATTTTTGTCATTTTTGTCATTTTTGTCATTTTTGTCATTTTTGTCATTTTTGTCATTTTTGTCATTTTTGTCATTTTTGTCATTTTTGTCATTTTTGTCATTTTTGTCATTTTTGTCATTTTTGTCATTTTGTCATTTTTGTCATTTTTGTCATTTTTGTCATTTTTGTCATTTTTGTCATTTTTGTCATTTTTGTCATTTTTGTCATTTTTGTCATTTTTGTCATTTTTGTCATTTTTGTCATTTTTGTCATTTTTGTCATTTTTGTCATTTTTGTCATTTTTGTCATTTTTGTCATTTTTGTCATTTTTGTCATTTTTGTCATTTTTGTCATTTTTGTCATTTTTGTCATTTTTGTCATTTTTGTCATATTTGTCATTTTTGTCATTTTTGTCATTTTTGTCATTTTTGTCATTTTTGTCATTTTTGTCATTTTTGTCATTTTTGTCATTTTTGTCATTTTTGTCATTTTTGTCATTTTTGTCATTTTTGTCATTTTTGTCATTTTTGTCATTTTTGTCATTTTTGTCATTTTTGTCATTTTTGTAATTTTTGTAATTTTTGTAATTTTTGTAATTTTTGTCATTTTTGTCATTTTTGTCATTTTTGTCATTTTTGTCATTTTTGTCATTTTTGTCATTTTTGTCATTTTTGTCATTTTTGTCATTTTTGTCATTTTTGTCATTTTTGTCATTTTTGTCATTTTTGTCATTTTTGTCATTTTTGTCATTTTTGTCATTTTTGTCATTTTTGTCATTTTTGTCATTTTTGTCATTTTTGTCATTTTTGTCATTTTTGTCATTTTTGTCATTTTTGTCATTTTTGTCATTTTTGTCATTTTTGTCATTTTTGTCATTTTTGTCATTTTTGTCATTTTTGTCATTTTTGTCATTTTTGTAATTTTTGTCATTTTTGTCATTTTTGTCATTTTTGTCATTTTTGTCATTTTTGTCATTTTTGTCATTTTTGTCATTTTTGTCATTTTTGTCATTTTTGTCATTTTTGTCATTTTTGTCATTTTTGTCATTTTTGTCATTTTTGTCATTTTTGTCATTTTTGTCATTTTTGTCATTTTTGTCATTTTTGTCATTTTTGTCATTTTTGTCATTTTTGTCATTTTTGTCATTTTTGTCATTTTTGTCATTTTTGTCATTTTTGTCATTTTTGTCATTTTTGTCATTTTTGTCATTTTTGTCATTTTTGTCATTTTTGTCATTTTTGTCATTTTTGTCATTTTTGTCATTTTTGTCATTTTTGTCATTTTTGTCATTTTTGTCATTTTTGTCATTTTTGTCATTTTTGTCATTTTTGTCATTTTTGTCATTTTTGTCATTTTTGTCATTTTTGTCATTTTTGTCATTTTTGTCATTTTTGTCATTTTTGTCATTTTTGTCATTTTTGTCATTTTTGTCATTTTTGTCATTTTTGTCATTTTTGTCATTTTTGTCATTTTTGTCATTTTTGTCATTTTTGTCATTTTTGTCATTTTTGTCATTTTTGTCATTTTTGTCAGAATTACATTATGAAAAGTTTGCTCATTGGCTCTACCTGTGTAGAATCTATCTGCTCGATATTTGACATTTGTGTCTAATGTCATAAAGGTGAATTGATCGATCTGCTCCAATCACTCGGCTGGTAAATCAGTAGAGCACAAGCTATGAATCATATTGCCGGCTCTTCCGCTTGCTCTTCACTGGAAAACAAATATTGGTAGAACTTCCACGAAAATAACAAAACCATCAGATTTCCCACATTCACCCACACCTATTGAGAATCTTGGCGGGAAAAGTGATTTTCACGGAATTCGCTCAACATCACGAACTGCAAGCTTCAGCTTTGCGGCGTTCGCTTTGTCAGCCAGAGCACGGTGGATGTAGGATGGATTTGTTTCCGCTTTTCCTCGGCAACTACCTTTCAGAGACGTCAGGGTAAACGGAAGGTGCTTTGAGTTGTTCGCATTTTCTTTTCCATTTCGCACCTTTGATTTGGTGCTTTTGTTAAGATACTAGGGTATCGGCTCCCCTTTTGATGATTGCTTTAAATCAAACATGTCTCATTATCTCTTTTTATAGAAATTCGAAGTTTAAAATAGTTTTTAAAGCAAAGATTTAATGGATTTTGGAAAACATATATCTAACAGTTGCCTATACACTAGAAAATCCATTTGTAAGAAGCCGATTTTCTTTCAACAGAGCGTTCCCTGATGGAGAAGTGTCGGAACAAACAACGAACGCGAAAATATGTCCTCGATACGTACCTCCCCCGCTCACGATTGAGCAAAAGAGTGAAAGAATGAGTGCTCAATCCGCAAGGCACATTGTTTTCATCGTTTTCCACATCCACAACAATTGTGGTTTTCATCGAACCCAAGATTATCGTTAAGACGATCATGGTGATTGGCACTGTGACTTAGATTGAAGGTCTGAGCTGTACCTAGTACGGATTGGAATTCACTGTTGATTTAGAGAGTCAAGTGCTCACCGAGAACTCGTTTTGTTTTCAAAATTTATGCAGTACAATTTGTTTATATGCACTTAGCAGAAACGGACCATCCTATTGAAAAATGAAAAAATAGGGAAAATAAGTTGAAGATGCTTTACAAAAATTCAAATGAGTTAAACGTCGTTTGTTACGATTTGTGATTTATATCATGTTTATTCGAATTAAAATTATATTGTTCAACTGCATCAGTAATTGCTTTTCTCACTTTAAAAATATCTATCATGCATTTAAGGGTTGATAGAATAAAAATTTGTAAAAATCTAGAGAAAATAGTTTATACAAACTAGCTGACTCAATGGAAGAAAGGAGGGCTTCAAATAACCATGAATAATGCTCGTACTCAAATAACTATCTATTGAAAATTTGGTTTATTCGAATAGTTCTCGAGTTATGCAATACCCTACCCTACCTATCTCTCCACTGTAAGGAGGAAAGCGTCCCTAATGATGTTACACGCATTACTCGTATCAAAAAACAATTTGGCGACTTTCGATTCTCGAAATCTTCAAAAACAATGTATGGTTGACCCTCCCTTATTCCTATTTCCTCACCGGGATCAGGGTGAGGTCTCCAACAACCATGAAGTCTTTTCCCGTATCCAAATATACTCCCATGCCAAATTTTAATCCATTTGCTCGAGGTATACGAGAGACCCCTCTTACATTTCTGTTTTCCAATGGAAGGTTATGCAAAAATTTGTATGGGTGTCCCCTCCTCTCTTCTTATCCCTTTAATGGAAGTAGGAAAGGGTCTCAAACAATCATTGCATCCCCTCCCATATCCATTTACCCTCCCATGCCAAGTTTGGCTTGATTTGTTCAACCAATTCTAGAGTTGTTTAACAATCTATATGGAAACCCCCCTCCCCCATAACTTAACATGCCAAATTTGGCTCCATTTGGCTTATTAGTTCTAGAGTTATTCTAACATGTTTTGTTCAGAAGGCTCCCTCCCAATTCCAGTTAAAGGGAGTGTTTTCCGAGTCTATAAAGAACAGACCTCCTTTTTTAATATTTAAAAAAAAAAAATACGTCACAGAAAGGACACATCATCTACTGGATGATTTGAAACGTTGTTATCATGTTGTTATCTTGTAAGTCACACGGTTCGTTTGACAATTTTCAAATCCGTTGTGGAGAATGAGGATACTTGATCCCTGGGGATACTTGATTCCTTAGCTATATCTCGAAACTGGAATGTCGTACAAAGATCAAATATTCTAGAAAAATGTGCCAAAATGAGCAAAATAACAATGCTTGTAGTTTAAAAAATTTTAACAAAATAATTGTTTGAGTAATTGAACTTTGTTTGAAAAATTTCACAAAATGTAACTTGAAGATAATTTTTCATCACTTTAAAATGTTCCTTACATGGGAAAATTATGAAAAAAAAGTTTGTTCCAATGTATCAATCGTTTGAGCGTAAAATGAACTTCATCATGTCATATTTTCAAAGCAATGGAAAACTCTCAACTTTTTTCAGAAAAAGTTTTCTAAAATGTTGATTATGGGTACAATTGATCCCCTAGAGTTGGGTACAATTAATCCCCCTTCCAAACGGCATATTCTTCTTCTGAATTGATCGTCATGATTGCTGATAACGAAATTACTAATATTTATCCCAAAACTAATATTTAAAAAAAAAAGACATACATCGTCTTAGCCGATTTAGGCTTTACAGACTGAATAAATGACGTGGACAACTTAAGATTAACATTTAACACCCAGTACCGAGATGGGAATCGAACCCATGCCATCAGTGGATCAGCGATTACCGTCTTACCACTCTAACCACTCGACCACCGAGACGTACCATATTTATCGAACAATTGTCTGAAGAAAAGAGCAAAACTAATTAATTTTCTCTTAATTATAAAGAATAGCGTCTTTAAGTATGCGATGTTATTAGCGTTGAGACAAAGTTATAGAATTTTCTTCTTATGTCTGCTATAAATTGTGAAATGAGAACAAACATGACCAAAATAGTCAATTAACATTCTATCTTGGAGTTTTGTTAGATTTTTATACAAGGATTAGGGCTTCCTGAATAAAAGATCAAGTCTCCTTCAATAGGGAATCAAGTCTCCCCTAACTTCAGAAAAATCGCAATTTTTTACTCCCACGAAAAAACTTCTGGTTTATCAACGGGTTCAAGTATAGTTCTAATTTTTGGAGCATAGATACTTGAAGTTACAAGCTGTCAGAAAATGTCAAAGACGACGAGTTGCTAAATTTTTCCAAAAAGATATGGTGAAAATAAGAAAAGGGGATCAAGTATCCCCACTCTCCCCTACATATTTGATACTCTCTTCGACATAATAAAACAGGGTGATATCTTTACTTTTTTTAAATAAATAAATGAGTCAGGGGATCATTGTTGAACAATATTTGAATGTGCGATCGAGACTTCCCGTACCGCCTCGGGTCGAAAAACAATTAATCCCCCTTCCAATTAATCCCCCCCCCTGGTGAGTTCTCATACATAAAAACATACATACATATTCACATTCATACATACATAAATGAGTCAGAGGATCATTGTTTTCGTGAACATGGCCTTTTCAAAAATCAAATTATCCTGCAGCCTAGCTGAATTACTGTTCAATGTACTTTACCCCAAGAATCGTTCCGATTTTACCGTTTCAAGTCACATCGATTACATCAAATATTCATATAATGGATAGCTGTAAAAAATAACAGGTTTCTTAATTCGAGTTAAAACATTAAAACATAAGAGATTTAAGCAACAGTTAATCCAAAGAGTGGATTGCGATCTATAAAGATTATTCAGAACCAAAAAGGGATATTTAGTAGGTATGTATTTATAAATACTGTTTTAATATAAAGCAACTGGTGTTTTCGTAATACATATTTTTATTCAGAGCTCAAAATCCATATTCACAGTTATAACACAATGAGCTAAATTCACGTTGAGCATTAATTTGAAAATGGATTTTGAATTATTTTTAGGCGTCGCTGATTACATTTTTTATTTCTGTAAGCTCTTGTTTTCGATATACCTTTTCAAAATAAGTAAAAAATCATCAAAAAAATCGTGCACTTTTTTATCCAAAGTGTGACATATTATAAAGATTTGGAAAATAGAGGTTTTATCTTAATGATCAATTTTCCGGAAGATGTTGAGTAAATTTGTCATCTGGGTTAAAGTTATAGAAGTATTCATTTTTCATGTTATGTTTCTTCGTTACTGAATTTTTAAATCATTTTGAACCAAAGTGAATATTTGATATTTTTGAAAGCTTTAATAAAAATAGATTAATATCTTCAGACAAATACTTAACTAAAAAAAACTTCCTTTTGTGATGTCAGAAATATTTGAAATGATATCTATTAAATTTTCTGAAAGTTTGTGACATTGATCTTTTCAACGTGTTGTATCTCTGAAACAAAATTATCTATGCAATTTAAGTGTCGTTTTCTACCGGGAATATACCACCTAGTGACGCTTTGTTTTTCATGGAGGTTAGTTACTTCATCAGTAAATTGATTGCACTCTGATTGATTTCTCTCACTGATTAATTTCAAAACTTCTAAAACCATATCTCTAACAAAAGAACTGACAGACAAAATCTGACTGGGGCTTGTGATATAGCTCAGTTGGCAAGTCTGTTGCCTCCTGAGCCGATGTCCGCGAGTTCGAGCCCAAGAGTAAACATCGATCACAGTTGTACCGGATAAGTTTTTCAATAACGATCCGCCAGCTGCAACGTTGAAAAAGTCGCGAATGCCATAAAGATGGTATAACGACTATAATCGAAACAAAAAAAAAACAAAATCTGACCAAATGATTGAGTCGGAACGCAAAAATCTTTCACCAAAAATGTGCCTTTGTTTTGATGGTTTCTTTGTGAAATAAAAAAATTCTGTTGTATTCGACTATTTTCTTTGCAACAAGGTAATAGCTCAAGTTTAACATTCGGAAGATCTTTTTGTGCTTTTTGAAGCGAATATTCTACTCTTAATCTTAAAGGTTGATTATTTCAATAACAATTGATTAAGTTTCTTCATCAAAGAATAGTATTAACAATCACAAATTAATCTGTTTTTTCATATTTTTTGAATACATAAAAAACTCAACAAAAAAATAGATTTAAAGTGTACATAATAAAAAAATCAGATTTTCACTTATTTCATAAAATATATGTCGCTAATTGTTAACTATTTGATTCGTTTCAGTTCAAATAAAATTTAGGTTTTCAAAGTCAGAGGGGGATAGGTGCCAAAATAATCGATTTGAGTTAAGTTTACCTATAAGAAAAATCTTATCTTAATCTACATCCGGTTCAATACACAGATTTTTTTTTAACATTTTTAACACTTTTTCGACTGATTTGCAACTATTCGATTTAAAAAGAAAATGAAAAATTGAGCAACTTGACAACTTTTAAGCGAAAGTTTCATTGGGTCTGTCTCTGATTCGGAGGGCTTCATTTTAAAATCAGGCATGAGAGCTTGAAAAATAAAGTTCCAAAAGATTCAAACCTCAGAATTTGATTTTGATAATCTTATTTTAGAATTAAATTTAAATTTAGATATTTATGAATCGAAACCAGAATTGATAATAATTTTTTTTAGATAACTGGGAGATTTTTTTTTAGCATTTGCATCTTCAAAAATGTGTGTATTATTTTCATTTGAAAGATTCATTAATGAGTTTATAACGTGATAATTTTTTTAACCTCTAGATATAAAAATCACGAAAATAATCTTTAAACCAACACTTTTTTGCAGTGATTATTATATTTTCGCCGTTTGTTTCTATTAGAGCATGTTTGAGTTTTGTAAAAGGATGTCAAAATGAGTATATTGAAATTTTGTTGAAATTATCATTATTCTGTTCAATTTCATATTTGTCAATACACCTCTGCTTTTATTTAATGAAATTTTAGGGGAGGAAGAGGAGGAAACCTTAGGCTTGTGATACGATCAACCACGCTATTTTGCTTCGGAAGCTAGATACCTATCAAATCTATTCGCAAATTACCTGACTGACATGATGCAAAACACTCAGAATCAACGCAACCCAAAAATAAGAACGCCAGCGCATCAAAACAAAGTTTGACTAACCTTTTTGATTTTAGGCTACTGTCAAAACTCCAAAATTAAAATTCGAAGCTTCAACTGATCACTAAAAAAAAAAAAATTCCTTTTGTTTTCAGTTAGTTTCGTTTTGTAAGCGAAAAAAAAAACTAATTCGTGTCTCTGGTAAAATGCTTTGAATTTGATTAAATTGTATTATGTATAATTCATTTTAATTTATCGATTAAATATCAAGAAAAAATCCAGTGACGATTGCAGCCTGGTTTCCCTTCGGGGAGCATCCTGCAGGTCGGACCTATTGATGTTGAAAGAAAAATGTAAGCTTTAAGTTACGTTCGTTATAATGGCAACAGCACTCTGTAATTCCAGACCGAATTCATTAAAAATTGCTCCGAGATAAATCAGGGTCGGGGTTCTAAATTACCTTTTTCAAATACTTCCGCGGAAGTCAGTCAATTACAAAATATATATTCTTAAAAATATAATAAATGAGGAAAATATGACCAAAAATATTGTCTTTAATAAATTTTTATAATCGCTTTTAATATTATTAGCCCAACAATTTGAGTCTGCTCATGATTTTAATTTAAACGTTGTAAGTTCAATTGGTGCTCAAATTGCCCTTGAATTTGGTTATATTCTTTCTAAACAAAATGTGTTTGAAAGTTCTTGTGAGACAAATATTGATGAACTTAAATTGATTTTCAAAAAAATTGAAAATATGAAAGCCCCGGGGGAAGATGGGATTTTCTATATTCTTATTAAAAAGTTGCCTGAAAGTAGTTTAAATTTTTTAGCTAAAATCTTCAACAAATGTTTTCACTTGGCTCATTTTCCCAATAAATGGAAAAATGCCAAAGTAACTCCAAATTTGAAACCTGGAAAAAGTGCTTCAGAGCCTTCAAGTTATCGACCAATTAGTTTGCTTCCTTCTTTAAGTAAACTATTTGAGAGAGTTATTTTGAATAGAATGATGATTCACATACATAAATCAGAATTCTATTTTCCCTGATGAACAATTTGGTTTTCGTCATGGACATTCTACTACACATCAACTTTTGAGTGTAACTAATATGATTAACGCTAGCAAATATGAAGGTTATTCAACTGGTGTTGCTCTTCTTTATATTGAAAAGCTTTTGACAGTGTTTGGCAAAAAGGTTTAGTAGCTAAATTAGCTCGATTTGATTTTCCTGTATATCTCACCAAAATTATTCAAAATTATTTGACTAGCCGAACCTTTCAAGTAAGCTATCAAAATTCATGCTCTGAAAGGACACCCATTAGAGCTGGTGTCCCTCAGGGCAGTATTCTTGGGCCAATTTTATACAATATTTTAACTTCTGATCTTCCTGATGTACCAGAAGGAAAAGGTAGAAGATTATTTGCTGATGATACTTTGCTTTCAGCCAAAGGTTGGAATTTACGGGTGGTACGCAGTAGATTGCAACAAAATTTAAATTCCTTTTTGAATTACTTGAAAATGTGGAAAATTTCTCCTAACGCTTTCAAAACTCAACTTATTTTATTTCCCCATAAGCCAAGAGCAAATTTTTTAAAACCTAATGAAAACCATTCCATAACTTTTAATGGGGTTTCATTAGAATGGTCTGATCACTTGAAGTACTTGGGACTCACACTTGATCGGAATCTTACCTTTAATAATCACATTGAATATCTTATTCAATCTAAATGTAATAAATACACTAAATCTCTTTATTCTCTCATCAACAGGAAATCGAAGTTGTGTCTGCGAAATAAGATGCTGATATATAAACAGGTGTTCCGACCAGCGATAATAAATGTAATGATGAATTGATACGAATAAAGATATATTAAAAAAAAATCGCTATTCGGTTCATCAAATGAAAAAATCTCAATAAAAAATCCCTGTCGCATGACATGCACCAAAATTGATTTGAAAAAAAAGACGTTTGTTCTCAAGTTTGGGAAAATCTCCTCAAACTCATTTTCGTTGGGAGCCAGTTTCATCGGATTTGGATTATTTTGGTTCTACAGGTCTAGAGTGTACGTACAAATAAATCAGTTAACAAGTGACCCTGGAAACTTAACTGTACCCCATGGTAGCAATCTAGGTTCGCTCTTGTTCAAACTCTACGTAAATGATCTGCACATATTACACTTTATTGGAAAACCTAGACTGTTTGCTGATGATGCACCACTTTCGTATGAGCTGACCACTCTGATGTCAAAACGATTATTTCACTAATGTCAATTGACCTGGGAATGCTTTAAGTTACTCTCGCTCAATCTGGATAAAACCAAACACGTCATCTTTAGATCGACCAACCACCTGCCTATGCACCATGGTCAGCTGAAAGTCGACTCAAAAGTTATTCAACGGCGCAGATTATTTCTTACAAGATCGAGAGGAAATCTAGCATATAGAAGAGCAAATACCGAAAAATTATTGAAAAGTTATTCTATTCTAAATTTTTAATTTATAGAGGATTTTACCAAATTGGTCATTAGTTCTCTCTTTAGAAAGATATATTTATAAAAAAAAAGATAAAAAATGATGAGGAGGATTTTGAGAAAAAAAAAAAATCAACTCCCGCGGGCTTTCCCTGCTCTTTAAAAAAAAGCAGCAAGCCCCGAAACATTGCCCGTTACATAAGGGCAGCCGGCAGCATAAATTCTAATAGGATGGAAGGGCACGGTTGTCACATGTTGCAACCTTCATGTTGCGCAGCTACTGTTGCAACTATCATGATGCATGATGCGACTTGTTGCATGCTACATTGTTACCTGCTACCCTCGATTGAAGGTTCATTCGTAGCATAAAAATATGCACGAATGAACTCATCACCATCCGAATGAACTACACCGTAATGAATAGGTCGGCAATC
This sequence comes from Uranotaenia lowii, assembly GCF_029784155.1. Taxonomy (NCBI): domain Eukaryota; kingdom Metazoa; phylum Arthropoda; class Insecta; order Diptera; family Culicidae; genus Uranotaenia; species Uranotaenia lowii. Next base: position 139,225,403 of record NC_073691.1, read on the forward strand.
TGGCAATTGCAAAGCGGCACGCGAATATCCCGATCAAAACAAAACCATCTTCGGGTGAACGCGCCACCCTGAAGGCGTGTTGAATGAACTCATTGCATCAGCATAGCTTCACTCTCTTTTCTTATGATTTCTTCTGAAGCCGAATCGATGTTGGTTTGATTGGGTTGGGGTGGAAAGTTTCTCTCACTATCTACGCTCTCTTTCTCTCTCGCTCTTAGGTTTATCTGGGGTATCTGGTTATGGTCGCATGGTGCAACATATGTATGGGCCATCGGTGGAGGATGTTTTATGCTGCTCGAAAAGTCCGATGGAAAGAAATTTGGAACGAGTCAGTCCGCAGTTGACGTTCGTTGCGTTTGGACGGAGTTAAACCGTTGCTCCCGGTAGGCCATTTGTGAGGCCGTGGCATAATCCTTGAATGAGGTTTTTGTTTGTTGCTTGAGGAGGAGTGAGGCTTCTTCATCTGCACTCGTTCGAAAGAGCCGAATAAACCACAGCCATTGTGGGAAGAACCATTAAACGTTCCGGAGAGTGAGAGAAGAACGAACGTCTTGGGTACGATACGGGTCGCGTGGTGTTTTAGTTTTTTGTTTTTCGAAAGCGGCCGTCCGCATGGTGAAGAAGACCCAAGCAGTGAGTGTTTTTTCGGTCGTTTTTCGGTCCGTTTGGAAGCTCCAGTGAGCTGGAGTGCTGCGGCAATCATAATTGTGGAACCCGTGGACGTATTTCTGTGTAACAAGGGGGGGCTCACATTGGAAAGGTGGGCCAGCGGCCAGTACGTGTAATACCGAACGGATCGGTAACATAGACGTTAGAGTGCCGAGGATTTGATGTTGGAGTGTTTTTTCTTCGATTGGAACCAACGGTTGATACTTTGAACCTTATTGGCTTGTTTGTTTGGTTTGATTTTTTTTTGTATCGAAACGTTGAATCGTTGAGAACAACAAAATCGTGGAGCAGAACAGGGAATACAAATAGAAAACCTACAAAAAATACTACAGCAGAACGTATAACGACGACGTCCACTTGACTTACCGACTCGTGGATGTTTCCATCTAGGCGAATTACCTTACAACGATCGGCGCTTGTGGAGGCGGAATCTAACTAGTGATTGCCTTTTTCGTTGGGCGGTTTTGATGAGCTTCTTGCAAATAAACAACGATCTCTACAGAGCGAGAGCTCATGTGAATTTTACACAACGCTGGAGAATTGAATGCTCGCTTTGACTGAAGTTGGAGTGTTCCATTCAGACAAGTTCATGCCCATCGGTGATTGAACCTTTTCATACGGAATAACTATGCAAACGATGAATGGAGTTCGGATTCTGTGAAAGCGTAGTGAAATTTAGTGAATCCTTTTGCAAAATCATCGCAAAACATTCTATCCGAGGGTAGCCAGTGAAAAGTCAACTAGTAGAAGAACAGAATGACCTCGAGTGACGTTGGTGTGTCGTGGGTGACAAACCGCGGTGGATTTTTGCCCCGGCTGGTGCTGTTCACCCTGCTTCTGCCGGCAGCAGTTTTCTGCAGCACCGGAAACTCGGCAGTCTTCGTGGAAAAGTCCGCTTACAAAAATGTCGTCATCGAGATCAGGGATAATGTGCCGGTGGAAAACTGCCAAACCATTTTGCATAACGTGGAGGTAGGTGCAATGATGATATGATATATGTATGCGGGATGTTGAACAGAGCTGAAAAATCGCTACCAACTATGAAAAAGTAGTCAGTGGCGCAGTGCCGAATGTTGGGGATGATAGATTGTGGAGGATTTTTTTCGTGACCCAAAGGACTTTTTTGAGGGTAACTTGACCCGGAAGTGACACTTCCCCGTGAGGAATGAGGGATTATCTTGTAGTCCAAGTGACAGGTGACAGAGATTTTTCACTAGGCTGAGAAGAAATGGAAACTGTTTAAGGGATGGATTCAGTTTTACTTTTTTTCTCGAAAAAAAAAAAAACTCGTCATTTCAACAATAATTGTACGATACTGAGTTTTGTTTTGAAATCGGATTCATAACAGTAAAAATTATCGCTATATATTTTCGTTCTCTTGATTTGGAAAATACAATAACAACCATAATGCTTTATACGTTGTTTAAAAGTTTAGGCGTTGCAAGGGAAACGAAATAACACAAAAAAAGCATGCCAAACTTTGTCGATTTTGCTTGATTTTTCGTTTCAGGAATTAATGGCTTAATTTAAGTTGAGCGCAAAACAAACATTTTTGAAATTATGTTCCTAAATAAAAAAGGAAGCTGCCATTTTTTTTTCTTCTAAAGTTAAACCAAAGAGGTTCTATTTTTTTCAAATATTAGCATGTCCGGCAAGTGCTGCCACCATGCGGGAATACCGAAACTAATAAATTCATATCGTATTTTTCAGTACAGTGAATTTCGCGTAAAGTACAACGTAGTAGATTTTTGGATGACATACAAATTTTGTGTAAGACGAAAGATATTTAAACTTAGTAATGGGTGTGATTTGGATGACAAAAAATGCATTGCAATTACTCACTTATTCAACGCTAATGAGAGAAATTGATTGAATTTATTCAAAAAATAATTTTTGTTCGTCTTCTGAATGAATAATTTTAACCATGATGCCATATATTTCAATCCAGAATGCGATTTTAAAATCCAATTCTGAATTTTGAATCTGAATTCTGTATCTGAATTCTGAATCTGAATTCTGAATCTGAATTCTGAATCTGAATTCTGAATCTGAATTCTGAATCTGAATTCTGAATCTGAATTCTGAATCTGAATTCTGAATCTGAATTCTGAATCTGAATTCTGAATCTGAATTCTGAATCTGAATTCTGAATCTGAATTCTGAATCTGAATTCTGAATCTGAATTCTGAATCTGAATTCTGAATCTGAATTCTGAATCTGAATTCTGAATCTGAATTCTGAATCTGAATTCTGAATCTGAATTCTGAATCTGAATTCTGAATCTGAATTCTGAATCTGAATTCTGAATCTGAATTCTGAATCTGAATTCTGAATCTGAATTCTGAATCTGAATTCTGAATCTGAATTCTGAATCTGAATTCTGAATCTGAATTCTGAATCTGAATTCTGAATCTGAATTCTGAATCTGAATTCTGAATCTGAATTCTGAATCTGAATTCTGAATCTGCATTCTGAATCTGAATTCTGAATCTGAATTCTGAATCTGAATTCTGAATCTGAATTCTGAATCTGCATTCTGAATCTGAATTCTGAATCTGAATTCTGAATCTGAATTCTGAATCTGAATTCTGAATCTGAATTCTGAATCTGAATTCTGAATCTGAATTCTGAATCTGAATTCTGAATCTGAATTCTGAATCTGAATTCTGAATCTGAATTCTGAATCTGAATTCTGAATCTGAATTCTGAATCTGAATTCTGAATCTGAATTCTGAATCTGAATTCTGAATCTGAATTCTGAATCTGAATTCTGAATCTGAATTCTGAATCTGAATTCTGAATCTGAATTCTGAATCTGAATTCTGAATCTGAATTCTGAATCTGAATTCTGAATCTGAATTCTGAATCTGAATTCTGAATCTGAATTCTGAATCTGAATTCTGAATCTGAATTCTGAATCTGAATTCTGAATCTGAATTCTGAATCTGAATTCTGAATCTGAATTCTGAATCTGAATTCTGAATCTGAATTCTGAATCTGAATTCTGAATCTGAATTCTAAATCTGAATTCTGAATCTGAATTCTGAATCTGAATTCTGAATCTGAATTCTGAATCTGAATTCTGAATTCTGAATATGAATTCTGAATCTGAATTCTGAATCTGAATTCTGAATCTGAATTCTGAACCTGAATTCTGAATCGAATTCTGAATCTGAATTCTGAATCTGAATTCTGAATCTGAATTCTGAATCTGAATTCTGAATCTGAATTCTGAATCTGAATTCTGAATCTGAATTCTGAATCTGAATTCTGAATCTGAATTCTGAATCTGAATTCTGAATCTGAATTCTGAATCTGAATTCTGAATCTGAATTCTGAATCTGAATTCTGAATCTGAATTCTGAATCTGAATTCTGAACCTGAATTCTGAATCTGATTTCTGAATCTGATTTCTGAATCTGAATTCTGAATCTGAATTCTGAATCTGAATTCTGAATCTGAATTCTGAAACTGAATTCTGAATCTGAATTCTGAATCTGAATTCTGAATCTGAATTCTGAATCTGAATTCTGAATCTGAGTTCTGAATCTGAATTCTGAATCTGAATTCTGAATCTGAATTCTGAATCTGAATTCTGAATCTGAGTTCTGAATCTGAATTCTGAATCTGAATTCTGAATCTGAATTCTGAATCTGAATTCTGAATCTGATTTCTGAATCTGAATTCTGAATCTGAATTCTGAATCTGAATTCTGAATCTGAATTCTGAATCTGAATTCTGAATCTGAATTCTGAATTCTGAATCTGAATTCTGAATCTGAATTCTGAATCTGAATTCTGAATCTGAATTCTGAATCTGAATTCTGAATCTGAATTCTGAATCTGAATTCTGAATCTGAATTCTGAATCTGAATTCTGAATCTGAATTCTGAATCTGAATTCTGAATCTGAATTCTGAATCTGAATTCTGAATCTGAATTCTGAATCTGAATTCTGAATCTGAATTCTGAATCTGAATTCTGAATCTGAATTCTGAATCTGAATTCTGAATCTGAATTCTGAATCTGAATTCTGAATCTGAATTCTGAATCTGAATTCTGAATCTGAATTTTGAATCTGAATTCTGAATTTGAATTCTGAATCTGAATTCTGAATTCTGAATTTGAATTCTGAATCTGAATTCTGAATCTGAATTCTGAATCTGAATTCAGAATCTGAATTCTGAATCTGAATTCTGAATCTGAATTCTGAATCTGAATTCTGAATCTGAATTCTGAATCTGAATTCTGAATCTGAATTCTGAATCTGATTTCTGAATCTTAATTCTGAATCTGAATCTGAATTCTGAATCTAAATTCTGAATCTGATTTCTGAATTCTTAATCTTAATCTGAATTTTTCATTCTTTTTCTGAATTTGAATTCCGAATCTAAATTCTGAATCTGATTTCTGAATTCTTAATCTTAATCTGAATTCTTCATTCTTGTTCTGAATCTGAATTCTGAATCCTAGTCGCAATTCTGAATTTGAATCATAATCGATTTTATTTCATAAATTTTGAAGCGGAATAATTGAATTAGATTTTGATCTGAATGTGTTTTTGTTTGTGTATCTTTAAAACAATTAAAAAACCCCAGAAACATAAAGTTTGTGAAGTCTTTTAACATATCCGATTCATGATTTGGAAAAAGTACCAGCCATCCAAAGTTGTTTCAGCTTTACATCACGTAAAACATAATCGACTCCAAGTGGATTGCACCATCCATGTAATATTCAATTTTTTTAAAGTGCACCACTCAACTGTGCATTCCTCGAGATCTTCCAGAGGCAGCACTCAGGTGAGTGGAAAACCTCTAGAAAAGTTTCCACCCGATAAGAGCTCGTTCGGAATTGATTTCTTCTTCAAGTGGGCCCTGTAAGTTGTGCCAGGGAACGCAACGGTTTGGCTTGGTTTTGATGGTTTATACGAGGACCGTATGCGCCCGGTCGATTCCACGCGGCATTCATACAAAGTAAAGCCCGGCAAAACTTTGTCTGAGTAGAACGAATTCTTTTGAAAAGTTTCCTGGAGTTTTTTCTGTGCCTCTGCCCCCGGAATGTGGGTAGACTTTTCCTCTGATGGAGGTCAATCATAAATATATAATGCCGGGGAGCCACGACCTCGGAATGGGGGAGTCCGAAGTTTCCACTCATCGATCTTGGGGAAAACTTTTTCCTCGGACACCCACGCATTCCACGGGGGAATCGAGGAAGGGGTCGAAACAAACCAATGAACTCGAGCATCGGATTTGGCACCCTTTCCTGGGAAAGTGTATTACAAACCCATTAGTGATTATTGTAAACAGCAAATAAAATAAATCCCTGGTATTGAAAAGTTCGTTCAATGGAGCGTTAGGATAATTCCACAATCTTTTGAAGGTTCAAGAAGAAGGATGTGAATGGAATTTTGTCGTTGTACGATTAAGGCTTTTGGACCAAAGGATTTTCAGAAAAAAAAAGTTTTTCCAGTCGAGCAGACACGTACTCATTTTACGATAACACAGACAACAATAAACACAAAAATGGCATCTCAACTGGAGTTACGCTGCCGCAAGATGTTATCTCTCCTAGTATATACAGCTTCCGGATCGATTGCCAAATTATTCTGGTATTTTGATCTTTGACGGGACCCCCCGAAAACCGTAACCCGGGGATGAACGTTCGGATTCCCTGTTTGTTGTGGTTGAATTTTTCCGCTTTTGGCCACCAAACACCCTACGTTTACATGTATTTAGGCATTTTGGTAGGAACGTAAACATACTTGGAGATATCTATGCGGAATGGAAAATTTCGGCTGTGCACCAGAAAATTCCATAAACCCGGCGAAGCCATTGCTGTTTGTTAACAATAAAAGTTGCTGCTGCCAATGTTTCCGGAGCACATTGTCTGCGGATTTTGTGTAAAACCGTAAAATTCAAGAAGAGAGCGATATATTCTAGCTTCGGAGTCGAACTGAGAGCTCCATACTTTGATGTTTGTATGTTGGGAAAACTTTTTTCCCGTACAGCAGCTACTCATATGCATGCTAGGATTTTTGGCAAATGGGTGAGCTATTGCATTCAATAGTTGGGTGTTTGGTTTGCCAAATTGGTACAGTTGAGACTGGGTAAATTGTAAAAAAAACTATTGGTGGAATGCTTCTTTATTCTATACTCAAAAGTAAAGTACATGTATTTTTTTTATCTAATTATTTTTTAATAGTCTTCGGGGATCTCTTTGAGCTTCTCTCAATACTCGGATTCATTGCGCCTGAAGCTGTGCAACGAGTTCCGGAGATGTATTTACATTCAAGCACGTTTTGACGGTTTTCTCATTCTGGTGACGATTTGAAGGCTGCAAACTTTATGACACGCAGTGCCACCTAATATTTGTTTCCGAAGCTATCAAAAGGATTTATATTTGAAAGATGCATCATTTGCCACATGCAACGAATTTTATAGAATGTACAAGCCCAATCCAATAAGAGCTTGGTAACTTTCACAATGCTTTTAGCATATGTGTAATAATATAAACCCCGTTTGAAGATGGGGTTGGGTAAAAACGATAACAAATCGACAAATATTAAAATTTAAAACTTTTCCCATAAGTTGAAACATCTCATTTATTTGTGTAATCAAGCTAAGCTAGGTTGAAACATCTCTCTTATTTGTGAAAAAAAATTTACAATGATTACATAGAAATATCGCTATGAGGCATTTGTAATGTGATTCGAAAATAAGGAAAATATAGAAAAGTGTAAAAATTTCTACCGAAAAAGTATTTGTTTTTGTATTTGTTTTGTTTGTTTTGATTTTCTTTTCAAATAATTAACTTCATAAAGTTGCTGATGCACAGTAAACATTTTCGTAGGTATGTTAAAAAGACATACACCGTCTTAACCGATTTAGGCTTTACAGACTGAATAAATGACGTGGACAACTTAAGATTAACATTTAACACCCAGTACCGAGATGGGAATCGAACCCATGCCATCAGTGGACCAGCGATTACCGTCTTACCACGCTAACCACTCGACCACCGAGACGTTTCTAATGAAACTTGGTTCTACATTTCATATAAATTGTCGAATCAACGCATGAAACTCGATAAAAACAGCATTTACCTACCAAAGTGAAGGTAAACTAATTTTTAACTTCTGGCTTAAGCGATAAGAATTATACAAATTCCACGATATTCATCACTATATTCGTACATCCTGAAAGTATGCGAGAAAGCACAAGTTTTGCTCTCAATGCATGCAAACCGATGCCAGCGACAATATGTGTTGCTTCTCTCATTGGACAATTTTTCCAAATGAACCATCAGATTTTTAGCAATCTGGTTAAACTGCTGATCGCAGGAAGTACAGCAAGATTGCCCAGCAAACATTTTTGTGGGTATATTTCTCAACAACTTTGTCATACGTTTCATATACATTATAGAATGATCGTATTAAACTCGAAAAAACAGCATTTACCCACCAAAGTGGAGGCAATATACGTACATATTTTCAATTTCTGGCTAAAACGATAAGAGTTTACGATTTGTGCAATATTCGACACCATATTCATACATACCGAAAGAATGTAAGAGAGCACAAATTTTTCTTCTCAATGCATGCGAACCGTTGCCAGCGACAATATTTACTGCCTCTGTTATCGGGCAATTCTTGCCAATACACTATCTGTTTTTAAGCAATCTGGTTGCACTGCTAGTCGCAGAGAGAACAACAAAGCTGTTCTCTCACTTGACCCACACGGGAGAAAGCAAAGGAACGAAATCGTCCTCAAAATCTGCAAACATGGCGGACTTCCGCCATCCGCCATCATATCCGATTTAAACCATTTAATCCGACTTCGAGTAACGATTTTTACGACCTTTTACTTGCGTTATTGGATTTACGATTCGCATTAACATTTTTAATGACTTGAGCTAACATTTTTATGCGATTTTATGTTTGTGGAGTGTTATCTCACTTGAATCCCGCGCAGGAGAACAAATTTTCAAACATGCCGGACTTTATATCATAACCGATTTATACCGACTTTAAGTAACTATTTTTACGATTGTGTACCTATTAGGTAGGAATTGCGATTCGCATTAACATTGTTAACGATTTGAACTATCGTTTCTAGTGCGATGTTATGTTTGCTGGGTAGAATATCGTTCCTTGAAGATGCTTTCAAAAGATTATACATTATTGAAATCTCCTTTCAAAACTTAATTTTTATAATGCATCATAAATTGCTGATGGTGAATTCGATGGTGAACGATAAGTTTTTTAGCCCCTACGGTTGTTCAATTTTTGCCAGCTTTCGTAGAACAAAACTGGTTGTTATAAAAATAAACTTCTGTGATTTTAATTGGTAAAATTTATTGACTGGGTTTTAGTGTGTTAAAGAGCTAGAAAAATTTCAAACTACCAACGCCAAACTGTCGTCTTCCAATTCGAATCAATCCAGCATTAGGACTCATGCTAGGATGGAGAGCGGCCAAAATGCCATTTTCCCGAGGGCAATCGCCATTAGGTGGCAGTACCTACTAGATATATCATCGTCGTAGCACAATTGATCTATAACGGCAGAAGAGTATAGAGCAAAAATCTATTTCTCATTGCATTTTTATTTTATTGAACTTCGAACTCTGAAGTTGGCTTGCATGCTTGCTGGTTTGCTCGAGTCGCAGCTGCAATATTTTTTTTCTGCAACTATTGATTTCGTTCATGAATTTCCTAATGGCAACCGGATTTTTATTGCAATCGAACGAGGAAGTTTTCTGATGTAGTTCGTGGATTTATTTGGATTAATTACTTTTAGAAAACATTTTTTTTGGATACAAAGCTATCTCACGACTGCATCGGATAGGGATGGAACGGTCTTACGTAACAAATTTGGCATCTTATTAAGCCGGTTTAATCAGTCCGAGTGATTTTCCTCGCTTCAGATGGTGAATAATTTAATTCACAGACTCCCAAAAGGTTATGTTTTGAATTTCGTTATGCACTCGAGTAATGGAAAGAGTGCAACAGAAAAATCTCTACTCGCTGATTTATCTAACGTTTTTCCCTCCGAGATGCAGTTTGTTGCACCTTCCAATCTACGGGAAGTGATCAACGTGAGCTGGGGATTGTGTCGTTAGTTTTTCCGCTTCAATCTGCACCAAAGAGGAGATGCCCAAATTGCAACACCAAAACATTGGGGAAAAAGTGCAAATGTACCGAAAACCCGAGCACTTTCACAGAAACACATAGCTCTCTGCCTCTTGATTGCACGAACAGCATCTTTCTCATAACTTTTCATTTTGAGGCTTCGTCTTTGAAGGACTCTCACGACCACGTGGAGATGCACTATAATTCATCTCAACACATTTTGCTAAAATAAAAGAAAACCAGCAACTAGGCGACAGCTAGCACGCGCGGAGAGAAACGGAGGCACCACACTTGTCAAAAGTGTAGAAATGTGTAGACTTTCTGCTGCAACTCATCGAGGAGCTCCCCCCTCCCGCCCCTTTCGATGCAGTTTTCCGTTTTTCGCATCTTAACTGTCCGTCCACCGTCAGTCGCTGGGAAATTGCAAGAAAAACATACAAAAGCAGAAAAAGAGGAAGCAAAAAAACAAAAATCCGAAAGAGCCTGGAACAAGACTTAGAGACGAAGCTTTGCTATGCTCAGTGCCTTTGTATGCACAGCAGTGATTGAATTTTGCTGAGCATGAGTTGATCAACCATCTCTCGCTCAACGCTTTACTCGGAAGCAAAGGTTGCTTTGAGGCAGCGAAAACGACAAAACCGATGATGTATACGCTCTCAACATGGCCGCCTTCATGAAGCAATATACATTCGAGGCAGCGAATCCAAAAAACCAAACGAATGGCTCTCACTCATCTCCTGTCACAACCTTGAGGGAACCGAATTCAAAAGGCAGAGCAAACCCGAGTCTCCTCGTTTGTGCCTGGATCGAATGCGTGAGGTTTTTCTGCTATTGCTATTATTGCACAGCAACCGCAAGCAGGCAGCTAGTTTTTTCATTTCTTTTTCTTCCCCCCTCTTTCACCATACGTTGCGAGCCGTGCAACGCAATAAGTTCGGTTGTTTTTGTTGTTGCCTCAACCTTTGCGGTCGGCTCGAGTTATTCAAATTCAACAACGTAAATGAGTATGTGTGCCTCGTCTTCTTCATGCATCATGTAGCAACCGAACGTTGAGAGAGTTCGTTCGGGGCAGCAAACGGATAGTGTCTCTCAGAGCAGATCCTCCTCATGGGGGGAGGTTTGAATGAATGTATATGTATCGTCTCCTGTATAGCTATGCGAGGCCTCAAAGTGTTTATTTTGAATGCCTCTGATGAGAAAATTGGTGAGGATTTCAATCACTGATGCACAGACATGCTCCAAGTTCGCCGCAGCTGTGAGTTTGAGGGCTTCCTCCACTTTATCTTCTTCTGCTTCTGGGCTACTCTGGTCTCTGGTCGTATGGTGCCAGGCACTTGGCTGAGTTGTCTTTTCAACGGAATCGGCCCTACAACGGCGATGGTAATTGGTGGGAAAATTTTTTAGCATAGGAAAACTAGCAGACCTAAGTAGAGGTAACTATGTCTAGGCCCAACCGGTAATGGAAGGCTGGAAAATGTGCTGCTGGCAAACTGCCTGCCGTTTTTCTTCCTCCGAGCTGGAGATGTGAAATCGGTGGGGAAACGAGGGAAGCGGAGGCTTCCGATTCGTACTCAAGTCTCGTTTCAGGCTGCTCTGCCAATCGTCTTAACCCTTCCTTCGAGACCGGCACATGTTCATTCGATGGTCGCCGTGAAACGGAAAGTGTAAAACGTTCGAGTTTTTCTTACAAATCTTCCCGATAAAGGTGATTCATGTCTAATCAGGGCTTTTCAGTAAGGAAAATTATTTTGAGTTTGCTTTCTCAAAGATGAGTATTTTTTCATTTTTTTTTTATTCAAAGCTACCTATTTGAAGCACAAATTATAAAATATGTATATCATGTTTTTTTTTATTAAGAATATTCCCACTTTTTTCTTTCCTATCCCGTGAAGTAACCAAATCATCTAAGAAATATTTCTTGTATTTAAATTCTCTTCCAATTTGTTATCATTTGCAAGATAAGCATCCGAGTTATTAGGAAAGCATATATGGGAGCTCCCCTTCCCCTTCCTATTAGTGAAAGGAAGAAGAAGCCTTAAACAATCAATGTTACAAAATTCTACTTAAATACCCTCTGCTATTAAATTTGGATGATAAGTTCTCGAGTTATCCAAAAATACTGTACGAAAATTTTCCTCCGCCAAAAAAAAAAACATTCTTCGTAATCGAATATTCATCCATGATAAATTTGATTTTTTGTTCGATTAGTTCTCTCCTTCGTATCCTCCAGTGGAAGAACATATGGGTCTCAAACATCGTAGAAACTTTATTCGTAGCCTTATACCTTTCTATGTGAAATTTGAATTCATTTTCATGATTAGTTATCAAATAATGCGTTAAATTGAATGGAAGACTCCCTCCCCCTCCCTTTGTATCAACCCAATTGAAGAGGGTGATGTCCCTAATAATCATAACAACCTTTCTCGTTCCCAAATAACCACCCATGTTAAATTTGGTTCCATTTGCTTGATTAGTTCTCTAATTTTGAAAAAAAAGTATGGGAAACCCCTCCCTTTTTTCTATCTCCACACTGGAAAGAGAGAGAATCTCAAACCATCTTTAAAATATGGTTCCTACCCATATACCCTCGCATGCCAAATTTGGTTCCGTTTGTTTGATTATTTCTCGAATTGTACGAAAAATTATATGAAAGCCCCCCTCCCCGCTTCCTATTTCCCCATTTCAAGGAAGGAGGGGCACCAAACAATTTTAGGAACATATTTCGTAACCAAATAAACTCCCATTCCAAATTTGGTTCCATTCTCGAGTTATTCAAACATGTTTCTTTTGGTTAAGAGGCCCCCTCCCTCCTTCCATGGGAAAGGTCTCAAACTATTATAGGAACCTTCCTCGGCCCTCAAGTTTCACGCAAATCGATTCAGTAGTTTCCGAGTCTATAGGGAACAGACACACAGACAGACAGACAGACAGAAATCCATTTATATATATATATATATATATATATATATATATATATATATATATATATATATATATATATATATATATATATATATATTATATATATATATATATATATATATATATATATATATATATATATTATATATATATATATATATATATATATATATATATATTATATATATATATATATATATATATATATATATATATATATATATATATATATATATATATATATATATATATATATATATATATATATATATATATATATATATATATATATATATATATATATATATATATATATATATATATATATAGATTGATATTGATTTTGTAAGGGAACCCCCCTTCTTTGAATTCGGAGAGGTTTTAAAGTATCATAGAAACCATTCCCGATCTTGAAAATGGCTACACATATATTTTCACGTTGATCGGTGCAGAAATTCACGAAAATTGTCCGAATTGTGTAATATTTTTGTTAATTTTGTATAGAAGTCCCATCTTTATGGATTCGGAAGGGGTTCATAGTATTTTGAAAAACATTTCCAGTCTTAAAAACGGCTACACACCAAGTTTCATGTTGATCAGTTAAGTTGTTTCTGAAAATTGTTCGAATTATGTCCTATTTCTATTAAATTTGTATGGGAGCCCCCCTTCCTTAAAGTCGGAGCCATTTGACAGTATTTCAGGAACCATCTCCGGCCCTAAAAACCTTTAAAAACCAATTTTCACAATGATTGGTTCAGTAGTTTCCGAATCTATAGGGAACAGACAGACAGATAAACATAATTCTGATTGTGAATTAAAAAAAAATCTTATTTTTTTCTTATTTGTTATCTTTTTCGAGGTTTCATTCTGAATTTTGATGATTCCATTTGCTCGACCTTACCTAAATCTTTTACACAGTCATTGTGCTATACCTTTGTAATGTGTATCTTTTGGAAATTGTTTCGCCAATATTTCAATTTAAAAGTGTTGATGCAAGTATAGTTGGAACCATCGCAAGTTAATTTTCGTTTCGGGATGTGCCTCCGACTCCCTATAATTTAAATAGTGCTGTTTCGCTTGTCTTTCGACTTTAAACGAACGATTTAGCTCTCTCGTTCACCGGCAAAAGTTGATCTTTTCTGTGTATCTTTTGGCCGTGCCACATTAGACTGGCCCATAACCAAAAAAATCCTCGTATTCCACGCGGCACCCCTTGGATTGGTGCCTTTAGATGAAAAAATGACTTTCTGAAAGTTTCAGGTAATTTGGCAGAAGCACGAGCTGGCGCAAATGACTTAAAATTTGTATGGAGATTTTCGGCAAAATGTATGAAAAATCGACATACTTTCACTCTTTGTTTTCTAAAATATGTTTCCAGTATGCTAGAAAGCTTAGAATTTCAGGAATTGTAGTTCAAACAATGAAAAACAAGTTTGTAGAAGGTTGTGACGTGATACGAGTTGACTGAGATGAGTTCTTCGCAATTGAATGTGTGGTTTTTTCCTATTTCTTTAATATATCGTGAACGGTGTATGGGCTTATAATCGCACTCACTTGATCGCATCGTCACACAATGCAGCAGTTCATAGTTTTTCAAACCTTTCTTTCAACTTTTTGCAAAAATATTTGTTATAAAATAAGTTACAACTTTGCCGAGGACACAAACTTTATATCTGTTATTCTCATTGTGTGACAATGCTATCAAGTTAGTACTAATAATCCACCTATACACCGTTCGATGCAATGTGAAAAAGATCACACATTCAATTGCACACCCATAGAAGAGGTTGCAAAAATCCAATGCCTATTTAGCACATCTCTGTGCCGATAATGCGCTGAAATGTGCACTGTGCCGAAGATGATATGTTTGAAAAACCGTAACTGGCATAAGGACTCGGCTCCCAACTAAAATGATGCATGACCACTACATTCAAGCAAAACAAGAAAAACATTTTATGGGATTTCGTTCCTATTGGATAATTCATCCCAGAAACAAGAAAATAAAAATAATAACCACAGCGCCATAGGGAGATTCGAACTCAAATCACCATTTGAATCGACTTGCCAGTCCAACATCTTAACCAGTGTACTATTTGAGCTTCATGCAGGAAGAGGGATATTTGTCATAGGCATTCTGCCACCGATCAATCACAAAAGAAACGCACGACAGTGGCTTCCCGGCGTTTGGCCTCCTTTCAAGGTATTCATTTGTCTTGCGATGGAAACGGGAAAGGGAACGGGAGTGGAGGAAACGGGAAACCCATTGAATGAGAACTGTGCTTTGCTTACTGCCTGCTATTACATACACACGCTACATATACACAGCTGCTAAAGCCGGGCAGCTTGGCCGGTGCTTGTTTGCCGGTGAATTGAAGGAATATATTCTTGTTGCTTTTGCTACATACACACGCACAGCTTAGCCGTGGTTGTTTGCCGGGGAATTGAATTGAAGGAATGTTTTTTTGTTGTTGCTTTTACTGCATACACACGCACAGCTCGACCGTGGTTGTTTGCCGGGGGATTGAAGGGATTGAATTAGAAGGATGTTTTTGTTGTTGCTTTTGCTACATTCACACGCACAGTGCTCGGTTCGCTGGCTGCCTGGTGTTGGCCGGTATTTATTTCCATCCTTCTTCGTCTTGTGATGCGATAGGGAGGGACGTGAAAGCGTTTTTATTTTGTTTCTTTCAGACATACGCAATTCGGTTAACTTGGGAGATTAATGCCGGTGGGAGCAAATCGAATCAGCACCGATCGCGTTATCATCTTGTACCAATGATGCTATGTAATTGACTACACGCCATTGGCACAGAGGCTGAATTTTGGGTGCAGATAACTCATCACAGTAAACTCGTATCGCGTCACAATTTTTTACAAACTTGTTTGTCAATGTTTGAACTACAATTCCTGAAATTCTGAGCTTTCGAGCATACTGGAAACACATTTTAGAATACAAAGAGTGAATATAGGTCGATTTTTCATACATTTTTCCAAAAATCTTCATACAAATTTCAAATCCTTTGCGCCAGCTCGTGCTTCGGCCAAATGACCTGAAACTTTCAGAAAGTCATTTTTTCACCTAAATGCACCAATCTAGGGGGTGCCGCGTTGAAAAAAATGTTGTAAAAATCATCCCATACAAATTTGGGCCAGTCTAGTGCCACATGTCTTTATAAAAAGGGGAAAAGGCTTGCAACTTTTTCGTGAACCGCCTTGAGGCGGAGGCGAAATGTTTACCAAGACTCTACAAAAGTTAACACTGATTCCTGCAGAACAAACCGGACCTGAGAGCTTTTGGGTGGGTGGGTGTCAGCCGAGTGGATAATTGAGTAAAAACAGAAGTTTAACCATCAATCCGTACCGGGCGGGGGGCTTCCGACCATCCCCGAGGGAGG
The DNA here is from genome assembly GCF_029784155.1 of Uranotaenia lowii. Taxonomy (NCBI): domain Eukaryota; kingdom Metazoa; phylum Arthropoda; class Insecta; order Diptera; family Culicidae; genus Uranotaenia; species Uranotaenia lowii. The sequence continues at coordinate 139,241,514 of NC_073691.1, forward strand.
AAAACGGTGGACAGCAGTTGCACATCGTCAGCACCATTGTGCCAAACCAGGAGGGGAGGGGGAAGAGATCCAGTTAGAATCACATTCCCCATCAGCACCAGACACGAGACGTCCAACCCGAAGAAGCCGCACGAGAATGTGTGAAAATGGAACAAGTTTAGAACTTACCAACAACCATCGGAGAGCAATTATGGTGAGCGCTTCTTCAATTGTTCTTCAGAGTTTTTGTGTGTTTAGCTCACGTTGTTCTGGGAGCTCCACCCAAATGTCCCACCAAGTTGTCGTCTTACTTGCTGGTATTATCTGTGTTCGATTAGGTAACCCCTTTGGTCTCGGTCGTCGTCTTCTTCTTAGCCGTCGTCGTTCTGCTAAGAAGAGGGACCGTAAGTATTACTTGTGCAAATTTTCATTCCGCCCACATGCTTTCAAGCGACAATCCGGGGGATATATCGGTTCAGATCGGATATCGTTGCAAAGTTTTTGAACCACTTCCGAAAATGTGTTTGCCCCCATTTTGACTTTCGTTGGTGGTTTCCCGGTTGATGGCTTGGTGAAGTTATTTAGTCAGTCATCCAATATATATGAAGAGAAAACGGGAGCCTGGTGTTCTACCAAGGATGTGTATACCAAGGATGATAGTAATTGAAAATTATGTGCCGAAAAGGATGTTAAATTTTCCCCATAATGGCTCTCGGAAGACCGTTTCCGGCAATGCGAATGCCCCTATATTCGAAAGCCGCCTCACATTTGAACCTGCCATAAGCTGGGTAAAGTTATGAATTTGAAGCACAGCTTGGCTCGTTCACATCCTCGTGACCTTTGCCGGTGGAAGAAGGCTTTCGGAACCGCTCTGAGGCTGACGGCAGGCCGAGCAGTCTTTTCAACAATGGCGCGTCAGCTTTCGCGGCGATTCTTCAACCATCCCCTTTCTTCAACCGAAAAAGATGGCAGGCATCGTTTGCGTTTCCTTGAAGCCAGAGGTGCCAGGTGGTTTGGACCATACAATTATGAAAAAAAATATGGTAGCTTTTAAAAGTACACTTTTGGATTAAACTGTGTTCGATTTTTTCACTTGGGTTTGAACTCAACCCATCAGATCAGTATCAGGCATCAGTATGAAATTCTACGTCAATTGCCGATACTTAGCGTTACTTTAATCGCCTGCACTTATGCAACCAAACATGGCTAAAATGTAGAGGAAAACGGCCTTCTAATATCATGTTTTTAATCTGAACAGCAAATTAAAAATCCCTTAAGTACAGAAAAACAAAATTACTGTTGGCACCACTGCCCGAGGCCCTCGGTCGAGTGAAATGAGTTCCGTTATGGTTTTCGCAGCTGATGTTCCATTTTAAATTTTACTTCATTCGATAACCCGGGCTTCAGCTCGTTCAGCAAGGAGCATGTTCTGGAAACAGAACCTTCGCCTGAACGGAAGCATAACCATACTTACGAATGTCTCGGCAAAATGGGAACCAAATTTGGACGCGTTCCGTTCCGGCCGACCTAGTCGTCAACATTGACACAGACACCGGTTGCCCGAGACTTCAATATTCCGGGAGGCCCGAAACATATTTTGATAAACTTGCAAATTCATCATCTCAACGACCCAGAAGCCCCTCTCCCCCCCAAAAAAAAAACGTTAACCATATTCATATGCGTGAGTTCCATAGGAAAACAAAAACGCAATTTGTCAGCACAAGCTCCGTTTCCTTCAAGCTTGCTGCCTGCTGCCTGCTACAATAAATCATTCGTTTTGCCTTAAAAAATGGTTTGTCAAACAAACTTTTTTTTGACGGTGCGAAGGTCAATATTTTCCTTTTTTTATGCAAACTGGACAGTTTGCTGCCGCTAGCTGGACCGGCTGGGCCGAGAATTTAGTTCCTGCGATTATCGGGTTTCGTTGTGCCGATTGTGATTGCAATTGAATCACCTTTTCACATTTCCGGTGATTCAACCGAAAGTTTTGTCAGAAGACAAATTACAGAAAAACAAATATTTTTGCGCAAAAGCGCTGAGGGAGCATGATATTTTGTTATTCCATGAATGTTCCGGCAGAAACGAAATGCATTAAACGTACATTCGATTAAGTACTTGTTTCAAAACTTTTTAGTTGAAGAAGTAAAGGAAAAGGATAGCAAAACATAAGTATTAAACGCCTTTTAATAGGTAATATAATAACAAGGTGTTAAACTTGATTCAGTTAGACAATGCATGCAGCAAATTTATCAAAGCGGCCTGTGGTAATTTACTGCTAATATCGGTCTGTTGGACAGATTCTCAACAAAATAAAAATGAAACCCCAAACCGGATCGTGTCGTAGGAAAGAGCGTTGCAATAATCAGGACAAATTGTGGTGCATCAACACCGAATTCGAAACGATCTTGCACGGAATCCACTCAACCACGAAAACCACGCAAAGATTTATAACCTCAATCCGTCGTCGGACCAGTTCCTTTGCTAGCTCGAAACACCTCTACAGGACTAACGGAGGGGGGAACTCAATCTTAGATCGTTTTGCTGCTCCGGCACGGGAAGGCAGAAGACCGAAAATATTTCAAGTGAAATAAAACAACCTCCAGCGGCCAGAGTTGGACTGGTCTGTCCCGAAACCTTCTAGTTTAGTTTAGCTTTGCATATGCTACGGATTTCGTGTGCAGCAGCAGTTCCTCTTGGCTGCCAAGTTTCTTCTGCTGGTGCTGTCCCTTAAAAGTTCTCGTGTCATTGGCGATAAATTTTTCCGACTGCAGCAAAGCCGTTCGGACAGCTCTGGGCTAGAACGATTGTGCGGATCGCTAGCTCTCGTCTGAAGGATGGCGTGAATAACCCCGTCACGTTTGCAGCAAATGATGAATCACACCGGGAATCAAAGATGTCTTCCCGTCTTGAACCAACCAGAAGCAGCTGAGTTGCATCTCGCCTGAATGAAGCTACTGTAATATGGAATGGACAATGATGATTACTTTCTAATATTTCGATTTTAAAATTGAGCTGTTATAAGTGAAATTTGAAAGTGGAACTAAGACTTGGCTCTTTGACGTCCTTATTTCAGGAAATCGTAAAGAATAATGAATCCCGGAATTTTTCACCTGTTTTAAAATTTCTGAAAACCATTACCTGCTAGTCATATTCAAATTTTTCGGCAACTTTCCTCTGTAAGAGTTATTATAATTTGCATATTTTTGCCGCGTTCATTATCGATGTAGAGCTATTTTCTTGCCACAAGTTGCTCGCTCCAAAAAAGATTCCCGGGAAAAGATTAGAACTCCTTTATATTTCTATATCATTTTAACAACTTTCATCCGCATTATTCCGTACAGCTCAGCGATGAAAGGCTTCGCCCGGTGTGGTGTAAGTTTTCCCATCGAAACGATACAACAACAATTTCGGGGAAACCGAGCCGAGGGAAATGGGCCGCGCTTTTAAATACTGGAAAGGTGTGGGAGCAATCGAGTTTGGAAAATGATCAAGTGTAGCTCCATCGAGTGCGGGGGTGCTTAACTTAGGGTAGAAAGTTCACCAAACTTTTAGCAATTTTGCCGAACCAAAACGTGCTTTTCACCGATGGCGCCGGTAAGTTTTCTATGTCGAAACCGAACAGAAACGTGCTCTCGGGAGCTAACACGCGTAGCTTGGGAAGGCGCTCTCGAGCACTTCCTTCATCATCCAAACCCCTTTCAGGAAAACTTCCCATTCGGAGGCGAGCGACGCGGGGAAGGATCTGATTTATCAAGCTTATTCCTGCCAAACCACATCGACCGGTACCGGTGTGAGCAAAGTTAGGATGAGCCACCGGCTATCTTCCAGGGAAACTTACTTTTCGGTTGAAAAATTGACTCTGGAGTAGCAGCATTTTCTTGAAGAAGATTTTAACCCCAGCTCAGCACGTTATGTGTAAGCTCATGTAGTAGGTTGGTACCATCTGAGATATCTGAGTCTGTGGAAACTTGTTCCAATCCGTTTGTGGCTGCAGTTTGTCATTTGCCGGTGAGGACCCGGTCCGAGGCTACTGGCACGGAATCGAGGACCGAACTTTGAGAAGTTCGGAAAATTTGTCAGAGTTTCAGCTGTATTGAGCTTTTTGTTCAATGCGAATTGAAGTGGAGATATAATTTGAGGAAATCAGTTTCCGTTGGTTCGAAACTTTTAGCTTCATTTATATGTTTTTGAGGTTGCTGGTGATTGTAAAAATAGTTGCCTATTGATGCCTCAACACGTTCGTCGCCATGGGACCCACATTCGGGTGACGGGTGTATTTCCTGGGAGGTCTCGTCACATAACAAAGGGTGACGCTCTCTTACTCTAGTTTACTGCTCAGATAAGCCACACGTTGCAAATCTGGGAATACTCCCTGTTTACTTTATCGCTCCAAGAATTTCTTTGGACCCGGCTAGTAAAACTATCAAAATGAGAGTGGCAACGAACGTGTTAAAAGTTGAAGGAATGTGTAATATTTAACGCCTTAGGGTAGGCAACGTTTTACAAAACCCGCTTAAAGAAAAAATGGTTAACATTCTAGTAATTTATCATAAGTAGTTTGTGTGAGGTTCAATCGAAATCAACTCGAATATTAAGCTATATTTTGTCTTGCACAGTTTTGTAAGGGAACCCCGAACGTAATTTTTGGAATTTTTCGAACGAATACTAAAGAAAACGACATGACTTCCCAACAGACCTCACGGACCAAGGATAAATCAATACCACCTTCCTCTTATTCCAAATAAAAAGAAACCCCCCATTTCACTGACGACATCTCAGTCCTCCTCAGCATGTAAACATTCTGAGAACGGATGACATTTCCGGGCCAAAACTATCACAAATTCTATCAAACTTATCAGCAGAGAAAGTTATGTGCAAAACGTTTTTCGTTTCCCAGATCATAAATCACCCCCGCACCAGCTTTACCCGGTCGACGAATTCTCGAAATGTCCTAGTTCCCATAACAGAACACCGCCACACCGGTCGGTGTGCGAGTCTTTCGAGCTCTGGGAGCACCCGCACGTCAGGACCGTGTTACCTGCTGAGTTCCCCTTTGGGATCTGTCCGCTTGAATGAGAGAACACAGAGGAAAACAAGCAACGACAAAAACGGCGACTAATTATATGCACCCCGACTCCCGGAAGTGTTGGGGCGTATCCCACAGCCTGTGGATTGGGAAATCTGTACCGGTTCCCGAAAAAGCAAAACAAAAATCCTAACAGGGACAGTTTGGACAGTTTTTCAGCCGGTGTTATCCGGACTATAAGTGTCCTTTTTTTCCCACGGTCTTTCGGGGGAAAAACCCTTTCAGGGCCATCGCCGCCAACCTTTTTGACTTTCAACGAGTTGGTCAATTACGCTTTACACAGGTTATTATTGAACCGATTGAGCTGATCCCGTTCTGTGCTCAGAATAAATTTTCCACCTACTCAGAAACATTGCCAAATAGGTTCTCGACTCGGTTCACTGCTGTGGACCCAAATTTATGCCAAAGTTTTCCGAACAACAAAAAGCATCATCAGCTGGCACCGGTACTGAGAGATGACAGTATGTGTTCGGAATTATATTTCAATCTGTCACCCCATGTTTACGGCCAAACATGAGCTGTGTGAGGAGAAATTTATTCCTCGAATAAACTTTTCCCCGTTCACCGGTCGTGGTTCCATATAGTGTATAGTTGTTCTTGCTAAAGAAGCTGCGGGAGGGATTCGGGCGAGGGAATTTAGAATTTGTATCCCGGCTGGCGAAGGAAAAACTGGTGTTTTTCGAACGCTGCCGACGATGACAACAGACCATAAGGTTCATGCGGCAACATATTGCGATAACAGAGCGGCACATGTCCTATACATACATAGGTGTCAGTTTTATGTCCGGAAGCTCGACTCGGGGACAAAATCGCGACTTTACTGCTCTGGCCGCTGGAGCCCAATATCCGGGTTTGATTTGAGAACCTTTCGAAAGCTAATCCGCATTCGATGTTTACGGGCGACTGCTGCAGACAATTTTACTAACGAAATTGACAGTGAAGGGACGCAAATGGGGAAACATGTTAAATTTGTTTGTTTGAATAGCTTCAACTGGATGATTTTGGGTTTTTTTTTAATTAGAAGGAAGTTTCATGACTAAAGGGTGTGTCACATCAAATTGCATCACGGAAAAAACGCTGTAGTAATTTAATTTTAAAGGAAATAGATCCTCAGCTTTCGCCTATAATCAGATAAAAGTGTATAGATCACGTTGGCCATACTTCACTGTAAATTTTTCGTAAATTTGGGAAAATGTCGTCAAACGAAAAAGAGCGTCGTGAAATAATCCTGCGCACTCATTTCGAGAATCCAGAGTTGTCACATCTGGACATCGGTAAGATGCTGGGAATCGTCCAATCCACGGTCAGCAGAGTACTAAAACGATACTTCAAGAACCTAACTATCAACCGGAAGGTGAAGAATGAAGAATGAATGCTCCGTCACTGCGCGTAGTTAAGCAGTTTAGACGTGATCCGAGAAGTTCGGTCCGGGATGTCTCCAAAAAGCTGAATTTACATAGTATTCCGTCTCACGACATAACTTGACGAACATAATTCCTAAAATTCACTCGGTTCATAGCAACCGTTCTCCAATTTCTCGGGCACCCCACGTTCGCCAGATCACGCTCCACTTGGTCTAACCACCTCGCTCGTTGCGCCCCCGCTCGTCTTGTTCCTACCGGATTCGTAGCGAACACCTGTTTTGCGGGACAGTCGTCCGGCATTCTCGCAACATGTCCCGCCCAACGTATCCGGCCAGCCTTCACCACCTTCTGGATACTGGGTTCGCCGTAGAGGCGCGCGAGCTCGTGGTTCATCCTTCGCCTCCACACTCCGTTCTCCTGTACGCCGCCAAAGATGGTTCTTAACACTCGTCGCTCGAATACTCCGAGTGTACGCAGGTCCTCCTCGAGCAATATCCATGTCTCGTGCCCGTAGAGAACAACCGGTCTAATGAGCGTCATATACAGGTTACACTTCGTGCGAGGGCTAAGTCTTCTCGACCGCAGTTGCTTGTGGAGTCCATAGTAGGCACGACTTGCGCTGATAATTCGCCTCCGGATCTCACGGCTGGTGTCATTGTCTGCGGTCACCAGTGAGCCGAGATAGACAAAGTCTTCGACTATCTCCAGCTCGTCGCCGTCGATCGTGACCTTGTTATTACTGGACAAGCGGGTTCGGTCGGTCTCGGATCCGCAGGCCAGCATGTACTTCGTCTTGGACGTATTAATCATCAACCCAATCCTTCCTGCTTCGCGTTTCAGTTTGCGGTAGATCTCCTCCACCGCCGCAGATGATCTGCCGACTATATCAATGTCATCGGCAAAGCAGATAAGTTGACTGGATCTGTTGAAAATCGTGCCCCGCATTTCGCCCACCGCTCGTCGAATAACACCTTCTAGCGCCACGTTTAACATCATGCAGGATAGACCATCACCTTGTCGAAGCCCCCTGCGCGATTCGAATGAACTCGACAATTCACCCGAAATCCGCACACAGCACTGCGTTCCATCCTTCGTCGCCTTGATCAGTCTGATCAGCTTCCCGGAAAAGCCGTTCTCGTCCATGATTTTCCATAGCTCGTTACGGTCGATCGTGTCGTATGCGGCTTTGAAGTCGATGAATAGATGATGCGTAGGGACTTGGTGTTCACGGCATTTTTGGAGGATTTGCCGCAATGTGAATATCTGGTCCGTCGTAGACCGTCCCTCCATGAAGCCGGCCTGATGACTTCCCACGAATCTGTTTGCTTGTGGCGTTAGGCGGCGGAGTAGGATTCGGGACAACACTTTGTAGGCGGCATTGAGGACAGTGATCGCTCGGTAGTTCTCACAGTCCAATTTGTCGCCCTTCTTGTAGATGGGGCATATTACCCCCTCCTTCCACTCCTCCGGTAGCTGTTCTATGTCCCAGATCCGGATTATCAACCGATGTAGGCAATCGGCCAACCTGTCCGGGTCCATTTTGATGAGTTCAGCTGCGATGCCATCCTTCCCAGCCGACTTGTTTCTATTCAGCTGGCGAATGGCTTCCTTAACTTCACTCATCGTTGGGAGTGGCTCCTCTTCGTCGTTGGCTACGCCGGCGATGTACCTTCCCCCACCGTCTTGATCTCCTGCATGTGCGCCGTTCAGGTGTTCATCGAAGTGCTGCTTCCACCTTTTGATCACCTCACGATTGTCCGTCAGGATACCCCCGTCCTTATCCCGGCACATTTCGGCTTGCGGCACGAAGCCTTTGCGGGATGCATTGAGTTTCTGATAGAACTTTCGTGTTTCTTGGGAACGATGCAGCTGCTCCAGCTCCTGGAGCTCCTCCTCCTCCAGGCGGCGCTTTTTCTTCTGGAAAAGTCGGACTCGCTGCCTCTTCCGCTGTCGGTGATTTTCCACATTTCGACGGGTGCCTCTTTGCACTACTGCCGCCCGCGCGGCATTTTCTTCGTCCATCGCCCTCCTACACTCCTTGTCGAATCAGTCGTTCCGTCGAGATCGCTCCACATAAACGATGACGTTCTCCGCCGCACTGTTGATGGCTGTTTTGATGGTATCCCAACAGTCCTCGAGAGGGGCTTCGTCAAGCTCACCCTCTGCCGGCAGCGCTGATTCGACCGATTGCGCGTTGTCTGCCGCGACCTTAGGTTGCTTCATTCGCGCGATGTTTAACCGAGGCGGGCGCCGGTTTCGCTTGTTGTTCACTACGGAGAGTTTTGGGCGCATCTTCACCATCACCAGATAATGGTCCGACTCGATGTTGGCGCCCCGACAGGATCTGACGTCGATGATGTCCGAAAAGTGCCGGCTGTCGATCAAAACGTGGTCGATCTGTGATTGCGTTTGGTACGGTGATCTCCAGGTGTACTTGTGTGGGAGGCGGTGCTGAAAAAAGGTACTACGTACGGCCATTCGTTTGGAGGCGGCGAAATCAATAAGTCTGAGGCCGTTTTCGTTGGTCAGCTGGTGCGCGCTGGACCTTCCAATTGTCGGTTTAAATTCCTCCTCCTGGCCGACCTGAGCATTGAAATCCCCGATGACGATCTTGATATCATGTTTTGGGCAACGGTCGTATTCACGCTCCAGCTGCGCGTAGAATTCGTCTTTGTCGATGTGTCGGTACTTCCGAGGTGAGGGCTGTGCACGTTGATGATGCTGATGTTGAAGAACCGGCCCTTGATTCTTAACCGGCACATTCGTGAGTTGATCGGCCACCACCCGATCACGCGCTTTTGCATCTTTCCCATCACTATAAAAGCTGTTCCAAGCTCGTGTGTGTTGCCGCAGCTCTGGTAGATGGCACGACCATCTGGATACGTTCGTACCGTGGAGCCCTTCCAGCATACCTCCTGCAGCGCTACGATGTCGAATTTGCGGCTCTTCAATTCGTTGGAGAGCACGTGGGTACTGCCCACAAAATTTAGAGATCGGCAGTTCCATGTTCCAAGTTTCCAATCGCTAGTCCCTTTTCGTCGCGTGGGTCTTTGCCGATTTCCATCCGAAATTTGTTGTTCGTTATTCGTTGCTTATGTTTTTTTAGTAGTCACAGGCTCGCAAGGCCCGCAGCTAACCCCACTATCTCGCAGGAGGACCGTCGTGATGTTGCTGTTTTGGGTCCCGAACACCACCAGGACGTTGTTGCACTCCGCACGCCGCCCCTAACATGGAGAACAGACGCGTACGAAGCCCCCTAACTCATTCTGCATGCGACCAAAGCATCCACCGGGGTTGGGCTGAATTTATCAAGTTCATTCGTCTAGCGGACCTAGCCTGCTTACATACAAGGTACAGAAGGCTCCTAACCGCAACGAAAGGCAAAACATGGTGGGCAAGACGCGAGCCCAGAAGCTGTACACCGAAATGCTGACGAAGCCGCATTGCCTGGTAATGGACGACAAAACCTACGTCAAAGCGGACTTTCGTCAGCTGCCGGGTCGTTGTTCTTCACCGCTAAGGACAAATTCAGCGTTCCGTAGGAGATTCGCGTGCAGAAACTATTAAAATTTGCCAAAAAGTACATGGTGTGGCAAGCGATCTGCTCTTGCGGAAAGCGGAGCGCCCCCTTCGTGAAGACCGGAGCTTCGCCCAATAGAGAAATAATGGGCGATTATGAAGCAGGCCCTCCGGAAGAACCCAAAAGTTGTCAAATCGGAGGCGGACTTCAGGAGAAAATGGATTTCTGTTTAAAAAACTCGGGCTTGGACTCGGAGTATGAATAAAAAAAAAATGCCAAAAGTTGTTTAATAGTTTTTATTTTATTGTCTACAATTTTCAATAGGATCGGTCTACTGGGCGAATTTCTACAGTGTTTTATCCGTGATGCAATTTGATGAGACACACCCTTTATGGACACCAGAACATGGTCCTGGACAGTATTTGAACTTTCAACGGTAGCAAGCTCCAAGCCCATACTTGCGGTAGCAAAGTTTGCCCGGTTCAGCTTCATTGTCGGTTTTCCACTTGGAAGAAAACGACGACGACGACGATTTTCCGAAAGGATTAATGGCGGTGTGGGCACAATCTAGAAAGCGAAAGTGTGTTTGTGACACACCAATCATCCCGCAGCCAAGATACCAGAGGTCGTCAAAGGACGCAGGGGGATAACTTTCCAGGAGCTATAGAGCGGAGGGATCGAGGAACAAAATATATGCAAATGGGCAAACAAGATCTTTTGGTCGCTTTTCCGGGACCGGTCGGGGTCCCTCGTCAGGGACATACATATACAAACACAAACACACATACAAATACACAAGCTTGGTGACTTTCGGTCGGTTGGATTTTCCTACTTGTTTGATTTCTAGAGTTTTTTTTTTGTGTTTGTTGGGATCTTTTCTAACGTGAGATTAGTTATATTTTACCCAAAACCGACCTTCCGGGTATTGAAAAACCACACATAAAATCGGTGAACCGATTGTCACCTGCAGAGAGTGGTGTGGTTTTCGTTTTTTTTTTCTCAATTATCAGTTGTGGCTCAATAAAGTCCTTTTTTGTTCATTAAAAATTAAAAAAATCAATGTATTTTTTTTATTATTTACAATTTCCTCATAAGATTTCAAGAACGATTCCTAATCTTCCAATCAGGATTTTATGGAGCATAAAGTAGGGTGTCAACTTTTCCCCTCACAATGTCTATGAATTAGCATAGCTTTAATCGTTAAACCCGGCGCGTGCTGGATCGAAAGCATCTGTGCAAAAATGTGCTTCCATCGTCACTTTCCTAGTCCGGCGGCACTCTCCTGCATCAGTCGCTGCCGAAAGAAGGCTCAAGCTAAATGAATTTAATCCCTCCAGAATCCCCAAAGAACCCGGTTGTGGATGGCAAGAGGCCTCATTTCAAATTAGTTCCTATCTAATCTGCTCGGCTCGGGAGAAATGTGACAATAACATCTTCCCACAGTTGATTTCCTGCTAGTAGCTGGTGGTGGGTTCTAGATTTCATTTTTACCCTTCGTCTACTACCGGGCGGACCCAAAGGGTTGATGAACTTGGTGTGGGATGAGGTTATTCGGTCCAAAAAACCACAAGACTTATGATTACGAGGAGAATCCCACAACGGAACGTGACTGCACACAAATCGTACCTTGTTGCTTGAATCCGTCCAGATTCGAGTGGCCTTTTCCTTCCGAAGGTATCACACCCGCCCAGATGTTGATGATGGCTTTCGGTTCTCCCGATATGGGCTGTTGCTGTCTGTTTGATTGGGCTCTATTTTCACCCCATACTCATTTTGGGAAACCATCGAGAAAAGATTAAAGTTTTTCCTACTTTATCACCTACGCCGGACTTTCGAGTCTCGGGAGAGCGATGAAATGGTTGTTCCAATATTGGCACTTTTCATCAGCCCGACCAAATCGAGCACAGATTGGACGATTGGCACACTTTTAATATGGTTTCGGACTCACGGCACGACGATGACTAAGCATTGATTTTGGCTTTCATCGTCTTGGCTTTTGGCACTTCTAACCATCCGAACCGTCTGCTACACTCAATAATCATCTGGTGGTCGGTCACACAGCGTTGCCGCCAACATCTCTAGATTATTATAGCTCTGAGGCCATGTGATCATATCTCCACAAAGTTTACGGTAACGGCCGGGGCGATTTCCGAGATGATGGAAAATGCTTCGGATGTCCCGACAAAAGGGAAAAAAGGTGAGAAGGTCAAAATGGATTTCTGTTTGTGCCCTGCTTGCCCGTCTTTCGGATTAGAAAGACGCCGTTGACGTTAACCCTAATGCGGCGCGGTACCGTACAGAACATTCAGAACAAGATTCACAGCCAAACGCACACCAGTCGAGGCGACCGGACATCGTCGTCTTCATCGTATATCTGGGACACTTTATGGGATTCGTAATGCTCTCTGGCATGGTGCTTATGCTCTTGGGTTGCGCTTTTTTCGTTTTTCATGGTCCTTTACTTCTGGCGAGGGTTCATAATGAGCAATTTGATGCTATCACGGATAATTCCTAAAGTGCGCTCGCAAGGAACCGGTCAGGATGGCTCCGGCCGGCTGAAAAAGCAAAAGCAGCAAAGAATCGTAAAAAAGTAATCTCGTTTTGGCCCCAGGTTAACACGCTCTCTAACTTTTTTCTGGAAATATTATCTGCGTACCGAAGGTTGTTGATATTCTTGATGGTACCTACTCTGCTCTACACGCTTCCAGATGCCTCCGGGCGCATCGAGGGCTGATCGAATTGACGTGTTCTTCAAAGATATGCTCTTACAAACCAGCGCGTTGGGGAACGCATATTCAACCGAGGGAAAAAAGTTTCCCGCCACTTTTCATCAGCAATTGGGTCATAAAGTTGATTTCCCTAGAAGCGATTTAGAATTCGAATGAACAGCTCTGGGTGCCGTATGGAAAAAAAAACTTTTTACATTCCATCATCGCAACCACGAACTTTACATCACGACGAATCGTAAATAAAACAATGATGGCTCCCCACACCTTTCAGCACCAAATCTTGAACCAGCTGAACGGTAATGAGTTCAATTTTTGGTAAATTAAATTCAATTCAAAAATACCCACACGTAATTGAAGGAATGGTCGTTAGACCGGCAACTAAGGCTAAACTTATAGCATAGAAAAAAATGCAAAATAAAAACTTTTTATAGGATACTCACTCAATCTAAGATCATCAATATTTTAAAATATATATATTCTCTTCGCTAGCCATCATTTTTATTTTAAATCCCTCACCCAACAACATCGATGATTAATATCCACCTTTTATTGCTCTCGCTTTCTTCACAGATCATGGTCACATCGGCGTCGCAGTATCTGTTTTCGGCTTTGGATGGGCGCATCTATTTCGGCGAAATCACGGTAATTCTGCCACCTCATTGGCCAAACTCCTGTATTCCGTACAACCAAACGCGAACATCGGCCAGTGGGGAGCGAAGTGATGTCACTATCAAAGCCCATACCAAAACGGAGTCTTCAATCTGGACCAAGCAATACGCGGGCTGTGGACAGCCGGGAGATCAGATCTTCATTGATGCCGACATCCTTGGAAGGGACACCATTGGGCGGGAGTTCATCCGGGAATGGGCCAAGTACCGATATGGCGTATTCGACGAGATTGGTTTCGCCAAGGATCCAATTTATCCACGGTGCTACATCAATGACGATCACGAGCTTAAACTAAGTGGCTGCTCAGACGCACCCGTGCACGATCGAGGTCTGTGTGCAAATCCTTCTTCGTACAATATAAGTGATGTGATCGATCGGAACGCACGTTCCAGCATAATGTTTGCAGCTGAGTCCCCTAGTGTGACGATGTTCTGCGACGAAGGAACTCACAATCGCTACGCTCCCACTAAACACAATCAGCTGTGCGATCGCCGAAGTACCCTGGATGTAATCCTCAAACACAACGACTTCCTCATGGAAAACCACATCAACGTAAACCCTTCCATCATAATCAACACAACACCCAAGTTCAGCTACAAAACACGCAAATCAACGCGCTACGTCTTGATCATAGACGAAACACTCGACATGCAGCTGCGTGAATCGTGGAGTTTTCTTCGTTCGGCAATACGCAAGTGGGTGGTTCACGATCTTCCTGCAAACACCGAAGTTGGAATGGTCCTCGCAAACGATACCGCAACCGAAAAGATGCTTCAAATATCCTCCCTCTACATCCAGGAAAACAAGGACCTGGTGGCCTCCTTCATTCCCTACTCTCCGAGTGATTCCCGTCAACCGGCTTGCCTCACCTGTGCCGTATCCGACGCCATTCACATGCTAAACGAACACAGCCGTATCAATGGGCCAGCAAATTCCATAATCCTCATCATAGCTCCAGGAATGGAATACTCTATCGATCACACTTCCCTGTCGAACTCCGCTCGTGCTTCCCGAATCCGCATTTCCACCATTAACTATCCGAACGTCATCCGACGCCAGCCTTTGGATGCTTTATCTTTAGCCACCGGAGGAACTGCTCACTCCGTTTTCGAAAGCAAGTACAACCTGGAGAAAAGTTTCCTCACCACTTACTTCGAGCTATCCAATACGCTTTTCAATATCGGCAAACACTACTACGAAGGGATTCGAAACGATTTGCCGATCGAAATCTACCGAAAGCAGCTGCTTGATAACGATGATGACGAGAATGAAACACACATGTTAGCTAAGCGAACCAGCCGCACGGTCACGGGAAGTTTCACACTGGACTCATATATGGGCTTACCAGCGTATTTCTTTGTGTATGTGCACAACCCGGAGAACCCGCTGATAACAGGAATGAAACTGACGAGCCCCAGTGGAGTTGTTTACTCATCTAGAAGTGACGCTAGATCGTTGGTTAAGCAACTCATGGTATCGGCTACGTTGAATGAAACCGGAAGCTGGATGTACAAGATCGATCGATTCAACGGAAACCCGCAGCCACATTTCGTGCAGGTGCTGGCTACGCCACGTTCCAAGCATGCTCCGACCATTCAAGCTAGAGCATGGATTCGGCAGCGCAGCGGAGGTCCACCGATCATCTACGCCGAGGTAAAACGAGGAGATCTACCAATCGCTGCTGCTTTGGTTGAAGTTTCTGTTACGCGACCGGATGGGATTTGTCCAGCGGGTAGTGGGAACGAGTGTCGACAAAAGTTTCGGTTGCTGGATTCGGGTTCTGGAGATCCAGACATCACAAGAAACGATGGAATCTACTCGAGATATTTCAATGCAGAAGATTTTGGTGGGGCTGGAGCGTACCAGTTTGAAGTTACTGTTACCGACAACGGAAACATGGCTTACACTCGATCGGAGAGTGTTTTGAAGGGAGCTCCACCTCGTTGTTGTGGAAGTACGATCCGTTCAAATCTGATCTCATCTACGGTTCCTTTCCAGAGAACTCTTCAGCCCATAACGGTGTTTCTCTCGCAAGATCAGCTGGATGAAGTGGGGTATCGCACAATGGGTAAAATAAGTGATTTAACGGTTGATGTCGAGGGAATGCGAGTCCGTATTAACTGGACCACTCCTGATATGGGAGGTCGTTCAATTGCTCGTTATGAAGTGAAATATGCTACATCGATCCGTGATATTGTTGATTATTATGACACTGCTGCGTTCTTATGGCATCATGACACCCCATTGATAAATTCTATCGGAGAAGAAAGTTCGTTTAACATGAATCTTTCCCACGAGCCTCATCTTATCGGACAAGTGTTGTACTTTGCTGTTCGAGCTCACGCGCTTGGCGTAGCAGGTGGATCGGTTTCTAACTATGTGAGAGTTTTTGTCCCGAAACCAAAACGCGCCACTTCGCTGTCACCCTCTACTTCTGCGGGGACGGAGAGCTATGAATCTGTTTGGTCTTCATACGATGAAATTCGTGAAAATCACAACCGAAGAGTACACATTCATCAACGTATTGCAGACACAATTAGTCTGGAAATGGAGGTTTTACTGGCAATAATAGCAGGAGCTGTCTTCTTGATCATAGTCATTCTGATTTGCTGCTACTTTTACTTTGTGCGGAAACGAAACAACGCGCAAGAAGATGATCAGAAGCGACCGATCAAACCTCAATTTCCTAGTGAAACAAAAACAGCTCTTGGTCACAACGTATTCGTAACACCAGGCAATGTAACTTCATCATCTTCGAACGCGACCAGTTCCACATCCGCGTCCCCTGACTGCGTCCAACAAACGAATGTATCCTCCAACATCCCAACCATCTACAACTCAAGAACTCTACCAATTGAACAGAAACTAATTGATGAACTTAAACAGCAACAGCAGATCGTCGACACTCAATCGTACATCATCCAAGCTAACGAGCCCATTACCTACAACACGACTCTCTCTCGGAGCTACAATCCAGTGCCCATAGGAGACAACCGAACGCTAAGCCCATTCGAATCGTGGTCCGCATCGCAACTATTGCAAGAACACGAACAGCATCAAAAGCGGAGAAGTCCAAGTTTGATGGACAATTACCTGGACAGCGATGTCCAACAATATTACGCTAGCCAACACGATCAAATGTCCTTACTAACCGGCAATAACCCACCGGTACCTCCACCACCAATCTACACAACCAACAATGGTCCATATTTCTACGAACAAACACTGCAGCAGCAGCAGCAACATCCAAACCCACACCAAATACAGCTGCCTCCGCAGCACGCACAGCTTCTTCATCAGCAACAGCAACAACAGCAGCAGTACACTCACGATCAGCTGAACTCCGCCATGACGACGCCACTACACGTAACCATCACGTAATAGCCGGCGAAGGCGGGACCAGCTGATGTAGTCCCAGAGGCCAGTAACGCGAGTACCTTGACCCGGAAACAGATGCCAGAGAACGGAGCTCGTAACGAGTTCCGGCTTACGACGATAACGTTCAAAAATCCCTTCGGTGGAATTAGAAAATTGCTGCGAGGTGAAGAGGTGGCTGTGATGAAAGATGCTTAGTTTTAATTACTTAGAGTGCAACACTGCGCGTTTGATTGCCAGAAGACTGATTTCATGCTGAGGACTAATTAGAGTTTAATTTGAGGTAAGTTGCCAGCCAAGCCATTGTGTTTTCGAGACAATGTTTCACCAATCTAATCCTGGCTTTGAACTAATCGTTTTGTTTTTCTTTCTCTCTCTTTTCTCCTTGACAGAATGCAAGCACCCGCTGATTGTTATTTATGAACTTGCGACGTTTAGTAATTAAAAACCCTCGTATATATGAAAAAAAAACAACAACAGAAAAACACCATTAAAACTTTGCATTGCTGATGCAAGTGAGTGTGTGATCGCGCAAAGAATTGAACTGTTACAGGCCAGTACATAGTAGGACATTAAATCAATTAAAACATGTAAAACTTTATCCAAAAATGTGAGAAGGTGAAAAAAGCAGCAATCGTACGTAAGAAGTTTCAAACACATGATAAAAAATAAATTGTGAAAACCAAAATGAATATAACTACAAAGCAAAAACAAAAAACACAACACAAAATAGACCAGTACGGTGCAGTGGAAGGAATTTGATCGATGTTGCTAGTCCCCCCCTTGAAGTGCGATTCCGAAGTGGTAAACTGAAAGTTACTTCGGGGTCGGTTGTTTTTTATAAATGTAAATCAAATAACAAAACTAGAATCTCTATCGTAGTTATAATAATAAGAAGATGGAAATTGTAAATATATCTATTTCGAATAAAACAATAAAACAGTAATTGCTGATAAAATTTGACTCGTTTGTTGGTTGATTGATTGCTTCCGAAAGTTTCCCGGATGATGATGATGACAATCGACTATTAATGAGGCTCTGCGTCGAACATTTTGACGCAACATTAACAGTGATGAATATGTATGTATGTAAGTATGTTGGTTATCTCCCATGGGTGCACGGATTCACCGCAGTTTCTGCCTAAGTATGTGCTCACATGCATTCTTAGATTATTAGATTCGACAAATCTCCAATGTAACGCGTACACCATACCCGGACTCCATGGCTTCGTATGATCTGTTATGGGGTGAATGTATTAGTGTTTATGTAGGTTTATTTTGGAAGAACGAGCCAATCAGGTGGGCTAGTTTACTAACAGGCATTCCGGCATCCGTGTATATACCTGGCCAGATGGCAACTGATTAAACATTCTTATTATATCGTCAGTTATAGGAGGACCACTTACCTGTCGGCCACTTATGGGATTCGAACTTAAAAGTTTTCATGCCGATACCGGGAATTGAACCCAGTCAGCCTAGTATACCAAAACCTGACTCGCGCCAGCCTATCCGCTAGACCGCATCGGCGCTTTTAACATTGATGAATATCACCCTTAAAAAGTTAGCCAATATTTAAAGTCTAATTACTTTTTTATCTAAACTAGAATCGAAATGCAGTCTTGAGATGAAATATATGTCATAGTTTTGGATTTAAGAAAAACTGTATTCAAAAGAAATCGGCCGAAAATGACCAGAGTTTTTGATGACCTAAAGTTTGCGACTCGTTGATCGACCCTATCTGGCTCAAATTTTGCATGAGATCTTTTACTAGGCCTAGGATCAATTTCAGCCTGCAACGCATAACTTTTTCAAAAGTCGCATCATTTGGGGCATTCTAATGCGTAGCCTATATATCATTTCCTATTCTCACTATGAATAATTTCTAGGTCTATTAGTGCGAACAATATTACTCTTCGCTAACTTTGAAGAACAAAAAAACCCAAAAATTTGTAAGTTTTCGCTTATTTTATTTTGACATTTTTCTATGTTCGAACCAATATATGATAATATGACGGTGTTTGATTAGAACATTTGTGTAATTTATCTAGATTCAATACGTAATCTATAGAGATGTACTGAATATTCGGTCGGCCGAGTATTCGGCGCCGAATAGCGCCAAAAAACCGTTGAGCCGAATATTCGGCACACCGAATAGTTGAGC
Source organism: Uranotaenia lowii (assembly GCF_029784155.1). Classification (NCBI taxonomy): domain Eukaryota; kingdom Metazoa; phylum Arthropoda; class Insecta; order Diptera; family Culicidae; genus Uranotaenia; species Uranotaenia lowii. The sequence continues at coordinate 139,260,396 of NC_073691.1, forward strand.
TAAGTATTCGGCCATATAGGCCGAATATTTATGTTTTAATATTTATAAAATATCAGAATTCTTAGATTTTTCAATCGATGTTGGATAAATTATACAAAATGCCATAAATTCATCATAGAATTCAAGAAAAGTCAAATCTAACCGAGATAGTCAGATATTGTTTAAACTTTCCGGATTTTACCCGGGTATATTCAGACTATTTGCTAAATCAAATAAAATTCACAAATTTCTTTTTGAAATTTGTTAGGTTCTAAGTTACAAAACAATGTTTTAAGTATAATTAAAAAGTGTACATCAATTTTCGTTTAATCAATAGATACGATTGTAACACTGATTTTAGTTTGAAATTTAGCTTTGAAAAAGCTGCTTTCTGAAACATTAAATGCCGAATTTTGTTGTCCTTAATGTGTTAATAATGTTAAACAACACACCGGGGAAATATAGAAATTTGTACAGATTTTTAAGGTGAAGATCTTCACAGCAAATATTTTTCATAAAGAATCAATTCGATAATAAAAATCCTGTGGATAATTTTTTTTTAATAAAGTTATGGTTTTCATAATTAAACAAAGAACTAAAATTTGACCTTTTATTTTTGTTTTTCAATTGAATTGTGTTTACAAACTTATTTTGTTTAAAAAACAGAAATTTGTAAATTGAATTGACAAGCAATTAAAGGGTGATACGGTCAAAATTTGGTCAATATCAACTTGACGTATTTCTTTCAATTTTGCAATTAAAAAAACCTGAACACACCTGATTTTGAAGGTGTGTGTGTGTAGAATGTTGCTCCTATTTTGATTTTGGAATTCACTCTTCAGTTGTCAAAATGCCGTCCAGGAAAAAAGAGCAGCGTATCAAAATTTTGCTCGCGCATCGCGAAAATCCGAGCTTCTCGCACGCAAAGCTAGCAAAATCGCTAAAAGTTACCAAATCAACCGTTACAAATGTAATCTAATTCTGTAAGTCGATAGTCCGGCTCGTTTTTTTGGCTCGATGCACGGTTGTAGACAATACACCCATCTTATTTGCGGCATCTCGGAGAGAGAGGTTGAGGTTTCGCCTGAAACTACCGGTAACTCTCTTTGTCGTCTCAGCGGCTTCAGGTTTTCGATTTCTCCCTCGTTCCCCAAACACTTTAATTAGAAGGTAGTGACTCCAAACCGCGATGATAAACAAAATACGACGGCCAAAGCGCGATCCCGGAAGCTGTACACGACGATGCTGACGAAGTTTGACTGCGTGGTAATGGACGACGAAACCTACGTCAAAGCCGACTACAAGCAGCTTCCGGGACAGGAGTTTTATGCGGCAAAAGGAAGGGGAAAGGTAGCACATTTTTTCAAGCACATGAAACTGTCAAAGTTCGCAAAGAAATATCTGGTTTGGCAAGCCATCTGTACCTGTGGCTTGAAAAGCAGCATTTTCATAGCTTCCGTGACTGTCAACCAAGAAATTTACGTGAAAGAGTGTTTGAATAAACGTCTGCTGCCTTTCCTGAAGAAACACGGTTGTTTCGTACTGATTTGGCCGGATTTGGCATCTTGCCATTACGGTAAAAAGGCCATGGAGTGGTACGCCGCTAACAACGTGCAGGTGGTTCCCAAGGACAAGAACCCTCCCAACACGCCAGAGCTCCGCCCAATTGAGAAATACTGGGCTATTGTCAAGCGGAACCTAAAGAAGACCAAAAAAACTGCTAAGGACGAGCAGCAATTCAAGGCAAACTGGCTTTCTGCGGCGAAGAAGGTGGACAAGGTGGCTGTACAAAATTTGATGACAGCGGTTAAGCGTAAGGCCCGGCAATTCGGATTTGGAAAAGCGGAAGCCTAACTGAATATTTTTCCTGAATTTTATACTAATTAAACTTGAAAAAGAAATTTAATTTGATTTTTTAATAAACGATTTCACAGATTTACACGCGTTTTCCCATGACCAAATTTTGACCGTATCACCCTTTATAAACACATTAAGTACCGCGAAGAAATTTATGACGAAAAATTCGGCATTTCATATCTCAGAAACCTCTGAACCAAATTTTACAAATTAAGCGTTTTTAAGTTACGGAAAATGTTGTGTTCAATTTTGTCGAATTAAAATTTACACTCAAATTGAATCCATTCCAGTTATACATCGAAGTGTAGCACACTTTTGGTAAGCGAAAAAACGGGATATCTCGTATTTGGTCCGCAACTTGTTAAGTGCATGATATTTTGAATTCCTCAACAATTTGTGATGATTGTAAAATTTATTTACAAGTTAAATCTTTTTCTGAAATTTTGAATCTGCCTTCTGAATCTGATTTCTGAACCTGAATTCAAAAATTGCGCTTTGAATCTATATCTGAATTTTCATACGATTTCTAAAATGTACAAAAATACGATTTCCGAATCATGTCCCAGATCAGATTTTTATGGGCCATCTTTTAGAGCCCTCTTTCATGAAACTATTATTAGAGTTCTGCAGTTCATGTTCAATCTAAATTCACCAGTTATATAAATTTTTTATTTTAAATCTGCATTGTAAATCAGAATTTTAATATGAATTTACAAAGATCTGAATCTGACTTTATAAATTTTGGATTGCCATTTCGAAGCTTGAAATTTTTGAGTTTTGTGTAAGAATTTAAATTTTTAAGAACTTTAAATTTGAATATAAACAAAATTTCTCTTTTTTCGTTTTCGAAAAACTATTATCAAAATATTTCATCTCGAAAAACATGATTTCAAATTGATATGGAATTCAAAACCAAATTTGAACCAGGATTTCAAAGCAGCTTTACATTTCTGATTTTTTAATGATTGTTTGAACTTAAAATCAAGAATTCTTCTTTGCATTTTACGCTACTTTGTTTAAGTTTTATGTATGAATTAAAATGTTTGTTTTTTTTTTTTCAAATTACACAAGACAACAAAATTCACAATTTCCAAGGTGCAAAGAATTTAAGAGCAAATTTTGATATACTTAGGGGCGCTGAATTCAAATGCGCAATTAGCTTTTCTGTCAGCTATCGTTTTTAGATAACTTTTGAACATAGGTTAAAATTTATCATTTGTGCACATTTTTGGTAACACCATTAAAAATTTCAAAATTTTGAAAATAAAGATGAATGAAGGATTTATTTAAATGATAAAATTTTCAAAGACCGCGTGTAATTTTGCCTTCCGAGAATAAATTATCGAGGTTTTTTGTTAGTAATTATTTCCCAGTTCAGCAAAATAGGGATGTTTTGACGGAATTGAAAAAAAAAATTGAATCAAATGGAATCCTCGATGGTTCTCATAGCATAACTCCAATATGTTCGCAGTTTTCTACAAAGTTGTTAAATTAATTAAAATCTTTAATATCACATTCTCAAAGATTTTCTTGACCCATGTTATAAAAAGTTGTATTTTAAGCTATTCAAATTTTTATAATTTATCTGATATCTGATATCTCATCAAGCTCTCGAAATGGATTGAATTTGAGTTTTTCTTTATCATGGCTGAATGAACTTTAAATTTAATTTATAACAATTATTCTATATTTAATGCTAATAATTTAATTTGATTGTTTTTCTTCTTGTAATATTTTAAATAATTCTTTTGTGATGAGTGTATGGAATGCGTATGTATGGGGCTTCAGAACATACATGTTATGATCTTCAAGTAATGTAGTTTTCATGTATGTACATAGCTTTTTCAATATTTCATCTTCATACTTTTTTCATTTAAAAATATATTAAACTAGCTGACCCAGTAAACTTCGTTTTACCTTTTACTTAATAAATCGTTGGAAAGGTTTCATCAACACATCTCTAACTTCGTCGAGTTCTTGAATCAATTTTGATGAAAATCGTTATAAAATTGTTCAAGTTGTGTTCCATTTCAAATTGATTTTGTATGAGTGTTGTATCTCACATAAAAGTGAGATTCTCGAGGCTTTTATACAAACCATCTCTGATCTGAAAAATCTTCGGATAACAAATTTCCCATCATTCCGACTGTCCGTTTATAAGTGATAGTGTAACGAAGAAAGCGTCTCCATTTTTACATATAAGATAAACCACACAAAATGATTAATTTTGATTTCTTGAAACAAGCTTTTACAATTTTAACCTCTCTGGCTTTGAGGGCCTTACAAAACTCTTTGCTCTTTACTTTTTGCTTATCCATACGAAATGCTTATGGTTCGAAAAACATATAAATTGAATTCATTTTACTTGATTTTTGTTTTTATTATATCTATCAATGATTGTCGGTTGTTGATTGTTGACTCGTTGAACAAGTTTACACCCTTGGTGAAGAAGTAATTTCCTTCTAATTCTGATTTTTTTTCAGGAATTCAATCAAAGGTTTACGTTATCTATCAATGGCTCACCAGCACGTACGTATCGATGGTTGTTATCAGCAGCCCTATAAAAGGTGCCCACCCTTGTAGCACTCCTGAGACCGTAATAAAAATATCAATATCAGAGATCATAATTTTCTACCTTCGGCATCTGAATATTGCCTCATAACACATCATATGCCGATTAAGAGAAAACATAAGGAGGAAGATTTTGCGCCAAACGGCAAGGAAGCATGCACGAGGTGTCGTAAACCGATAAAGGCGATGATGATGGGCATGTAAGTAGACATCCGGGGTCTTATACAAAACACAATTCCTCCCCTGCTCGCCCTGGCTGATTGGGCACAAGCTCACTTACATCTTTTACCTGACGTACCTGCCCCAACTTACCTTCCCTCGACGCTTGATGCCGATTTAACCTACTGGTTGGAAGGAAGCATTCTCACAAAAGGTTTTGCTCGATGAAAATGAAATCTAATTTGATTTTATGATTTTTACACCTCCCAGTCCCAGGGAGGTTTAATGGCCAAGCAAGGGTAGGCGGCGTGAGGTAGAAAGGTAGTGATGAGGCATACCGAATCAGATCCAATGATGCCGGTGTAACGATTCCTTCCCTCGTTTCCCCACTCCCATAAACTCCCAGAGAAAATGGTGACTGTGGGAATTTGATCGGCCGAGAACACGGGACAGGAGAGAATATTCGACAATATGACGCCATAAATCACCTCCGAGAGCTCAGCGATATTAAACAGCGCCTTTCTTGCCTCATTTCCACCTTCTCGTTTTGGATCCAAGTGGAAAAAATATACTTTTACTCGAGATGTCCGTCCTTCCTCTGGTTTCCCCCCAATTCAAATCAAGTGCTAAGATATGCGGGAATACATAAAACAAAGCGAACCAATGATATGACACAGACTTGAAGAAAGATAAAATCTCATCGAAAATGACAGTTTTATTATCTTGACCGGCTTCCGGCAGCACCACCGGGCTGCTAAAACAGGGACGATGCAGTAGGTCGCATTCGATGTTGAAGGGCACTATTCTACCGTCACGCCGTCACATCGTTAGATTTTTTTCTCATCGCGAGAATAATGACTCAGCGAGGATATTATCATTCATGCATTGTTCACTAGGTGCCGTTAAAATATTATCGTTATGATTTTAGGAAAGTCAAATTTTCTTCAGAATGTTCATAGTCCGAAAAGGTTTCTTACTGCGCTTAAAATGTACTAGATTCTCAGGGACTCCTCTCGTCATCTAACTAACCTACCTACTTAATAGTCCCGCGTCGAATCTCCGGCGCATAGGGCCGTGGTAAAAGACCTCCACTGTTGACGATTCGGAGCCAGCGTCTTCTCTTGATCCCAGTCAAGACTCTCGTCGACAGTTCGTATTTCGGCGACTAGGCTTCGCCGCTACAAATTTCTGCGTCTGCCTCTTCTTTGCTGTCTTTCTGGATTCCATTCAAGCACCTGCAAATCTCGATCTCATCTTTTCGCAGCGTGTGTCCAATCCATCTCCACTTACGTTCGCGTATCTCGATTTCTAGCGCCCTTTGATGACACCGGCGATGTAGTTCCTCATTTGAGATCCAGTTAATAGGCCACCAAGGCGGATGATATTCCGCAGGCAGCGGTTTACAAAAACTTGCAGTTTTCGCGTCGTTACCGCATATGTGCACCAAGTTTCACACCCGTACAGCAAAACAGGTTTTGCCGTTTGAGTTAAAGCTTCGAATTTTCATTCGTAGAGAGATTCGGAGTGACTGCCAGACTCGAAAACGCAAATTGGGCCTTTCGGATCCGGACTTCGATGTCCTTCTTGGTACCACCATCACACGTTTTTGGCTACCAAGATACTGGAAGAACTCCACTTTCTCAACTTGTTGCCCAGCTACCACTAAATGAGAAAGACTTTCTGTGTTGATCTTCAGCGACTTGGTCTTTCCGACATTGACTTTGAGACCTGCTGCCTGTCTATCGTTTGAGCTGATCTATTCGATCGGTCAATAATTGATCTGCTCGGTCTTTCAGCGGCATTCTTGCATTAGTCCTTGCACCATTGAGGCGGTGAGAAATGTCATAAAATAATCGGATATCTCAATTTGCGGCGGCACTTTCTCTCTCTTCGGCTAGGGAGTTTGTCCAGGCTCTCTTGTTTCGTTAACAAGCTCGTTTAACTGCCTTTTCCAGCTCCGCATATCGTAAGCGGGCGGCTGCTTTGGCTGACCCGGTACATGCCTGCTCAATTCCGACTTTCGCTTTTCTCCAATCATCGACCATCCTCCAAGTTTCATCCGATATCCATCAACTTCTTCTTCCACGAACTTTAACGAGAGTACCATGGATCGTCGTGATAAAGGCATTCTTGATTCCACACCACTGTTCTTCGACTGTACCGTCTGTCGGCAATTCCGAGGCTCGGGATTCTAGCTGTTCAACGTATGCCCTTTTCACCTCTGGATTCTCCAACCGGCGGACGTCGTATCGACACCCGACTTTCTCCTCGCGCCGTTGGACACGCGCAACTCTCAGTCGTATCTCGCCAAGGACGAGATGATGGTCAAATGCAATGTCTGCGCTTCGTTTGTTGCGGACATCAAGAAGGCTCCTTCTCCATTTTCGACTGATGCAAATGTGGTCAATTTGATTTTCTGATCGGCCATCTCGGGTTACCCAATGACCTTATGTGCTGGTCGATGGGGGAAGAGCGATCCACCGACCATCATGTTGCTGTTGCCACAAAATTCTACATACAGCTCTCCGTTTTCACTCATCTGTCTTAGGCCATGGCGCCCCATGATGCGCTTAAGATCTTGATTGTCGAAGCCAATCTTGCGATGAAGTCGCCCAAATGGATTTGAATGTCATCCTTCGGAATTTGCTCTACCACGCTGTTCAGTTGACTGTAATACTGCTCTTTCTCCAGCAAATCAGCAACGTCAGTTGGCGCATAATACTGGACCATTGTAAGGTTTCTAACCCGTGTTCTAAATCTGGCCACGATTATTCTTTCGATTATCGGTTCCCATCTTACGAGGGCCGCGTAGGCCTGCGGGCTTAACAGGAAACCAACTCCTCGTTCCCGAGTAGCTTGTTCTCCTCGTATGTCAAGTAAAGCAGGACTTGCCCGGATTGTGTCTTGTGTTCTCCAGTATTAGGCCAACGGACTTCGCTCAGTCCCAGAATTTCAAGCTTGAGGCGGCTAGCTTCTCTAGCAAGTTGAGCCAGCTTGCGTTGTTGGGCAAGGGTTAAAACGTTCCAAGTTCCAATTCGTGTCCGTGTTTTCATGCTAAAAGTCGTCGCCAAAGTTCTAGTTCGGTCATTTCTCTCGGATTCCGTAACAATTTAATGAATCGGGAGCAGAAGGTTGTTAGCTTTAAGTCCCTATCCCGTGATGGAGCTGCCATCTTGAATTTATCTGGCGGGAGCCGCATTTCGTAAATTCAGCCGTTCACTGCGAGACAGACGCTGTTTGAGCCGCCCCTGACCTGGAAAACAGACGCTCGCTCACTGACTGTTCAATATTAAACCATGGTGTTCAGTTATTGGAACAAAAACAACTTTGAGTAACAAGGCTTAAATGATGATTTTAAAACATATTTCTGCTTCATATCGATTCGAAGCTGTGGAGCAAGCTTAAGCAGCGCTATCAAAATTTTAGCTTAATACCTTCCATTATTTTTTATGGATTACAAATTCGATCTTGCCATCATTGCCGGGCTCAGAACCAGCAATTCCTCGTATGCTGCGACGCCAACGCACATCACACGCTGTGGGGAAGTACCGACATCAACGCTAGAGGTGAGTCCTTACTAGAGTTTCTTTCACAAAATAATATCGAAATTTGCAATGAGGGAAACAAACCAACGTTTATAACGAGAAATAGACAAGAAGTCCTCGACTTAACTCTATGCACACCACTACTTCTAGATAAAATTAAAAACTGGGAGGTATCGGATGAAGAATCACTGTCTGATCACAGACATATCTCATTCGACATAGTGGGAGGGGTCATAATCAAGGACGTTTATAGAGATCCCAGGAAAACCAACTGGAGTCTTTATAAACACACACTTGAAGCTTGCAATCCTTTGTTGGAAACGAAAATACGAACAACAAAACAATTAGAGGAAGCTTCAAACAGGTTCACAAATAAAATTATATACGCTTTCGAAGCCAGCTGCCCACTCAAGGAACGTGTTTCAAACAGGAAAGTTCCTTGGTGGAACAGACAACTAGAAAAGTTGAGGAAAAAAACAAGAAAACTTTTCAACAAAGCAAAAGCTGACTCAAGCTGGGATAATTATCGTAAATCCCTAACAGAGTACAATAAAAACATTCGAAAAGCTAAGAGGAGTAGTTGGAAGCACATGTGTGAAACCGTGCAAACTACACCCGAAGCTGCCAGACTCCAGAAAGTTCTATCAAAAGAACATTCAAATGGACTGGGTCAATTGAAGAAAAAGAACGGGGAGTTCACTACAAACCCAAATGAAACGCTTCAATTACTACTAAGTACGCATTTCCCAGAATCCATTGAAGGAATAGAGATTAATGACACTCCGATTGAAAGACTCACTCGAAATGTCAGACGTGATGAAGCACTTCGCAAATCACGCACAATCTTTACACCTTCAATGGTTGACTGGGCAATAAGTACATTCAAACCATTCAAAGCAGCTGGTGAAGATGGAATTTTACCAATTCAAATACAGCAAGCTAAACAAATGGTAACACCTGCCTTGGTAGAGATGTTCGTCGCCAGTATGACCCTCTGTCATATTCCAACTCAGTGGAAGAAGGTGCGCGTGATCTTTATCCCGAAACCAGGGAAAAAAGATAAAACACAACCTAAGGCATTCAGACCTATTAGTCTAACGTCCATTATTTTGAAAATAATGGAGAAGATACTTGACGAGTACATTAAATCGCAGTATCTTAGCTTAAGTAAGCTAAACAACTTCCAGTTCGCTTACAAAAAAGGTATGTCCACGGTTACGGCCTTACATACCCTTACACAAAAACTAGAAAAGACTGTAGAGGCAAAAGAAATAGCACTCGCTTCTTTTTTAGACATTGAAGGGGCATTCGACAACGCATCTCACACTTCAATCGAAACAGCTATGAAAAGACGAGGGTGCCACTCGGCAATTGTTAACTGGACTAGTGCGATGCTAATAAACAGAACCATTTATGCAAGCTTGGGAGGACTTACAATCAAAGCCACACCAACGAAGGGATGTCCCCAAGGCGGGGTTCTATCACCGTTGTTGTGGTCCTTGATAGTGGACGACCTCCTAAACAAACTTGTATCCATGGGATTCGAAGTTATTGGCTTTGCAGACGACGTAGTTATTATAGTTCGGGGAAAACATGAGAATGTGCTGTCTAATAGAATGCAAACTGCACTCAACTACGCACTATTTTGGTGCAGGGAAGAGGGACTAAATATAAACCCTTCCAAAACTACTGTGATAGCCTTCACTAGGAGACGAAAAATTACACTAAAACCTCTAACATTAGATGGGGAAGTGTTAAACCTCGAATCACAAGTGAAATATTTAGGCATAGTACTAGACTCAAAGCTATCATGGAACCCACAGATAGAGCATGTAATCGCTAAGGCTACAACAGCTCTATGGGTCTGCCTCAAAGGAGTAGGGAAAAAATGGGGACTACAGCCGAAAATTATCTACTGGATATTTGCAGCTATTATAAGACCCAAAATCTCTTATGCCTCCTTAGTATGGTGGACCAAAACTATGCAAATTACGGCCCAGAAAAAACTAGCGAAGCTCCAAAGACTTGCAACGCTAGCTATAACTGGCGCAAAGCGAAGCACACCGAATGAGGCTCTAAATGCACTACTAAATATTCTGCCTCTACATCAATTCATTGAGTTAGAGGCGGAACGTAGTGCCTTGAGACTCTCCAAATACAAAACTCTCTATGAAGGAGATCTTACAGGACACCTCAAAATCCTAAAGAAATTTAAATTAAACTCACTTATTGTGAAAAATGATGACTGGATGGAGCCCATTTTCAACCTAGACATACCATACAATGTAACTATCAATGATAGGGACGTGTGGGAGTCAGGTGGACCTGCGGTTCCTCCCAGATCGATCCTATTCTTCACTGATGGGTCAAAAATGGATAAAAGAACTGGGGCAGGGGTTTTCGGACCTAGACTCAGGATCTCAATTCCTATGGGAAACTGGCCAACAGTATTCCAAGCTGAAATTCAAGCCATTCTAGAATGCACTTTAGCCTGTTTGAAAAGGGGATACAGGTACACAAGTATCTGCATGTTCTCTGACAGCCAGGCTGCTCTCCGAGCACTAAGTACGTTCACATGTTACTCCAAACTAGTTTGGGAGTGTATAGTTGCACTAAGAAACCTGGCCATAAGGAACAGAGTATCTTTATTCTGGGTACCAGGCCACTGCGGTATCCTAGGGAACGAAGAAGCAGACCAACTAGCTAGGGAAGGATCTCAGGGACTGTTGATTGGACCTGAACCTTTCTGCGGAGTATCGAGAAGTGCCTTGACTATGGAGCTCAAGAACTGGGAAAGCACCACTATTGTTTCCAACTGGAAAACAGCGGAGGGAGCAACCCAGGCAAAAAGATTCATTGAACCAAGCGCACGACTCTCAAAAAACATGTTGAACTTAAGTAAGCACGAATTAAGTACTTACACAGGTCTCTTGACCGGACATTGTCCAACAAAACAGCATCTCAAAAGGATAAACATAATTCTGAACGATGACTGTCGGTTCTGCGGGTTCGAAAAAGAAACTGCAGAGCATCTTCTATGCAACTGCTGCGCCCTCCTAAATAGGAGAGAGCGAGTACTTGGGGCAAAGTTAATAAGCGCACAAGACATATGGTTGCATATCAGCCCTAAGAAGGTTATATCATACATCTTTGATATCATACCCGATTGGGATAAAATGCTTAGTCAGCAATCAACTGTCACTCCAATCAATAGTGCAGGTGAACCTGACAGCATATAGTAACGCGGGGTAAACACCACAATAGATCAACTACTGGTCGCAGTGGGCTCTCCCCTACAGGAAAAAAAAAAAAAAATCATTGCTAAATCGTTCAACTGATTTTGCGGCTTCCACCTTGGCACAGCACCGAAGATCTTCATCGGATTGCGGGCATTGAATCGATCGAAGAGATGGCCAACAAAATCATCTCCAACTTCAGAGGCAAATCGATGCAGTCTTCCATCGCGGAGATTCGTTCTCTCTACAATTAGTTTAATTTTAGGATAGTTATAGTTTTTAGTTGCAAGTTTAAAATATTTTTGACATTACAGGATGTTCTCCTAAAAAAAAATACTTGATTGTTCTCAGCAAATATAAGTCGAATAAATAAATTTTAGTGATTTGTAAACTATAGGGCTCTGGACAGTTCATTATTGAACTGAACACCTAATGTAATGTAATAATGTAATATAAATGTAATGATGAATTGGTACGAATAAAGACGTATTAAAAAAAAATAAAATAAAAAAACCCCTTACCATTTAGGCCTCCTCTTCCAATTTGATTAAGCAACATTTTCACTTTTTCACTTCAGCTATGGTACCCACTCCTGTTACTTACTACCCATTTTTCATGACTTTCGCAAAAATCAGGTAAAATCAGGCATATTTTCAAAAATCAGGGAAATTCAATGGCTTATCAGGTTGTCAGACAGAGTCTCGAAAAATCAGGCACATTGGCATCTCTGGGCTGAAGTGTTAACGAAATAGGGGCTCCAGGCATGCCAGGTGTTTGAGATGAAAATCAGAAAAATTAGGAAAAAAAGTCTATGTATGCTTTTTGCAACATTCCAAAACATTGTTTTTTGACATTTTTTTTGTTCTATTTTAACTTAATAAAGAATAATGTATTGATATGAAATTTATTAGATTGGCTGAATTTCAGATGTTTAAAGCAGTAAAAAGAATTTTTTTTTCTGCTTGAAGCTTTTATAACCGACCAAATCTAATTTGTTGAAGGCTCAAATTTTAAGATTTTAAGTAGATTAAAATCAAAATAAACAATAAAAAAGTGTCAAAACCCGTTCGCTCATTCATTTGTGTTTTGATATCATCAAAACTTGTAGGAGAGTTGAAGATCCCTGATTATGATTAACTATGTGCTGAATGTACTTTTTCGAACACAAGGTAAGATGTTTTTTGTTGTTTTCTTTTTTTCCGAGAGGCTAAGGTAAGATATCATTATAAAAAAAACACAACGTTGACGAGTGGGGGAGCCGGTACACACAAATTTAGAAGAAAATAAACGCCCGATGGCTTAATACTTTACCGGAAAATTCCTTTGCAAAACATTTGCCAATACAAACGCGATTGTAATCGTTTGGTGATTGTGTTCGTCGATCATTTGCGAATCAGTTCGAACGTCCGTGGTGAAAATAAAAAAGCGATCCAGTTTACTACGGTGAATGTGTCGGTTCGTCTACCCGAAGTTTGTCAAAGTTCATTCGTTCGGGATTGTAATCGTTAGCGTTCATTTTGGTGTGTGAACTTTTTCCATTCCCGATTGCTTTGATTTTCAGTTAGAACTGAACGAATTCAACACCGATTGTAAATTGATCGAACTTCGATGCGATTTTTCCATGCTTGATTGCTTATGTGAAGCTCAACTGCTGAAACCAATAATGTTTTTGACTACGTCCATTTGATGCCCCATCAACTTTATAACTTCTGATGTACAGCGGTATAATTATCTATGTACATTACGTTTTTAGAAGGGGCTTGTGATATAGCTCAGTTGGCAAGTCAATTGTCTCCTGAGCCGATGTCCGCGAGTTGGAGTCCAAGAGTAAACATCGAACACAGTTAGACCGGATAATTTTTTCGATAACGATCCGCCAACTGCAACGTTGATTAAGTCGCTAATGCCATAAGGATGGTAAAACGGTTATAATTTAAAAATTGGGTTTTTAGAAGCTATTGAAGTTGAAAAGTGTATGGAAATGACCATGATGCCCCAGTTGACGCTACATCTCTATGTGCACCAAGTTTTGCACCCGTACAACAATACGGATTTGACGTTTCAGTTGAAGATTGAGTTTTCGTTTGAAGAGATATCTAATGTAACCGCCAGATGTTTGGGATACTCGCAAATTCAAATCGGGCTTTTCTGATCCTGGTTTCGATGTCTTTCTTAATTCCTTCATCAGCCGCTACCAAGATACTGGAGGCACTCCACTTTCTCAACCTGTTGCCCAGCTACCATGAAACTGGAGGGATTTCCTGTGATGATTCCCATCGACTTGGTCTTTCCGACATTGACTTTGAGACCTGCTGCCTTAGAGTTTTCGGTGAGGTCGTCGTGTTTGCTCTGGATATCCGGTTGTCTTTCGGCGAGCAAAACTATATCGTCTTTTTTTTATTAGTTGATCACCCAGGTGGTAAATCCTTTTTACGGATTGCATTCCAAGGCACGGCGAGCCACCGCGTCCCCCCAGTTTGCTACTCTGGGTCCATGGGTGCAATTGGACGACTCATGATACTATGTACTCCTACGCCATAAAATCCACCTGGGGCCTCTGGCCATAATTCCCATCCGGACCTGCAACGAAGGCTGTACCCAGGGATGGGAGACCATACTCGAGCAATGCGCTCCACGGCAAATACTCGTTTTATACGTCCTACACCAGCAATCATCATCCACTCTTTGTCACGATTCACGTCTTACGGGTTGGCAGTCCGTTCGCCGCTACTCGTGACTCGAGTCCCACACATTCGGTCTCTTGTCACAATTTGAGTCGTCTTGACCCGTCTCTCCGCGTGACTCGAGACCCCCTCACATTCCTCCTCTTGACACGAATTGAGGCGTCTATACCCACCTCTCCTCGTGTCTCGAGAGCCCTCGATCATTACGTCTCTTGACCCAATTCGAGACGAGAACAACTCGTCTCTCCTCGGGTCTGGAGATAACCACACATCCTTTTTCTCCATCTCGACTCTTCGAGACTCAACCTGAGGCCCATCCACTAGCGCCACATGTTACGGCACAAGGCCTCTCTGTCTGTCGTGAGTCAATCGTATCCGCGAATCGGGGCCAGGAACCTCCCCAAAAGGCAGATCGATCGAAACTCGCCAAACATTTGGTCGTCCCGCATATTGGGGTCGCGACTACCCGATACACGTTACGACCCCTCCCTCTTGCAACTGAGCACTGGTACCAAGGTGCCCAGTCGCACCACGTTTTTGCCACACTCGGCACGCAGCCCGTCGGTAGCTGACTGTACCAAGTGTGACGTGTAGTTCTCTTGGCCGTACATCTACAGGTGACAAGTCTGTAGACACGTTTCCACTCTGCACCACGGGGAGGTAGAACTACGTCGCAGAGCAAACAATATCGTCTGCCAGGTCAAGGTCGTTCAGTTGCTTATTTGAAGGATTCCACGGCAATCTTCGGTTTGGTGCACAGTCGGTCGATCCAGTTATTACGATGAGAAAGAGTAGCTACGTTAAATAACATCTTTGTCTCACTTCCACTCGGACAGTTAATTGAAGCTATCAGTATCGATTTATAATTTCTCAGCACACAAACAAAAAGTTTCTTGAAAATATATAACAAAATATTTCTCCTACTACCAAGGTAGTATACAAATAACTGTGCCATTGTTTTGACTTGCCGAGCGTTCTAGGGGGTTGTTATTGTTTTTCGAAACTGACCATTGCGGAAACGGAAAACGTCTCTCACATGCCCAATTCCAAAGTTCCGAAAGGGATCGTCGCCTTTGGTTGGTTGTCTTATTCGGTTTTTTCATTGTCCTGTTGAAGCATTCTGGGAAGAGGTTCAGGGAGCCACCAGATGTTTCCCATAGAACTGACCGAGAAATTAAATATTTATCTGGTAGGTTTTTCGAACATGCACACATACAAACACGCACAGACATTTTGCTTTCCAATTTACAACATGCTTCCAATTGGTTGTTTTATTTGCGCTGTAAATTTTTAGGATATCACTTTCTCGTTTTTCTTTGCTATAAAAGCGGCAAAAACCGTCCGGGAGGTGCTAAAAACTGGGACAAAGCAGATCCTGCAGCAATCAAAACGCCCTCTGCTGTCGGAAAACTTCCCCATTCTTGGTGCGATTCTTGGTGTTCTTGCAGTGGCGAAAAAAAAGAAGTGACTTGACGTGACTTTTCGTTCTACTCCACCGGTGGAAATTTTCGGGGAGGTGCCGAAGATTTGGGAGCCAGCTGATAATAACAGGTTTTGTGTTGTTGCTGGAGTGAGGGGATTCGAAATGGGTGGCAAAAGGAAAACTTATTCCATCATCCGGCTCGTAAAAAGAATTCGACTGGGGGGCGTTGTTAAAACCGAAGGAAAATAAAAAGGGCACACTTCGAACGGATAAATTTATCATATATACCTTCACTTTTTCTACACTGTTGGGAAACTATTTGCTCGATTCAGAGGCGCTGTCGAGAATAAGGCAATACTGAGCTTTGTCACATTACACAAGAAAACTATAGGTACTATCTAACGCACTTTTCCAAAAAAAAAATCATTGTGGGATCTAAAAAACTTTGCTTTCAAGATGTGTATACGAAAGTGTGTACTTGCGTTGTGTTCAAATTTTAAAAATCTATCTAGAAAACTTTAGTTTATTATTATCTCAAGCAAAATCTCTCAAAAAACTGCATACGTGGAAGCTCCCCTCAGCTCAGGCCAAACGGAACAACCCGAGCGGAGATGAAGTGCACAATTTTCCCGGGGCCATGCAGTCAGCTACTTTTACTACACAACACTCACACACCGGTTATTGCTGATTGCGAGACCCCTGGAGGAAAGGCGCGTTCCACAACAGCACACGGCATCAAACACACATATACACACTCCGGGAGACCCTTCATCCGAACAAACACTCGACAAAAGATGGGGTGTTTATGCTCTCATAAATGGTGCCGAGATTTACACCTGGCCCGGTGATCCTTTGATAGTTTGCTATAGTTGTGGGGCGCGCTATTTTCCGGCTTTGCTCGGGACGTTTCGCTGTTTTTTGCTGTTCTTGGTTCCCGGAACTACCTATTTACCGACTTCTTGGACGGGAAAGGAAAAGTTTTTCACGCCCCACTCGGAAACTGATGCAGCTCGACAGGTGAATTGGAAAGTTTTGGGAATTTGTGTTGTTTGAATTTCTGGAATGCTTTTTAGTTTTTATTCTACTAAACCCTTTGGGATAATATGAATGGAAAATTGATTTCAAATTTTGTCAGTAAAGTTCGTTCGGCCATTCGTTTACTTAATAGATACAAAGTTATACACTTCCGTACCCCAAGAACTCCTATACAGATTCGGGACAATTTTAAAGGAAAATTGAGCGAAAAATGGTATTGACATAAAAAATAACAATGTTTTCATGTAAAGTCCTCAGTGCAATAAAGGGTGATACGGTCAAAATTTGGTCAATATCAACTTGACGTATTTCTTTCAATTTAACATTTAAAAAACCTGAACACCCTTCATTTTGAAGGTGAATTTGTGTAGAATGTTGCTCCTATGTTGATTTTGGAATTCAGTCTTCAGTTGCCAAAATGCCGTCCAGGGAAGAAGAGCAGCGTATCAAAATTTTTCTCGCGCATCGCGAAAATCCGAGCTACTCGCACGCAAAGCTGGCAAAACCGCTAAAAGTTGCCAAATCAACCGTTACAAATGTAATTAAAGTGTTTGGGGAACGCTTGTCGACAGCCAGGAAGTCTGGATCGGGGGTAATCGAAAACCGGAAGCCGCTGAGACGACAAAGAGAGTTGCCGGTAGTTTCAAGCGAAACCCTAACCTCTCTCTCCGAGATGCCGCAAATAAGCTGGGTGTATCGTCTACAACCGTGCATTGAGCCAATAAACGAGCCAGACTATCGACTTACAAGAAGGTAGTGACTCCAAATCGCGATGATAAACAAAATATGACGGCCAAAGCGCGATCCCGGAGGCTGTACACGACGATGCTGGCGAAGTTTGACTGCGTGGTAATGGATGACGAAACCTTCATCAAAGCCGACTACAAGCGGCTTCCGGGACAGGAGTTTTATACGGCAAAAGGAAGGGGAAAGGTAGCAGATATTTTCAAGCACATGAAACTGTCAAAGTTCGCGAAGAAATATCTAGTTTGGCAAGCCATCTGTACTTGTGGCTTGGAAAGCAGCATTTTCACAGCTTCCGGGACTGTCAACCGAGAAATTTACGTGAAAGAGTGTTTGAATAAACGTCTGCTGCCTTTCCTGAAGAAACACGGTTGTTCCATACTGTTTTGGCCGGATTTGGCATCTTGCCATAACGGTAAAAAGGCCATGGAGTGGTACGCCGCCAATAACGTGCAGGTGGTTCCCAAGGACAAGGACCCTCCCAACATGCCAGAGCTCCACCCAATCGAGAAATACTGGGCTATAGTCAAGCGGAACCTAAAGAAGACCTAAAAAACTGCTGAGAACGAGCAGCAGTTCAAGGCAAACTGGCTTCCTGCGGCGAAGAAGGTGGACGAGGTGGCTGTACAAAATTTGATGGCAGGGGTTAAGCGTAAGGCCCGGCAATTCGGATTTTATAAAAGCGGAAGCCAAACTGAAATATTTTCCTGAATTTTATACTAATTAAATTTGAAAAAGAAATTTAATTTGATTTTTTAAATTAAACGATTTCACCGATTTTCACGCGTTTTCCCTTGACCAAACTTTGACCGTATCACACTTTAGTTTTTGTCATTTGCAAACTACATGTTTTTGGATTTTATGGAATGTTTGCCTTTTTTGAGTCCTTTTTTATTTGTTATAGTTGTTATATTTTATCAATATTAAAGAACGTTAACAAATATTTGAAATGATTGTTCAAATCATATTGATCCTTAAAAAGCGGATAATATTAAGAAGGGGAGATAAGGGCATAACGAGCATCCACGGAATAGTTAGCACTGATATTTCCACCAAAGAACGAATTTTCTCTAATAAATTTTCATGAGGAACAGTTTTCTAGTTCCTATAGTATTAATTTTTCAGCAAAAAAGAAATCTCCTGATCATCTATATCGAAAAATAAAAAAAAACCAACTAGATTCTCAAGTGACGAAAATATTATAATTGTTGAGCACCGGAAAATAAGCATTTATGATTGTTAAATGATCTTGATCAATAAAATATGCACTGCAACTTGGTGTACATATTGTTTCTCAATTTTCACCATGATTTTTTGTTTACTTTTCACTATAATCAACGCGTTTTTACTTTAACTTGTTGACTTGGGGCGTATAAAGCACCATTGACTGGGGCACGATGAGCTTTTTCTGCCATAGAATCTAGCAGCGAATCCAACTCGTTGAAGTCAACTGAATAATACCACAGCCTGATAAGTTTACATCTGACGATTTAGCCTATTGGTTAGGTATCGGAAAATTATTCAGAAGACTCGAGTTCAGTTCCTGGTCGAGGCAATTTTTTTCATTTACCATTCATGATCGACTATTTTAGATAGTAGCATTATCCGCCAAAAAAAGTTGGAGAAACAATATACACAGCAAATTTCAAATTACTGGAGATCAGCAAAATTTTGCTGGTTTTTTGTCCCGCTGGTTTTCCAGCAAAATTTCCAGCAATTTGAATAGCTGAAAACGATCAGCAAACTCAATTGCTGGAAATCAGCTTACTATTTTGTTGGAAATCAGCTTTAAAAAAACCGGACATTTTTTGGTTTCTAAATATAATTTAAAATTTCAATATAATACTCTCATTGTGGTCATATTTATAAATAGAATTTGGTTTGTTCATTTTTCTTGAGCGACATTTTACAAAATAGAATAACATCTGCCAGTGAGTCGGCCGCTTTTCGTCAAGTCTTGGACATCTTGCTCCATCTTAAATGAAAATAAAAATTATTAGTTTCTTTAACGAAATATTTTATTGTTTCAAAAATATTTTCTTCTGGATGCAATGGTTCGTCACTGGAATAGAGAAGAAAATAAAATTTGATTAGTGTTGCAGAAACGAAAAACAAACTAACACTTTTCGCGCGCAACGAAAAATAACTAGCAAAAAAAAAACAAATTCGAGTTTGACAGACCGATTGCTGGTTTCACAGCAAGACGAAGAATGTTTGCTGGTTTCCAGCGAAAATTGGATTGCTGGAATTTTCCAGCATTTTTTTTTTGTTGGAAATCGACGCAAAAATTTAATTTGTATCACTGTGTCAAGTCAAGCTGTAGCTCTACAATTCAGTTGACTTCATTGAGTTGAATTCGCTGCTAGATTCAACGGCAGAAATTGTTCATCGTGCCCCGATTATTGGTGCTTATACTGTCCCAGTAAAGGTTCTTATTATGCCCCTACAGTGGCTGATTTTCAGCTTTTTGCATGAAAAAATGCTTCTTTAACACTAGAAGGACCGGCAAATTGAATATACCTATTCGGACCGTGACCAGTCAAAATGACTGGTAAAGGGGAAATTTTTTCTATCAAAATATTTTTAACTTTTTTCTTTTGAAATTATTTTGTTATCTATTCGATAACATTTTTGTTATAAAATGGAAATATTTTTTCACCATGGGTGCCCGGAATCACCTCATTTTGGCATAGTTGACGAATCCTTGTATGTCATAAAATGAATATGTCAAATAATTATCAAAAAATTAAAACACATTATCAATCTTATAATAAAAACATGTTAGATGGCTATGAGTATTGACCATGGGTGCACGGGTTCACTTCAGTTTTGTTTTAGTAGATATTTTCTAACATCCATCACTCTGAAATTTTTCAACCCGATGCCTATAAATTAAACCTGATATTGTAGGTTTTGAAGCATATTTTTTATATAAGCAGAGCAATTTACCATGGGTGCACGGATTCACCGCCATTCATCCAAAATTATTTTTTTTGCATGTTAAAGGTAAAGAATACAGACTTTTAAAGATTCAAATGAAAATTTGTGTTATATACATGATTTTTCACTATGGGTGCACGGATTCACCGCGTTTTAATCAAATATTGGACTTTTTGCAATTTTTTAAAAAGCATTATTACAAATCTTAACTAAACCAAAGTCGAAACCATGTCTTTCATGTTGAAACATAATGATTTAAATAACGATTTTTATTTTGAGTTCCGTTTTTTTCATTCCTGGAAAAGAAATATTTCAATTATATCTTGAAATAATAAATTTATTTATTCATTATTAAAAAACAGGTGTTTGCAATCGTATATTTATCTGATAAGATCTGATCAACATCCAAGAAATTGGAAAACGGTTATCATGGATCGAGTGAATTTTAGGAATTATATGCATCAAGTTATGTCGTGCAACGGAAAATAGTGGAAATAAAAAAAATGAATTAACATTGTCAAATGTACACATTGATTCATTTTTCCTTAAAAGTTTTTCGGTTGACTAATATTGCATTTCAAATGCCTATCTAACTCAAAAATATTTTTTTGGTCTGAAGCAAGTTAAAAACTATTTATTTCTATATAATTAACAACGGCGAATTTACAGCCATTCCGTGCACCCATGTTGAAATATCTTAACGCCGATGTGGTCTATCAGATAGACTGGCGTGAGTCTAGTCTAGATATGCCAGGTGTACTGGGTTCGATTCCCGATATCGGCAAGAAAACTTCAAACCCCATAAGTTGCCGACAGGTTTTCTTATAATAAGAATATTCAATAAGAATGTTCAATCAGTTGCCAGCTTTATATACGGGTGCCGGAATACCTGTAAGTGAACTTGCATTGGAAATTTGTCGAACCTAATAATCTAAGAATGCATGTGAATACATACTTGGACAGAAACTGCGGTGAATCCGTGCACCCATGGTGGATAACCGACATATGAAAAATATTTCGTGCACCAATGTTGAAATATCATTTAAATTATTCAGTTTCATAGCTGATGTCTTCAAATTTGAATAAATGAGTACACAATTCATAATTATTTCACTCATTCTAGTTTTGTATAAAACATGTTTATAACCTAAAATTACTCGATTACTCGGATGGACATGTATTAAAACTAACATAACTTTGACAAATCTTGATGAAATTCCCCCAAATTTGGACAGAAAGTTCGATTTTAGTTGCGCAACAAAACAGATCAAAAAAATTAGGAGTCAAGTGCTTGAAGCGCCACACAGCGGCCAATCCGAGAACTTTTTCTACAAATCTTCATGACTTCGCATCGAAAATCAATAATTTCATAACGAATGACACACTTCTGCCCACCATAAATAAACTAGGGCTCATTGACTTGAATGTAGCTTGCAAATGAAACCAAAAGCAAGCGAAAAAAATTATCTTGTTTGAGTTATAGGGTTGTGAATTTTACCAGTCATTTTGACTGGTTTCTCGCTTATTATAAGAGCTAGTGGAATAAAAAATACCCAGTTTTGTAGAGATTCAAAATTCATGAAAAGTCGTATTTTTTTGCGAATTTTTAAAGCGAAGTATTTAAAAGATATTCAACAAACAAAGTGTCCAACCAGTCATTTTGACTGGTGCGGTCTTTCTAGTGTTAAGGGGGGGGGGGGGGAGGGGGGGGGGAGGTGGGGGGGGGGTAGGGTCTAACACTTTCAAAAAATCGATTTTTTTATTTTTTTATTTTCTTATTGTAAAACATTTCAAGAATGTTGTGTCAAATTTTCAAGTCAATTGAAGCAAAACAGTAGAAATTATAAGCCTTTATCTCCTCCTATCTTATACTGCAAGAAAGCAAGAGCAGAAACTTCAAACGCGTTTTTCTCGAAAGCACATTTTTAAAGTCCGTGGACATCGTCATTTGAAAACTACTTATCCGATTCTTTTCAAATCTGGAACATATTTTCTACATATAAAATACCAGACCCCAACGTTTTTCTTTTTTGATTTTTTTTACTTTGGGGAGATTTTACAGGTGAAAAATAGCGGATTTTTTCGTGAAAAATTGTAGTTTTTACTTAAAACAGCCACACAAATTTCATAAAAAATTTTTTAAGTAAAATTAAAGCGTTGGGGTCCAGAAAATCATCTATTAAAAATATTTTGCTCTGATTTTTTGACTTCAGATGATTCTGTGCTGAAATACAGTGTCCACCGCAAATCCTGTTTTCTGAAAGGCATCCTCGAAAGTGCTCCGTCACCGGCTCATTTTTCAATATTTTTCTACGAAAAAATTACTAAATGTTCTTTTAACAATGCTTTGTATAATGCAAAAAATTTGAATACATTTGTTTGAACGATAGCTCTAGAAAAAAATCGTGAAAATGGTGTTTTTTATACCCGTTAGACCCTACCCCCCCCTTAAACGTTTTTATCAACTTTTTCAAGTTTCAACCAGTTAGGAAATAGACTTTTATAGTGTATAGAAATTGTATAAGTGATTTTTTTTTTAAAACCTACCATATAATTGGCAGGAATGTGAAGACCTTCTTCTAATTATGTTTCAATTTCGATTATTGAAAAAGAATCCTTTTATGAATTTCGGAGTAGCGTAAAAATGGGTAAATCTTAACTTTAAGGTTCATTAGCAAATTTAAACACCGGGAGAACACACCTTCAAAACAGTGCTTTTGAAAATTCCGTGCTTTGACAGGTTTCACAAGTATATTTTTACTGTTAGTTTTTAAACTTCCTTCTAAATTTGCCGGAGCAAATTTCAAATCCTTCTTTTGTCACTAGGAGTAAGAACAACGCGAGGAGGGGGGGGGGGGGGAAGGGGGAGGGTGATGATTACAAAAAATAATGCGAAATACTAATAAATTGGAATAAATTGCACGAAAGCTTGTACGCTACAAATTTGCATACTATATAATTGAACAAAACAAAATTAAGAACATAAATCAAGAAATTTTAATCAAAAAATTCCAAAAAAAATCAAGATTCAGAAGGTGAAATAAGTCCCATCTTCCAAAATTGGTTTTCTGCTCTTGTAATCTTTTGAATATTTTTTTTTCAAAATTTACATAAGATAGGTACTTCAAACTTTATATCAGGGGTGGCCATGATTTTCAACAGGCAAGCCAAATTTAAGTGCTGAGACTTGCTTGCGGCCCACATGACAAATTTTCCTTTAGTATTAAATGCAAACGAATTTCAGTGGGTTTACCTAAAGTAGGTTTAAATTTAGCGAAATTTTGTTCACATGTTTAAAAACAGATTGTGGCAGAAAGATTTCCGAGATTCAGTACAAACTTTTACCAGTTCTTCTTTATTTGATCAAAATAGAAATTAAAAAGCGTTTAAGGGGGGGGGGGGGGGGGGGGGGGGTAGGGTCTAACGGGTATAAAAAAAACACCATTTTCACGATTTTTTTCTAGAGCTATCGTTCAAACAAATGTATTCAAATTTTTTGCATTAAACAAAGCATTGTTAAAAGAACATTTAGTAATTTTTTCGTAGAAAAATATTGAAAAATGAGCCGGTGACGGAGCATTTTCGAGGATGCCTTTTAGAAAACAGGATTTGCGGTGGACACTGTATCTCAGCACAGAATCATCTGAAGTCAAAAAATTAGAACAAAATATTTTTAATAGATGTTTTTCTGGACCCCAAAGTTTTTATTTAACTTAAAAAATTTTTTATGAAATTTTTGTGGCTGTTTGAAGTAAAAACTACGATTTTTCACGAAAAAATCCGCCATTTTTCACCTCTAAAACCTCCCCAAAGTAAAAAAATCAAAAAAGAAAAACGTTGGGGTCTGGTATTTTATATGTAGAAAATATGTTCCAAATTTGAAAAGAATCGGATAAGTAGTTTTCAAATGACGATGTCCACGGACTTTAAAAATGTGCTTTCGA
The DNA here is from genome assembly GCF_029784155.1 of Uranotaenia lowii. Classification (NCBI taxonomy): domain Eukaryota; kingdom Metazoa; phylum Arthropoda; class Insecta; order Diptera; family Culicidae; genus Uranotaenia; species Uranotaenia lowii. The sequence continues at coordinate 139,284,513 of NC_073691.1, forward strand.
GAAAAACGCGTTTGAAGTTTCTGCTCTTGCTTTCTTGCAGTATTAGATAGGAGGAGATAAAGGCCTAAAACTTCTACAGTTTTGCTTCAATTGACTTGAAAATTTGACACAACATTCTTGAAATGTTTTACAATAAGAAAATAAAAAAATAAAAAAATCGATTTTTTGAAAGTGTTAGACCCTACCCCCCCCTTAATACACTTTTACGAGCTAACAGACAAGATTACACCTTCCAATTGAAGCGCTATTCGTGGGTTATGAACTAAATTTAATTTCCTCAACAATACTACACACACATAACGGTTTTTTTGAAGATTTTAAACTTTCTGGGCTTTTTCATTCCATTAAGTTCAAATAGATTGGTTACTACAGTGAAAATTAGGCAAGTTTCATGGTTTTCACATTTGAAAAATCAAATAATGGTAATAATTAGAATATTAAACTGAAAAAAAACACTCTGCAGAATTCTTCAAAACGAAATACCGTTCATAAGCTTTTAAAATTTCCTATTTGATCAAATTTCAATTCGATAAGTGGGAAAGCTGTTCATGAAAAGGATGTAAATAATTTGGTTTTTTAAATATCATTGCCATTGTTACTTTTTCAAATAAAAAAACAATAAGAAAAAGCTAATTACTATAAAAAAATATTTTTATATAAGTGGGAACTTCTCCGTGATATGAAAGCACCAAATTAGTTCAAGTTGAAATTTAGATAAATTTGACCAAACTTAATATTTTAATTGCAGAGTCTGGCTTAAAACTTATAATCACTTATTAAGTCGCTAATTCTATGATTTCAAAATGATTATCTCTCTTAACTTTTGGTGAACTTACAGACAAAAAAATACATCACAATCTGAAGGAAACTTTATATCAGCCATCTAACTTGTCAAATTGTCTTTGGTGGAGCCTGTTTATCCGGTTGTTCACCACAAATTTGGAGAGAAAATGATTTTTTTAACAAAAACAAAGCACATTAATTAACGATCAGCGTTTTATGCCCAACACTGTCTATTAGATTATAGTGTTGATACAACTCTGGTAATGGTGTGATTACAATATAATGTGATTAATTTACAGACTAGATTCTGTTTTCCTGTTTGATTTGAGCTAACAAATGAGTTTCGGACTACAAAATAAAAAAAAATTATTTGTGAAAATCTTGTGAATATGTCATTAATAATGTTTTACTTTCGCATTATCATTTTAGTGTACTGAGTTATCTCTTTCGTAATTTATGAGTCTCCCTGACACTTTCCAAACTTTTCAGAACTATACTAAGTAGTTTTCGCTTGAAGACTTTCAACACTCCCAGAATAGTGGAAGCTACTTTCAATATCACTGGTATGAAGTACCTAAATAACAAATATTTATTGCATTATATGTGATTGCAAAGTACAAACAAAGTAAAAATGAAAGGATATAATGATGTTTCTTTTTTGCTTTATATAGTCGGCTTTTTTAAATGATTTTGGAAAAAAAACAGATAAATTGTGATAAAAGCTTCGCGGGCCACAAAAAGACAGACAGGGCCATGGTTTGGCCACCCATGCTTTATATATTCCCTCCAGGCCCGTGCGAAGGACCCGTCCATGGGGGGGGGGGGGGGTTTTCAAAGTTCAAGTTTAGCTAAAAATAATAACAATACTAAACATACACAATAAACATGGAAATACATTTCTAACATAATTTTGATACTCATGGTCATCACACAAACTCAAAAAATTCTACTGACAAAATAGATCGAAATTTTTAAAACAAATCACAAAGAAAGTTTCAAATCAATGATATTTTTGGTAAGTCATTGATAAATTTTTCAAAATGATGTTCCTTATCCTGGACTAGGAATTTGCTGAAAAATAATTTATAAGCAGTCTAGTTTTCAAATAGGAAATAAATATTTCCAAAACACAGATTAAAAAAAAATAATTCTAAAATAAACATCCGATCAGGTTATAAATTAACCATGATAAATTGTTAGTAAAATTGGTAAAATGGTTATTATTTTCAAATAACATTTTTTTCTTCATTTTCGACTGAAGAATTAATTGAAAAATTTCGCTGCAGTGTTTATAATTTAAAATGTGAATTTTTGATGAGGAAAAAATTTAAATGTTTATGTTTTTAGAACACATAAACTCAGAATTGAAAAACATTGACAAACTTATCAAAAATATTTCTTCAAATTTAAATAGCTTGACTCTAAAATTCGGCAAGTTTATTTAAAAAAAAATTGAAAAAATGTACAATGAAATTCATAAAATTCGGTAAATTCATTTGAAAATTAAAACAAAATATGAAGATGAAAAAGATAAGTTTTTAACATATCAGAAGGATTTTTTTCAATAAACACGTCTTACAATTAGAAAAACTTGTTTATAGAGTTCAATTGTTAACTCAAAGGAACCACATTTTGGTGCTTATGTTTCAATGGTGGATTTAGTAGATTTGAGCGTCTTGAACTCAAATCTTTTGTCAAATTCGAACCATCACATTTAGTTTTGATTATATGGAGTTTTAAAAAGTGTCAATTTTAAGTGAAATCAGTCATTGATAACTGATTACTATCAATCCTGCATTTTAGAGGAAATCTGACTCTGATTTCGTTATTAAGAATACTTCATTCAATTAAAGAATAATACTTTGACAATGATGATGATGCATAATCTAAAAAAGTGAAATTCAACAGTGTTTAAAAATTTTCGAAAAATATGTATTTATGTAATGTCTGCAGAAAGTTAAGAAAAAACTTGATTTCATTCACAATTTTTTGGATCTTGCAAAACGATTAGATTTGAGAACTTCCTTGAATAATTTTAACCTATTTTAAACAGTTATTTCAATAACAAAAGCTGTTAAAAAATTTGCATATCAAGGGCACTTAATTTAGCTAAATTTACGTTTTAAATTCATTGCAGCTCGGAAAATGTAAATTTTGTGGACTTGTGTAATTTTTCCAAACCTTTTCAAATGTGATATTGAGTATTTAGAAAAACTATAAACACAAAATAAAATTTAGACTGATATTTGTTTCTTGAAGAATATTTCATATTAACATAACATTTTTGATGAGATAAATGATTTTTTTTTCAATAAAATTTTTCAGTAATAAGATGGAGGATATTATATTTAAGATTTGTTTATAAAATTCTGTTGATAATCATGAGAGGTAAAGGCTGGCATCAAACTTTTCGATGTATAAAATTAGTATTCGGTTAATTTATTTTGAGTTAAAAATTCTCTGTTCTTGTTTAGTTACACTTCTTAATGGAAAAAACCCATTAAAAGACGAGTTTGAGTTTTTGTATTTTTAATTTAGAGTTTCAATACAAAAGGTTAATTGAATTGCAATTCAAAATTTTCAATTAAAAACTACTTTCAATTGATGAACGTCATATGGTATCGTAAAATTAAATGTGTCAAGCCGAGGGTGATTTTAGAGTAAATTCCGCCGGAGGCGAGAAAAATTTCTGACTTGCTTGTTAAAACTTATTTTTAAACACCTGTTAAGGTCAAGTAATTTTCCGATACTCCGCAAAAATATGACTTGGAAAAAATCTCCATGGGGGGGGGGGGGGTTTAACCCCTAAAAACCCCCCCGTTCGCACGGCCTTGATTCCCTCCTTCAGGTTTTTTGAAAATTTCTTAGGGGGGGCTGAGAATAGAAGAAATGGATATTTGTTCCAGCCTTATTTAAAAAAAAAATATTTAAAAAATAATACCTAATTAACTCAAAACTTCAATATCAATAAAGGTTGCTCTAGCCTTTTTTCTCGTTCAAAATGGGGAGCATTTCTCTTTTATTTGATCAATTTTCAGATATGAAAACTTTTTCTGAAAAAGACACCCGTTGCTGGGCTAAACTGTCTTTGACAAAATCCAGCAGCATCCACAAAACTAATTTTACATTCCTTGTCGTAAAGCAATTTTTTCGGTTTATTTTCGTCAAAACCCACATAATTTTAGTGCAATATTCTCGAAACCACTTCATTCTGATGACTTTGAATTTCTTGTTATCCTTATTTTGTTTTTATCATCAGAACATTTTAAGACTCAAAAATCAATAACTTTCTTGCAAAAATATTGCATCTAAAAATTGAAAGGAAAATCTGTCAGTGTTGTTAGTTTCTTTTCTAGAAAAACTAATGCTCTGTTTGAGCAGTTATAACTTTTTCTCGCTACTCCAAGCGCTTAGAAGTCTTCGACAAAGTTGTAGCCAGCAATTTTTTTAGTGAGTTCCATGTATCCGAATTTTATTCGCGATGTGTGAGGACAAAATATTGAAGAATAACCAAAAAAGAGACATTCTCCGAACAAAATTTTCGCGTTTTCAGTTCAAAATTTCAAATCAAAACCCGGGTATCTAAATCTCATTTTAAAAATCTGCACAAATTCTGTCGTTCTTTTTGACCAAAAGGGAAACTCTTTACAAAGTTGTAATTTTACACACTCTATTGGTCATTCTATGCGAGGGGCATTCACACTTACATAAAGTCGGAGTAAAGTCAAACTTAAAAAACTTATGTAAAAAAAATAAAAAAAAAACTTATAAATCTACATATTTTTCCCAAAATTCGTACCTCGTTTTGTATTCATTTTTCCAGTAGTTCAGGCTAACGGTATCAAAGATATATGTACATAAGTTATAGCCTCCAGTTACGAGCATTTGGAAAATGTAAATGGGAAAGCTTCTGTTTGAGGAGATAACAAATTCAAACGAATCGAAAAAGCTCGTCAGATGATTCATGGCCCAGTATAAAGTTCTGTTTACCCTTTAACTTGCGTAGCCCTTAAATCAGCAGCTCGTAAGCAAAAACTTTACAGTAGATAAGTATACTAGGGAATTGGAAGACTCTTTGCTCGTATGCCTAAATACAAAAAATAAAATCTAGACAGACTGAGAAGCAAGGGCGATCCCAAGGATAAGAGGTGTAAATTTTTCATTGAATAGTGGCACGATCGGAACGAATGAACACTTTAAAGAGACTTTCTTTCATTTTCGGTTACTCGACAAACGGACAAATTGTCAGTTGGTCGGTTGATTTGGTCTTTCCATTTTTTCACCTCGTTGTACCCCTGAAACCTCACGTCCGCCGGCCGATCTAATCCTCATCGGTTCCACGGATGGCAAGACCGTCCCGTATCCAGATTAGTATGTCAGATCACGTACAAACGTTCCTTCTTTTTGCTTTTCTCTCTCTGTAGAGCTACTAGCTCCGATCTGCGGAGAACCTTCCACTTCCTCTGTCCCATATCATTTGAAGAGGATATGTCCCTACCGAAGTTGTTGTTGTTGTTGTTTGCCTCTCGGAAATGTGGTTCATGTTTTATGAATGCATCATATCACGCTGCTTTATTCATGAAGTCTCGGTACGTATCGAAAATTGAAACGAAACGAAAATAGTTGGAACCGCCCGAGATAGGCTTTTGGAACCTTGTTTCTATAGATGACTGGCTGGTTCGGTATGAACCGTTTTCGAATACCTATCTAAGTAGACGTTTATTGGTAAGGAGGGGAAGGAAGATACGACGGGAGTTATGAAATGCAAATCGGAGGCAGACAAACGCCTAAAGTTGCCAATTTGAAATTACAAATTGTATATTCTCTCAACTTGTCTTCCACATTGCATCACAAGTAAGGCTTATTCACAGAAAGAGTTGGTTATCAATATCAAATAACGTCGATTGATCGTATTTGATGGCTGGATGTATTAAAGGGTGATACGGTCAAAATTTGGTCAATATCAACTTGACGTATTTCTGTCAATTTTGCATTTAAAAAACCTGAACACCCCTCATTTTGAAGGTGTGTGAGTGTAGAATGTTGCTCCTATTTTGATTTTGGAATTCACTCTTCAGTTGTCAAAATGCCGTCCAAGGAAGAAGAGCAGCGTATCAAAATTTTGCTCGCGCATCGCGAAAATCCGAACTACTTGCACGCAAAGCTGGCAAAATCGCTAAAAGTTGCCAAATCAACCGTTACAAATGTAATTAAAGTGTTTGCGGAACGTTTGTCGACAGCCAGGAAGTCTGGATTGGGGGGAAATCGAAAACCGGAAGCCGCTGAGACGTCCAGGAGAATTGCCGGTAGTTTCAAGCGAAACCCTAACCCCTCTCTCCGAGATGCCGCAAATAAGCTGGGTGTATCGTCTACAACCGTGCATCCAGCAAAAAACGAGCCAGACTATCGACTTACAAGAAGGTAGTGACTCCAAATCGCGATGATAAACAAAATACGACGACCAAAGCGCGATCCCGGAGGCTGTACACGACGATGCTGACGAAGTTTGACTGCGTGGTAATGGACGACGAAACCTACGTCAAAGCCGACTACAAGCAGTATCCGGGACAGGAGTTTTATACGGCAGAAGGATGGGAAAAGGTAGCAGATATTTTCAAGCACATGAAACGGTCAAAGTTCGCGAAGAAATATCTGGTTTGGCAAGCCATCTGTACCTGTGGCTTGAAAAGCAGCATTTTCATAGCTTCGGGGACTGTCAACCAAGAAATTTACGTGAAAGAGTGTTTGAATACACGTCTGCTGCCTTTCCTGAAGAAACGCGGTTGTTCCGTACTGTTTTGGCCGGATTTGGCATCTTGCCATTACGATGAAAAGGCCATGGAGTGGTACGCTGCCAACAACGTGCAGGTAGTTCCCAAGGACGAGAACCCACGCCAGAGCTCCGCCCAATTGAGAAATACTGGGCTATTGTCAAGCGGAACCTAAAGAAGACCAAAAAATATGCTAAAGGGTGATACGGTCAAAATTTGGTCAAGGGAAAACTCGTGTAAATCGGTGAAATCGTTTATTTAAAAAATCAAATTAAATTTCTTTTTCAAGTTTAATTAGTATAAAATTCAGGAGAAATATTATTTTAGGCTTCCGCTTTTCCAAATCCGAATTTCCGGGCCTTACGCTTAACCCCTGCCATCAGATTTTGTACAGCCACCTTGTCCACCTGCTTCGCCGCAGAAAGCCAGTTTGCTGTTGCTCGTCCTGCTCGTGCTTAATAGTGTAAATTAAATTGTGTGCGAATCAGGCAAATTTATTATTTTCGAATGAATGAAAAAAAAGTTTTTACCGAAATTGTTAATCTTATTGAATATTCTACCGATTTCTATATTGTGTATGACAGTTTTCTATTAAATGGGAAAAATTCTGCTACAATGTGATTGTTTTGCATTTAAAATTTTCATTTGCATCGCAGCTTACGGCAATCACTTAATGATTGATGCGGAATGTTTTTACATTTATTGTGCTTGAGTCTTAAACAGTTTCGGTGGAAGGTAAACTTGTCCCAAAACACTGCCGGATATCAGTATATTATTTAAACCAGTCCATAACTTTTATACCATATGTAGGACACACTAAGAATTATCGCTCTACTCGTTTTCTTGGACTAAACTTTTGAAAACAGATTCAATTTACATTAAACATAGCAAAAAGTTTCAAATTCAAAACTTTTTTTAGTTATTGAATCAGTTACAGAAAACATATTTCAATATGCGTCCTGTCCTGTGACTGTCGTGATTTTACGAATCTCAATTCAGAGATTTACTTTGGCACGTCTGTCGCTCTCAGAATAGATCAATGACTGACTTTGTTGTGTTTGTTTCCTAGTGTTGCCATAATAGCAAACGTTGCCATAAAAATTTATTTTGTTTTATTTATCTTCAGTGTTGCCGTATACAAACATTAATTTATTTTATTTTTAATTAAAATTGATTTGTTTTCTACATATCCTTTATCTCATCCCTACATTCCTTCTCACCTCTATTCTCAATAAAAACTTCTTACGCGTCGACTTGTTGACTCTTTTTTCTTCAGAATAAAATTTCATGTACCAAATATCCTTAATTTTTTTTCCATGTTTCATATTCCAAACTGCGCTTCCAAATCCATTCCGCCTTTTCCACCGCATTTTCCACCGCCTTTTCCACCGCCTTTTTCACTTATTCCACAGGAAGGCCAATCCAAAACAATCAGCAGCAAAAGCCTTAAATATCTGCGCTCCTATAGCCAATTTCGTCTTATTCCACCGGAAGACCAAGTTAAAAATAATCAGCAGCAGCCGCCTTAAATATTTGCGCTTCTCAAGCCAATCCGTCTTATTCCACCGGAAGGCCAGATCAAAACAAACAGCAGCAGCAGTCTTAAAGATCTGCGTTTCTAAAGCCAATCGGTCCACAGGAAGGCCCAATCAAAATAATCAGCAGCAGCAGCCTTAAATATTTGTGCAACTAACGCCAATCCGTCTTATTCCACTGGATGGCAAAATCAAAACAATCAGCAGTAGCAGCCTTAAAAATCTGCGTTTCTAAATCCATTCCGTCTTATTCCACCGGAAGGCCAAATCAAAACAATCAGCAGCAGCAGCCTTAAATATCTGCGGTTTTTACGCCAATCCGTTTTATTCCACCGGAAGGCCAAATCAAAACAATCCGTTTTAGTCCACCGGAAGGCCAGATCAAAACAAACAGCAGCAGCAGCCTTAAAGATCTGCGTTTCTAAAGCCAATCCCTCTTATTCCACCGGAAGGCCAAATCAAAACAAAAACCAGCCTTAAATTTCTACGCTTTTTACGCCAATCCGTCTTATTCCACTGGAAGGCCAAATCAAAACAAACAGCAGCAGCCTTAAAAATCTGCGTTTCTAAATCCATTCCTTCTTATTCCATCGGAAGGCCAAATCAAAACCATCCGTCTTATTCCACCGGAAGGCCAGATTAAAACAATCAGCAGCAGCAGCCTTAAATATCTGCGCTTCTAACGCCAATCAGTCTTATTCCACCGGAAGGCCAAATCAAAACAAACAGCAGCAGCAGCCTAAACACGTTCGTTGCCACGGCACCCATATTCGGGTGACGGGTGTATTTCCTGGGGGGTCCCGTCACATCAAAAAGCGTGTGACGCTCTCTTACTTGAGTCTACCGCTCAGCTTCGCCACACGTTTCAAATATGGGACCTCTCCCTCTTTGCTTACTCTCTCTGAAAATTTCTTTGGGCCCGGCTAGTGAAACTATCAAAATGAGCATGGCGACGAACGTGTTAAATATCTGTGCAACTAACACCAATCCGTCTTATTTCACCGGAAGGCCCTATCAAAACAAACAGCAGGAGCCTTAAAAATCTGCGTTTCTAAATTCATTCCGTCTTATTGCACCGGAAGGCCAAATCAAAACAATCAGAAGCAGCAGCCTTAAATATCTGCGCTTTTAATGCCAATTCCGTCTTGTTCCACTGGAAGGCCAAATCAAAACAATTAGCAGCAGCAGCCTTAAATTTCTGCGCTATTTGTGCTTATTCTTCCACCCACGTCATTGACGTGAGTCACGTGACTTTACGAATCTCAATTCAGAGATTTACTTAGACACGTCTGTCGCTCTCAAGAATAGATCAATAACTGACTTTGCTTTGTTTGTTTCCTAGTGTTGCCAAAATAGCAATCGTTGCCATAGAAATTTATTTTGTTATATTTATCTTCAGTGTTGCCGAATGCAAATATTATTTTATTTTCAATTAAATTTGATTTATTTTTACATATCCATCACCTCATCCCTACGCCGACATGTTAAGAAGCTCGATTTTCGATTTGACAAAACCAGAGAACCAGAAAAAAACTGGCACACGCGATTTGTACGGGAAACGTCAAGTTGCCAGGGGATTGGTTCTTAAGCCTAGTCCACACTACAGGCGCGGTCCTATGGGGGGGTGATCGGGGTGATCACCCCCCCCAAGCGGCAAAAATCCGTTACAAAATACCTGTAAATGCTCGAGTTTCTATGAAAACTTTGAGCTTTCCATAGTAGATGTGCTTTTGAATTTTCAAAAATTTTCCACTCCGTGGGGGTGTTTAATCAACGAAAAAGCTTGTTATCACTTAAATGCTCAAGATTGAAGAAAAGTCGGTCTACTAAACTCAAGCAGCTGTAGCTTGCAATTCCCTGGACCGAATTATACCAATCAACTTCTGTTGAATTACTTAGAGTGTTGACTTTGAATTTGCTAACCATTTATCTACTAACATTTGAGCTATGAAATGAAATGTAGGGGCATTTTTTTTAATTGTCACTAATATCCTTCATATGCCTAAATTTACATGGACAAATAGTGATATTTTTTTTTGTTTCAAAATCTGAGCTTCTTAATTTTCTTCATTATGTTTTGAATTTTAATGGAATGACAAATTTGAATAAGTCAAATAGGGGAGTGAATATTGTTATAACAATTAAATACTTGAATATTTTTTCTTCTGAAGTCATACATTGATTGTCTTTACCATGCAGTTTTTTTTTAATTTCAGTCAGATAGAAGAAAACAATAAAAATTCTCAAGCTATATACATATATACGGAATCATAAGATTGGCAATTTCCCTTAATTTTCAGAAATTAACATCATGTTTAATAGATTTACAGATCTTGGTCATTCTAAGAAATGAAAAATACCTTTGGACTTAAATTGTCTTATTAGTAAGAAATTTATATTGTAGTCACATTCTCCGTTGGAGTGATCAGTTTTCCAGTAAGCGCTTAAGAAACGTGTGACTTCAGTTTACAGTCTTGGGAACCTTCTTATCTTTCTGTTTGACACCAATATTACACAAAATAAATTCAATCGCAAAATACGATATGAAAATCCGTGAAAAAAAGGAATATACAATCCCTGAAAAAAAAGCAATATACAACATGTTGAGGCCGCATGAAATCCATTTTCAAGGAAGAATCGGCAACGGAAAGTTCGTCATTAGGATTTGTAATTTAAAATATCTTAAAAACCGAAGGAATCGGGACAAAATATAATAATAAAACTTTACTCTAGGAATAAAAGGCAAAGACGAATCTGAAATTCAAATATAAATTAGAATATCCAATTCTGTATTTTTTTCTATGTTTACAGTTGGTTTATTGACAATTTGAAATCTCTACAAAGTGATGTCTAACTCATTCCAAAATCCAACGCAGTACTATTTACACTTGCGTTTACAATGAAGTCATAACTAGATTGCAAAATAACAATTGAGTTTTTGAATCACAGTAAAAATTCGCTAGCACGAATTCATCTCTCCCTCGATTTTTCATCATTCAAATATGAGTTATGAAACTTCAAATTAACCTATATTAATAAATTCATAAAAAAAAGATCCAATGTTATTTAATTTGTTTTGAAATCTATCACGTAAAGTATTCATATAATGGATGACCTTAAAAAGATTCAAGTACATACATACTACCAAACAGAAATTGAATACGAAAATTTAAAATTTCAATAGAGCTTAAGTTTTAAAACTTTTTAAAGATTTCTTAATTCAAGTTAATGCGTTCATAAAACACGAGAGATTCCAGATTCCATTCTGCATTCACAATTATAATACAAGTAAACAAAATTTACATTTTCCGAGGTGCAAAGAATTTGGAAACTGACTTTGACTTATTTAGGGGTACTGAATATAATTTTGTATTTTTTCTATGTGCTCTGTTTTCGGTATAACTTTGAAAGTACAAGGTTTAAATTCATTAAAAAAATAAGTGCACTTTTAAGCAAAAGTGTAATTTTTCGTGATTTCTGAGCGACAAAATTATAGAATTGAAAAAAAATTTAAATTATTTTTTTTTTCAAATTGTTGTTTCTTAGGAACAAAATCTGTATCGTTTTCTCGGGAATTGGCCACTTAGTGGCATTCTTCCCTTAAATCTGCATCGATAAATGAATAAAAGATAATTTATAGATTCAAAATAATCATTTGTTGTTCATGTAGGTCAGTTGCTTCATCAGTTATTACTGATCGATTAAACTCTTAAGTAATTAGTTTTCTTACAAAAAATCAGACAAAAAATCGAGTTAAGGATGCAAAAATTTTCCACAATCAGTTTGCCAATGTTTTATTTTTTCCCTTGTGGAATAAAACTTTACCGTTATCAGTCGATTGATTGTGTTTTCGGCAACAAAGCAATTCATCAAGCTAACATTCGGAAGAGCTTTTTGTAACTTTTGACTTATACTGCTGGATTTCAAGATCTACTCCAAATATAACGCGGAAACTGCTTTCAGGTGATCCACATAACAATTTTTAAATTTTGAATTAAAATCCAGTTTAAGGTTTGATATTCTACATCTGAAAGTATGGCAATTTCAATTACAATTGATAAATATTCTTCACTCAATTAACCCGTCATGACTTCATTCATTTTTCATAAATCAATATACTTTCAAGAGTTTGGAATTATGAAAAGGTTCCTACATGAAGAAAAAAAAACGATTTTTCACTTTCTTTATAATTAACTAGCTGACCCGGTGTGCTTTGCTACACCTTTCAAAAACAAATGTTATTTTCAGAAACTTTTTAAATATTTATTGTTTTGTTGGTATTATTTTAAATCAAATAACAACATAAATCATAATCAACCGCTTTAAAATGAGAACTACAGCTGGAGTTTCGAATTGCAATACAAAGATGACTTAAACAAATTTTCTGAATCTTGATCTGTGAATTTGTGTTAAAAATATGATAATTTAATCTGTTTCTTTAAACTTCGCCCTGAAAAAGGAGGGTCTCAAATTAATGTTACGCAAACAATCTAACTTATGAAATCTGGTTGGTTATGCTTGATATGTTCTAAATGCCCTCCTGTCCTCCCTTTGACCCCCTGCTGAATGGAGGACGGGATCTTTAATAATCATACCCATTTTTCTCGTTCCCCAAATTTTAGTTCCATTGGTTGATAAGTTTTTGAGCTTTACAACAAAATTTATATGGAGCCCCCTCCTTTCTTCCCCTCTAAACACTGTGAAGCGTAAGAGTCTATAACAATCGTAGAAACAGATCTCGTAACCAAGTACCTTTCCATGCCATATTTTTTTTCCATTGGTTGGCTTCGTTAGCATAAATTGAGAAATTATGCCAACAAAATTGTATTAGGCTCACCTCCCTCCTCCTATGTACCTATTCACTGAAAGGAGGATGGTGTGTCAGATAATCATAGAATCATACCAAAATGAATTTTTATGTTAAGTTTTGTCCATTTCTCGGATTTTGTAAAAAAAAAGTGAAATGCATTCCTCTTCCCTTCCTATATTCCCAATTCTATCCTCCTACTGCAAGAAAGAAATCGTTTCACATAGGAAAATTTCTAGTATTAGAATACCATCCCATGTCAAATTTGGTTTTATTTGCGTTGTAATTTATTGGATTATGCATAAACTTGAAAGGAAGAACAATTAAAGCTCTCCAATTATACTGAAAATTGTAAGGAAGACCTCTCCCCTCCTTTTCATCCACTTCTTTGAAGGAGTGAGGGATACCAAATATTCATAGAAGCATTTCTCGTACCCAAATATCGTTCCATGTCAAATTTGGTTCCATTTGCGGTTGTAGTTCTCGAGTTATGCAGTAAAAATTGTATGAAACTCCCCTTCCCCTTTCCTTACTCCCCGCTGGAAGAAGGGAGGGGTCTCAAACAATCATTAGAACATGTCACGTTCCCAAACACCCGCCCATGCCAAATTTGGTTCCATTGGCTTAATTAGTTTTTGAATTATGTAAATAATTATAAAAGAGGCCCCTCCCCCCTTAATATCTCCCTACTGGAAAGAGGGAGGGGTCTCAAATAATCATAGAAATATTTTTCGTATCCAAATACCCTTCTATGCTAAATTTGGTTTCATTTGCTCTATTAGTTTTTGAATTATGTAAAAAATTATGAAAGAGCCTCCCCCCCTTTCTACTGGAAAGAGAGAGGGGTCTCGAATAACCATTGAATTATTTTTCGTATCCAAATACCTTCCCATGACAAATTTGGTTCCAATATCTTGATTAGTTTTCGAGTTGTATGATAAATTGTAAGGTAGCCCCCCTCCCCCCTTTCTATCACCCTATTGAGACTATTGAGAGGAGGGAGGGTTACCTAATATTCATAGAAATATTCCTTGTTCCCAAATACCACCCCATGCCAAATTTGATACCATTTACTTGATGCGTTCTCGATTTATGCGAAAAATTGACTTTTGCTTGGGAGGCCCCTCCCCCCCTTCATGAGAAAGGGAGGGGTCTCAAACCATAATAGGAACCTTCCCCTGCCTCCAATACCCCTACCTACCAAGTTTCACGCAAATCGGTTCAGTAGTTTCCGAGTCTATAGGGAACAGACAGACAGACAGGCAGACAGACAGACAGACAGACAGACAGACAGAAATTCATTTTTATATATACAGATTTTTTGCTATTTCATTTGATCCAATACAATTAAAATTGAAAATTTTGTATTTTAAGCTGAAATTCGAGAGCAAATCAATTAAAATTAAGTTCCAGAAGCTTCATATTTCATTATCTGATTTTTATAATCTGTTTTTCAACTGAATTTATCTATATTTAGAGTGTTGATTTTTTATATTCAGAATTTGAAAAATCAAACCAGAATTTTGAACGAGGGTTGTGTTTCCAAATTAAAAAAAAAAATCAAAATTTCCAAATCTCTATTCAGTAAATTACTTCAATGAAAAATTTAATCACCGTTCATCACTTCACACCCTCTTTTCACTTTTTCAAATTATCGTTTTTTCACCAGATATTACGTTCCCTTCATATTGACTGATTTTTGAAAATTTGGAAAATCACCCCCTCCAAGAGCCAACTCTAGGACCGCCCCTGCCACACTATGAGACGGTTCGTCTCGAGACGGTCTCGGCGTCTCCCATTTTCTTCGGAAGACACTGAGACCGTCTCAGGTTTCCAACAACAACAACAACAGACAACTAAGTTCGTCTCATAACAAAAATCGCACTTCATGTTGCCTAGTGTGGACTAGGCTTTATAAGGGTATATACGGACGATAGTATTGGCGAAAAATTGGCCTCAGCCTTAACCTCAAATTTGGATTTGCTGGCGGCCTCACCAGTGATGCTAAGTGCGTTACAGAAATCAGTATTTCAAACTAATTACGATATTTCTGAATTGATTGAATTTTTTAACTATCAACAGCTAAACGTTTCATTACGGGGCGTCCCTAAATGGATGAAGATAAGCCAGCTTTTGCTAGTGAATTTTCAAGGTGAATTCAAAACATCTGAAATATATTTTCATGTACTGCTTTGTAGATTAAAAAAGAGTTGTTTCTAACTTCTAAACGAATGAAAAATCATTCACTGTTACAAACAAGTAAATTAATGAAAGCCTTGTCTATTTTGACTTTGAAAATAATCGCCTACATGCTGTGACCATTTTAAACATATCCACATAATTCGCTACATCATTTAAGTTTGCGATACAGTAAGTGGTTATTTCGTTCAGATAAATGATGTGTTGGATTTCACATTTGAATAGAAATTTACGGGAAAGTTGAAAAGTCTCAGTACTCATGAAAAGGTTTTTCAATAACAATGTAATTAAAAAAATGTAATCATTTTCCAAATATCAATACACTTCGCAGCCCTGAACACCCAAAACATCAAAACACGAACATCTGTGTATCGATTTTCCACAGGGCGAATTTGTCGATATTAGTACCGTAAAATCGCGTTTATCGTGCGCCTTTCTCAAAAATCGATTCTGTTCTCCCATGGTTTGAGGTTAGGGCTGAGGCCTCCTGCTAAGGTGGTGTTCGTGTAGAACTGTCAATATAACCTAATATCCATGAAAGCATACCAAGCTTCGAACACTGTTACTCTCCTCAGGACAAATACACAACCAATCAGCAGTAATGAGGTAATGAAAAAGTGGTAGGCATATTTAATAGGCACTTTAAACAAATCAATTAAACTTGAAGGAGAACGATGATTTGAAATTTTCAAAGGAGAACATCCAAACGCTGTAATCTTGCGTATTTGGTTAAGTCTTTATTGGAATAATATCATAATTTTTAAATACTGTTCAAAGAAGTAAAGAATGCAATAAATCATAAAAAATGATAAAATTTTACTATGGATTGAAACCTTAATGAGAACTCGAACTAGGCTGGGTAAATCAGCTAGTTTCTAAATAAAGATATTAATTTTTTGTCCCACTAAATATGTCAGGGCAAAACTTTCAATCGCTTCAATCTAAATGTGCTTCATCATGTTAACGAAAAATGAGCCGCCACATATCAAAATTTTAAGAATTTATGCTGCGTGGGACAAACTCGATACAATCTCAAAAGTTAATTCATACGCGAAAAACTTGTTGACATATTTTCGTCATAATTAAAATCTAGTCATAAATTTTTCATGCAGCAGCATACCGAAAGCGGGATCGCACAAGTTTTCCCGGACGCCTACACACGCAATTGTTTTGAGTTTTTCGTTATTATCAATTAAATGAACTTCCAAAAAAATCCGAGTCGTTCCGGTGTGTGTTCGCTCGTTTCATATAAATCTGCCGACATTTTCTTCCCCCGGATGGTCTCGAACGACCCGGGAAGGTCAGGTCAACTCCCAGTGATCTGGCAAAGACTCGGATGGTTTGTTTTCTTCCGGTCCACTTTCTTCAACCATCCTGACGGACGGCGGAAAGACAAAATATCCTCCTGCTCAACCACTCCGCCATCCTGAACGAGCGACGTCTGATGACAAAGTGCTATTCCGGTGTGGCACCTTTCAGCTTTACGTTGATTGCTGCTGGCAGTAGAAAGGTAATAAAATTTTAAATATTCATGCACTTACCTTGCTTTGACCTGCCTGGCCTGCCCCAATCCCTGTTAGACCCTGTCCTGTTCCGCCGGGTGCTCCACGGGACACCTACCCGGCAATAAAAATACAAGGGATTTTGATTATTCCTCTGATGGTTCTGGTTCTGCTCTGCTGCCAACCATCAGCACAACAATCTTGCCCCTACCATTCATTTCCAATGTTTGTTTTGCGGGGGAGGATGTCATTCTTGAATTATCTTTTTTGTCCCTCTCTCCATACACGGTCTTGTTACCCACCTTCTTTCGTTCGTCGCCTTCCGCTGAGTATCATACAGTAGTACCAAGCTAAGAATCTGTCATCACTCGCCTATCCTATCCATATTATGTATAGGTACTTCTATGTAAGTAAAAAGGAACATCCCAGAGAGCTTCGGTTGAGTCAACCGAAAGGGACGACAAAAGCTGGGCAGTTCATCAAGGTTTATATTGCTTCTGGACAATTTCTCAGGGCAACTTTTGGCCCCACTGCTTGCCACCGGATGTCAGAATATTTTCTTCGCTCCTCGGCTACTTGCTGACACATAAATTATGACTCATTATCGTACTTATGCTGTTTACTTATCCTCGTCCTTAGCAGGAGAGAAATATATTGCCAATAGCAAATTCCAGTTTTGCATTGGGTTGTATTCTTATGACGAAAATATGAATGTCTTATATCACGTAATGTATATATTCTTTTTAACTCAACATTGAAGAAAAATTAAATTTCTTTAATTCGAACTCAGCCAATGCGAGATCCTATGGAGGGGAATGATTAGGGTGATCGACCCTCCCCCCCTCCCCGGCGAGAAAATCACGAAAACGCTTTTCACTCCGTGGAAATGTTTCCCAAACCAATTGGAGTCAAATATTTCCATTGGGGTGTTCATTTTATTTTATTAATAGGCGCTAGCGTAGGACATCTACTGGCAGTCTAACTTTCTTATCTTTCTTTATACGTTGTAAATATTATTGAATGTTAAACGGTTTAACTTAAACCTCTTAAACTCATTTTTTTTCGCTGAAAATTTCACAAGAGTTAAGTTTTATGATTACAGTTCACTTCAGTTCTGTGAATGACTTTATCATTTAGAAACGATTTTTTTCATCGAAATTTGGTTAACTACATGGGTTAAATAATTTAATTTTACTGCTTTTTCGGTTGCAACCATTTAACATATTTGTCAATTTGTTGTCGTTTTTCAAACCCTGCCTTTAGACGTTTTATATATCTCTGATTTTTTACCTTACATGGGATATTTTCTTCATTTAAAATGAAAACCAGATTAGTGGAAAGGGGAAAATGAGTTTAAGACCTAACTGTTAATAGCTTATTTAGATTGAAAAAGACATGGACGATCTGACGCGACCATAATGATAATTTTTCAAAACAATTGCAATGGACCATTTCCAGTTTTTCATGTTAAGGTTTTCTTAGATGTGTCTTTTGACAACTGCTTGTCAAACAGTTGCAGTTAAATTGAATTGTTGGATTAACATATTATGAAACATTCTGCGCAAACAGTATCGACAGTTTCAGAAACTAAGCACACCTTATGTAAACGGTCTTTTTAAAACGAATATATTTTTCGAATTCCACCGGCTGCTTCCTTTTGTTTACACATTTCTGTACGTGATATCATCAAAAAACATTTAGTTTGTTATAGCATTTCAAAATGCATGTTCTTACTCCGGAGAAGAGAAAATGTATCGTGCACAAGGTGTCTACTATGAGTGGAATCTCATTGAGAAAATTGGCCAAAGAAGAGGATGTGAGCTTCGGAGCGGTACAGACAACTATTAAAAATATGGTGGACATTGTACATTTGAAGATGAACCGAGGAGTGGTCGAAAATCTGGTCCTGTAAGTCTTGCTATCGACAAAAAGGTCAGGGATGCCTACAAACAGAAACCATCGGCTTCCGTTCGGGATGTGGCGAGAAAAGTCGGGACCTCGACGTCTAACGTGATGCGTGCTAAAAAGCGACTTGGGCTCAAGGCGTACCGGAAGCAGAAAAGACCTTAAAGGAACTCAAATCAAGCCGCTTCTGTTAAACCAAGAGCCGGAAACTGTAGTGTGCAGTATCATTTTTTCTTTATTTTCTCACCGTGCAACAACCTTTTGTCTCTTCCGTATGTGTAACGTAACATGACAAAATGAAATAGGTAATCAAGAATCACGTTGTTTAGAAGATAGTGACAAATTCTTATGAGAAATTGTCCTGAAATTTTAAACTTGGGACAATCCGCTTCGATTATGTGGAAAGTCTTGCTGGTTCCGTGGTAATAAAAAAAAATGATATGATCAGATCTAGACCTATCTGAGAAGAGCTGTTACCCTAACAATAAGTGAATCTATGTTAAAAAAGTACAAGGACGCTGGGTCGCGAACATACACAGAAAGAAAAATGTAAATTTACTTTACACATTTTCGCATCGTCACCGACAGAATATGAAAAAGACTATAGCATCTTGACGACTGCGAAGAAATTCTCTTGCAATTTCATGTAAATCTCAGCGTTGGCAACGTTCGTCCGTTCTTTTTTGTACCTGTTCGTGTGCTGTTTGCTTCTGTTCGAATTGGAGGTGATGCGTACAAGATTTTCAGCCAGCAACGTTCTTGAAAAACTTAATAATTCCATTTAAGAAGGTATGTGTGTGGAAATGTGGATGTTACAACAACTTTTATTAATTGTGAATTTGTTATGTTGCAGAAAATCACTATACAATGGATTCAATTTTCTTCGGCACCTGACGTCGTTTCCGTCGCTGGGGGAATTGAAAAGCACCGACAGGCGTTTGTGTCAAGTCGAAATGATCATTGAAGTGTATGCAAACAAACTGAATAAAGGTTCTTTATTAATGATTATCGCTGATTTATTAATTAATTTCAAACACTCCTTAAAACAAAACATCAATAAAACAAGGTTTAGCATATAAATCTACAGTAAACAATCAATATCAATGGGACTGGGAATTTACATGTAACGAACAGTATTGGCACATGTAATAACGCGATTCCCTTCTACCCATGCAGTTGCATGTAATTCTACGTAGATTTTTTTAACTGTGTAGCCAATCTGATCGGTTCCGGAACAAAATATTTCAAATTTATAGGATCGAGAATTGCGACTTATAAGATGAAAGCTTTTGGCCTCAACATGAAGGGAATCCATAGAAGAATCGATTCTGGGACACTGGGTCAAGGCCATGAACAATCTGGCCGGTTCCGAATCGAAATATGTCAAAGTTATCGAATCGAGATTTGCGGGCATATGAGAAGAAAGCTTTTGGCCTTCAGATGAAGGGACTCCATAGAAGAAGCATTTCGGGGACACTGGGTCGTAGCCATGGTGAATCTGGCCGGTTAAGGAATGAAATATTTCGGATCAAGCCTTGCGACATATGAGAAACAAGCGCTTGGATTCAACATGAAGCAATCGATAGGAAAATCAATTCGGGAACAAGGGGTCTTAACCATGGCTACGCTGGCCAATTCCGGTTCTAAAAAGGCCAAAGTTATCGGATCGAGACTTGCGGCATATTGGAGGGAGGCTCTTGGTCTCAACATGAAGAAAATAGGGAGTAAGATGTGAAAAGTGAAAAATGAGACATGACATTTCATGGCTCACTTCTCAAATCTCAATTTTCATACACGCTCGGCCATATTTATTAAAGCATGAATGTTTGAGAAAGAACCATAATCGAAGTTCTGTGGATATTAAAATGAGATTTCGAGGAGAACTTGGATTATGGTTATTTTTCAAGCATACCAAAAAAGGTGGAAAATAAGCAGAAATTCTAGTGGAAAACACCTGAATGAATGTAAAATGACAAGAATCAACCAGTTTTGTTCAAATCCGTGTTTTATTTCAAATTACATATTTTGCGAGTAATATTAAAAAATTAAAAACATCCATGTAAACTTTTTTCTTCCTGAATCTTTACATGGAAGCTCTCAATAAAGATGCATTATTTCGTTGCGTCTGCGGGGCAAAATTCTTCCGATCTGCAAAGCTTTCGTTGGCCATCACTTTTGCGAACGATGCTGTCTCCTCCCCGGTGACTGCACAGCACTCGAGCCTGTATTGGATCCACTCATATGTTGGTGCTGGGTTTCTAAAAGCAATGTTTTAAATCGGATGGGCTCGCTGAACGGGGGAAGTGCTATTCTCATCATGATTCCAATGGACAGAAAAACAAAAAATCGTTAATATTACGCAAAATAAATCTAGCGACGGATTAAAATAATTTAATATAATATTTAAAAGGCTTACTTTTTTATAAGATGGGTGATTCCTAGCATAAGCCTTCTTTGCTTCTTTGAACAAACGGCAGTCTCCAAGTCGTCTGTCCGTGCCGTTATGATGGTGTAACAATTTTCTACCGTTGAGGCTGGATTCGTTCGAGGCAACCGATTTATAACCTCCCGCATAGCTATCGTCGATAGTAATGTCTGCTCCTACAGATCATTTTCCGGGAGTTGCGGCAAATCATTTTCCGGAAGCCTTCGATCCGATTCCTTTTGAAACAGGCTGTGGATTATAGCGCACAATCGAATGGAATTGTATTCATTCGCACATATGTATGTAGCTGTCGGAAGGAACCTGTTCTCTGCGAAAAAAATGTGATTTAGGGGATATTTATTCATACACACTTTTTGAAACCCAACAGATACTTACGCCTTCTATTATCAGATAAACCTCATCATGAATTGTAAATCAACTGTAACCATTCTAAAACCACGGCCTACAAAGCTGAAATGTGGAATTCACTTCACAGCTGAAAAAAATAAACAAGTTCGCTTGCAAAAATGGCAGTGTTCATATTTTTCGCGGTTGGAATTTAACCATTTTTCAACTTGTTCATTAGAACTCCTAAAATGGTTAAAATTGAACCGTACGTTTTATTGGAAATCGCAGAAAATGGTTCAGCAAAAGTCATTAATGGTTGAAAAAATATGAGCGTGTATCTCTCCCCAAAGTTTCTTTCATGTAGAGGTCAAAAGTAGTGAAAGTGGTGGATAATGCAACTGTGCAGAAGCTTCTGAGTCATATTCGAGGAAAAGGGCGAAGATGATTAAATATTTTCGGCAAATACGAGAACAGTGTTGGGTAAAGCATGGATCACCATGAATCTGGAGGCACTGTTTATTATACCATTGCGCTCCTAGTTGTTGGATCTGGAATGTTTTGACAGTACTTTGTTCGGAAATGTTTCCTCTATCAGTGCTGAAAATTTCATTACGATTCGTTTTGTTCCAAAAAAGTTACACCTGATGGAAGCCGCGAGACGAAAATAAATTTTGGACACCCACGTTAAAAACCGACGTGGTCAGGTTAAAAAAATCGCGAAATCGTTAAAAATGCTCAAATCACCCATGTGCAGCGTTCTCAAACGATTCCGTGAGATGCATACTATCGATCGGCAGGTTCATACCAAGCGTTATAGTGGACCAAAGAATCAGAAACTGCATTTGAAGGTGTTGAGAACGATCAAGGCAAACACAGGGTAGTCGGACTACGACAACGCCAAGAAATTCAACGTCGACCGGTACACCGTCAGAAGAATTAGTCTGCGTGAAGGAATACGATCCTATCGTGCCAATAAGCAACCAAACCGGACATTGAAGCAGAATTTAGTAGCCTAAGGACGAGCCCGGAAGTTATACAACAACATTCCAACGAAGTACGACGGATGCATCCTCATGGATGACGAAACGTGCGTGAAGTTGGATTTTCAGCGGCTTCCTGGCCAAAAATTTCATAAAGCCACTGCAGTGGTGCACTGCACTGCACTGGTCAGGGTGATGTCCCCGCCAAGTTCAAATTCGTTTTTGCCGATAAGTTGACAAGAAAGTGTTGATCTGGTAAGGCATGCTTGTCCAACACCTCGCAAACAGAACAGAGCAGAGAACGAATTACACTTTTATCATTTCGGTATCCGAGTGCACTGCTCAGCCGATCAACGTTCACTTATCTTTTTGTCGAGTGCGCCCGATTGCGGTTGCTCCGACGGTCGGGTGGACGTCGCTCGCTCTAAAGAAAAGAGAAGGAGCTGGCTAGAAAATTGTGCTCTAGCGACGCTGCTGTGCCGCTCAGTGTATCAAGCCAGAAAGATTTCAATGCAGGAATGTTTTCTTAAAAAAAAGCCGCTATGCAGTGCGGAACAGTGCATCAGTCGAAGAGGTCCAATGTAGGTTTATGTATAAAATATTTTTGTACGTAGCCGGGCCGGGCACTTCCTGGCAAATTATTTGAAAAACATGGTGAAAACCGGGTAAATAATCTGAAATTTTCCATTCCAAAAACCGAACAATATCCGGCCAAATCTGAGGAAATTCCAGACATTTATCTAGTGAAGAAAAACGACTTACATTTTTTTGTCGCAACACATCAGCAGTGTTGCATTTATGTTTAAAGCATACGAAAGAAAGTTTTGGTTTGATTTTTGATGAAACAAACTTTCACAAATCCAATTTTCGACAAACAATTTTAAACTGAATTCGATTTTCTTGTTTTATTTTCCAAATAATGTGGATAAAACTGGGCAAAATCCAAGTAGTTTTTTCACAATATCCGGGCATCCGCAAATTGCTGTATACATAGGTTTATGTAGTTTAAATATCGTACGTGAGTAGCATTAATTTACAAAAGCAGCAATTCGCAAAGTAACATTTACTAAAATTATCCAAAAATCTTTGTCTATTAAACAAACCATGAAAATTACTCAGGGATCTGGGACAAATTTTAGTAATAAAACTGCAAAACTTTCACAAATCATAAAATTTAGGATTTATCTTCCTTTACCGCTATGCTTTTGATATTTTTTGACCGAAGAAAGCTTTCATAGCTAATCATTGGTCCTGATGCAGAACATCAATCTAGAGGAACTAGCTCAGGAATGACCAGATAGGTGTTTTGGGCAAAGTTGTAAATTCGCATAAATAGATTAAAAAAAAGCGCGATAATAACAATAACTTTTTGTAAAGTATTTTTTTTTAAATTTTTTTTTCACATTCACAACAGAAAAATCTTTCAAATGAAAGGTCAAAGCTTACTACTGTAAGCTTGCTTACGATGATTTCATTTTAAATTCGTCGGTGTCTCTGATGATGATAACGTTAATGATTTTCAAAGTGCACCTGATAATTTTCAAATGAAAATCAAAATTTTCAATTTCAAACGAGAATGAAAATTTTTATTTTTAAGTGATTTTTTTATTCTAGTTTTTTTGTGATTTTAAACTATTTCAAAAAGAAAATAAACCAAAAAATTGAAATTCATTTAATATTTATATTAATTTTTGATTTGAGTAAGAGGTATCGATTTTACAAGCAAAGAAAAAATTCTAAAATTTGAAAAAATATGTTTTTTTGTTCATTTTTACAGCTTGAACGTTTTTTATAATTTGTATTTTGATACTTATAATCTACTCATTTGAAGATTTTCAAAGAGGTATGAAAATGAAAGCAACCATTTTCAATCGAAATTTTTTTTCTTTCATTTGACTATTTTGCGGACCGGTCTGAATGTTTTTTTTACTGCCTTTCATAGCAACCTGAAACTTGTAAGTTTTCATTCGGCAGCAAAAAAGTTATTCGATAGTGAACCTCCAAAGCAGTCTAGATTCAAATGATTAAATGAAAATTGCAGACCATGCTCCTTGGATTAAGATTGTAGAACTTTGATATGTTGAGCAAAGTTGTGTGTTTTATTGAGATAAATAACTTTGTAGAAAAAACTTAAGCTCTAAAATGCTAAACAAGAAAGTTATGATTTATATCTTGCTATTGGTGGACCTCTAAACTTTATATTTCATATCAAAATATGCGCTTTATTATACAGAGCAATATTGTCGAAGACACCAGCATTCTATCTCAACTACCTTTGGCGTTATTTATTTAGTTCCGTTAGATTTATTTTCTGCATTGTAAATTCTGACGCACTTCGAAACATCGATCCAGACGCAACCGATGAAGACAAACCGAGTTTTCTGTAAAGCTTCTCTTTCGCCCGAGTGCGAACGAATTTATCTGCACCGAGAACGCACTTCATCAGTTTGCTTGCTTCTCTTACCCACACTTGGGTGGGCGCTTGGTCGCTCTGGAGGTAACTCAGCATTTTTTAAAGATTCTCCGTTTGGGAAGAGCACAGCGAAAAACATACACGCTCTTACTCTGAACGGGCAAATCTGAGGAGCGATGCCAAGCATGTGGTAAGGTATTTGCAGCTGCGGACGAAAAACCGCGGTTTTTGTGAAAAACAAGACCGTGGACTCCAAAATGTACAAGGAGGAGTGCCTTAAATACGTTTTTTTTCGTACATTAGATCTCACAAAAGACCATTAGAATTTTCGCCAGATTTGGCATGCTGCCACTACAGCTAGGAGGTACTACAGTGGTATTGGGCCAACGGGTGGATTTTGTCGAAAAGGACACCAACCCACCCAGCTGCCCTCAATTTCGCCCTATTGAAAAACTTTGGGAAATTGTCAAGCAGAAGATGAAGAAGAATGGTAGGACGACTCGGGAAGCAACAGAGATGAAGAGATTGTGGAACAAAATGGCCGCTGAGGTCAGTGAGTAGGGTGTCCATACTATGATGAGTGGTTCTAGACGAAAAGTTCGAAATTTTATCAAAAAAACATCGAAATATTTTTTTTTCTTATTTTTCCTTTGAAGTGCAATAAAAACCCTACATTTTGATTACAAAATATTTTTATTTCGTTTACATAGCTCCGAGATAGACCCGTTTTATCGCGTCCAGATTTGTAGTGATCCATGCTTTAGGACACACATAATGATACAGTGTACCAAATAAAATAAATATAATTTATAAAGCAATTTTTTTTATTAGATACTTTGAATGTGTGCTTATGATTTCTGTATCAGTCTATATCACCTCTAGTTTTTGGTACTATAACCCGTATGAATTTCAACTAATACACTTCTAAACCTACATAAAACTAAAAACTCATTTTAAATCTATTTCTTATCATTCATTTCATGGAGGATCCAGCTTTGCATAGATTTTCTAATATAAGTGTGTGAATGGATTAATCACACACTTGGTCTTCCGCCACGAGCGTGCACGCCAGTCAGCAAGTCAGGCGGTCGGCGAGCAGCGGGTGAGTCAAGCAGTGTGTGGTTCCTCCGGCAGTTCTTGAGCCGGTGGCTCAATGGTACTACTTCCAAGCTTAGGAGCTCCGGACCGGTCTGCACATTTGGCGACCGTGGCAGGTATTTGTATCATCATGGTCTTTAAAGATCAGAAATGCAAAAAAAAAAAGAACCGAAAGGAGAAAAAATGCAACCTGCGGCAACTTACACGATAAGAAAAAAGTATCAAAGTTGTGTTAAAATATAAATAGATTTACTCATTGGGTGCTAGTAAATGAGTAATTTTCAAATTGTGAGTAAAGTAAATTGGTGCGAAAAGCAAGGCTGCGCGATAATTTTTTGGTTCAAGTTTTAATGCAAAATCCAAGGAAAACGTGAAAAAGTAGTGGTATTTGGTAATTAGGTCAAAACAGAGAATTGTTATGATGCGTTGGCTAACTATTATTAATTATCTTATCAAATTGAAAAATCAAGCGAGTTGAGAGGACAGCTTGAGATAAGATTCTACTATGAAGCGAGTCGAGAGGACAGCTTGAAATTTGGAAAAGCGGGTCGAGAGGACACCTTATTTATCTTATCAGTTGAAATTCAAGCGAGTTGAGAGGACAGCATGAGATAAGATTCTACTATGAAGCGAGTCGAGAGGACAGCTTGAAATTAGAAAAAGCGAGTCGAGAAGACAGCTTATTTATCTTATCAATTGAAATTCAAGCGGGTTGAGAGGACAGCTTGAGATAAGATTCTACTATGAAGCGAGTCGAGAGAACAGCTTGAAATTTGGTAAAGCGGGTCGAGAGGACCGAAAGAGAGGACCGAAAGAGAGGACCTGTGGAGAGGACAGCTTATTTATCTTATCAAATGAGAATCAAGCGGGTTGAGAGGACAGCTTGAGATGAGATTAAACCTTGAAGCGTGTGAGAGAACAGCTAAATCATCTTATCAATTGAAAACCAAGCGGGTTGAGAGGACAGCTTGGGATGAGATTTAACTATGAAGCGAGTCGAGAGGACAGCTTAATTACCTTATCAATAGAGAATCAAGCGGGTTGAGAGGTCAGCTTGAGATAAGATTTAACTATAAAGCGCGTCGAGAGGACAGCTTGCAATTTGGAAAAGCGAGTCGAGAGGACAGCTTTAAATATGGAAGAAAGCAGGTCGAGAGGACAGCTGAATTATCTTATCAATTTAAAATCAAGAGGGTTGAGAGGACAGCTCGAGATAAGATTTAAATATGAAGCGAGTCGAAAAGACAGCTGGAAATTTTGAAAAGCGAGTCGAGAATCAGTTCTTATCAGTTGAAAATCAAGCGCGTTTTAAGGACAGGGTGAAATAAGACTGAACTTTGAAGCGTGTCGAGAGAACGGCTCAAATGAATGGTTCAAATTAAAAGCGAGTTATAAAAAAGCTTTGAATTGTGAGAAAAAATTGGAAAAGACTGTTTCCTATTGAAGGAAGAGTGAAGAATGGGATGAGGAATCATGTAGATTGAAAGATCTGCTTAAGTTGAGACCGTAACATGAAGAGGGAAACTCGAATGAATTGTTAAATTTCAAGTGAATGGACTACTTGACAATGTGTTGAGAAGGCAGCTTTGGTATCTGATCAAATTTTATAATTAAGCGATTTGGGGATGCATCCTTTGATAAAAGAGAGCAACGACGCAAGGACAGTTTTAACTAATTGTTTTAAATTTCAAGTGCGTTGAGAAATTGACAAATTGTAAAAAAGTAGAGTGAATACTAACGCAAGTCAAGTGACTACTTGGATTAATTGTTTTAAATTCAAAATTGCGAGGATAGCTTAAATATGAAAAAAAAAAATAAAACGCATCGAGAGGAAAGCCCAAAAATCTCGTTAACCAAGCGGACTGAAAGAAATATATGTGACATTGACCCTGAAATAAGATGAGGAAAAGAACGGGAAATGTTTTGGTCAATTGACAAGTCAGCTTAAAAATGAATGACTAGTCAAGAGAAGTATGATAGAAAAAATTGCTTTCATTTGGCTGCTAATTATTTGGCTTGTTGACAATCAATAAGTTAAAAAAAACAAATTACTGAGTGTGAATGTCTCTATAGCGAATCAATGAATATAGGTGATTCAATCTTGCATTGAAAGTTCGATTCCGTGGTGGTTGACAACTTCCTGCACTTATTCTTTCGCAACCAAAGAATCAATTCGATCACTATTTAGTGATAATGATAACTGGTTTATCTTTTGCATGAACAATTACGGTAGATATGTGAGAGTGATGACTGATTTGACAATTTCAGTAAAGATCAAGATAACTAACACAATATTGCTTTGTGTCCATGAGTTTGAATTCCGAGAGATTCTTAACATAATGTGGGAGGATAAATTTGAATCCAAATTAAAAACGTGTGGAAGATAAAATATTGTTTTATAAAATCACGCTACACAAAAATGATCCTATCATAGGTGTTTTTATCGTTTCAAATATTGGATTTCTCAAAACAACTCAATTGATTAAATTTGTAATGGCTGAATTACAACACCGTTTCATAGATTATGTTAGCCGTGTATTAAATTCGTAGCAAGTAAACAAAAACATAAACAAATAATGAGCGACTAGGTTTAAAACCATCACGATCCAATTTGTCTTTATAGTGTAACTTTTTTATTTAAATATGTCAATTTATCTTTTGTTTGGAGATTTTTTTTTTGTAAATGAATAATATTTAGGATATAGTATTCCAAAAAAAAACTATAAAAAAATCGTTTCTTTGAAGTTGTATTATTGTTTTGTTCGGGATAGGAAGGGGATGTGTGAATGGATTAATCACGCACTTGGTCTTCCGCCACGAGCGTGCACGCCAGTCAGCAAGTCAGGCGGTCGGCGAGCAGCGGGTGAGTCAAGCAGTGTGTGGTTCCTCCGGCAGTTCTTGAGCCGGTGGCTCAATGGTACTACTTCCAAGCTTAGGAGCTCCGGACCGGTCTGCACAATAAGAGATAAGGTTACCAGATTTTTTCCCGTTCGAATCCGGGCCTGGAAAATCCGGGCTATTTAAACCTAACAAATACGAGCAGTTGATTTCAAAATTTTCAACCCAAAAACCGGGAAATATCTAAACAAATTTGGGCACAAACCTGTTAATTATAGATTGAAATTCAAGAAGAGAAACATCATATTTTTATTAAATAACATCAGTCGATTTCAAAATGCATCATAGACTTTCGAACAATTGTATTTTGACAAAACTTGTTAATAAAAAAATATAGTTACTCGATTTCAGTTTTTTGATTGTTTTTGCAAATAAAGTGAAAAATAATGGATAAAAATACGGACAATTTTGAAAAATTCAAGCAACCGGGCTAGGCCGGACCGTTCTTAATTTTTGTTTCTAAATTTCCGGGCAATTCCGTATAAAACCAAACAATCTGGCAAGCTTACTTACACACTTAGAAAAATCCACGTAACATTACATGCAATAGCATGGGTAGAAAGGAATCGGGTATTTACATGCATCAATACTGCTTGTTTCATGTAAACTTCCCATCGCATTCTACTGCGTTGTTTAATGTAGGTTTACGTTTCCCGTTTCATCCTTAGGTATATATGGCTATTTGTCCAATAAGAAAAAGATCGGGCTTTCTTTTATAATACTTTTATTTTTCAAAACAATAACTACATCTAATTGAACAATCAAACATATAACTCGAATTGATCACTACACATTGCACACTATTCACTTTTTCAAAACGCCGGTTGATGTTGTTCGATTCCCTCAACCACGGAAACGACGACAGGTGCCGGAGGAGATCGAAGGCAACTATCGAACGTCTGCAAAAAAAACAAAAGGTACAAGTTAATCAACATTGTAACTTCTTCTTAAAACGATATTTTAATTTATTTTGACTTACCATACTGAATAACTCTGTGCCCACTACCTCCGGGAGGAGGCTCCAACTCGAACAAAAACAAACAGCACACGAACAGGTAAAACAAAATACGGACGAAGGTTGCAATACTGAGATTTACATGAAATTGCACGCTGATTTCATTGCAAATGCCAAGATGCTATACTCTTTTTCATATTTTCTGTGACTAGGCTGCGAAAAAGTGCAATGTAAAATTACATTTTTCTTTCTGTGTAGAACTTAGAAAAATGTAATTTGACAATTTTTAGTTCAATTGAAAATGATACCTATCTATTTCTGATATCACAAAAGGATTTTTTAAATATTTTGATTTCAATTTTCTTTCATTTATTCTACATCTATGTAGAAGACGGCAAAAATTTGTTCAAATTTCTTTTTTTTCGCCTTATACTATCAGAAATTACTCTTTCATTTAATAATTTTTCTAATTATTCCTCGAAAATCGTTTTAAAATATTGGGAAAATACATTGCGCCCTTCAAGGAATAAAACGAATTTTAAAATTTTATTCATACCCTCTTTGTTGCAAATTTGATACTATTCTTAAAAGAAATATAAATTTCCATTAATTCGTTTCAGCTAAAACAATAATAATAATAATTATAAAAATAATAAAAATTATAGAAAAAATAATAGAAAAAAATAAAGAAAATAAAACTCTCGGACCACAATTCACAATTTTTAGGATTGATTGAAAAACATGTTCCTTTTGAATTACTATTCTGAAAAGTACATAACAAAAATTTCAGAATTTTAAAGTCAGTTTAAAGTTTATAGCATAGCAGCTATAATTGAAAACTTATATCACATATTTGTTTTTCGAACATAGTTGCAAAATGAGAATCATAAAAATTTCGCAAGTGAATATTTTGATAATCCGTTTTCAACAAAAGATGCGCATTATATTTATCTCAAATATTTGGCTGAAAAAATGATTTTCATAAAATATCACCATGAGAAGATATCACTAAAAAACTTATTTAAAAGAATTGGAAGGGATACAAGTTGTCATAATACTTTAGGCTCAAGAGATAGATGATACGATTCAGGGCCATAGGCCTCATAGGATGGGGTGTAAGACTGAGTCGATTTGGGGTCATTTTTGAATTTCTCAAATCCTGGGGTCTAAAATTCTTCGTCTTGTTCCAAAACTCATGGGCAATTTTCAGCAGAATTTTTAAATAACGTTTACATGAGTAAATTTGAACTTTTTAGTTTGTATGGGAAAATTGAATATTTTGTACTGAAAAATCAACATAATTTTTGTTTCTTCTGTGAAACCAAGCTTTTTGGTTTTTGTGCCAATTTATAAATTCTCTAAAGAAAATTTTCCACTGAACAACTTTGTTGATGACCGTTACTTTGTATAAGGCAAAAAAGTTATTATTTTTTCAACAGGGGTATGGCTTTGGCTCGAATTCACAGAAGAAACAAAAATTATGTTAATTTTTCAGTACAATATTTTCAATTTTCCCATACAAACTTTGAAATCTAAATTTACTCATGTAAAAGTTACTTAAAAATTCTGCAAAACAATCTGAATGAGTTTTGGACCAAGACGAAGCTCAGACCACAGGGTTTGAGAAATTCAAAAATGACCCTAAATCGACTCAGTATAGTGGGATGTGTTTATCTTTGATTTTTTTTTCTATGGCATTTTTGTTCAAACAAAGCATGAATAAAAACAATGAAAAAATAAAATTCTAGTACCTACAATTTAATTATACATTTGTAAGTTTGTTTACATAAATTGATTTTCGTAGTTTTGAAAATGATTCCATAAAAATTTAAAATTTTCAGCTAAATTTGTATAATGAAGCCTTCAGTAATTAAAAAAAGGAAAGTTAATCGATGATAAAAATTTTTAACTTTCTCAATAGTCGGGAAATTTTAGATCTTTGATTTAAGCATAGAATAAGTTTACATATTTTTAGAATGCTTCAAATCTAAAAAAAAATCTATGCTCAAATCAAATAAACTCATCCAACCAAACTACTGCGCAAATTTTCAAAAGAAAAAATGAGCGGTTAAAGCGACCGCGGCAAATATCTGTTTCAGAAAATTTTGAACCATTTTTAACATTATAATTTGAAACTAGTACCTTTTTTTTTGCTGAAAAAATTCTAGAAGTTGTATTTTGTGATAACAAACAACTTATGCTTTTTTTTATATAAAAAAAAAACCATGTAGATGGAAAATATTTGATTCATCAAAGAGGTATTGAGGTAATTTTATTCCAAAAAACAATCACATCTTATTTACATTTAAGGCAACTTTTTTTTTTAAGAATAAACAACTATTTCAATCTATATTTTCTGGGACGTCGAAAATGAAAATTTTAAAGCTTCCCTTAGCTAAAGCGAATACAACGCGCATATCAAACAGCCGTCATCATTACGGAGTCCTAGGGCAACATCTTTTAACCCTTTAGCGAAAAAAAAATGTAAAAATAACTATTTGATGCAACCTTTCTTTATCTGCAAATATTTTTTCTTTTAACAAAACTTTTAAGATAAACCTAAATTCATCATAATATTTGTTATTTTTAGCTGGATTTTGTATACAATATACATACTAACTTTGATCAAAAATTTTAAATTTGGAGATTGAATTTACAATATATACTAAAAAACCGCAATCTCTTCCGATTTGAATTCCTTATCTTGTTTGTACAACTCATTTACTAGTTTAATCTTTATTTGGGATATAAATTCTGTTTCTAAATTTTGAACCGGAGTTCAAAATTTGAATTTGGAATCTGGTTCCAATTTAATAAATTCAGTTTAAGAATTAAGTTTACGAACTTTGAATCTGAATATGAAACAAAAACTCTGGATGATTTCTTGTTTTCATTTTATTTCATTTACAGAACTTTTGATCTTGATATTGAAAATGTATATAAGATTTGAAAATCATTGTTCAAATTTTAAAAGAAATGCAATACCAAATTTGAACAATGATTTAAAATCAGCTTTTTATTGCTGGTTTCTATTGATTCTCCTACCACCCTGCCAACCCCCCACCCCATCGAAATTTCCAAAAATCTCGAAGAGGTGAATAATTAAAGTTTAGAGTATCTCTAATGGATGACAAGACCAAAACCAAAATTTTGAAAGATGGAAGTTATTTCACCTTCTGTATTCTTGATTTTATTGAATTTATCGATAAAAATTTACTTGTTTTCTAGGTTCAGAG
Organism: Uranotaenia lowii; assembly: GCF_029784155.1. Lineage (NCBI taxonomy): Eukaryota > Metazoa > Arthropoda > Insecta > Diptera > Culicidae > Uranotaenia > Uranotaenia lowii. The sequence goes on from NC_073691.1 coordinate 139,317,368, forward strand.
CAGTTATACAAAAAGTATGCAATTTGAACTGAATTGCAATCAAGTGAGGGTAGCTGTTGAAGTCTCAAACCCACTTTTAATAAACATCCAACAAAATCACCAAGTGATTTTTTTTTAAATCTATGAAAGAACTCTGATGATTTGATTAGCTTTCGAAGTTTTGGCTTCAGTTCTGAATCAAAATTTGATTTAGATTCCGAAAATTTGAGTGATGAATATATTGCTTTCTTTTTCTGGACTCTCATGGAAGGGGCCCCTAAACACCCTTCTCTCCCCCGTTCCTACGGCCATGATACGATTGAAATCTGCTGATGAAAAAAAAAACTTTTTCAAGGTTTTTTTCTTGATTTGTGTTGAGTAATTCCTGAGTTCTGAACAAATTTGTCCGTGTTTTTCAAGGATTTTAGATAAAATAGCTCGGATTTGTCCGGGCGGGATACGTGCTGAATAAAAAATCCGGCAACCCTATGCTAAGATCTTCTTGCGTAACTGTTACCCGAATGCTACTTATTTCAATTAACTTGATTATCCAAGAATTTATAGATTTAAAACGATTATAATAAATAGCAATTGGTTTTTTTTTGTTTTATGATACAAGTTGAAACAATTTTCTATCCTTCTCAGAGATCAAGCCCATTCCATTAATAAGTCTAGGTAAGTTCACATTGGCACTGTTCTTAACTTCGATGTACAGGGGCACATACATTTTAGCTTCACGAGAAATTTTCTTATTCATTGCATTGAACACTTGCAAATATTTTCCATGTACCATCATCTAATTTGCCTAAACAGAGGCAAAGCGTCTAAACGAATCATTCCCGGTACAAGACACCGGAAAACCGAGCAAAACAGCGCACATTTCGTTCGTTGGTGTTTTAAGAGAAAACTTTTTTTAACCTATTTGTTTCAGATTGTCGGCGAAGCTATAGGGCGTCAGCGAAAGAGTGAAAATGTATGGAAACAGGTAAGTTTTCCCTTGGCACAACATGCTTTCATGTGGTTGTTTATGTGGTATTTGATACCTTGCTTGAACCGTTTTTTTTCGATCCTTTCGAAACCCGTGTGTGAGCTTTTCAAGAATCAAGAGCTGCAGCAAAAATAATCCTCCAAGCTTTGCTCTCCGGAAAAGCTATGTGTGTTTTTCTGTTGGCTAACAAAAAGAAAGAAAAAAAACGCATGACATGAGCTAGGAGGAGATGTTGTAGCTCGTGATGGTGAGTGATATTTTCCGCATTGCGAGGATTAAGTTTTCCAAGATTTTATTTGACGGAAAATTCACTCGTAAGAATTGGTGTTCGTGATACCGGGAAAAGAGTCAGTTTGTCATAACCTCTGTGAGTTCTATTGAATGTCAAGTGAGTGCGAGGCCACGTGGCAGTTCAAAGCGATTAGATATAACAGGAAAACCAAAGTTTTTCTTGGATCAATATTAGAATTCGAAAATGTATTTTGGAAAAATCGTTTGACAAATTCATAGGTATGAAATGTATTTCGTATAAATGATTCTTTAATTTGGAATCTTAATCTTTGAACATCGTATTCTGATTCTGAATTTTTCACCCTCAATGTTAAGACAAGAGTTTTTTTTATGAACCTTGCGCTGCCTTCTTGCAGGTATATATTTATCAAGTCCACCCCACCTTGCGTTCTACTTCCGAACATTAATAAATTATTACCTTATTTTAGTTGTATCTCATTTTATCGCAGTAAAATATCACCTTTGTTTCCACATCATTAACAAATACGCAATTTTCTCTCCCTTCGCATTTCCCAGTTGCAACAAGTACATGGGTATTTTCTCCTGCGCTACGCATTTCACGATATTACAAAACAAAACAAATGATATCCTAGCATCAGATAACGTCTCCTTTGGGAAATTGTGGACCCCTGATTTCATAGATATCTTACTAGGTTTTTTTTCCGTGTTCCAATACTTTCATTATCCCTTCTCAGGAGATTTCTCTAGGGGGAGTGAATAGGCTGTAATTTTGTAATGAGCCCTTTATATTACGCCGCACGGTTGCTCAGTACTTTCGATGAAATTTTTAGAAGATAGGGGAGAAATGTAATCAAAAAACTTCAGGAAACTGCCTATTTTTCTTGTCAAAAAAAAACATGAATTCTTAAACTAAATCAGGGAAAGTGAGATAAGTCACACTTAGAAGATTTAACATTTCTTTTCCAAAGTATTTTGAAAAATGCTGTCTGTCAAGAGAAAATTTGGATACGTAAAAAGATGCTATGGTTTATCAGACCCCTCCCTGATCTCAGTGAGGAGATAAGAAGAAGGAGGGGAGGAGGCATCATTCATTTTTTTAATCATAAGAATCATTTAATCAGTCCAAAGGAACCAAACTTGATATGGCAGAGTATTTTGAAACGATAAATGTCTCAATTTATTGCATAGCTCGAAAACTATTCGAACAAACGAAACCAAATTTTGCATATTGCATTTAGAATCAAGGCCGTGCGAACGGGGGGGAGGGGCTTAACCCCCCCCCCCCCATGAAGATTTTTTCTAAGTAAAATGTTCACCGAAGTAGCGGAAAATTACTTGATGTTAAAATGTATTTAAAAATAAGTGTTAATGAGCAAGTCAGAAATTTTTCTCGCCTCCGGCGGAATTTAATCTTAAATCACCCTTGGCTTGAAACATTTCCATCTACGATACTATTCGACGTTTACGAATTGAAACAAAGTTTAGTTCTAAATTGCAATTCGATTAATCTTTTGTATAGGAACTCAGATCTTGACATACAAAAACCCTACCTCGTCTTCAAAATTGGTTTTTATTAAGAATAAGAACAGAGTTTGAAACGAACCATTTTTTTTATTTAAAAAATCGTTATTTTAATACAAATGTTATGCTGATATTAAATATTCTCCAAGAAACCAATTTCGACTAAATTTTATTAAGTGTTTTTTGTTTTTCTAAATGCTCAACACAACACATAATTTACACAAGGGCACAAAATTTACATTTTTTGGAGGTGCAATGTATTAAAAAGGTAATTTCCACTAATTTGGGTACCTTGAATCTGAATATTCAATTTTTCTATCAACTTTTGTTATTAAAATGACATTTGGAAATAAGTAAAAAGTGTTTGAGAAATTTCTGCATTGTTTATACAAAAACTCAAATCAAAAACCTTTCATTAAAAACTGAATGTTTTAAATGAATTTACAACTTTCCTCAAGATATCAAGTATTTTTGAGTTCTGCGAAAAAAGTTTCATGTTTTTTTATTTTTTTTTTCATTTATCAAATTTTTAAGAAGTTTTAAACAAAACTGAATTTTAGATATTTCTCAGAAATCATTTTGCAGGTTTCAACAAATGTGTTAAATGAAATCAAATTTTGTTTATACTTTCTACAGTTATTTCACAAGTACTTGTGATGGAATCTTTCCATTTTTTTAAATTGTTGAATTTTACATTTTTTAGATCATGCATCATTTTCATCATAATAATATCCCTTAATTTGATGAAGTGTGATGAACAGAATCAGAATCAGATGTTTTCATATATTTAGGTTTGTTAGTTAATCAGTTATCAATGTTTGATTTTACTTAAAACTCCTTATCACCAAAACTCAACGGGTTCGACCAAATTTGATAAAAGATTCTAGTTCCTAACCCTAAAATCTACCAAATCAATCATTAAAAGCACCAAAATGCTGTTGCCTTGAGTCATCAATTAAATTTTGTAAATTAGTTTTATCTTAGTTTTATTTTTAGACAACATAGTCTTTTATGAATCAATAATGATTTTTAAATTAATCTTTAAAAGTTTGAAACGTGATTTGAAGTAGCTAGCAGTTTTAATCTTAATTTTAAAGCGAATTGTTAACTAACTTTGAATTTGCTTTGTTCTTACAATATTTGTTGTAACTTGAAACTCCTTATCTCTCAATTTTTATAAGTTTTCATTGGTCATTCATGAAATTAAGTATAATTGAACATGAAGTTATTATTTTGAACTTCAAAAATGAACTATTTAAGCCACAAACCTATAAATAGGTTTTTTCTCTGACTTCTTCACTGGCACTTTTCAAATAATTATAAATATATCTATTCTTCTTTTTATCAAATCAAATTAAATCATCAATAATTGAATAAATTCTCCAAAGTCTCCAAACATTCTTAAATTACACCTCGATACGTTTGCAGTGCTGTTTAAAGTTATGAGTTTATTTTTTACTATTTTTGACGTGAAAAAGTGGTTGAAAATAAGCAAATCAGTTCGATTAGAAAGTGGTTTTTATTTCCTTTCTAATAGTATAAAAGTCTTGTTGGAAGACATAAAGTAAATGTCCTAAAACTTTGGATAAAGTTCTGTTGATTGATATCACTGTGAGAAATATAAATATTCAAGCAGTGCAAATTGATAGCAAAGCGCGTGGCCGGCAGGCCTACACTCGCTGCCGAGATGTCGTTGAACTCGACGTGTAGTGTGTGCACAAAAGCGATTCGAGAAGAAACTGCAAGAGTTAAATGCTTTGGGACGTGTGGCTCGATCATGCATGTGAAGTGCTGTGATGGGTTGGATGATAATGGGCTGAAGTACATGGACAAAAACCGTGGAATGAAATTTGTGTGCAGAGATTGTCGTGATGATCGAATAGGCCACGATAAGCTTATGATTAAATTAAACGAGATTATGATGTTTGTGAATGATAATTTTAATACATTAAGAAACGAAATTGATGCAAAGATGAAGGAAAACGTAGAAAATTTAAAATCAGTGTTAAAATCAGAGAGCGAAAATATTCTTGATGAAGTCAAAAGTGTTTTGGAAGAAAATATTAAAAATCTTCCAATACAATCGAAAAAAATAATAAGTCTTGATACTCCATCTGGCCCTAGTGCTAATTTACGATCTAGGAAGAGAGCTCGTCTGGAAAAAAGCGCTGATGAAAACCCAGAAGATGATCCCATTTTAATAGATAGCAACCAGACTCCAACCTTTGCTGATCTTTTAAAAGGTAAAAATCGATTTTCCGAAAAAACGCCCCTGAAAAAAAGAGAGCCAATGGTTATAGTTAAGCCTAAAGAGGGAGAACAAACATCTAGAGAAACTAAGGAAGCTTTACGTGCCAAAGTAGATAGATCTGCTGCTAAAATACAAACCGTTAGAGAAGGATATAATGGTAGGGTGATTCTCGGTGTTAATAGTTCCGACAACTTAGAATCAGTAGTCTCAAACGTACAAGATTTATTAGGAGAAAAGTATGATGTATCCATGTCTAAGCCGATCAAACCACGACTCAAAATAACAGGATTATCGGAAAAATTATCGGCCGAAATCCTTCAACAATGCCTAACAGACCAAAACGAATATTTGAATATCTAAAATTTAAAGCTTGTTACTAGTTTTGCAAGTAAGTATATGAATTACACACAATATACAGCAATCATTGAAGTCGATTTGGCCTCACAAGAAACTATGCTTGAAATGGGCCGTGTAAACATAGGATGGGATAGCTGCAGAGTAGTCGAATCGTTTAGCATAATGCGTTGCTTCAAATGTTGTGCATATGGTCATAAGAGTGCAGACTGTAAAAACATTGAAATCTGTTCACGTTGCGCTTTAAATCACAGAACTTCCGATTGTAAATCAGACTTTAGGATCTGCATAAATTGCAAAAACATCAACAAAGAGCGGAAAATGAACCTGGATATAAATCATTTTGCTTACAGTGAGGAATGTCCCGTTTATAAAAAAATGGTTGCGAATAAGCGTCGTTTCATAGATTATGCTCAATAGCAATCCCACAAACTAAGCAAAAATCATCCAGCTGTTATTTATTTGAACTGTGGAGGTATGACTACAAATTTTGAAGAAATTCGTTTAATGATGCACACGATCAAACCGAAATTATTATTGCTATCTGAGACACATGTAACACAAGCACTGGGAGAAAATCTTTTTCAAATAGCAAACTTCCGTTCCATAAGTTGTTATTCTGACTCGAGACACACAGGAGGCGTGATGATGTATATACACACAAGTATGAAATACAAGGTCTTACTAAATGAACAGAAAGATAAAAATTGGTTCCTTGGAATAGAAATTTACAATGGACTAACTGCCGGACGATACGGTATTCTGTACCATTCGCCAAACGAAAGCGATGCAAATTTTCTGAAGGTTTTAGAAGAAAACTGGCTTGATGATTTCGTAGATTTGTCTAAGTTCAACTTAATTGTTGGAGACTTCAATATCAATTGGTCTAATTCGGTTAATTCTGCAAACTTAAAGAATGTGATGTCCTCGTACAACTTAAATCAACATGTCAAAGACTACACTCGCATAACACGTACTAGCCAAACAATAATTGACTTGGTATTTTCGAACTGTGATATCAGTGTTTGTGCCGTCAATGATTTTAAAATATCTGACCATGAAACTCTATGTATACATGTTGCTAGCAATGTTAATAATGTTGAAGATACTTTTGTCCGGGTAAAGTGTTGGAAAAACTATTCTCGAGAAAATCTACTCACTTTATTGAGAAAACACAAGCAAGAAACAAATTTAGATCAGCTATCCAATGATCTACATGACAAAGCAAATAATCTTGTACAAATTGTCAAAAGATGTGTTAATAACCTAGTGGTTTATAAATTAATAAAAGCCAAACAATCAAATAAATGGTATGATTTCAGACTTGTTGAAATAAAAAGAAAAAGAGATAAAGCATATACAAAATTTCTACAATGTAACTCTGATTTTACATGGTTGGTATATAAAACGTACAGAAATGAATACTCCTGTTGCTTACGGAGAAAAAAACAAGAGTGGATTCAGCGTACAATTGAAGAAAACAGAGATAATAGTAAGGAGTTGTGGAAAACTCTCAGAAGGCTTTTAAGTCCAAATGCACCTAATCCAAGTCTAATTGAATTTGGCGGAGAAGTTGAACTAGACGAAACCAAAATCGCAAATAAATTCAATGATTATTTCATCCAAAGCATTGAAGAAATTAGCAACTCTATTAAAGCAGAGCCCGAACCAATGCAACTTAGAGGAGTTTACACCCAAAGCAAATTAACTCGTTTCTCGCCCATCACGCTTGAAAAACTTAAGAAAATTATATGGACAATGGGATCATCTTCTGGTGCGGATGAGGTTAGTTGCAGAGTTTTAAAAGATGCATTTGATGCTATCGGTGAAAATATTTTAACCATAATAAATGAGTCACTGCGGACTGGAATTGTTCCCCGCTCTTGGAAAGAATCTTTGGTTGTCCCAATAGAAAAAGTCAATGGTACATCGAAAGCAGAAGAATTTCGTCCAATTAATATGCTTCCTCTGTACGAGAAAGTATTGGAGTTAGCAGTTAAGGAACAATTAATAAATTATATTGACACGTATAAACTGCTTATCCCAGAACAGAGTGGCTATCGTAAGAATCACTCTTGTGAGACAGCTTTAAACTTGGTGTTGGCCAAATGGAAAGGAATGTTGGAGAAAAGGCAAAAGATAATCGCAGTATTTCTAGATTTGAAACGCGCATTTGAAACAATTTCACGCAGAAATCTTATAAAAACTCTATGGAAATACGGTATAGAGGGCACAACTCTGAATTGGTTCCAATCGTATTTAGAATGCCGTTATCAACGAACGAAGTATGCCACTGTGATATCCAATACCAAAGAAACCAAGGTCGGTGTACCACAAGGAAGTGTGCTTGGACCCTTGCTTTTTATTTTATACATTAATGACATGAAACGAATCCTGAACCACTGTGATATAAATTTGTTTGCTGACGATACTGTAATATTTATTGCTAATGACAATGCTGATGCTGCTGTTGTACAACTGAACTGTGATCTAGAAAACTTAAGTAAATGGCTGAATTTTAAAATGTTGAAACTGAATGTCTCGAAAACTAAATGTTTGATTGTCTCCAACAAGCCTGCAAACTGTGATATAGTTAATGTTAGTATCGATGGTGTGCGTCTTGAAATAGTTCACGAAATTAAGTATCTTGGTGTTATAATTGATGAAAAATTGAATTTCAAAAACCATATCGACTATGCTGTTAAGAGAATAGCACAAAAATTTGGAATTTTATGTCGGTTGCGTAATGATTTGACTCAATGGAGTCTTATTTACTTGTACAAGGCAATAATATCACCGCATTTTGATTTCTGCCCCTCAATAATATGCTTTGCAAATGATCAACAAATGGCTCGTCTACAGAGGCTTCAGAATAAAATGATGAGACTGATTCTAAGATGTGACCGAAGAACCCCTATTCAAATTATGCTGAGTACATTACAATGGCTCTCAGTTAAGCAGCGAGTGACGTATCATACCATGATCCTGATATTTAAAATTGTAAAAGGAATAGCGCCAGAATACCTTCAGGAAAGAATAATCAGAGGAACTGACCTGCATCGCTATGGAACTCGTTTTGCCAGTGAGATAAGAGCAGCTTCATTTTTATTAGCATCCACACAGAATTCGTTATATTATAAAGGAATAAAAATGTATAACACTTTTACTATGGACATCAAGCGAGAAGAAAACTTGACAAATTTTAAAAATAAATGTTTGGCGTTCGTGAAAAACAATATTAGGATATAGTACGTGTTAAAATAAGCTAGTAATTAAATTACATGATGATGATGAACTCAACTGAACAAACGTCTCTGGGCCGCACATGACAAATCTCAAAAGCAACGCGATCTGGGGCGCGGTAAAACCCTGAAAATGGACTCATGTGTGTGTGGGATGGGGCTACACCCCAAAATGTCCCTTTTCCCAGATGGTCCCTGTTCTTAAGTTAAAAAATTTGAAGCAGCAAAAGAAACAGCAAGAAAAAAAAAGCAATAAATAAAAAAGGCAATGATGGACGTACATGGGAACAAATCCAGTAAGATTCAACGAATCAATTGATCAAAGACTAAATGAGACAATTTATAAAAAATATCTATTAAGATAATCCAGCCCAATTTCCCATGTACGGGGGATAGTGGAGGGCCATCATCATCAGTTAAAGTTCAAATTGGTTTTTTGAGTGATCAAAAATTCACATGTTTTATCGCGATTGAATATTTTTTGTTAAAATGCAAAATACTACAGCAGAATTTTTCAATCACCTTTCAGTTGAAAATAAAGAACAGAATTTGAATTAAGATGAATAAAAATTAACAATTATTATTATTTTCCTTAAAACTACACACTTAGAAAAATCCACGTAACATTACATGCAATAGCATGGGTAGAAAGGAATCGGGTATTTACATGCATCAATACTGCTTGTTTCATGTAAACTTCCCATCGCATTCTACTGCGTTGTTTAATGTAGGTTTACGTTTCCCGTTTCATCCTTAGGTATATATGGCTATTTGTCCAATAAGAAAAAGATCGGGCTTTCTTTTATAATACTTTTATTTTTCAAAACAATAACTACATCTAATTGAACAATCAAACATATAACTCGAATTGATCACTACACATTGCACACTATTCACTTTTTCAAAACGCCGGTTGATGTTGTTCGATTCCCTCAACCACGGAAACGACGACAGGTGCCGGAGGAGATCGAAGGCAACTATCGAACGTCTGCAAAAAAACAAAAGGTACAAGTTAATCAACATTGTAACTTCTTCTTAAAACGATATTTTAATTTATTTTGACTTACCATACTGAATAACTCTGTGCCCACTACCTCCGGGAGGAGGCTCCAACTCGAACAAAAACAAACAGCACACGAACAGGTAAAACAAAATACGGACGAAGGTTGCAATACTGAGATTTACATGAAATTGCACGCTGATTTCATTGCAAATGCCAAGATGCTATACTCTTTTTCATATTTTCTGTGACTAGGCTGCGAAAAAGTGCAATGTAAAATTACATTTTTCTTTCTGTGTAATCATGGTTAGTTTTTTACCTGATTGGATATTTATTTTAGAATCCAGATTTCTTTTAAGCTCTGTGTTTTGGAAACGTTTATTTTAGATTAGCTTAGAAATTTTTTTGAATAAAATTTCTAGTTCAGAAAAATGAACATAATTTTGAAAAAAAATTATCAATGACTTACCGAAAATTTGAAACTTTCATTCTGGTATGATTTGAAAATTTTGTTTTTGTTGTCCAATTTATTTTTAGTTTGTGTGGTAATCATGAGTGAAAAAGGTATTTTGTTTCCGTTTTCTATTGCATATTTTGGTATTGCTATTATTTTTAGCTTAATTTGAAATTCGAACCCCCCCCCCCCCCATTGGCGGGTCCTTCGCACGGGCCTGTTTTGAATAATTATATGATTACTTGAGACCTCTTTTCTTCCATTAAGGTAAATAGTTTGATAAGACGGTAGCTCCATATTTTTGTTGCATATTGAAAGAGTTAATCATCATCATCATGAAAATTTATAACCATTTCAATATACAAAATCTAAATCCATTGAAAAGTGTTCAAAAACGTCAGTCTTCGCTTTCTAGGACTATTAATAATTTCATGAAATATTTTTGCAAAGATTAATTTAATCAACAAACTCGTTTGCCATGTAAAGCAGTTTTTTGTGATTTTTTATAATTCATCTGTTCTAACTTTCTATCCATCTATAAAATTTCCTAATTTTAAGATGTCCCTACTAAAATGGATATCACTTTGCACCGATAAAGCCGATAAATTAAATAACAAACATACATTACGGTGCATGATCTCTTCATAAAATTTAATAACGAAAAACAGTTTTTTTTTTTGGAAAACATCGAAAATCTTTTCTAGGGTACATGTTAGGTTTGTGGTTTGTTTACATGAAATGTAATGCAAGAATCAAGAAAAAATAAGCATCCATTGTCCCATACAAATTTCCATACAAAATTAAAACTCATTACGCTTATTCAGGATTTCCAAACAAAGCTTGCAGTTGTCTTATGCACATTTTAAACGATATGCGCATTAAGGATAAGCTTGCCAGGAATCCTGGCCCAGGATATTAACCACACTAATCCGGGCCAGGCAAATCCGGACTTTTATTTATCAAAAAACCTGGCAAAATTCAGGAATTTGCATTTTAAATTTCCAACTCATAATTTAGGCCACATCAAGGCGTATTTGGTTATACAAACCTACCTACTAGTTTTTTTTTATTTTCATCGACACACATCAACCGATTTTTGATTGCTTTATAAGCTCTCAAATATCGTTCACGAGTTTATCTGTATTTTAAAAACTGAAAAAAGCGGCAATCAAAGAACGATGAGGAAAATTTTGAGCAAATTTTCAGAAAAATACTCTATTTTTTTAACGTGATGTTCGAAAACAACTTGTAGCCGTGCTGCAACTGTGAGTTTTGTGATTTAACGTTACTGTACAGTTCTGAGAATCAACATAAGAAGATTAGGGGTCCGGATGATTTTTTTTATCAGTAGTTAGAACCTACAAGCGAGTGTGTACAGTTTTAGACAGAATCTCTGTACTTCGCTTAGGAAAATACAGAGCGGCTCCTTACAAAGTTTTGATCAAAACTGTTTTAATCATTTTCTATGATATTTCAACAGTTGGCACTAAATTTGACATAAATATAATTTTTACAGTGTTCAATACGTTTAGCTAGCATTTGAAAGTGATTCTATCAAACTTCTAGATCAAAATCAAAATTCGGTTTATAGTTTTGGCTCCATCTGCAAAACTTCTGTACCGATTTTCTTCACAAATACAATTTTGGAATCGTCCTAAAGGCTTATTTCTTGTTATTATGTTTGGATGCATCGTAAAATTTCGGATAAATTCGGAATGGTCCGATAATGATGTTGGTTTTCAACAAAAACTCGTTTCACTGTAAAAATAACTTCTAAAGCTCTCTGCAGCTGCATTTTTTGGTCAGATGATAGTTTAAAATATGCTTTAAAATGGTTTTTTGCACCATGTCGACTTATTTTAATTCGTTCTCATTTTGTTTCTAATATTGAATGTTAGGAGTTTTTAATGTTTATTGAAATCGTTTTTTTTCTTAACTTATAATCTGAAGATGATTGTTTTTGTTGGATTGTTTTGGCACAAAAATTGAGGAATGATGGATAGGAATGATCTTGGGGAAACACGGCTGTGAATATACAATTCTCAAATAAATGTCACCCTCTACATTATCGCATCCATTCTGGTTTGAAATAAATTGATTAAATGCCGATTGTGACCACTGACGGTACTCGGTAGAGTTTTTAGAAACAGAGTTGCTTTTATAGGATACTGAACACTACTCCATGAAGTTAACAGTAAAGTTTACTAATCTGTGATGCAAAATTTGCTGCCACAGGCTTGGTTTTATAAGTCCAAACACCATTGCCTCTTGAAAATGTTTCTTCATTTCTTCCGGTGGAAAATAATTACTACCAGGCAATATGAAAAGATGAAGATTTGAACCGCTGACACACATATTTTTGTTTAAATTTCAATTGATTTGAAATGTCATTTTTCGTTGGTTTTCTTCACGGCAGTTTGGACTTTCTTAAGAAAATATGATCCGTATCAAGAATGTGATTTTGATACTGCTTTGTAAAGGACTTCAAAACCAACGTAAAAATGAATGGCAAGAATAAAGTCTTGAATTTGAATGGTGTTTTACAGGGTGGTTAGATAGTGGTTGTGTAGCCATCCTGAAGATAGTTTTCATAAATCTCTACACTCAGAAACTAAACAACCCAAAATTAAGAACGCCAGGGCATCAAAACAAAGTTCAGCTGACGTTCTTAATTTTGGGTTGCAGTCAACACCCCAAAAAAAAGTTCACAGCTTGAACTGTCTGCCCCAAAATATTTTTTGTTTACTTTATAGGTATCGAGAGGATCGCATCGCTTTTTTTTGTTAAATGAAGTGGTAAGAACGATTTGAATATGCTTTTTAGATTCTGGTTACATTTAAGAGAACTCCAAAATGACAACGTCGTCAACAGACACGTTCAATTTCAAGCGGAATGACATCCGGATATGCCTCCGGATGGTGAAAAATTCATGACCAGGCTACGACCAACCAAAACGAGTACGAGCTGATGGCCATTTATATTGGAACCAGTATGGACGGAGGATGAAAATATTGAGGATCCGGATCTGGATCCGGCACGGAAGGATATTACTATCCATGCGCGTGGGGTTTATGTAGTTCCAAAGGTTAAACATTTTATTGTTCATAGTTAATTTTGTTATCGTTTTTTTCTTACCAGATTTCTCTTCCGTTTTCCAGGTAAACGAACTTAGTATGAACGAGTGCCCGGCCAACCGCATCGACAGGCTTAGTTAGTAAATAAGCTGATGAACAGAAAAACATGCCTCCCATATAAAGTTATAGCATACCAAATTTTTAATCCGTTCCGATGGTTCTCGGATGTCATTCTAGCTTTTAACATGATGAAGCTTCTCTTCCGGCAGCATCCCACAGGCTAAGTGATAAACTATAGTATAAGTTCTAAGTGATAGAAAACTCGAGAATTACGAAGAGTTGTTAATTGCAATCTACATAAAACGAATTGCAAGAATTATATTTTTGTAGATGCAAATTTTATTCAAATAAAAATGAACAAAAGTAGCAAATTTTTATTCCCAAAAAATTCGTATGCCCTCTCGATAAGATTGGTTGGCTCAAGCAACAACAACAAAAACCCTACCGATGACAACACCCCAAAATTAAGTTGTGAGAATGACGTTTATTCTCAAGTTTGGGAAAACCCCTCCGAACTTATTTTCGTCGGGAGCCAGTTTCATCCGATTTTGCGGCATTTAAACTTGGTTTTGGGTTGTGGCGGCTTAGAGTGTAAAAGAAATATGCTTTACAGGCTTTGACACTTCCTATACGCCCGTTAAAAACCTGTTTTTTTGTGTTTTGAAACTATTCTGAATTAAAAATGCTGCTTAAGAAGGACACTTCGATTGCGAATTGCATAATTCTATAAGCATCAAATACTTAACAGTCAAGATTCGCGTCGACAGTTCGGATTTCGACGGCTAGGCTTCGCCGCCACGAATTTTTGAGTCCATTCAAGCGCCTCTCTGCAAATCTCGTTTCTGACGCTCCCGAATCTCGATTTGCAGCGATATTGATAATTGATAATGTAGGTCCTCCTGCCCAAGTAACAAACAAAGTTTTATAGCAGGCTACTAGACCAAGTTTTGGTGTCATAAGAGGCTTCGGGAGTCTTATAAAACAAACGGTATTACTTGAGCTGTAGATCCATTTGTCAGGAAAATAATCGCGGATGATATTCCGCAGATTACGATTTACAAATACTTACAGTATTCGCGTCGTCACCGCATATGTGCATAAACTTTCACACTCAACACTTTCACGTACAACAATAAAATTCGACGATTAAGTTGGAGATTCGGATTTTTGTTCGTAATCGGACCTTTCGGATTTGGGTTTCAATGTGTCAGACGTTATCTGGCTACCAAAAACTGGAAGCACTCCACTTACTCAACTTGTTGCCCAGCTACCACGAAATTGATCGGGACTGACGAACCGCGAGGCAAATGTTAACAATAACAGAGATTCGCTAGTGAGAGAGAACGTCAATCCGCTATTGTTCTACACCGAAAAAATTCTTCACATGACCGCTACGTGAAAATGTACATAGATTTTTGCCACCATGAAAATCATGTGAAACCTACGTGAATTTCAGGTAGCAAACAGAGCTCGCGCAGCAAGCAGAATTCACGTAATTTTCATATGAGTTGTACGTGAATTAAACGTAGATCGAATGTGGGTAGGGATTCGTTCTGCTACGTACAATTCACGTAGATTTCATTGTAATATTAATGTAGGGAGGTTTTTTTTCGGATATTTCAAATAAAAATGTTTTGATTTCGGAAGTAAACTTTATTATTCGACAAAATAACATATTTAACACTTGAACTTGCATAACACTTTTAAACTGACACTTTGTAACTCCACACATTGAACAAAAATTCGTCGAAAAATGGAATTTGTTCTTCCTCTTCAGCGGTTGCTTGGCCGTTTCAGATGCCTCAATATCAGATCCTGTGGAAAAAAACAAAGATGTACATAACTACTAACCACAAAACATAATTTTATTACTTACGAAATGAATATCAGCTTCTCCATAACCCAGTTTTTTGTCTTTATGCACCAACTGTCGGATCTGCGCCATGTTGAAACTGGTATTCCTTCACAAAGATTTTACGTGAATGAGTCGTTCAGATTTACGTGAACATCACATAGAATGCACCAAATCCCTCAGTACTTGGCGGATCACTGGATTGTCACGTAAAACGAATGTGTCTTTGTTTTGACGACATTCAACTATATGAATTTCACGTAAGGATCAAGTGATTTTTTATTAACTCCTAAATGGTTCACGTAGACCAAGCAAAAATTCACGTAACGAGTGGCTGAGTGTAGAATCGACGAAGTGTGAATTCGTAGCGTTCACTGGAATTGATGCCAGTTGAATAGATTGGAAATCATTAGTGAAGTGCTGCCAAAATGACGGATGGATGATCCAAGCATATTTCAATTACTATTGTGTAAACTGATCTCTAAACATGACTTGACGAGAATAAATGCGATTATTTTAACAGTATAATCCAATTTGCAATCTGTGCAATTTGTGATTTGCAAGCAAAAAAAATTATTTTATCGAAAGACACACAAAACCAACGAACGATAGTTAGGTGGCGTTGCAGTAAATAAAATGAATCAATGAATTTTATTCTATTAATGTAAAAATACTACGTAATATTTATGGTTGCATGTCAGCATCATTTTTCAGTCGTTTGTTGGGATTTTCATCCGCAAGGATGATTCATCGCTCAAGATTTTTCAGTCGTTATTAAAATCGTTATTCAAAAAACGATTGAAAAATCTTGAGAAATGAATCATCCTTGCGGATGAAAATCACAAAAAATAGCAACTAAGAGAATGCTGGCAAAAGTAATTTGGCTTCTTTTTGGAATTTTCACCGAACCTAAACTCTACAATAAGTTTTTGACAATTTATTCCGAGCACGAAAATTTGCCAAAAGATTCAAAGTTTGAAGGAAAAAATACCTTTTATTGTATGTTAATCCTTTGATTTTATGTTTAAAAATACGGAGAAAAACAATTCGAAATTATCTCTGAATTTGTTCTTCTTATTCCATCTGATTGAAGTTTTGAATCAAGTTCTCCAAGGTTCTTTAAGTAAACAATGTTCCAATCAGAACGTCACCATGTGCAGTAATCATTTTAAATGGTTTGAAATGTTGCTGAAATATCAAGATTGATTCTGAAACATGATGTTTGTCTTAGTAAAAAATCCATGAAAGTGATCTGAAGATTTATTTCAGTTTCGAAGTTCAGTTTCCATGTTTGACGTTTGCGGTAGTGCTTCTTCTTTTTCAGAAAGAGTTGAGAAAATCTATAATAAGTCTGAACGAGCAATATTAGTCAGACTTTAAGAGTTTTTAATCAAACATACTTTTTGGTGGTTTTAACATAAATTCTGTATCCAATTGTTTTATCTTATCTACTACTATACACCACAGTTTGTATCTGGACGGATTATCACCTTTGCACATGTAAACATTACCTCGTCAACCAGTTTAACGGATTATTCCATCAAATTTTCAGCCATACAATGAATCTTTACAGAAACAGAATTGAAATAGACCCATTTTTCTCGTGGACATTGAGCGTGTTGAAATACTTGCTTGGTTATGATCGTTTGTCTATACACGGAGAAAAAAGTATAGTATTTCCAACAAAAATCCACTTATATTCAATCATATTTCTGATTGCTTCTCGGCTAACTATAATTATTAAAATTTCAACAATACATATAATAGACAATCTGAGACATTCAACAATGTATATAATACATTCAACTTTAGTTGTATGATGAATTTTGTGCATTCAACTATGAATATGATAAATTCAACTATAATGTACGATTGATGTTATACATTCAAGAATAATTATAGTAGAGTCAACTATGATAATATAATTGATTTTATTATAAATATGATAAATTCAATTATAATATAATGATTGATTTTATTATAAATATGATAGATTCATTTTTATTTCTATGATTGATTCACTGAGGTCAACTTTAAATATTGTACATTTAATTTCTGTTTATATAGGAAGTTATCATATCTGAAGCACTTTTTCGGAATAATTTTATGACTACGTTTTATTTTCCTTTAATTTATTATTTCAGCATTTTGCATCTGTTGCGTTTAAGCCGCCATGATGCTAGAAAACCTGACCGGAAATCCCGATATCTACGTCCTGGTTCCTCCGCTGTTGTTCTTTTTGCATCTTGATGCATGGTTGCCCAGGAAATTGTGCGTCTTAGCTAATCGGTACTCGCTAACGCATACGCTAACTTACCATAATGCTTTAGTTTCCTGTGGGATCCTGCCAGGATCCTGTAAAAGAACGTCGAGACCCACGTCGATTTCCCGGGCAGCCAGAGTAGGTGTACTTTTCCCAATTCCAGGAACTGTCGGCCTTCTACACGACCGCTGCCAGGAACTGGTACACTCAGACAAATTCTTATTACGATATTCATAAGATACGTCTTATGAACCGCTTTTAGGAGTGCAAATTTATTGTTCATAAGAGTCTTATGAAATTCTTTCAATTTTCATAGGAATATCTTATGAAAGAAAGAAGAAACGGCATTGTGAAAAAAAAATGAACACATTCATTCATTCCATCAATTTTTCATCGTCTAACGGTACGAAGCACTCGCCAGTTGAAAGTTTTTCTCAATAGTTAAATGTTATTCTCATCTCCTGGACGGTAATTTGATTTGATGTACATTTAATATATTATTAATCCAAAACATATTTTTGTTTACTTTTCAGCAAGCTGATCGGTAAAAAACAACACGTCGAAGAATCGGATGCGGCAATTTTTTTTTTGGTGGAACTGGGTGTTGATGTGCTGATGATCGTAACTATGAATGATTTAATTTAAATTTGGAAAACAATAAAGTAAATGTTTCTGCATCAAATATCTTAAATCATTCTTATTAGAAAGTGATTTTCAGTTTCCATAAGAGTCTCTTATGAAAATAAATAAACTCTCACTACAGTAGCCGTTCATCTTCAGAATTCATTCACGCCATAAGCCAATCTTATGAATTTCAATGATTTTTCTTATGGCGCCACTTCATAAGAGAATCTTATGGCATACATAATAGTATTTTTCTGAGTGTAGAGGAAAATGTTTCCCCATCACCGGAGAGTGCTTGCGTTTTGCCACCGACGTCAGGTACTATAGGCTGATCCCTAAAAACAGCGATACGATCGCTACAGGGAACACGTATTGGGTCCCACACTTACTATTTTTTTTTTGTTTTTGCTGATAAACACTATAGTATTCAAGTAACACGAAATCTATCATAACAATATAGTTTTATTTACTATATTTATGGTTCAATACCTAGAATCAATCATACATTTGTAGTTGAATCTATCATATTTACAATTGAATCAAATATACCACTACAGTTGAATCTATCATATTTACAAATGAATCAATTACACCACTACAGTTGAATATATTTTATTTATAGTCGAATGCCTAAAATCAATCATACAATTGTAGTTGAATCTATCATATCTACAGTTGAATCAATTATACCATTACAATTGAACCAATCATACCATTACAATTGAATCTTTTATATTCATAGTTGGTTGCATATAGTCAATCAGCAGTTTGTAGTTGAATCTATTGTATTTATAGTTGAATGCATAAAATAAATCATACAGTTGAATGCATTATATTGATAGTTGATTGCGTAAGGACAGTTAGAAGTTTGTAGCTGAGTTTATTATATACGTAGTTTGGTTGATTATTGGTATAACAAGCTGAAATGAAGACGACAGTTGTTCCAATTAACTGTCGTCTTTTTTCTCCGTGTATGAAAGGAGTTTGTTTAATGGTTTTTTAATGCATATACTCAACTGATGAGCAGCCCATTAATGATCCTTAGAATAACTGAACAACAATTAGCAGAAATTATAATGAAGCTTTGGAGTATTATTTGCCGAAATTGCCAAAAGTTGCTTGTAATTACTTGCAAACGATAATCCCGCTTTGAGAAATATTCTCCGTTTGTGTTCGTAGGTTCTCGTTCAATGGACTCAATTCGTAAGCAGTGATTGCATAACATAAAAGTACAAAAATCAAACCTCCGGCGGTTGCATTCGGCGATTCATTTTCCCCGCTGTTATGGTAGATGGGAAATGCCGGACTATAAAAATGACTTTTTCAGCGTTACTTCCTGCAGAACGAGCAGTTCCAAAACCGAATGGAGCAAACATAAAATGTGTGCATACAAACAGACATCATCAATGACGAAGCGTTCGAAATATTTTGAGGACCACTAGGCTAGCGGCAGACAGATGGTGGCCGGATGGCCTTGTTTATACACACAAACACGCATCGGATGGTTTCTGGCACGGGAAAATCTGGCGACCACAAAGGATGGCCAACTTTCGGGTGGCTTAGCGAAAATGGATTGCGAAATAATTGCGAAGTTAATCGAAAATTTTGCATCACAGCTCCCGGGGCCCGATTTTTCCGAGTATTTATTCACATCGTCCAACTTTTATTTTTATTATGAATCTTTCTCGTGGCAAAATGTACGTACATCCGGATGCATATTCCGAAACAATGCCCCCGATATGATGCCATTCGCCGGGATACACTCTACCGGAAACATTTCAATCTAGCTAAAACAGTCCATTTGATGGACATGAAAGAGTGAAGGAGAGACAGGAATAGGACAAAGTTAGGCGCAGTAGAACCGGCCTTCGGCAGTAGACTGATAGCTGCTGAGGCGGTACATTCGTGTTACCTATTCCGGCTCTCGGTAGTAGAATTTGGACCTGTGGCCACATGTGGCCTCCCGTAGGGGTGCTTTGTTGGCGTTGCCGCGTGCGCCATTTGGCGAAAAATAGAAATGCATAGCCCAGTGATAAGCATCATGATGCATCGCCTGTCACATGGTGCATTTCGAGTAAATATCAACGCGCTGCTGCTGTGTGTAGCACTTCGATACACTGTCAAAAAAATTGTTAAAGTAATCGGAATCTAAAACACGAGTGATCTATTTTTTCTCAAGGGAAATTGAAAAACGATGTAATTTTCATCTCCTTTTGATGTAATTTTAGTATTTTTTCAGAAAGTGAACAAATAAAAAAATTTCGACATAATTCTACTTTCCGTGATTCATAGATCGAACTGTCAATAAATGTTATATCACAAACAGTGTAAAATTGTATCTAAAGCTTAGTTAATTTAGAAATGGGACAGTTAGAAATGCGTGTATCTCAAAACCATTCGTTTGAGAGGAATAGATTCTTTGAAGGAAATAAAGGTAATCTTATGATAATTCATGAAAACATTAGAAAAAAAAATATCGTTTTTTATAAGAAATACTTCCACTTAATGTTTGGTATCTCTCATCGGCCTGCGCACACTTTTTTCAGTCATGATATTGATCAGTTGCTCCCATTTATACTTCATTAAATCTGTATTTTGGGTGGCTGCATCTTCCACCTTTATTTTCCGCTACTTTTTGGCCCAATACTTTTTTTTTTGAAAGGCAATTTGGTGGATTCAGCTGTATCGAAATTAACAAAACTTGATTATTTTTGTGCCATTTAAACACTAAAAACGTGTCTGAATTGTCTGATGCCAAAATTTGACAAAAACGAAGTAGAACCACCATAAGAATGAACTTCAAGTATAATCGGCTAGTTAAGATCGTAGGTTGTGAAATATGCATACAAGAGCACTTTTTAAGCTTTTAAAAACAGCGATAACCAAAGTTTTTTCTGAAAATTGTTGTTTTATTTCACAGGGGCAAAATTTAGAAAAAACATTTTTTTTTTCAAAACATCCAAGAAAACCATATAGATACTAATCTGCTAGGAATCATGCCATTAGCTGAAATGTTTTAGAATTCAAACGTTGGAATTTGTTTGAAATACGGTTTTCATAAGTTTTGTCGTTCATATCATATCGCTGTTCCCCCATCGATCAGCACAAAAGGTCACTTGGGTGTCCCGAAATGGCCGAACAGAAAATCAAATTGACCATATCTGCATCAGCCGAAAATGGAGAAGGAGCCTTCTCGATGTTCGCAATAACGTAGTGCAGGCGTTGCATCCGACCATCATCTTTTCCTTGGCGAGATACGACTAAGAGTTGCGCGTGTCCAACGGCGCGAGGAGAAAGACAGGTGTCGATACGACGTCCGCCAGTTAGAAAGGTGGAAATGGCATACATTGAACAGCTTGCATCCCGAGCCTCCGAGTTGCCGACAGACGGAACAGTCGAAGAACAGTGGTGTGGAATCAAGAATGCCTTTATCACGACGAGCCATGGTACTCTCGGTAAAGTTTGTGGAAGAAGAAGTGAATGGATGTCGGATGAAACTTGGAGGATGGTCGATGATCGGAGAAAGGCGAAAGTCGGAATTGAGCAGCCATGTACCGGGTCAGCCAAAGCAGCCGCCCGCTTACGATATGCGGAGCTGGAAAGGGCAGTTAAACGAGCTTGTAGACGAGACAAAGAGCCTGGACAAACTTGCTAGCCCAACAGGGAGAAAGAGCCGTCGCCAATGGAGATATCCGATAACTTTATGACATTTCTCGCCGCCTTAGTGGTGCAAGGACTAATGCTAGAATGCCGCTAAAATACCGAACAGGTCTGTTATTGACCGATTGAACAGATCAGCTCTAACGATGGACTGAACACTTCGAAGAACTCTTCCGAGTCACGAATAGCAATGGCCAACAGAACCCACAGCTCGAAGCGCCAACAAGTATGTCGCATCAATGGCGTCAACTCGGAAGCGCCCTCATTGTTTGAAATAGAAGCGGCAATCAAAGACATGAAATCCAACAAAGCACCTGGGATCGATTGTATCTCTGCTGAAATGCTGAAAGCCGACCCTGCCCAGTCAGCACAAATGTTTCACCATCTTTTCGCTGACATCTGGGATACTGCAACATTCCCGGCCGACTGGATGCAAGGTATCCTCGTAAAGGTCCCGAAGAAAGGAGATCTGACAGACTGCGGTGGCTGGCAAAGCATAACGTTGATCTGTAGAACCCTGAAAGTACTCTGCAAAGTGATTCTGAACATGATCCAGGAGCAAATCGACTACACTCCGACGGCAACAAGCTGGATTCCGATCCGGACGATCATGTGTGGACCACATCACAACGCTACAAATCATACTGGAACAAATCTACGAATTACAGGACTCTCTTCTGCTGGTGTTCGTGCACTTCGAAAAAATATTCGGCCGAACATGAAAACATCTGGTCGGCTCTAAAGCGACGAGGAGTCCCAAAGGAACTAGTCCATCTCATCGAATCACAGTACGAGGCATTTCCATGCAAGGTCTTGCACGACGGTGTCTTGTCCGATCCAATCCCGGTAACTGCTGGAGTGAGACAGGGAGGTATTTATCTTATCATACTTTTTGTAATCGTAACGGATGAGATTCTGACTGGATCGATTGACTGTGCACCGAACCGTGGATTTCCGTGAAATCCTTTAACAATGGAGCAACTGATCGACCTTGACCTGGCTGACGATATTGTTTCGCTCGACCAAACACAACCGGAAATGCAGAGCAAACTCGATGACCTCACCGAAAGCTCCAAGGCAGCAGGTCTCAAAATCAATGTCGGAAATATCAAGTCGATGGAGATCAACACACCAAATCCCTCCAGTTTCATGGTAGCTGGGCAACAAGCTGAGAAAGTGGAGTGCTTTCAGTATCTTGGTAGCCTGATGGTGGTACCAGGAGAGACATCGAAACCCGGATCAGAAAAGGCCGATTTGCATTTGCGAATCTCCGGAACATCCGGCGCTCAGATCAGATATCTTTCCGAACGAAAATCCTAATCTTCAACTCAAACATAAAATCCGTATATTGCTGTACGGGTGCGAAACTTGGTGCACATATGCGGTAACGACGCGAAAACTGCAAGTTTTTGTAAACCGCTGCCTGCGGAACATCATCCGCGCTTGGTGGCCTGGCAACTGGATCTCACACGTCGAACTACATTGCCGGTATCATCAAAAGGCGCTTGAAATTGAGATTCGGGAACGTAAGTGGAGATGGATTGGACACACTCTGCGGAAAAATGAAAACGAAATTTGCAGAGAGGCGCTAGATTGGAATCCAGAAGGACATCGAAGAAGGCAGACCCAGAAACTCGTGGCGGCGAAGCCTAGACGCCGAAATCAGAACTGTCGACGAGAATCTTGACTGGAACCAAGTGAAGACGCTGGCTCCGGATCGTCAACTGTGGAGGTCTTTTACCACGGCCCTATGCACCGGAAGATCTGCTCGTAACATTAAGTAAGTAAGTAAGTAAAGTCTGTCGTGTCTGTCTTGAATCCGTCTTTGTCTTGTGATGAGATAGGAAGGGACGTGGAAACATTTTTACTTTATGCTTAATTGTTTTCATCTGTGACCAACCAATTGTGCACTAACTGCTATCATCTTCATATAAAAAACACTTTGACTGCACTTAGTACACAACTGGTGAGCCAACAGGATGAGAACAAATACGATATTTGTTTCCTGCAGTCATACACAATGCTGCTGCGCTGGAAGGTTAATACCGGCGGTTTCATATCGAATCATCTGCTGGCGTTCTCATCTAATGCCAATGACGTTGAAATATTTAGAACTCATGATTGGAGTACTTAAGTCTGAACTTTGGGTGTAGTTTGCGCATCGAACACAAAGTAAACAAGTCGGGAAATATTCGGAAATGAGTCGTTCAAATACGTAGCTACAACAGCACTTCCAGAATTTTTTCAAAAGATTACCATTTTTACCAAGTTTATGAGACGTGGGTACGTGAAATTGAAAAAAAAAGAATGCTGAAGAAATTGATCAATTTTGTCTCCATTAAGTGGGATATGACGCTGACTGAAAAATCATAATGTTCCGAAACTATTCGCAAATGCTAGTGACACTTGAAACAACGCCGCGTAGAGAATCATCAGAACCAACTTCAATTCCAGCCTCACGTTGTCCGTGATTGTGTGTGGTTATTTTTATGTTAAGTTTTGGAAATATATTTGAACTAAAATGATTTATGGGGGGATACGCCCGTCTATAAATAACAGCAAAAACTTGAATATTTTTCAGAGATTTTAATATTTGAGATACTAAATCTAAAAATTAACGTCCCTGTGTAATGTTACACGAAGGGTTATGTTATCCGATTGCGTGCATGATTTCTATCTAAGTTTTTCACCCCTAAAAATGACATTATTGAATAAAATACATCTTGGTAGAATTTTACTTCAAAATCGATATTTCGTTTTCGTGCATTATTTTCGATCTAAATTTACACGAATTTTTCTTGCTGTGGAAGACGTAGAAATTCCCATCTTGCCGGCAGGGTTGTGCTGCGATGCTTTTGGCGAGATGAAATTTTTCAATTAATATCTGCATCCTTCGCGTATGGTGCGTTCACGCAAGAACAGTAAATAAGTAAGAAATTTCAATTAAATGTATAATTTTTTTTTAAATGATGAATTTTTAAAAATCGTCACAAACTGAAAAAATGATTAAATTTACTTGAAAAAACTTTATAAAACCTTCGAAAATCAAAATCCAAGAATATTTCCAGCGTTACGTTATTTTAATAAAGTGTACTTCGTGGCGCACAGATCCCGGCAACGTTACACGATTTGTCTATGTATCGTGTGACCAACATCTTTTAAACATGTGCTCGTGAATCTCGTTTGTAAGCTTTTTTTTCCTCAGATTTAAGCATTTTTTTGCCTTGAGAACATAGGAGATGGAACTTTAAATCTGAGGAAAAAAGCTAAAATCTGTCAAAAAAAAGGGAAAGAAGGGGAAATCTGAGAGATGTGCTCCACACGGTTTGAATGACATTGCCGGGATGTGGTGGCGCACAGGTCACACCAAACACACACTCACAAGTCATTGGACATAAGTCGAAAATTTGATTTTTTTTTTCTTTATTCCTCATTATGCTATGATGTTTGTGCAACTTTCAGATATTGAATGAGTATATTTGTGAAAGTTTCTGATATTGAAGCAAAGGTTTGAGCTTTAAAAACAGACTTATCCAATGGAAGAAATAGGTGCATGGAGTGTTCTCAGTGCTGAACAATAAATACGCTATGTTGAAGCGAACTTTTGTACGCATTAGGGGAGGAGCGGGCTATATGCGCCTATTAAGCAGAACACTGATTTAATCAAATACCACATCGAATATCTGTACAAAAACTATATACACGTGTGCAGGCATCTGTTTGCTATACATTGGAGTAATTTTTATGATAAAATTTTCTTCTGTTTCCAGCAAAATGAATTTATTATAAGTGTTGTCTAAAATGCCGAACCTCAAACGGTGCGGGCTAAATGCGCCTATTTATGTTTTGAACAAAATTTCTGTTTTTTGGGCAATATTTCCGTATAATTTTATTGAAACTGCCAGAAAGAAATAATTTCCGTACGACAAATCTGAAGTTTCATAAAAATCTATGTATATTATAATTTAAAAACTTTATCAAATCTGTTTTTTGATAGTCAATTCTCTCTTAAGATGTTATTCAGAGCTTAGATTTGAAGTTTCAATGATAAAAATCATTTATTTATTCTATTTAACCTGTTATTTTAGGATGGAGGCATTTTACAAACATGATGGGGACATACAAAAACACTCTATTATTTCACTACTAGCTGATCCCATACGAACTCCGTTTCGCTTTCAATTTGGAATATGTCATGAACAGTTTGAATGAATGTCAATTTACAGGCATTTTTCAGATGCAATTCTGAATGCATTTTTATGCAATAATTGCAAAAATGTTGATCACGTTTTATGTACGTTCACTTTTTCTGTCGTTTGCAACTAAATTTGAAATCAAAAATCAATTGACCGTTCCAACCCCAATAAACAGTGTATAAATTTCAACTCGATCGTTGCAGATCGGTGTCCTCTTTTCCGAACTTTGATCTCTGAAATCGATTGCGCTTCCCTCAAAACTCCCGTGTGTTTATTTTCAAACCGATCCATTGCATAATAACGTCAATATCGCAAAAAAAAAGTGAATAGTTAATATAGACTTCCTCCTTGGCCGACCCCCGACCCAAAATTGGATAATTTGAATCAATTGTTCGTCCTTTATAATTTCTATGTGCAAATTTTCATCACAATCCGATGTATAATAACTTCAATATCACAAAAAAAAATGCAAAGGTAATATGGATGACCCCTTTCGCCGGTCCCTTACACAAAATTTTATCCCAGAAATCGTTTGCATTTCATTCAAAATTTTTGTGTACCAATTTTCATCTGAATCCGATGTATCATAACGTCAATATCGCAAAAATAGCAAACAGTTAAAATGGGGGGTCGTCCCTGACTGACTTGCCCCTTATTAAAAAAAAATTGATACCGGCAATCGATTGCGTGTCCCTCAAAATATCCAAACACAAATTTTCTTCTCAATCCGATGATTAGTAACGTCAATATCACAAAAATATTGAAAAGTTGATATGGACGACCCCTTTTGCCGACTCTTACACTGAATTCGATACCTGGAATCGATTGCTTGTCATTCGAAACTCTTGTGTACCAATTTTCATCTCAATCCGATATATAATAACGTCAGTATCACAAAAAATAGTGAACAGTGAATATGAACGACCCCTTTGGCTGGCCCCTTACACAAAATTTGATACCGGCAATAGATTGTTCGTCCCTAAAACCGTCCGAGCGCAAATTTTTATCCCAATCAGATGTACACTAACGTCAATATTACAAAAATATTAAAAAGTTAATATGGACGACCGCTTTTGCCGAACCCTGACCCAAAATTCAATACCTGAAATCGATTTTCCATCTTTCAAAACCCCTATGTGCAAATTTTAATCACGATCCGACAAAAAATAACGTGAAA